>NC_071402.1:74003135-74662249 GCF_017976375.1 Cuculus canorus
GAAGGAAGAGAAAAATCTCTGAAAGGGGAACAAATAAGAAAGTAGATCAAAAGTAACTTTTTCTGCTCATGTTGACTAACATGAGGAGCCTGAGCTCTGTTTTGTGTGCCTATATAAAACATACCTACAACTTATATCCAGAAGCCGCATGAATATCTGCTATTGATGCCCTAGACATCTCTTACGTAAGAAAAATCTGTGTAGTGCATAATCAAGTCCAACCCCAGTCAAGGGAAGATCTGACTGCTGACACCAGAAGACACGAACATAAATTCATTTTCATTTGGGGAGAAAGAAATATATTGGATTTTTTCTTAAAATCAGAACAAAGTTTCATGGAACTCACTTACAGAAGCCTCCTTCGAGTTTTGCAGTTGTTACTTACCATTTTTGCAGATAGGACAACACTGATCAGGCTCATACACTGGATCCACACACTCAGTCTGCGGACAAGCTGAGACAGTGCACAGCACTTCACCATTGGCTTCACAGTGACACTTCTCACATGGAGAAACCTGAAACACAAATCCAGCCATCTTTTAACTCTTTAACTTAATGCTCTCCTGAAGTGTGCAAAGCCTGCCTTCCCATCCATAGTGTTCTTTCCTTCATCTCTTTTTTTCTTCCCCCTTTAAAAAAATGCTTTTAGTAATCTTAATAATGCAGAGTGAAGCAGGGACCCTGCAAATTTACAGATCCATGGTAGAAAAAAAGCATGAGTCCTCCTCTGAACCTGTGCTTCAAATGGGAAAATTAATGGGATCTTGGGAACAAGAACACTTCAGAATTTTAACATAAATAAAGCAAAAATTTCCCTACCACATTTCTAATGAATCTCCAGCAAATTAAGTTCATGATTTAGATGAAATCTGGTTTATTTCTATTAGAGTTTCAAAAAGCAATTTAGCAAAAATTGTTATATTTAAAAAAGAAAAATATTGCTAAATGAAAAATGAAGCTTTCTTTAATGGAAATCCTTATTGCAATTTTTACAGATTTGAAAGCTTTTTGGTAGTAGGAAGTTGCATTTTATTGAAAATTATAATTTTCAAAGAGAAGTCAGAAAGAAAACTTCCTTTGAATTCAGGTATTTCCCACAGGTTAATTGTTCCTTCTGAAAAGAAATTGCAGTTCAAAGAAAGCAGTGAAGTAAGACACAGTTCACCCATTTTACTTACTGAAATACTACAGGTTTTGAAGAACTTGAATTGCTTGAATGACCTATTTCAATGAAATCAGCATCAAGGTCCTATTTAGGAAAAAAATGGACTTTCGAATGTCTGCATTTATCACATGTACAATTTAAGCTGTCCTTTTCAGTGTTTCTAACTATGTGCTGCACAATGCATTGCTGATGTACTCGTATGACACAAGGACCTGGAGGCAGAGGGAAGCAAGGGTGCTAAAAAGCAACAAACAGCGTACTGTAAATCTCATTTCTGTACTTCAAAAAAATACATTGACATCCACACTCAGAGTGCAGCATGAAAATCTAGGTGAATGTTATTACTAATGATCCTTTAAATCCGTATTCTATACAGATTCTAGGTTTACTTAGGGATTAAGTCATTTTTTTACAGACCCTTTTTCAGTTCAGATTCCAGCTGGTGTCAAACTACCACCTGTTGCATTTCTCCAAGAAAAGCAGAATAACCTCAAAATCTAAAACAAATTATTTTTGTGATGAATCATCCAGACATCTAACTTGCAGATCACCTAGTTTCTTCTCCCTACTTCTTAGGAAACCCATCAGCTTTTTTCCTCAAATCTATTCCACACTTGCTTGACTCTTTCACATCCTTCTCACTTCTGAAGTTCAAACGTGATGATGCTTACACAGCACCATCTCCAACTAAATGCTCATCCATGCTTGGCCACTTCTCTTGCCACCTGCCAGGGCTGTTATTTGCTTATGCACTCACGTATCTTTCCACGCTGTCTCCTCTACTTAGAAAGCCTAAGTAGACTATCTTGCTGTGTTGTTTTCTGCTTTTATTACTAGTATTTATTTCAGGCTCCTATTGCCAGATACTCACTTAGAGTTTTCTTTTTGCTTTACACTCTGCCCAGGATAACACCACACCATACATTTATAAAGTGCTATAAGGAGGCTGGTGGCTCAGTACTACAATTTTTATTGCTGGGTTTGGGACAAAAACTTTGTCCTGTAATCATTTATAAACTGCCACATTCACTTCCAGAGATGGGCTGTCAGTGAATAAGGAGGTTTCTGATCCAGTGCTCAGAGTCAAGAGGCTCAGGTATTCCAAGCAATCATTTGAACAGCATGTAAAATTTTGAGTGTCAGCAAACCTGATCCTCTAACTATCTGCAAATAAATAGTGAGAATCCTTTCCTCTACGGTCACATCCAGAAGCAATACTTACCAAGTCACGAAAACATGCTTTCTGGAGAGGACTTTTTTTTAATGAATGCTACTTGATGAACACTATTAGAACTCCATTCCAAGGATCAGGCTCAACAAGGCAAACCTACAGCTTTCAATCTGTTTCAAAATTTTTTGCAAAGATGCAAATTTGCCAATGATGAGAAAGATGCAAATTTGCCAGTGATCACAGTTCAATGAGTAACACAGTAACTACAATAACAGATACTGCCTCTCCCAGGACTCCAGTTAATAGCCGTGCCATTCAATATTAGAAATTATGCAAAAACTAGAGTATCTGATGGTAATCAGGAAACAAGACAGTACACAGATGTTACTCCTAAAATCTCTCATCTGTAAAATTTAAAAATATTCTAATTAAGTATGTTGTTTACTGGAATTCCAAATTTGACAGAAGCCTGAAATTCTAATTAAGTAGGTTGTTTACTAGAATCCTAAATTTGACACTAGCCTAAATTCCTAGGACAAGGAAGTATTTAATGAAGCATTGAAAATACTATTGAACAAGGAACACAATTGATCTAATATTTATTTAATAATAAATATTCAGAAGAATGCATTTCCATTCTGTACAGCACACACATTTGAAACATATTTTGCATGAATGAAATTCACTGTTACTGTGATACTGCAGCCATGAATACCCTTCCTATGTAACAGATCATGGGATTTCAGAGGAATAACTACCGTACGCCTTTAAGAAGTAGTCATCTGTATAACCCACCGATGTGAGTAATGGTAGCAGAGTCAAGGAAGATTTCCTTGTGCTTGTTTCTACAAAGCTCTTTTCAAGCATGTAAGTGACCCACAGTGGATGCTAAAATGGTATTAGTGTCAACATTTATCTGCTCATGTTTGGCTAAATTGTAGTGCATTACTTTTTATATATCTTCAAGATGTAGGAAAAACTGTAGAAAACCTTACTTCTTTCCACATTTTAATGACAGCTTAGTATTTGGAGACATAATCATCACTAGAGAAAGAGAGACAGACAATAGGACAGTGTGTATATATAACAATAGCTAAATAAATCAAAACGGGAAAACACATTTGGTCCTTCATTTCCTCTCCTCTACTGCTATAATGTAAGCACATTACCTACAGTGCAGTTCCTAGTGGCAGCCAATGCAATGAGCATCCCACTTGTTCATTTGGGAAACGACCAGCCCTGGCGGCACTCAACACTTAGCACAGCTGACATAACTAGGCTGGACTGGAAATAATACGGCCTATCAACCTCTCTCTGAAGACTAATGATAACAAATCTCTGTGGTCTACAAATGAAGCTATTAACTCTACAGCAAGAGTAGTTCTGCCTATGCAAAAACTGTGGGAAGACAATGAGAGGCACAGAAGTCTGAAGTATTCACCAGTGAGCCATAAAACCTGCAGAAAATATAATACAGACGGCAAAAAAACTTTAGATTTTTTTAAAGGAGAGTTTATGAGCAGATGTATAAATGGAATTGAAGATGCTGTAGAAAAGCAAACACACCATTGTGTAAACACATAGCTTTCCCACTAGTGAGGCAAGAAGTAAACTGTAGTTTAGTAGGAGTACTAGGTTTACCTGGCAACTTAGTGTAAATTGTCATAATGAAGAAGCAAAAATCATTTGCACTCACTGATGTTCTTGTCCAAAGTAATTTGAGCTTTCTCTTCCCCCTTTCCACATGCCTAACTTTAATTCAAAACCAAACTAAACCAAATACAAACCAAGAGAAGCCCTATATTAAAAGTGTATATATAACCTACATTTGGTTCCTTGAGCCTTGAAAACATCAGAGTTCAAAAAAGAATTAAAAAAAATCAATCATAATGCCAAACTCATTTGCTATCATGTTGGAATTGTTATTAATATTTCCTTGACACTTACACAACTCAGGAGAATGTGAGTGGGGTTGGGCTGACAAGGGTAAACATATGAGCCTTGTTCATACTTCTCTATGCATTCAAAATACCACAGATGTTTCAAAATCCACTTGGGTTTGTTGACTTCCAGATTTTCAAGCTATTAAAAAATAAATACAAATTTGGTAGGAGAAAAATTCTAAACAAAACACATGAACCAACGACTTTCAAAAAAGGTAGGTCTTTCCTAAGCCATATTACACTGTGGTCCTTATAAGGCTATTACATTCTAAGTAAGCCTGCATTTTGAAGTCTTACTGTAAGACTGAAAGATATCTACTGGAGCATGTACTCAGCAATCTCCTGCTCCAATGCAGGATTTTATCCTTATTGCATTTCACCAACTAAGGCTTCTGCTACCAGTTGCACTCTTGCAGATGTTGTGATCCCTCTGCCATTCAGCTTCACAATACCCAAAAAAGAGTAGAGAGGTGCTAATGGAAACAGCTTTATGAGATCTCATCCTTCCCCCAAACCTGTGTTGTATTTCACACTGACATTCATGTCATTTTTTAAAAAAGAAAAATGCATGCATACACACAAACAAGCTAAGCCTGCAGGAAGGACTGTGAATCAAAGAAGAAATGCACCAAACATTGGATTCCCTGCCACCTTCAGTTTCTGAGTTAGCACTGGCTCCAGACAAGGCAATTTTATGCCTAGACAAAACATGTATGAATTTTATATAAGCAAAGCCACCAACTTGCATGCCTATTCACATATCTATGCATAAATGTTTGTACAGATAGTGTCACTGAAAAATTAGATGGTCATGTTTTTCTTTCTTCAGTTATGTCTGGTACAGACAGTAGGTGTAGGTGCAGACACAGAAAAATCAGATCACTACCCATTTATCACTCTTTCCTTGACCTTAATCAAGAGAAAGCATATTAGCAACTTCTCTAAGACCATCAACTTTAAACTTGTAAAATGGCCTTTGAAACCATGTGCAATTATTTGCATTTACAACTGCTTCCACTGAGCAGCAGCAATCTGACTACATCTGCACCTCATCTCAACAAACATTTCCACTGATTGCAGTGGCATGAGCAAACAGCTACATTTAAAGTTCTGTGCTCAAAATATTGAAACCAATGTTGAAGTCCAACTAAAAACCTTTGTCCTCTCATGTCAAAATAAACAGGCTGCAGTTCTGCTGCTTAAATGCATTGGTAACTTCCCTTGTGCACCCTAAGCAGGATCACTTCTCACTCATGTTTCCAAAGCTGACTAACACAAAGCAGTAAGAGAACCAGTTTCATTACAAGAAGGCATCAACACAAGGAATAAAGGCTGAACAGAGTTTAAAAAAAAAGAGCTGAAAGCCAAAGCCATTTTAGAACATTTCTGGATGTATCACCACTGTTCCTTTTCTTAAAGGCTGCCAGCCATGTTCAAAAATACAGGGAGCACTATGGTTTTCTCCTCTCACTACACAGTTAACACAATAAGGTATTTTAGGCTTGTTTCAGTCATTGGTATTACATCACTATATAAAGACAAAGAAATGGAACTCATTAGAAGAGTGAGGGAAGCCTTTAAAACTTTGATACAGAGACCTACAGAGATTGTGTGCAAAACTATCTCTGTTTTGGTCACCCCTCGGAATTAACTTCTATGAAAAAGAAGGATCTCGCAATCTATCTCCAAAAAGGTCACACTGAATAGCCACTATTCAAAGTACCTTTTCCCTCTTAAAATAGAAAGCTGCCTCCCTGAAGCTGAATGCAATCCTTGAGGGTGACATGGAAAAAGGGAGGATGACATGATGCTTTCTGCCATGCTTTGAAAAATCACTGATGATCACAAAATGCTGCCTTAAGAAAACAAGGGGAAATGCAGTCATCTATTCTGGAGAGAGTAACTCTGCTCCTTTATTTATGTGTTTATTTTTCACAAAGTTGAAGAATGTGAAAAGACATCACGAATCCAAGTTAATTTTCCAAGAACACACAAACACCTCAGAGTGCAGAGGTGGCAACCTATTTACAGCCTTCACAAATACATTTAACTTTTCTCCATCCTGAGGTGGCTCAAGATGCCAGAACCCTGAACTGGATTTTGTACTTCCCTCAACATATTCAGCTTAAAAATCTCAAGTGTGTTCTGAAATGGGTTTTGAATCAGCCCTGCATCTAACAGTCATTCACAAGCAAATTCTTAGAGAATCTGTTCCCAGATCTCAGCCACAATAAAATACTAAATGTAAAAAGGCAAGGTAAGCCACCGGGGAATTGACTTCATCTCCAAAACTTTTCAGTGCACTGTAGTAAGTTCCTTTTTCAATGATAATGACCTTGCACAGTAGTGCTAAAAACACCTTACTCCAAAAGGAATTCCCTAAACATAAAGATTTTCAAGTCCATTGTGTAGGTATCACTGTAATTCAGGGTGTAAATGATGCTCTTATTAAAAAGAAGTCATTCTCAGAAAGCAAACATTACACAACCTTGGCAGCATAGTTTATATAGCAAAAGAGGAAAAGAGAAATTACTGTTAGGAAAAAGGTATCATCACACATTGACTACTAGAAACAGAATTCAGCCCACAACCCCCTGTTTGATTCCTCTAAGGTGGAAGTTTCACAGTTAACAGTTAAATAAGGAAGTAAAGGCAATGCCAGAAGTGCTTATTAAAACCACATCACCACCCAAGCAGCATCCTTTCAAGTAGCATTTTTTTTACCTTAAATACCAAAGGAATTAATACAAATCAGCCCCTTCATTTAAAAAGGTTACAGTATCACAGAGGAAGAAAGGTCATGTTTAAGGGGAATATTTTACAACACTGCAAAAGTAGTATTATCAAAGAAATGAGAAAGGGAGAGGGAGACCTAGAACACCCTCTGAGAAAACACTGGAAGAATGCAATGCCCCTATAAATGATAGAAGGGACCACAAGATGACTTTTGGCTTCAGCTCTTACCATGAACTCCTCTAGGGTCTGGTAGGTTTTCCCTCGAAACTCACAGTAGTTCTTCCTCTCCTTGCACTGTGGGCAGCACTGAGTGGTGTCCACATGGATGCACCGAGGGTGGAGCCTGGGGCACTCAGGCTGTATGCACAGTGGGCCCTCTTCAGTGCAGAGGCAGGGGCAGGCAGAGGGACCCGGTGCAAACTTCTCCCCAATGGCATAGACGAAGCCGCTTTCATCCACGCATCCTTTCCCACGGTAGTCCGGATAGGCATACTCCTCTGGAGGCTCAGGAGTGATGCTTGGCACAGCTTCTGGGAGAGATGAATCTTCGGTTACCTGAGGTTCCTCAGGAGCGGCATCCCTTTGCTCTTGCACTTGAATGCTCCCAGATTTACTGCTTGTCCTCTGGCTGTTCCAAGTCTGCTTTTGCTTAGTCCAAGACTCCTTGTTTGAGTAGTTCCTGTTTCCTTTGCTCTTCCAGTCCCTGCTGCCCTCCTCTCTCCCACTCCTGCCGATCTCATTCATTTTCCCCGGGCCTGTCTGGCTGTCTCTTGTCGATGTGTGATCCCTCTTTTCCTGGCTCGCCTTTATGTCCTGTTTGTCTTGAGCCCTGGCCAGTTTTTGTACAGGTATAGTGGAGCTACAGAGGGCAACCATGAGGCAGCAAGTTACGAGAAGAGAACTAGAGAGAGCTCCAATTGCCATTGCAGTAGAGCTAGGCATCACCTACTGCATCCCACAGGGGACACTGCATTCACATCAGAGGGAAGCACTGCACAGATCCACAGTCCCTAGGAAGAGAAGGATTAGGAACACTTCAGCTTCTGCACTTTGCCCTCCCGCTCTTCCGCACCCAGCCTTCACTGATGCAACATCTCAAACAATATGAAACCTGTCTCGGTAGTTTATGCAAAAGGCAAACAACATCCTGGTGCTGCATTCCTTCTCCTCCCCTGCTCTGCCAAGTCTTATAAACAGCAGAGCTCTGGACATGAACTGGGCATCTTTGGCTCCGTGAGAACAACACACAGAACTCCAGGGAGTTAGGATTTGCAAAGCCAGGTGCATGCAAAAAACAGAACGTCTGGAGGTTTTTTTGCCTTTCAGATGACAACACGTGAAAAGGATGGATGCTGAATTAAATGAAGCTCCCCAAAACACAGCTGAGTCAAGAACTGAAATCAGCCAATTGAGTCCCATTCGCTGAGTGCATGCACAATGATTTTTACTAACCTCTTATTCAGTTTGAAGTGTGCTGCTGTTGTTCTTTTTTTTTTCCTAATATGCCTACCAGTCAGTGCATTTATTACAAATACAACTAAACACAAGAATTTTAAAACAGGTAGAGACAAACTACCTGTCTTCTGAACTACCTACAGAAGCACACACCATCTCTTTCTCCCCATGTTTTAAAGGCAAAACAGAGTTTCTGCAGCAGCGGCTCATTTAACCCACGTCTTTCAGGAGTTCAGCAGCACTCCCAGCTCGTCTCCTTAAAACCCTGCACTCTCAGTGAAAAAGAAAAAGCAAAACAACCCCAAATACATACACTACTCCGGCCACGGTAAGAAAAGGCGCTACAGCCTCCTGGCACGGCCCCACCTCCGAGGTTTTGCTTCTCAAAGCTATTTAAAAGCCTCCCTCCTCTGCCTGCCCGCCCTCCCGCCTCCCCGGCCCTCACCGGCCGCGGCGGCCGTACCGCGGACAGCGCCAGCACCGCGGACAGCGCTCTCCGGCAGCGCGGCCGCCTCGCCACCCGCTCAAACTTTCCGGCGGGTCAGGCGTCGCCTCCCGGTGTGTTTAGCGGGGAGCCGGGGCCAGCCCCTTCCCCAAGTCGGCAAGCCTCCCCCGTGCCCCGGCACGGCCAGGCGTATCCTTACCTGCGCTGAAGCCGGGCTCAGCCCCGCCGGCGGCTGGAAGCGGCGAGCCTCGCCCCGCGCCCGGCTCCCATGGCGGGACCGCAGGCGGGCGGGCGGCCGGCGTCGCCTCCTCGCTGCCCGCCCGCCGTCTCCGCGGAGCTGCAAAGCCTGCAGCGCAGCGCGGCGGCCAGCCTCGATCCGGCCCCGCCGCCCCGGAGGCGGGCTCCGCCGCCGACCCCGGCTCTTTCACATGGCGACCGTGCACCCCCGTCCCCGGGGGCGGCGGCCACGGTGCAGGACGGGGCGCCCCTTCCCTTCCTCCCTCTCTCCCTCCCGGGCGCAAGGCTCTGCACGGGGAGGGGACTCTCCGGGGGTGTCAGCGCCCCTGCTGCCCCTCCCCGCCGGCGTGCGGGAGTGGGGGGGCAAAGCCACTCGTCCCGCACAGCCTCATGGTGGGCACTCTGCGCAGGAAGAGAGAGCGAGCTGGGTATAAGGAGGGCATGCAGGGGGGCGCGGGCTCGTTTGGGGTTCGCCCCGTACTACCGGCTCTGGAAACTTTTGCGGGTGTATGGACGACGTGAGACGTGAGCTTTCGCAGTCTGCCCGCGCAAAAGCCTGTGGGGACGGGAGCTGTCTGGGCTGTGTAAGGCGCACGCTCGGCCGCCAAGGCTGCCTCTGCTGGAGCGGGGCGCGGGGCACCAGCCGCACGCACCTGCGGGCGCAGCCGCTACCCTCCCCGCATCGTAGAGCCTCAGCATCGCTTAATCAGGGCAGCGCAGGCTGTGCCCATCTCTGTCCACGCTGCAGCACCGGATCACTAGGCTTTAACTCCCTCTTGCCAGCCTTTTCTTGCAGTGAAGTGATGCATGATTTACTCGTTGAAATATCTGTTCATGCTTTTGAATGGGCAATGGACACTCTTGTACTTAAATAGAATTGCATTTTCCTCCTTCATAGTTCTTGATAGAGGAAATGGGCAGAGTGGTCTACTTTAAAGATGATGGCTGAAACCCAGATAGTCAGATTGCTGGGAGAGAAATGCAAAAAGAAAAGCTTAAGAAGCGGTCTTTAAGCAAGGTGCTTTTTTTTTCTCAAACTGAGTGAGGGCTTGGAACCCTAAAAGTTAGTTTTTAATGTATTTATTAGTTTTTAAGCCTCATTAGATGACATACCAGTATAACCTTCTATGAGTTCTGCTTTACAGATATTCTAGAACAGTCCTAGCTGTGCTAACCCTTCTGCTGCAGTAGCTCTTCAGCAGCCTCCTGTGCACCACTCATGGATAGGGCTCGATTTCCCAAAGTACTTGGCACTATAACTGAAAATTTTAGGCTAGGTAAAATAATCAGGTTTTTTTTTTTTTTTTTCATTAAAATGGTAGCACTGCAATATTGCTACTCAAGAGAGCAATGGAAATCTGCTGGATACTGATGTTTCACTGTTAAGTACCTTCATGAGCGCCTGCTATTTGTGAAAACCCAGACACTTAAACTCCTCCACAGGAGGATGCAGGTGCTAAAATCTTTTGGCTGTAAGGTTCTCACTATAAACATCTATGAGTCCTGTCTAGATTACAAAATTATTTCTATTGACACCATCTCATATCTCTCAGTCAGTTTTTCACCAGCTAAATAATAGCTTGATCATCTGAAACTTTAAAATACAAGAACGAAGTTTGAAGGATATGAAAAAGTCAATTATTTCCATAGACTGCATTAGTAAAATGAAATTCTAGATCGTTACGAAGTTTCTAGACTAAGTCTTATAGAATTAAGGTAGACCTTTCTCATTACTCAATTAATAAACATTAAGAAGTATTTGTCTTCAAATTATCATCTCATTACCTCTGAATACCTCTATAGCGACCTTCCAGTACCTGAAGGGGGCCTACAGGAAAGCTGGGAAGGAACTATCCATAAAGGCTTGTGGTGATAGGATGAGGGGAAATAGGTAAAAATTGGAGAGAGGCACATTTAGACTGGACATTAGGAAGAATTTCTTCACCATGAGAATGATGAGACACTGGCACAGGTTGCCAAGGGAAGTTATGGATGCCCCATCTCTGGAGGTGTTCAAGGCCAGGTTGGATGGGGCCTTGGGCAGCCTGATTTAGTGGGATATCTCTGCTCATGGCAGGGGGATTGAAAGTAGATGACCTTTCAGGTCCCTTCCAACCCTATCTCTTCTATGATTCTATGATTCTATGATTCTATGATTCTATGAATAAAGAATGGAATATTTGCTTTTTCTAAACCCGGTAATTTTATGCCTTATATAGCTTGAATTCTGCTACGGGGTGAGCAACAAGTACACTGCATCACTAATTCTAGAACAATCTCAACAACCTTCCTTTCTTTGTGTTTGCAAGCATGTAAGCTTTGCTGTCAAGAAACAGCTAGTTGTGGCAAGAGCAAGACAGAAGGAAATAGGGGACTTGGGAAGGCAATGCTATTCCTATGATAAAGAGGAAAGAAGCCAATTTATGCTTCTGACATTTTCACACGTTCCCAGGTGAAACTTTGGTGCGAAATCTGAGATCTTCAGCACCCAGGACTCTCTTTGTAGGGGCTCCGCCTTTCCCAGATGTAATTATATGGCAGGGAGATTAGCAAGGGCTGAAAGTTCAAGATACTGCTGTGAAACAAGAAGGGCAAAGCCTCAGAACACTTTAATGGCAGCAAACTGCTACTTATCTCAGCCTTCTGGGCAAAGTGGGAGGTAAATACATCCGTTTCTCTATCTAAAAGATTTCTCACTGGATTTCAGCTTCAGTTTATTCAGACTCATTGGTATATTAAGTGACGGATGGTAATTGACATTAGGTGCTTTGCAGAACTGAAACCCGACTATTTCATTAGTGTCATAGTATGAAACTGCGATATATATAGTCCAAATGGTCAAGCACCATATTTGAAAAAAATATTTGGTGTTTTCTTTGGTGAGAATTCTGGACTAGAAGAAGAGAGAAACATTTGAACCTACTATTTGAAGGCCGCTTTTAACACTTTCTATAATGTGAGTACTCCTGGTATAACTCACAAAGCCCAAAGCACAAAACCACAGGTCCAAGTTTCTCCACTCTCTTCTCCACCTAAGCAACAGTCAGAAAGGCAATGGTGTCTCTAGGTGAGAATCAAACTCCGCATCTCGTTCAAGACACTTTCCCTTCTGCTGTGTCTTGTCTGTGTGATGAGAAATTTACATTAGCTGTCATGTGCGCAAAATAGTCTATGTTGGTTTTAGCTTAATTTTTCGACAAATTGGCTTAATTTTACTAGGAAGCAACTGAATGTAAAACAAAAAGGAATACATCATCTGAAATATAAATGATGCTGGCAAGGTATGACTTAAGTTAAATTGCTGTGATGACTGTCTCCATTAGATCAGCCTCAAGACAGTGAGAGTGGACATCCTTGCTGAAGACAGCTGGCTATTATTCAGGAAAACTGGGGAGGGCTGAAATTTCGAAAAATATTTTTTTGAGACTAGGCGTGGTCTGAAAGGTGGGAAACTGAACACAAGCTACATCTTTTATCAAGTTAAAATCAGTGGGTTGCCTGGTTATTATCAATACAAACCCCAAACTTTGCAGAGACACAGAGTCCTAATCTGGACATCTAAGAGCACTGAAGACAACCATTATTAGCCTAGTACACAGAAAGGTGAGAATATGCCCATACTTACTCCAGCACAGGCATGCTGCCCACACATACCAACAGATCACCTAACACACCTATCCTTTCAGATGATTCCTTTCGGGGAGCATGCCAAATCTTTTCTGTTTTAATAAAAGATGAACTCTGTAGTGCCTTCTGTCTTCAGTGAGAAGAAAAGAGGAGGAAGCTCCTAGAGAACCTGAGGAGCCAGGCATGACAGGGCAGGTGAGGGGCAGAAGAGCATCCTCAGTGCAGGTGGGGAGCTAGGGGGGAGGGTGTTTTGAAAACCTCACATGACAGCAAGATTGGCTTCAGTAAGAGTGCCTACTGAGCCCTGGGTAAGCACAGGGCATGCTTGAGGGGTAAGAGCACTTCACATGTGCTCATCTTAGCTCAGCAGCTCTAAAACTTCAGAAATTGAGCTGAGAGAAAGCGTCCCAAAAGCATGACTCGTCTGAGAAAATAGATGGTCATGCCTTTTTATTTTGCTTCGTTTCATTATTCCTCCAGAAGGGAAGAGAGTTGTTATATGAAAGGTATTTTTTATTGTGGTGCTAAAGTGGCAGTTGTTCAAGCAGGTTCACATCACAGCCTTTGAAAGGTAGCAATTTACGCAATAGTATTAGTCCAGCCGTATAAAATAAGGCCTTCAAATAGCAGTCAGTCTGAAGACCAAAAGAGAGAGACAAAGCCAAGGTACATATTACTCTAACAAATCATGTGTGTTTGAAAGGCTGGATTATAAATATGCAATTTAAACAACTCTTAAAAAAAAACAAAACCAAAAAAAAAAAAAACCACAAAAAAACCAACAAAACCAAACCAAAAATACAAGCTTCCATAACTATTTTTAAACTAGGTTAGCTTTCATCTTTTCTTATTTCTTCTGTTTTCCTTATGCCACTTGTCAAAGGATACTGAACATGTACTGCTCCAGTTCTTTCTTTTTGCACTAGTCTACTAGTTTCTTAGCTGACTGATAAGTAGGTATTGAAGAAGTATTACGCAAGCTGTAGTTACAATCATGTCTTCGTTAATCATTTTGAAATTATTCAGTTTATCACAGATAATGATATGTTACAAAATTATTTCTTTCTGCTTTACATGCATGAAAACAGAACTTTAAAAACCTGTCATTTAGAGTTTAAGCTCTTCAGTGCAAAGACTCTCTACATTTCTATAAATCACAAATTGCATGCTAGGAAATAAATAATATTTTTTCATTTTAAATTTTGCTTATTACTTGTAATACAAATCCAAAATCTCTGTAGACCAGTGGGAGATTCAAACTTTAGAAATAAATATAAATGAAATAAAAACAAATACAACAGAAATATTTTTTTTAATTTAAAATATCCTTCATTAAAAGTGTCCATAATAAGACTTGTTCCAAAATGTGGGATAGAAGGCTGTTTTTGTTTAAACTAACTCAAAAAATCTCTCTTTCTTTGATTAGATCAATATCTCTGCCCTGTCAGCTCTGAGGAGACACTAATGCAGGTATTCCACCTCAGTAGCAGTCCGCTTCTAGGTCCATGAAAGAAAGAGGGAAGTAATGTTCTCCTTTTTTGTATATAAGATGTCTAAAAATCTACTGCTTTAAAACAATTTTCTATTCTTATGTGCCTGTTGTATCTCTAAACAACTTCAGAAAACTGTTATTACTATCTTAACTACAATAGATAAATAGTATTAAAAATTGCATAGTGAAACTTTTGGAGAGAGAGGAGGATTCAGTTCAAGATTTGTGCCTATGGCTTATTCTGAGGAAAAAATAGCTGTCTATTCAAAGTGCAGAATTTTGTGTTTGTAATTACGGCACATAAGAGTGATTATAAATGGATTTCAATGCACCTATTTTCACCACAATTTCAGTAGCCTTGGGAAAAAGGATGTTAATCATGGCTTACAATTTTGTTTGATATTTGTGTCTTTTTGCTTGAAAAGAGGTAACAAAACACGTTTGCATCTATATACACATGGACTCACACAAAGTAACATGAAACATTTAAATACACAATCTTTCCTATCAACATAGTCTTGATACTATACCTTGTTCTTCCCTTTCGCAAAGCCCAAGTATGCACTACTAACATTTTTAGTTTTCACGTTGTCATTGTGTTGGAAAAATGAATAAAATATTTCACGCACTTGTGAAAATCCGTTAATTCTGGTCTTTGAAACCTTTTGTTTTCCTGTCATTACCCTTCACTACATTACTGCAAAAATCCCTGTGTCCTCCGTGCAAGTGCCTGTGACACAGTAATAGGTAAGAAATGGATTATTTTGTTGATCTTTTTAAATTAAAGGCCCAGCAAGGCCTTTAAATTAATTTATATATATATGATAATGTCATATTCTAAAAACTGGGCAAATTATGATTTGCAACACATTGAAAGTTTTGTGAATTGCAGATTCCTGAGTGTTCTGTCTTTAGATCTAATTACTGGAAAAGATTACATTCAGAACCTTCTGCAATCACAGAGGCTGGTGATACAGTTTTCTCTGTAATGAAAAAGAAGTTGCATGGCTTAGAAATCATGATTTAGGCTACTAGCTGTCAGAGCAGAACAAAAAAAATCAGATTAAACAATCTGTAAGCTGCAACCTGAGTTGGGAAACAGACAAAAAAAGAAGGAATTATTGTTCTGTGTTTGAACATAGGACATAGAAACACCAGATGCAACTGAGTCCCCCATATGTAAGCACTGCACAAACACTTAACGAATTGGCTAGTATCCCTAGAACTGTACATAGTCCACTGACCAGGAAAAAAGGGAAAGGAGAGGAAAAATGAGTGGCCTGAAGTCATACAGCAGGTCAGTAACTATTTGTTGGAAGATCATCCACAGTACTGCCTGAGAGCTATTACAGGCAGGGTCTGGTAAATAATTGACTTTTCAGATCAGGTGTTTGCAAGATCAATGAAGAAATTTACAGCTTAGATGTTCACAAGAAACCTCACCCGTGACACTAGGAAGCAGTAAATTGTGGACCAAAGACCATGCAGGCTACAAGTTCCCTTCCTCCACTGCCTGAGTACTTTTAGCCCCATAGTCCTACCTCTCTAACCACTAGGATGCTGGTGATCAGTTTCTCACTTAATGTGTTTTGCTTCATACATATGAAACATTGTGTTGGAGAAGAGATGAAGACTTGGTCACCATGGTCAAGGCAGAAAAACTTCAGCAGGATAACATAAGCAACCCTCATCTAATGTTGGTCTACAGCTTAGAAAGAGATTGGATTTGAGGCATGTTTTCTTCTAACAGTCCTGTGAAATCTAACCCTAGAAAATATTCCATAAACATGACCCAAATAAATTTTGTTGTGAACAGGGCCTTATGCTCTAAGGTGTCAGTTACTACTTCCGCAAAGCCTGTTCAATTTGGTTTTAGAACAGAGTTCATAGACCAAGAATTGCCAAAAAATCTAGGTGTAAAAAAAAAAAAAAAAAGTTGTATAAAACAGTAAAAAGAGGGTAAAATGGTTATTGGATACCTACAAGGATATTAAACTGAATCAGCCATAAATTGGTTTGCCTGGACCAATCTGTCCAAACTTGGTAATCCTCACAGAGTGTTAAGCTTTTGCCTTTAAATATTTTCTAAATACACCCTTCATTCCCCCATTAAAATTAATGAGGCTTTAAAATTATTACTGACCCCTAAAGCAGATTCAGGCTGCTGAACCGATGTGGTAATTTCATACAGAGCTACACTTCAGCTTTTGCCTAAGAATAGCAGCAGCAGTAGGGAAGAAAAAGGTTAATACATCTGGTACCTTTGAAACACAGGAAGCCTTTCCACAATCCTAGTTAGCCAAGACAGTAACTACAGTAACAAGGAGTTAATTTGTCAAAGGACCTCAGCCTACTGGACACTGAACTGCTCTGAAAGATGTGGAAAGTATCACAGTGGAAACAAGTGGATGTCCAGGAATTCTGAAGTTCTAGCCCTTAGCATGCCATAAAACCACTGCCCAGCTCTTTTACTTGGCTTGTAACCACGGTTCAGTCCCCTGCACTATTTTCTCCAAAATAACTATCAACTGAGAAAGCAGTCTAGGTCTTGACATTGAAATGAGCTTTGTTTCACTAGCTGTTTAATTTCTGAAAATTGGGCAACTGCAATTTGTTTTTTTTTCTCATGTCATCTTTTGTCTTCCTTTTATTGCAAGGCTTCACTTTTTTCTCCTGATAGATTCAAGAACAGGTGTTTATTTGCACATTTACAATTTTTATGGACTATTGGAATAAATTCTAGAACTTTTCTTCAAGAAATATTTTTTGTTTTACACCACTAACTTCTACATAAAGACCATTCAGAAAACTTGGAACTTAAGAGGTTCCTTGGAACTAAAGCTATCATACCATTCACTCTTTTGTGCCTGATATTGTGTTGGAGTTTCATTTTCCTCCTATATCTGTTCCAACTATGTTGTTTTATTTTTCTTTTAATTAAGGAGACTAACAATTGATATGACTTGTAGCCACAATAGTAGCTACCCATGCCACC
This sequence comes from Cuculus canorus, assembly GCF_017976375.1. Classification (NCBI taxonomy): domain Eukaryota; kingdom Metazoa; phylum Chordata; class Aves; order Cuculiformes; family Cuculidae; genus Cuculus; species Cuculus canorus. The sequence continues at coordinate 74,020,402 of NC_071402.1, forward strand.
AGTCCATCAAAAACTGGCTGGGGTTTTTGGAGAGATCCTTACACAGTAGCTTGCAACTACCCTAAGCAATCACATTTCTCTCTGTAAATTAAATTTCTTTAAAAAGTCTCATTTTATCCTGAGGCTGAATTTCTGTTCCAGTACATTCTGATCTACAGAGACATCTACTTTCCATTGAAGTTGATCAGAGCTGCAGGTGACCAGTACCTCTATAGCTCAGACCCCTAGGCTGGTTTTCTCCCAGAATACGAATATGTTATTAATATGAGCTAACTATCTTCGTCTAAAAGCCTAGTGAAAAACACTTCTGCGCTTTCCACTGAAGTGAGATGATTGATTATGGAACAGACTCCCAGCTCTCCTTGTCAGATGTTTTTCCTGAAGTTTATTTTCAAACACCTTTTTTTTAGGCTTGTGAAGCATTAACTATGGAGTAAACATGTAAGAATAGGCTCTCAGAACTTTTCTACTTTTTTTCAATTAAAAAATGAATGACATAAGAGGAGAAGGAGGGGGGACAGCCTTTTTCCTTCTCCAATGCTTTCCTCTCAGTTGGGATTAATTTTTCTTTAGAAAAATAGAGGTTATAACAGCTTTTGGAAAAATAAAATATCAGGCACACCTGAGGTTTTAAACAAACAGTTCCTGCTGTTAAACAAATCCATGGTGAGTTGCAGATGGAAGAAAAATCCCTGAAGCAGAAGGAAAAATCCAGTAGTAGTTCATCGGGTCTGTATCTAGGCTCTTGTTTTGATACTAATGGGATTTCTTTGATAGATTGACTCAGGTTTTTCATAGAAGCATATAGAAAATGCATATAGAAAAAGAAGCATATAGAAAAAGATGCCTGAGCTCTGCCTGGAGAATTACTCTGTCAATGCAGCTAGCAGCCTGCCTAGGAGAAAAGCAAGGAAGTGAGAAGAAGGCAGAGGGCCAGTGGACAAATTTCACTGGCAGTGCTGGGCTGGAATTTCAGCATCATCACACTGTGTGCACAAAAGCAATTGATTTTTGACAGGTATGTAAATTCATAGAAAAGCGTAGTTTAAATGTCTTTTATTAATTAATTGAACTAGCCCAATCTTCTGGTTTACTGTACTTATTTAGAGTTTTGTTTGAGATCATCACACCATGAAATGCAGAATATGAAAAGATACATTCAGCAGGGAGAACACATCTGAGAGAGAGTTCTGCAGTGTTTCTGGATCACTGATGTATAATAAGTGTTTCCTATTCTCTTTAAGTAGAAAGTTGAATTGTGATAAAATTAAATAATTTACATTAAATTGCATTTGGTGGTGAAGGGCTGAATGACATCCCAGAACATCTAATTTTCATTCTCGGAAGCCACTTCAGTGACACACTCAGTGCTGCATCTTCATTTTGTCCAGCCCTGCATCTATGACTTACAGACCTCGACATCTCTCTCCAAATCAAGGATTACTTGCATAAGTGTTGACGGAGAAAATCATGCATCAAAGATCACTCGATGGGACTAAATAACTAGCAACTTGCAAGGGTGGGAAAACATCATCATGACGATTTCTTGCATCTTATGCAATTGCTCCAACCACTGAGTAACAGTTATTCTATTGCCTTCCAAATACACTCTGACGAAAATTCCAGTGAAGCAGCTACACTTCCATGGCTGCATTCAGTCTGATTTAATCAATCAGGACTGTTTGACAGAAACTTCTCATTAAAGTGCTTCCAGCAGAGTGTAGAATTCGATCATAAAGCTTTCATTGTGGGAGAAAATTCTGTTTCTAGCTTTCCCTTCTAGCTCAAGGTAGACCTCCTCTGCTGTTCTTTGAGTGTCTGGGCTTAGTTAAAATATTGGTTTTATTCAGCTACTTCAACATATTGACTCCTGTGTGCATGTCAAGTAACAATAGAATGAGTCTTCTTCTCTTCCTCATTTTGTGTCATGCTCCCTTCTCCTCACATTATTCAAAATGTAGGTAGAACCCTACCTACATTTATGTAGGCGCATGTATGTGCCGGTGCATGTGTATGCTTGATACTGACCGTGATAGGATGACCCAGCATATTTTATTCCTTCATTCCATTCACTGGAGAATAAAGTATTTTAGTTTTGCAGAAGAAATTGAAACCTAGACATCTCTTTGAAAAAAACTACATGAGGAGCTCTTGGAGGAAACAGGGCCACAAGAGAGAAACTAAATGAATTTTTCCTGTTTGTTCACTGAAGGATAATCTTTCTTTTCAGGGTTGCATTAAAGGTTGCAACCCAAACTGAAAGTTTCAGAACAAAGTTGATATAAAGAACAGCAACCATTTCTCAGAATTCAGCCAAGAGTTCTAGCCTAATACTGAACTATCACAGCAATGTGCAGTTTCTCACATCACCCTTGGTACCAGAAGAACGTAATGTGAACTTCTTTAAGGGGCTCATGGTGCTCCAGAGCTAGCAGAAAAACTTGACATAATGTGAAAATCCATAGAAGAAAATCTGACATGTACTGGATCAAACAATAGGCAAGAATAAAAAGAGTAGGCATATAAGCAAATTAATTTACTATGGAGAGTTAAGCAAATTATTTATGCCTGGCAAATCTGTTGGCATTCTTTGAAGAAAAGAAGAAGTGATGAATGTGATTCAGCTGATAACACTAATTTGGAGGGAAGAAAACTTTTAAAAGTCTTTTCCAAAAGACTGTAACTAAGATTGGTGAAAGGGAATATATTGTGATGAACTAGTAATGAACTAAAACATGAGGAAAAAGGGCAGGAATAAAGCATTATTTTCCACAATGGACGGAAATAAGCACCTGGGGGCCTATCCAATCTACTGTACTGACAGATGTTCTAGAAAACTGACTGGATAGGAAGCAAGTAGTCTAAGGCTTAAAAACAAAGGCTTACTGAAAGCCATTGCAGAAGGTGTCTTATACTGAAAAAAATAAACAATGAAATGCTAGATAGAATCCTGCATCCAAAAAGTAAAGTAAAGAATTAGGGTAAAAAACAGTTCCAGCTAGTCCATAACAATGAGCTGCAAAGGAGCTACTACAACTCAGGAAAGAGATTTTGGAGTTATAAAGAAAATCTCACTTATCCCCAGCGATAAGCATTTCACTACATTTCAGAAGAAAGACTAAATTTTTAGACATTATAATGGATTTGTGCATTATGTTAGATTATTTCTTGAAATGATAATTTGCAAAAGGAAAATTTAATCTGAAGCAACACAGAACCTGCTAAATATGTATCCGACAATGATCCACTCTGTCGCAGTAGTTAAAATGCCAAAATGTCCTCCACTTAACATTTAGTTTCAAAAGAGGGACTGAAAGAAGCATTGGAAAGGGCAAAATGCTCTCAGATATAAGAACAACTGTTTTTGGTTGCCAAGACTAAACCAAGATTGCTTGTCAAGAAGAAATTACTAGAACAAGAAAAAAAAGGCATAGTTTTAATAGCAAAGTAGAGGAGGTAAACAGAATTAGTAGGCTACTTCAACGTTTGAAACTGTGTTCAAATGAAGAAAGTGTGAAACTCATAGTATAAAAGTAAAACTTCAATAAAATATAAAATAAACTTTATAGAATACGGAATATAGAATGAAATTAACACAATATATTTATATTATATATATACATAGAGATGTCATAAAATATAAAAATATAAGACAGGCAAATTAAATAAATCTTGTATATGATAGACTAGAAAAACAATTTTTGAGGAACACTTGGTAAAAGTATTCAAATATGTTAAGAATGTTTTCCAAAACACTAGAAATGAGAAAATTAGTAAAATGCCAAATAGAAAATGAAATACAACAGAAGTAGTCAGGGGACATAAAACTGTAGGGAGAAAAATCAAAGTAATCTTATTTTATTGCTATGAAATAGAGAGCCTTGGGTAGATTTCTCTGTCAGAGTCTTTCTTTACAGGATACTAGTTTATGACACTATGGCCAAAACTGAAGCATTGGCAAAAGAGCCTTTACAACAAGTAAACAAAATTCTTAATAAATGATCAGAACAGAGTTCTAAGCTATCTAATGGGATTCCAAGATTCCAGGAATTTAAATATACGATTGGTAACTGTTAAGCAGTGTGGGTGGTATAGCACTCATATTTGCCTTGCTGGCAGACAAATATAAGGTATTTATATAGTGCCAGTTTCAAAATTTTAAAAGGCATCCAAAAGTACATGTAGATCAGGAAGTTTGATTCATTTGACATGTAAATTATTTTAGGCAATAATACATAGAGGAATGTATGAATAAGTGACAAATATGTTATAATCAGGAATGAATATGCCTCACAAATCTCTTAAAATTCTCCAAAAAATATGTCCATAGAAATCAGACAAAGAATGATCCAACTAGTGAACTGGAATAAAAAAAAAAATTAAACTAGTGTGATAAGACAGAAAGGTCTGTTCATGTACAGAAAACTAACTGAAAGGCAGGAAACAACAAAGACAGACAGGAGTAGCAGCATTCCCTGGGGCCAGCACTTTTTTTCACCATAATAGAAGACGCCTGGAGAAAGGGTGAAAAGAGGCTTGACCAAGCTTCATATAGTGTGACAATCAACACTAAATGAAAGGGCAAACAGCTGAAGGACTCAACATCAGGTGTATTATCACTTGGGAAAGACACCCGAGGCACTCTTTGTAGGTATTTGAAATCTACTGTACAAAACTCACTGGCAGTCAAAACCAGAAAAAGAAATACAGGAACAGAAAACAAATAGAAGACTGTCATTATGACACTGCATAAATTCATATCCCAAATGTTATGTATGGGACTAAAGTCACCTATGAAGATAAACAGAAGAGCAAAATTATATGTAGAGGCATTGAATGATTTATATTTCAGAGAAAATAAATATCAAAGACCGTAACAATTTAATAAAGAAAATACTTTTGGGCACTGGGAGCAAGGGGAAACAGAATTCTGTTGGATAACTAAAAAACTATATCAGGGAGGAGCTAAAAGAACATTTTTTCAGCATTTTTCATGTTATGAGAAGTAGGTATACTGAATGATAAATAAACAACTTTAAAGCAACCCAAACCCTCTAATTTTTAATATAATATATACTTAATTGTTGGGATTTTTTTGACAGAATGCTGTCTTTAAAGAACAGTCAAAAAAATTATGTCAAAGACTATTAAATAGGATGGTCCAAATGCAACCTCTGATTCAGAGTGTCCCTAAATTGCAGATTTCCAAGAGCAAGAGTGAATACCATGAAAACTTTATTCCACTTTTGACCTGTTTTTACATTTTTTCCCTAGCCATCTCCTATGGGCTACTGTAAGAAACAGAAGAAAACCAAGCCTAGAAATTGACCTCTGGCGGTTTTCGTATGTAAACCTAACATGTGTTTTGGGGGATTACATGTAGCCTGTCATTTGCTGTACAATTTTGGTTTTTTTTTAATTTTATTTGTTAGCATCTTTTCTGCAATTTTCAGTGATTCACTGATACTGGTTGCCTGTTTAATTTAAGAAAAGAAAAACAGAACTAAAAAACACAACAAAACCCGATCCCTACTTGATATTATTTCCTTCACAGAAATTTGTACATTGGGATTTTACTCAGGTTTTTGTTGCAGAATGATAGCTCATGACCATCATTCTCTGAAAGGACATAAGCAACTTATATTAAATAGTTTTAATTCCCTCTAACTATTCCCCATTGTCCAAGACATTTTCTGAGATCCTAGAAAACACCATTTTTTTCCTCATTGATTTTTTCTTTAGTATAAAACAAAGCATTGATTTTCATCCTTCTGTCTTGTGTTTCTAATGGTACTTAAATTAACATGGTTCATTTGTATGCTGTCTTACCAGGACTAATGCATCCTTCTTGTCAGACCAGCATCACCAATGATAGAATGTAGGACTCCACTTAATCAGCAACCTGATAAATGGTGCGCCAGTTGACAAGAGCAACGCTTGGTTTTAGTCTTCCTCTATGCCCTTGGGAAAGACTCTTAATCTAGCCTACCTTTCAATTCTACATGTATAGAATAGGGAAACTGTTTATACCGTACATATTTGAGGATGATAAAGGCCCAATACTGAATGTTGCATGTGTTCAAATACCTCTTGCAGAGGCACAACACACAATCTCATTATGAGGGTTCAGAAGAATGAATGTATAATGGTTTCACTGGCACAACCTCTCTTGTCACTGCAGTAATCAACACATTCTTGAAAATATAATATTCATCCTCTCTTGCAGAAAAGTCTTCTACTTTACAGATGCTATTCAACATCACTGAGTAAAACTTATTTTTACAGAATTGGCAGGGATCTTAAGCTCCCCTAAAAAGAATTTGCTATCAGTTATTTTGTTTCCTATGATCTTCTTTCATTTGCCTTGCTCTGTAATAGCTGCTAGGTAGACCAACATTACCATTATGCCTTATGGAATTATTAGATATATTCACGCTCTGCCTGTTTACCTAACATTTATGTGATTCCCCAATGCAAAGTAATGCTTAAATAACACTTATTAATTTGCTCCATTTTTGTTACGTCTTGGAGTATCTTGGTGTCTTTTTGATTTTTTTCTGTGTGTTTTATTGTTTTGGTGTATTTGAGTTTAATTTCAGTTTTGGCTTGTTCTGTGTTGTTTTACTTTCTTAATGTAAGGTAATGCAAAGCAGGCCAGAAGAACAAAAAAGTGCAGGAGTTTTGAAACAGTTATAAAGACTGCCCTCTGCTCAGACATTTGGCAATTAAGTAAGGCCTTTTTACATCTCAAGACAGAGTTCCACAAGCTAACAACTCGGAACTGACGGCTGGAAGAAGTGTTCCCAGTAATAAGTGTGGTTTCTGTCAATATGAGCCCTGTTAAAGGAAAACATCTACAGACCTGAATTTATCTCCAGCCAGTTCTCATACTGTGAAAGTAGACCTAGCACTACAGGATTTCTTAATTTGGTACAACTCAAAACCACATGGTGTGTAGATGAAAAAATAGAATCCACTGATGATAACATAAGAGATCGTTTCTTTAAAAACAATAGTTTCCTCACTGGAGGAAGGCAGGTATAGAACTACATGATATAGTATTAACAGCACTTGGAAATACTTTGGTGTACAGGACCTCTGTCAAGCACCATTGGCCCAAAAATGTTCTTGAGCAAAGTGTCAGGACCAGATTTTACAGATTACACTCGAATAAGTAACTCAATTGAAACTGTTTGTTGTTAAAGTTAAATGTTTCAAGAGCTGCATTTTCCTTATGCTTATGTTGTACAATACTGCTGTCGCTGTTGTCTATAAGCTTAGGGGTGAGTTAAGAATGCTATTCCTATGGATGAGACATGAAGATATGAAAAGGGTTGGAACTAGATGATCTTTAAGGTCCTTTCCAATCCAAACTATTCTATGATTCTATGATCCTATGTTTCTATGATAAAATGCTCTAAGTGAAAGAAAATAACGTGTTAATGTTTTTCTTTCGTTAAATTCTATAGCAATTCAGGAAGGAAAATACTTAAGTGAGATTGTATATCGTCAGGAAATACAAATTTAGAAGAAATCCTTGTTTGAAGTATACTAATCCATTCATACAAAGATGCAACATCAAGAAGCTTGTACATCCAGGTAGTGGTTCATTTGTACTCTTCAAAGACAATTTGGTAGTAAAATTGAGCATCAGATGAAATGAGCACCACACAATAGAAAAATACAGTGTAAGTGAATCATTCGTACTTGTCAGAATTTGCTGATTCTGTTGAATGTCTCCTGTGCCTGAAATGTGTTCTTAAAAAACTGAAAAGATGTCTTAAATACTGCACTCAACTTGACAGTCAGCACATTACTTTTTATTTTCCTTGAGCAATAAAAGAAAGGTTTTAGCTCAGTAGTTACAAGTACTTATGAAATGGCTAATGAAAAAAGGCAGGCCTAAAAGTGAACGAATCTCCGAATACACAGGCTACTGCTTCAAAGAAAGGAATTGCCTGTCTTTCCTGTGTGCAACAGCATTGACCATCTATGTCACGTGAGACCTTTTAGCAGGCATGGTAATCACATAGAGACAATTGATTTACAAGCAAGTGTTCCAAGGAGACGTGATCTTCAGGGGTACCTGCCATGAAAAAGGAAGTGTGTAGCATGTAATGAAATTCTTCTCAGGATGAGAATCATTCCATTGGAAAACTATTTACTTATTGAATTGCGCAAGGCTGATATTGAACTGGAAAACTTACAGACTTCTTAATTGTTAGAGAGTGGATTCAAACCCAGGAGAAAACCCTGCTGATAAACTATGGTGAAGCATGTTGGTGATTCCCCTCATGGGAATTAGAATTCCAGAGTGTATAAACCACTATCCACATAAATCATTGCTGACATTAACTGGCATCTTTAAGCCGGCAAAGACAGTGAGGATTCAGCTGTCACCAAAAGCCAACAACCTTCTCATTTTGTGTGTCAGCTTCATCCAAACAGAAGTACAGGGGGGAGCAGTGTAATGGTATGTTGATCTGTTATGCAGATTAAAAGGATTTTTCCATATTAGCCTGAAATATTGCACCAAGACTAAATCCCTATCAATATTTAATTAAAAGCAAGTCTTATATGACAGGTTTGTTAATGGGCCATGAAGCACCTCTTACAAGTGACTCCGATTGCTATACATAAGCCTTAGGTTTTCAAATGTTTGTTGCTGCCTAGAAAGCAGCCGTGTTGATAGAAACCTCTCAGCTAAAAAACACTGAAACTTTGAAAAAATTCTACCTCGCACCTGCAATGAATGAAGAAATAATATAGGATGTTACAGAATCTTTAGCTGTTTGTAGCAGCAAATAAACCACGTCTGAGGACAGTCATGTGTAAGAGATATTTGGGGGAAGAGGGTAATATTAAAAAGACAGATAAAAAAATGCAAATGAATTAAAAAAGTGATGTTCCATGTGTCAGAAAGCTTACCTAAGGAAGTCTCAGTCCTGGGAGTGGAGATAGTTCAGGCTAAGTGATCTCTGATCTCTCCCAAGCAAAAAGAGTTTTTCCCCTTCGTACTATGGGTAAAAACCACACAATCACAACTTCAGTCTGGTTAAAGCAGAAAGCAGTCAATTCATTTAAAATGAATGAAGTCCTCTTGGAACCAACTTCACAAGCTAAAGTGAGAGAATGATGCAGCACAGTGAAAGGATCTGATTAAAGTGGTAGAGGTTTGTAATAAAAGTGAGGAAGTCAGCAGCTGGCAAGCCAGCCTGTTAAAAAGGAAAGGATCAACACTTCTTCATGTGGAGGAAAAAAAAAAAAAAAAGTAGTTACATAACACACTGCAGCAGGTTGATTTTTTCTCTTCTTTCTGGCCAGAAGATCCCTAGGGGGCAGTGGTGGGGATAAAAAATTGTAGTGAGCTTCATTCTGCTGTCCACAGGTAGGCACAACTACAAGGCTCTGAAACTGAAATCAGATCATTGAAACAGTGCGTAAATACTTGCGTGTTTCAGCCCACCCTGGAGCCCCTGTAACTTCGACAGCACTGGGAATGTTTCAGCTCAAGTCATCTTCCTGGGGGTGTTCTGTGTAATGCAGACTTACCCTAAAACTCTTCATAATCTCTAATACCTGTCTGTCGGGTCCTACACTTACTATTTCCATGTTTTAACTTGCATAAAGTACTCAAAGAGCAATTTCCTGTCTGCTTTCTGCTGTGCATGGTCAGAGGAGTTCCCCTGTTGCTATTGCCAGGGACTTTTGAACGTCTTTATGCAATTTCTTCACTTTGATTTTGCGTAAAGGAGCCAGAGCAAAGTTGCAGATTAGCATGAGAGCTCTAGCGGAACAGCATCGCCTTGAATTAGGTAGAGTGCATGTATTTGCATTAATGTTCAGTATAAAAAGAACACATCTTGCTATGTGAATGTGTTTGTGAAAACAAATAAATTCCGTCTGACTGACAAACTCTATCTCAATGAACGTGCTCCAAATAAACCGTTACATAAAGGGAAACAAAAGCGTAATACATAAAAAGCAATGTATTTAAAGCTTGTTCATTTACAAGACACTGGAACAAGAGAGAAAACTAATATTCTAGTTTCGCATTGAGTCAAAGACATTTGTGCTTTAATGGCAGTAAAAAAATTTGGGGTACCTTTAAAATGTCATTCATCTTAGCTTGTAGTGCTCAGAACTACAGCTGTCTTTTACGGCCTAACTGGTGCTGGGAACTTGACTTCATTCATTCACATTTTCAATTCAAGTGTCCACCTTTTAGGTTTACTGGGCAGAAATTGTGAAGATGCTGTGCATGGAGCAACAAAGCATAGCTGTTGGTTTAATTGGTTAGGCTTGAAGCAGACTAGCAAAATACTAACAATTTTCCTCCAATACTACAACCACAAATGTCCATAATAATGGGATTTATCAGTTATTGAGCTTTAGTTTAATGACAACGGATTTTACTATGCAGTGATTCCCATTCCCAATAGCCTTGGAAATTCCTGGAGAACCGCTTATTTACTTGACATTTGTAATAGAAGTTGTCAGTGAGGAGATTCAGAAGAAAAGCAGAAATGATGTAATTACTGAAGTTATCCTAAGCAGGCCAGAATTTGATTCTCTTTTATTATTCGCAGACTTTCACTCTCTTAATGCAACATGTGACAGCAAGGCTAGTGATATTTAGTGGATGGCCTAATCTGTACTTATCATGGCAAACAGGGGAGCTCATCTTCGCTTCTACAGTGCACAGATACACTAAATTATCCTTTTGCCCTTACTTGGTAAAATTTCCAGCTGTCAAGCTGAAAACCCCTATCGTTTCAATTGTTTTCCTCTACTTTTTACATTCTCAAGTCTGAAAATTATCAGAGTTTCAGCCACTGGTGAGCAAGAGTTGGAAGACAAAACATTTCCTTATGTTAAAAAAAAAAAAAAGTGGCCTTTTTTTTCTACCAGCACTGCAAATTGTAGCTTGTAGCCCAACTTTAATAAAGGTGAACATTTGTTTTTCTGCCAAAGACCATTTTTTTCTCTTGAGAATTAAGACTGTGAGAATTTCTCGCTAATGATGCACAACATATCAATACAGCCCTTCAACAGCAGGTTTTGAAAGCATATGGCCCTGTCCGCCAAAACGACGACAGTATTTAGTACCCAAATCCTAGTTCTGTCTTCCTGAATGAAATATCTGACTCCTTCAGCTTTCTTTGAAGGTATTCTTCCTATGCTAGACACGTATGTGTGAATGACTTGCCTATGTTTTTTGCTGCTTCTCTTCTCATTACAGCTGACATAGCCCAATACAAAGAGCTGGATTTTCTGAAGACGTGTTCATTTCCTGAAAACTCAGCAAAATCAGAGGACTTGGGGATCATTTGTGTGAAGTAAAAAAAGTTGTTCTCCTCCTCGAACCCAAACAAAACCCCAAACAGCCCAGCACATCAGGCCATATACAGTATATGAGTTGGCACCAAAGTCTTTCTTGGCAAAATTTCTATACATGTTACTTAAAATAAAGCTGAAAAAAACCCATAGCCTCAGCAGGCAAAGTCTTACACAGAGAACTGGCTGAACAATCTGCTGAAGAGGAGTGTATACCCTGAAGAAATTCTTATACATGTATTCACTTTCAGCACTTTCCAGTTCATCTTCCTCTTTGAAATAGAAATTAACTCCACACAATCTAGTGCTTTTCAGAATAGTTAATTAGATTTTCTTCTATTAAAAAAATCCCAAATTTGCCACTCAAAGCATGCAGGAAGACAGTAAAAGAGGACTTACTTTCTGGGAAATATCATTTTTCTGGTGTCTAGAGAAAGGTTTATTAAACTCAAGTGTTGATGACTTATTTTCCTTTTCAGTAGGGCTCTAAAGTGACTGAGGGAGAAGCTGTTTTCCCTCTTTTTGCTCTGCTGGGCAGAGAGCTGAAAGGAAGCTGTACTTTCCTTACTGGGACTGCTCTATGCTGTAGTTCACACAAGTTTTGGTGCAGAGCGCATCTCCCTCTTCCCATGCTTTCAGGGAAGCTCAGCTGCAATGTGTGGTGAAGGCACATATCTCTCCTCTGCTATCATTACACCCAGATTATCAAATTTGTGTTTCCAGGAATTACATTTATCTTTATGTTTTTATTCTCTCTGGGGTAGGATATAAAACCAAGCAGAATGGTTTATCTTTTCCTTCTCATAAATGTAAACTTGGTCTAATATTTCGGGTTTTTTTTTAGTCTAGAGAGAAGCCTTGCGCTCTAGGAAATGAAGCTCATTTGCCCAGGGTAAATTAGCTGTGTGAGAATTTGCATTCTCCAAATGCTGAAATACTTTGGCCTCCACTGTCTCTTAACTGGAATATTTTTTCAGGTTTGGAAGACCGAATACCTTATTTTGTTCTTGTTTGTGCTTTTAAATTTAATATGCCTGTGCTATTTGAAATGAAAACACTCTGTCATTCCTGAAATTCCATATTAAAGATCTTAATATATAATAAGTTATATACATACACAAATATTATGTATGTGTACCATAAATCTGTATATATTCCATATTTAAGATTGTTAAAGATTCTTTTACTTCTTCAGCCATGGATACTGTTCTTTCTCTAATTAGTGCATTTGTGTAGAAAATAAAATTTTAAATAATACAGATCAACACGTTCCATTTCCAAACAAATACGAGACTGTGAACAGTAATTTACTCAATACTAGACATGCCATAGCACTACTTAGGTGTGTAGACTGCTACTTTTGTAATCTGTTTCAGAAAATGTTGACTGTAGTCATACCTATACCCCAACAATCACTGCCAGAACACTGCGACAGATGACATCTTAGGTGAAGGAAGTAAGCACACTACAGTTACATTTGTTCCATGGTACAATGCACTGAAGCAAATCTCTCCCAGGACTTTCTGGTAGTGATTTCATTAAATTCCATCAGTTTTTCAGAATTTCCTGGGTGCAATGGAGCTCCTCATTCTTCGGCATGCGCTTTTAGACTTTGTTAGAAAAGACAAAAAAAAAAAAAAATCTCTGTCTTGGCGGTTGCAAGCTCATAGTACACAGATAGTTCCCCACTCTGTTCAGTAGCATTTCAACACATGAGACGTCATGTCTTATACCTTAGGCACGAGTTCATTTAGCTGTCCCTGCCTTACACCTGTCCTTCCCTGCCACAGGTGCTCACAGCTGCTTTTGTGGTCCCCAAGCGATAAAGAAGTTACAGCTCTGCATCCAAAGGAGGAAGTTTCTCCTCATGGGACTCCCTATCTAGGAAGCATAGCTAACATATTTATTGCAGTGTCTTCACATCAGATATTCCACATTGTCACATGCCTCATTGCAAAGATGTGCACCATGGGGCTGAGGACTTAGGAAGGCCTAAGCCATGACTTAAAAAATGATGATTGTTTAACTAGTCCTGCCTGGGCCAGTGTTGCAAACATGCATAAGATGAGGAGGAGAGGGACATTTATAGAGCTCTGTTACATAACTGTCTCTGGGGTGATCTGGATTGAGGAACAGAGCTAGCACTCACATTTTTCTTATTTCTTCCCTTTGTGATTGCAATCTTATGAACAGATGGCTGATTCTGAGTAGTTATCATGTGTAGCAGAAAAAATACTGATAGTAATTGAGGCCACTGATCTGCAAGATCACTTGTAAGAAACTGGTGAAAGTTCTTAATATGTTTTATGTCATTGCCTATGGCTGCAGTCATTAGATAGTCTCTAATGTCTAATGACAAAAGGAATACAAAGAGGATATGACAACTATAGGATAATTCAAATAAAATAAACTTTCAAGGACTTTGATATTATCAAGACCTTTAAGTGAGGAATAAAAAAATAACTGTAATTAGTGACTCAAATATATATTCCTTTATTTATACCAGACATTACTTTAGAGTCTGAGGAGCTTTATATACACACACCAAAAAAGACAACACTGTCGACCAAAATGAAGAGGTGCTGAGTTGCTACAGGATGTACTAGCTTCAGGCTAGCAGGGCTGGATAACTCTGATCTTTATGCACAAGCCTTTGCTGTTCCGATATCCAGCTTGGATTCTCTGAGCTGCAAGAGCACTTACTCCATAATCCCATGTCTGCTTGCCCTCCTTCCCTGACCCCCACCTTGTCTTGATCCCTCTCTTGTCATTCCTCCTGACATGGAAATGAGCTGCATTGCATTGCAGCAAGCACCATAGTGCAGAGCAACCCTTTCACTTAGGCCTACCCTGCAAAGAACAGTGGGAGGAAAGAGATTTATTCAACCCATTCTGATGATGCTACAGACCAGGGAAGCAAGCCAAGGTTTAAAGCAACAGCTGTCATGGCTGACCTGCCAGCCCAGAGCATCCATCTGTGACTGACCAGCTGCCACGTACCCTGAGAACATGAACACAGAAACACGCTTCCCTACTTTTTGCTACATTATCTCTTTCTCTTTTTTTTGTGTGTTTCGTCAAGTGCAGTAAAAATACCTTCCTTCTCATAGCAAGCAAATTGAAAAGTCAACAACACATCTTTCTTTCCATCTTTCTTTGACATCCTAGAGGACTTTCCAACATCCTCTTTGGGTCAAAGAGGGCTGCACAGGCTTCAGTAGTTTAGCTTCCATAAACTCTCAGACCCAGTTTCGGAATACACTGCTATTTGACTTTGGCTTCATCGTTCTTGTGTGTTATATATTAAATATTTCCCAAATGGGATGTATGTTTTCTAGCACCTTTTGATAGAAGTAAATTGAAAAATTTGTACTCAAAGGCTGAGCCATGTTGAGTAATATCGCAGAAAAACAGGATTTCACAGTGACAGTAGGCTTTAGCTCTTTGTATCTTGTTATTACTTTGAAATTAATTCCTGATTAGTTTCTAGAGTATCCATGAATAATCTATTACAGAAGTTGAAGCCACAACTCACAGAAAAACTGTAACTAGTTATGTGAGAAAAGAAAATGTGGCATTTACTTACCTGAAGTAACTTTAAGAGCAATTAACTCCGTCCCCCTTCGCAGTTTGGCTTTTAGCAAGCGAATGTCTCCTTGCTGTATAATTTCTCTCTTGCCTTGTCTGATGAAGTCTACTGACATGTCTCCATCTACAGGTAATTGCTGCACAGCTACACATAAAAGGAAAGTTGTTCTACAAGTTTACTCAGCATGAAGAAGTTGCAAAAATATAGTAAATCTTATCTGTGAGTAGGAAAGTTATGAAGTCAAGCACAGAAAGGGAGGTCCATAGTAGGTTGGTGATAAAAGGCAGAGCAGAGACCTTTGGTCTGATTTCTCACCTCTAAGCAACTAAGCAGTGCATCTCACTGGCATCTATCAGTTCTCCAGGACCATAGTAATCTGTTCTCTGAATCTCAGACTCCTTCAGGTAAAACTGTCTCAAGCCCCTTGAGAAAAGGCTATTGCAGCTCTCATGATTTCAGCTTTCACTAGCAGCCAAGCAGGGAAGACTGTCCTTGAATGGTGGGACAAAAAGACAGTAGTGTTGCATGTTTTCAACACAGACATGCCAGCTCCATGTCATTTCATCCTTAGTGAAGGAATACAGAGGCTGGAGTGCAGGAGGTGCTTCTGGCAGTACTTTTCCTGCCAAAAATGATATCTCCTTTTTGTGCATCTTGCATATTCACTTCCCTTATCCAACTGTCATTGGGGGAATTCTGGGTAGAAGCCTTATGCAAATGAAAAATTTTTTAATTTTTTTTTTTTAAGCTCAGCATTTCCTTTTGCAGTAGTGGAGAAAATGGTGATTGCCTTCTCTTTGGAGAGTCAGTTTATCTGGAGTTTTAGGTGAATAGTTCAAGCAATTAAAGCTGCTCTGTGGTTGCTCTTCCCTTGTTGACTAACATCACATAGCAACAAGCCCTGCACAGAGGGACTGGCTCATGCTTAATTACACATTACTTTATTTTACAGGTTTTCTCTCTCTCTTTTTTTTTTTTTTTTTTTTAAGCAAAGGGAGTACGTAAAGTGTGGGAAGGACTGATAGAAGTCTAAGCCACAGAGATTAGTGAGTCTATAGTGCTGAAACAGTTAATGTAAAGTTTTTTTTTTTTCTTTTTCCACTTACAGATCAACATTTGATACTTGTGTGCTGCTCTAGAGAATGCTTTCTTTTGGAAAAAAAACTATGTCATTGGAAGAAAATGGAAGGGATTTGCCAGAAGCTCTACTCCTCTCCAAACAGTGCCAGCCCCTCTCCTGCTCTCCTGCCTTGGCGGGGCATGCCCGAAGGCCGTAACATGGCATACAGGGAGGGTGGCAGCCACACAAAGACAGATGCTGGCAGATACAAGCATCACCCAAGCATCTGCTGGCAGATACAAGACGACCCACAGAGCTGCTGCTCTAAGCAGTCACTTCCTCTTTTGTCCTTCTCTGAACTTCTTCTCAACAAAACGGCATGAGAAGTTTAAGAAGTTAAAGGATCACAATAATATTAACATGAAAGAAAACCCATGGCACATTCAAAATAATTCTTGACTGTAGGAATGTTTTATGGCTGCATTTGCTAGAAATTTAGCTGTCTTGCAGTACCACTGACATAGCCTTTTGTTAAGTGGAAACAGAGATCCAGACACTCAGGATCCACTTTTTTTTTTTTTTTATTTGGTTCTAATAATATTACAGAATTTGCTTTCCAGTGCTCCAATGTTCTCATAATGTCCCTAGCAACCTGATAAAATATCCATAAAGTGACAACAGTTAAGTTGTCATAAGCCTTTACTATATTATCTAGGCAGGAGAACAAAACCATCCTAATATGATTTTAAGGTCAAGGGCTCTAATAGAATAGAGCTTGTTTGGTGCCCAATTGAGGCATTTCCCATATTGTCATCCATAACGGCCCTATTGACAGGAACTCACCTAGAGTTAGAATGCCCAGAATTTGGTCCAGACAGACTTGGCTAATTCTGCCTATTATTCATCACAGAAGGATTAATTAATTATTTGATGGTCATCTTCACAACCAAGACAAAAATTACAGTACATTAACTACATTATTAATGAAATTATTGACACAAGATTTAGCTGAATTTGGCATTACTAACTTTACATTTCTTTTCATGTTTATCACAAATAAGCCATTTCTAGAGGAGCATAGTGACTAGGAAACCCCTTGCTTCTGGTACACCTTAATTTTTATTCTTTCACAATCCTGTGCCTTCTCCTCTGATATACTCTGGCCGAGACAGTTTGCATTCTGTACTACAGATATATTTCCTTCATAGTCAGTCTATTTTTCAAATTGTAATATCTATGTATTGGAAGAAAGAAGAGGGTGAATTTAAAAAAAAATAAACATAATAAGGAAAATTTTGATAAAGGCTTAATAGAAAGCTGAGAGGATATGAAATAAATGAGAGCCATTAGACATGAGTTATTAGCCTAGCAGCTAAAAAGCCATTCAGCTAGGATATGGGGGACATGATTTCAAATATATTCTTATTTATTTTCCCAAATGACTGTTCATGTTAAAGCACTAATAGAAATGGCACTACAGCTTGATTAACAAGGCATTTTAGAGGGTGAGAGCTCACATTCAAATCCACACTTTTAAAGTATAGATTTTAAAGTATAAATTGCTTTTTCTTTTTGTTCCACACCATAAATTAAAACAAGTTTTTCAACAATAACATTTCTTATAAACTGGAATTGTTATTCTTAATTAAATAGAAATATTGAAATAAGTAGCCTACAGCTCTATCTTTTCTAAACTCTGTGTGTGAGCATTTCCGTACTTCATTGTATAACTTTCTAACATTTATGATAATATTTTGGCTCTGTATCAATGATAGTTCCACATATGTAGAAGGAGTATAACCAATTTGTTATCCTTCATAGTTTTGATGGCAACGTAATAATTGTAAAGGCCTGTGAAAATTTGGGATAAAGGACACTATATATTGAAAGATATTATCTTTAAAGTAAGTGCATTGTAAGCATTTGTTGAAAACCTGAGAATTCAACATAGCATCAGGGTAGAATGTGTGAGGAAAAAACAATCATAATCATCTAGATAATAGAATAAATGTGTTCTGAAAAAGAATGTCCCTTGGCATTACATTTGTTAGAAATACCAGCTAAAGTATGACCCAGCTAAAGCCGTTTGCTTACCTTCTAAATACAAGTGATCCAAATGTTACAGAGTGATAATAGAAATAAACCTGGAAATAAAATTAACATTTTTTTACATGATTTAGTCAAGGTACAGGCATTTGAGAAGCTTTCCCCATAAATACACTGCATAATACTCACACACAAATATTGTGATATTTACTTAAATATTATGTCCTACAGACATCATCTTCAAGGTCTTCAATTATTCCAGAACATACTGTTTTTCTCTGTGGAATGCATTAATAGGGTTTTTTCCTTCTTCATACATGAGAGCCATGATCACAGCATTGGTAACTTGGGGAAACTGTGAATGCACTTTATGCAGTAGAATTACATATGTATTTATGTAAGTGTTTGGCATGTACAAGTAATGGAAATACAGTGTTTCATCACAGACTTTGCTGGAAATTACTAACTATCAGAGGATGCTGTCAAACTGAACATATATGCTTCAGATAGAAATGCAGGCCTGCACTCTTCTGCCGACAGTTTCTAAAAGTTTATGATTTGTAGAATTAATTCATAACTGTAGAGACACATGTGACACTTAATGAAGAAGTGTATCAAAATGAGATAAACGTGTTCCAGTACATGCAATATTTATTAGGCACCTGTATGCCAAACACTTTAATAGATCTTCTAACAAAAACATCTATAGAGTTTGTGAAAGTGAGCTGGGACACTGTTCTCTAACTCAGGTGTAAGGCTTCATTTAAATTTTACTTAGTGCAGAGGTATTCTTCTGTAGCTTAGCCCCTGTTAAACATATTCTTTCCCTCCTGTTAATTATTGCATAGAGTCATAGAATCATAGAAAGGTTTGTGTTGGAAGGCACCTTAACTATCATCTAATTCCTTTCCCTTTGCCATGGGCAGGGACACCTCCCACTAGATCCAGCTGTCCAAAGCCCCATCCAACCTGGCCCTGAACACCTCCAGGGATGGGACATCCACAACTTCCATGGGCAACCTGTTCCAGTGCCTCACCACCCCCATTGTGAAGAAATTCCTCCTTATGTTTAGTCTAAATCTGCCCCTCTCCAGTTTATAGCCATTCTCCCTAATCCTATCACTATACGCCTTTATAAAAAGTCCCTCTCCAGCTGTCAATATTATTGATGAAGATATTAAACAGCACTGGTCCCAGTAGAGACGCCTGCGGGACAGTAACTGTCATTGATCTTCATCTGGACATTGAGCTGTTGACCACTACTCTCTGAATATGACTATCCAATCAATTTCTTATCCACCAAACAGTGCACCCATAAAATCCATCTCTCTGCAATTTAGAGAGGGATGTTTTGGGGGACCGTGTCAAAGTCTTTACAGAAGTCCAGATAGATCACATCCATCAGTTTTCCCTTGTCCACTGCTGTGGTTACCCCATGACAGAAAGCCACTAGGTTGGTCAGAGAGGACTTGCCCCTGGTGAAGCCATGCTGGCTGCTAGTATTCACCTCCCCATCCTCCATGTGCCTTAGTATAGCTTCTAGGAGGATCTGTTCCATGATCTTCGCAGGCACAGATGTGAGGCTGACAGGTCAGTAGTTCCCAGGATCTTCTTTTCCACCCTTTTTAAAAATGGGGACAATGTTACCCTTCTTCCAGTCACCAGGGACTTCTCCTGACTGCCATGACTTTTCAAATATTATGGGGAGTGGCTTGGCAACCACATCAGCCAGTTCCCTCGGGACTCTGGAATGCATCTCATCAGGTCCCATAGACTTACATAGGTTCCTCAGATGGCCATGAACCTGATCCACCCCTACAGTGGGAGGGGCTTTAGCCTCTGGCTCCCATCTTGTTGTCCATTGACCCAGGAGGGGTAAGGAGAGTGGTTATCCGTGAAGTCTGAGGCAAAAATATTGTTGAGTGCCTCAGTCTTCTCCTTGTCTATTTATAATAGTCAGAAGAAGCACAGCAGCATAGCAAAATGTGTCCTTCTGCTATGGCCATTAAGCATGTCTCTGCTCCTCAAGATATGTGATTACATGTGCAAAGCACATTTGCTGTCCTCTTCCGCATATCTGGTGGGGCCTCATAAGAAGAGGCATACTACTCTAAAGAGCACCTTTGGGATTTCAGAGCTCTGGTCCCACCTTTAGTCTCTGTACCTAGATGTATCAAACAGCTTCATTTACAAAAGAATTATTTACTTTTTTCTTGCCTGCAACCAGAGCTGTTTCCAGGCACAATCAAAATTAGTAGCTAGCTCTCAGAAGCAGTGCCCACGAACTTGTTCACTCCATTGCTCATGCATCCTACAAACCAGAGCCAGTGCTGCTTTGCTCAGATAATGGACAGAAGCAGAGCTGGGCAGTGATTGCTGTTCTTCTCCAGTGCTTCCCAGCAGTGATTGCTCCCCCCACCTTAGTCATCTAGCCAAAGCCATCCTCTTCCTCAGTTGAATGCTGAATCTGTCCTCCAACAAGAATTCTATGTTGCCCACCTGTGTGAAAACACCTGTGCCTGCTCTGCTGCAGGTTCAGCTTTCTCTGGGTCTTCCCTTCCTGTTACATCAGCATTAGCTCTACAGACCAATGTACACAAATAGCGAAACTTACTGAAATATGGTGGGGTTTTTTTTTTCAGCCAGCTTGTACAAGGAATTAAAATGTAATTAACCTCTTGTTAATGATATACAGGAAGTACCAGAGTCCAGTTAACTATCCGTAACAGACATTCCTCTCAAGATCATTTTGCTTCAAAGCTTGAATTCAATAGCAGGTCACTTGATAGAAGAGAAGATTTTTGAAGGTAGATCTGGAGGGGTGCCCTTTTGATCATTTTCACTGTGAGAGAGAACTCCCAGCTGCAATCTTCTTGCAGCACATGCAGCTGGATAATAGATAAATGATTTTACCAACCTGCCGCATACAGAGTGGAAATTATGTGGGAAAATGTGCTAAAGGATGTATAACTATGGAGGTGGGATAGGAGCAGCAGAATGTGCAGATCACCGTTCTTTGATAGGATATAACTGACCTAAATTGTAGAGTGGGAAAACCTCAGGTTTTCTCATTACAATGAGCCAATGGTATTGAAAGACTGCAAGGATCTCTTTCCACAAAAATCTGATGAACAAAGCCCCCTCCAAAAAGAAGAAAAAATCCATGATGGCATAGAGGCTGCAGAAGCAGGGTTGTAGAGACAATTTCTCTTCAACTCTTTTAAGTCCTTCTGGTGCTTTTCTATCCTCTCTAATTACCTCCTTTTTCATACATCAACCACATCCATTTTACTGTTTATTAATTTATTTATTTTGTGTGTAGAGGTCTAGGGAGCTTTCTGAAACTTGGAAAGCACTTAGCTGAGAAATCACAGAGAACAATAGAGCAGAGCCTCCCTCTTGAAGAAAAGTTTGCCTTGCTTTGAAGAATCCAGGTGTGCACAAAAACCTCATTGATTCATTCTTTTCTTTCAGGCAGACAAACCAGACAGGTTCCACTCTGCATAGCTGTCTTTGAAGCTTTGATACAGTGAGGACATCTGAGCAGCAGCTTCTGTTGGAAAAGAAGGAAACATAAGCATTTGCAGTAGCTGTCATTGTTCGGGTAGGAACTTGGCAGATAAAGTCCTCCTCCTGTCTCAGTCAGGAGCTCTCAACACTGTCAGCTTTTCCTCTGCTCCCACACACGTTAAGACCTGAAATACAAATTTAATACAATACTTCTTCAAATAAACCACAACAAGCAGCCCATTGTTTCTTTAGTAGGTATAATACTGTGAGAAAAGAGTGTTTACAATTCATCCTTCAATGAATTCCAAGTTTTATGCCATCCACCAGGACATAGGCTGAAATTGTTAATGTAAGGTTTCAATATAGGCAGTAAATGATTCCTTGGTTTTGACTAACAAATGTAAGAAATGAAGTACTGGTGACTGTAAACAAACCAGATCCCTTTTATAACTTATTTTGAATTAATTTCATTCTCTCCTTCCCCTCCTCCTCATGTTAGAATCTTGCTGCAGTTCATTTGCAATATTCAGCATATAATAAATGTGATGAACTTCAGAAAAAGAGCTGAGCCTGCTCACTGAAAGAAGAAAATTCTGCACTTCGGAGAAAGAAAAGGAGCTTGTGTGCAGAACTGGGGTGGAAGATTTGAGGGAGGTTAAAAGATTGGTAATTTTTTTTTTTTTTTCTGTTCTTACTCAGTTTTTCTATTCACAGGGGAAATATTCAATTAGGAAACCCCTATGGAGCAAAGGGGGAACCCAGCAGGAGAGGAGTCAAAATCTCTGCAATCAGTGCTAATAAAGGGTTGTTATTTTGACAAATGGGATAAAAATAAAAAGCATAAAATGCTGCAGCAGGAGGCCTGAAATGGACGCTGAGCACTGTGCTTCCTCAGCAAGGATGTGTTTGCCATGGTAAGTCATGCATGATTATTGGAGGTGATATTCTCTGATTTGTCACTGCTTTTTATCTTATTAACAGTTACTGTAGTTTGAAAAGTGTTAAGCAGAGCAAGGCACTGTGCATGAAATTCTTTCAGGAGTTTGAGTGCAGCAGTTTGATTCATTTCACAGGCCTTGCATATTGAAAGAAGGATTCAGATGATGATGATAAACAACTCTGTTGTTTGGGATTCGATGTCTGTTCAACTCTGTAGAAGAGCATCTAAAGCAGATACAGAAGCTGTAGGCTCAGTTCATCACACTTAACTGATCTTTCACAAGCCTTATTTTTATTTAAATAGTCAGATGCATCATGGGGCTACAGGGCATCATATCTGATGGTTGACTCTCCACCCTCTACTACGTTTCTGATCATGTAGGTTGGCCAATATGTTGCCCAAAGCTATTTTCTTTAGCCCCTTGAAGCTTGGTGACTGAAGAAACAAACCACTGAATTGCTATGAGGCCATGATCAGCAAGATCATCACTTTGCAGCACTGGCCCAGCAGCATACAAACCTGGCACCATCTGCCACAGAAGAGAAATTGTACATGCCCTATGAGGTTTTATAAACCCATACTAATACTGCATAAGCACAAAGAAATAGAGAAAAGCTGGGAGAGTAGATACAGCGAGTTACACCTGAAACACTTGCAGCTATTAACATGCTGAAATAAACCAGGTTAATTTCTTAGCCAGAAGTTCTCAAAAGCTGAGTCTGAATAATTAAATAAAATGCAGATTCATCTTTATCCAACTTTTCCAGGAATGCCACGTATTTCTAATGGTTAGGATATCAGAATATCCTATTGCTACATTTCTTGATTCGCTTGGCCTGTGCTGCGGTGCCTGATAAAACTGCTCAGCTCTCATTTTTGAGTTTTTTATCTGTAAAGCAGGATTAAAATACTTGATACCATCTCCTGAAGCACATGATGGATGTACGTACCTCAGGATTAAGACAATAATGGATTGTCTTTGTGAGCCAATGCAGATCTGAAGCAGCTTCACGTGGACTTACTGTGCCTAGTGACATCAGAGTTATACCCTATACAATCAAAGGATGTCTTAATCTGCAGACTGGAATTTTTGGAAAACATTGGATTTTTCCACTCAGTGCAAAATATTTTTAAACTACCCACATACATTTGAACTGTAAAGAAGTAAGTAACATGCTGATACTAGTTTTAGCACACTGTGATACAATATTCATCACAAAGTGATCAAAACAGATCATATATATATAATCTACTAAGGAGACAAAAGCACGAAAATCCAGTAAGAGTTTAGCAGCTCTGCTATATATGGAGTCTGTTGTTGACAAAAGCCAGCTAATTATTGCAGTTATGCCTCAATAATTTATAAAGCCATCATTTCCCCAAAAGATCTATAGGTTTCTTTTAACTCTTCAAGGTGGAAG
This sequence comes from Cuculus canorus, assembly GCF_017976375.1. Taxonomy (NCBI): domain Eukaryota; kingdom Metazoa; phylum Chordata; class Aves; order Cuculiformes; family Cuculidae; genus Cuculus; species Cuculus canorus. The sequence continues at coordinate 74,044,305 of NC_071402.1, forward strand.
AACAAATTATCAGAAATCCACTAACTAGATTCTCCATAAAAGGTTCAAATGCAGATTGCCAGTATTTTGAGACAGATGAACCAAAAATTTGCATGGCTGCTTGAACAAGTATCTTGAATTTTGGGGTATATCTGAGCATTAAAACGTTGACTGAGGAAAACACAGAATCTTACCTGTCCCAAAATAGGTTTCCCCAGTCCACTTATATGTAGAAAAATAATAATACCCTATAGTACAAACATGGCCTGAAATTTTCAGAGCTACTTAGTATTTAAGTGTGTAGATATCAAATTTGAACTTTTCAGAAGGTTCTATCTACTTGTTCCTGAAAACTTCCACCCTTACCTGGCATCTCCAGGTTGTCATATATAAACACTAGGTTGTTTTCTTTCCTCTTGGACCATTGTTGAGGGCTTGTTTGTCTCAAAATAAAAATCCATTTCTGTCAGGGGAGTTATACAGTTATATAAATTTAATAATAATGCATGTTTTTCATTTTTCTTTCCTCCTTGTTCTACATTCTTACTGTTTTCTCCTTCCTCCTTCTAAATTAACTCATTGTTTTCTTAGTCTTCTAATTTTTTTAGATTTTACAACATTTATGCTATGTATTCTGTTGGAGCAAGAACAGTTAAAAAAATAATCAGCAAGGGTGAACACAAACCCATTTATGGCACAGAAAAGAACTAAAGGAAATCACAAGCTAATTTGAAGGGTAATCCAAAGATAAGACAGCCTACAAAATCTCTAAGTTTTAATGTGGTTGCACAATTTCATTTCATACTAATCAGTCATCTTTGCTATCTTAGAAAACAGGCAAGAGAGTTCACTGAGCAGTTACCAGTTCCTCTCTCTGCCTCAGCTTTTAAGAATATATTAAAACTATTAAAATCTTGCACAAGTGAAATATGTGTGCAGAAAATTTAGGTGAATGAAGTTTGGGACGTGAAAGTGGTTTTTATTACCCCAGCAGACAAAAGCATAAAATTTCAATGGCGTTTTTAACAAATCTGCTTTCAATCCAGGCTCTACCTGATTCCAGACTGGATTTTTATCTCTCGTGCCTCTTGGGCACAGTTGTCTGGTAATTGTACGTGCATGCAGTACTTCAAAAGAGGCACTAGGGATCCTAAGAACATAGTTTTGTCTGCAGCACTGCAGTTTGCCCTGGGGCTCCCTCCCTCTCCCCATCACTGCAAATCCAGTATGATAAGGAAAGGTCTCTCTGGCCAGTTTGCACTTCTCTCTACCCTAGAGGCATCATTACAGTCTGTTCACCACTGGAAAGGGATTTATTAGCTTTGTATGGAGAGACTTTCTTCAAAGCCAGGACTGAAGTTTTCATTGAGTTTATTGACAAAATTCCATGACATTGGGCCCAATTAATTGTGGAGAGCCATTTAAAGACCAGTTTCAAATCTTCTTTTTTCCAGCTAAAAGCTCCCTTAGGAAATGGGCATCTTTTCAGTCTCTAATGGAAGTCTCATCTTCCTTTCCCATGGAGGAGAGTAAGAAATAAATTTCTTCTTCTACTTGTCATAGCTAAGGACTGACAAGAAAGGATATAATTTTAGTCTCTATTCTAAGAATACTATATTTCACATCATAGAAAATAAGAATTTAATAGTAAGTATTCTTTTCATGCAAAGTCTGAGAATTTGTACATGATGATGAGTAAGTTGCTAAAAGAATTCAAGTGACAAAAAATTGTGATGATTGGTACAAAGAAGAGTATATACTAATAAAATATATGTGTTGGATGTCAGAAGCAATGGAAGAAAAAGGAATATAGACAGGAAGCCACAGAGCCTGAACATTCAAAATTGTTGGCAAACGCAGCAGTACATCCAATTAGTAACAGAGCTCACTAGGAGGAGGACTTTAGGTTATGGAAAGCACTCTCAGGTGAAATGAACATTCACAGATCTCTCTTTTTTTAGCCCTGCTACAGCTTTCCTTTGATAATTTATTCCTACCCAATCTCCAGCACATTGTGCCCAGTCATCCATACAAGCATAAAGCAAACAAAAACCTATAATAAATTAATCAAGCCATTTCTCCTCTCTCCAAGGAAGAAGAAAGGGGAGTAGTTGCTATCTCTATTTCAAACACTTGGGTGACAGCCATGTAAGTATTTTAAGGTAAATAAATGAAGTGCAGCTTCATTAAAGGACTGAAACTCTATTGAAATGCATGGGTGCAGCCCAGCACTTTGACTGCATAGTAAGCAGAGTTTTGTTCAAAGTTTCCTATCAGGAACTTTAGCTGCAGCTAGCACAGGCATGCTTATGCATTGCTACTCTTTTGTTCTGTCACATTTAACTATCTCCTTTCTACCAAAGGATGTTCCAGCAGTGAAAGAAGGTAAGTTGCTGGTCCCTAAGGATGCCGTACCGTCCTGCACCCTTAATGCCAGTCTAACAAAACAGAAAATGCAATCAGCGCAAGCACAAAATAAACTAATTTAATATTTTTGTTGCCGTGACACTGCAAAAAACCACGAGAAGGTAGTTATAAAAGACTCCAAGTAATATTTGCCTCAAAACATTCAGCTGAGTATATTTTACAAGGCTGCACTAATGAGAGGACAGTTCTGGTCAGGGTTGTGTGTTCACCTGGTTCTCAGGCATGCAAAAGCTGGCTTTTTTGTGACTGCAGCCTGCTTAGCCCCTGCAGAGGGAGCAGGAACACCTCATTATCAGAGATGGGAGATGTGCAAGAGGGAATCTGGGATGAGATGTGCCTAATTAGACAAGTCCCCTCTCTCCCTCCATCATCAGAATGTAAGAACAAATCCAAGGATTTCTACCACAGGCAATATCTTCTGAACAAAAAGCACCTAAGCATGTATTTTATTGTAGTATTTTTTTCAGGAATATCATGAAAAGCCCCTGAGAGCAGATAGTCCCGAGTGTGCAGCAATTACATAATAAAAGCCAGAAGCCCTAGGGCCTGACAGCCAGTGGCTTTTACAAAATCCCACTGTTTCAAGGCAATTTAGAGAGGATTTTTGTAACTTTTGCTTTGATTACTTTCCTAAGGAAAAACCTCTATCATTTTTCTGTTGTTCCTGATCTTGCTGCTTATTTTTTTTTCCACTGAACATGGTTTAGAAAGTAGACATTCATTTTAAATAATTCAATTACTCCTACTGCTGTGCAGTTTGCCTTAAACTCCCTGTTTCTATGCCCAGAGCTACGCTTAGGGCAAGAGAAAACTTCTAATTAGTTGGACAGTTTTGCTCTTTAATTATAGAAGATCTTTGGTTAGAATGACATTTTCGAGCAATAAGGAGAGGCTTATTAAAGAAAGATAACAACAAAAAAAAACCACGCAAAAGCCAAAAGCCTGAAATCTTCACGTATTCCTTGTTCTGATATAATGCAACCCATTATGATATGAAAGTGTTGAAGCAGGTTTGAAGCCTAGGGGATGGGAAGGAGAACAGATAATGTGACATATTGGAGAGTGTGAGAAACACAGCTACTGTCAATGCTGATTTTTCTAATCTGTGAGCTCAATGTTTATCCTAAGAACAGTCGTCAGTTTGCTTAATGTCCTTGCAGGCTTGATTAAATCCTTAAAAATTAGAATATTAGAGATCTATGGAAGTTGGATGGTGACTACCATGTTACATGTCAGCCCTGCTCTCTTGTTTCTCATGCAAGGGTGCTTGCATTTCCCAGGAAGCTTTCCCAGGTGCTTGCATTCCCTGCTGGCTTACACTCTCCATCTGTCTGAGTAAGTTTTGAGCATCTTTTCCTTCTTCTTCCTCCCCACTCTATCTCTTTGCAGTGCCCTTCCTACTGTGACTTCCTTTGTATTCTGGTTCTTTGCTCTTTCTCATAGTTTGCTTTGCAGGACAACAACACTGCAATCTAAAAAATAGCTCATTCCTTTTTGAAGACAGATGTAACAAGTGTTTCAAATCACAGCTCAGCACTTACAGCATAACTGTCAGTTCCCTACTTCTTAAACTGAAGATCGTACGAAAGAGAGAACCTCATCCTACAAAATGACGAATTATCTAATCATCTTCAGAATGAGTCAGCTCTACTGGAAATGCCCAGTCTGGATTGCAGCTCGAAACAGTAACTTCCCATGGGTTAATCGTGTGCCACTGGGAATGTGGCAGCAGCTGCTGGCCCTCAGAGACATTTTTCAGGCAGAAGAAGCATCTCACATGCACACATGTGATGTGGAAGCTTCCAAGCCATAGCAGCACTGGCACCAACCCTGACACCAGTTTTCATGCCACTGGAAGCCCTAGTTATTATTATAGAAAAGGAGCAAGGCGCATAGAGCGCATATCTCTGAAGAGGTGATGCAAGTGCAAAAACGTCTGACCTGAAAGAATCACCAAGCTCCATTACTGCAGAAATATGACCATATTCTCCCACAAAATGTGCTCATATAAGCAAGCAAATGTTTCACTCACTGAATTAAGTAGAATGCAATTAAATATTGCTAGATCCTATCAGTTTTGGGGAATCATTAGAACTGAGGCTTCTAATAACTAAGAAGAGGAATTTAGGGATTTGGATGAAGAATCACTGGAACTGGAAAAATAGAAAATACTTCAGGTTCACCCACTGCATATGTTTAGCACATTGAAGCAGGGTTGTAATTTTAACTTGATAAATTATATTTCAGAGGGGTATTAAAAATTTCCTTTAGTGTTCAAATATAGAGTAAGGAAAATATTAGAAAAAGAAATGCAGAAGGCTAGGCAATCATTAAGATATCAGGCAAATCCTGATAGATAATGAGCATAACTTTTTCCTAGTGCATTAAATGAGGGCTTTAAGTGCCCACACCACACAGACCCTGACTTACAAGAGTAACTGAATTTCTGTTTGAGTCATGAGGATAGAGCAAGTCAGATTTCTCAGTCACTACCATTGTATGACAGCAGAATTGATCTAAGTGAAAAAGTACAGACAGGACAAATGGTGCTATAAATATAAAGTGTTTAACATTTTCCAAACACAGATACACTAAAGGCTGTGTTGCAACATGTAGTCACAAATCTGAAGACAGTGTTAAAGAAGCTGCACAGCCCTGGAGTTACTATCTTCAGGAGTTCAATAATTTCTTGCTGTGAAAAATTTTGTACAGGTTCATAAAAACCATATCTGTAAGTGAATCCAGAGGCCTGTTGCATGCAGTCTAGTTTCTACAAACATTGTGCTGCTGCACACACTGCTGACACAGTACCAGGAGGTGTGTGCCTACCTGCAGGCTCTGGACAGGATGATGCTTATAACATCTGCTGCCTTGGAGATACAGTCACTCCAAGATGTCCCTTGGGATTTTGCTTACAATCTCATTTTGTCTAATATTTCTTAGATCATAATCTCCATCTCTAAATCAAAGACCATTGTCAGTTCAGAGAGAGTCTCCGTAACTTCCCTTCCTCCATGGATGTATCCTCTTCTCTTCTAGAACTTTCCCTCCTAGACCTTGCACGCTTATCCTCCTAATCACTTGTTGACTTTGTTGTCTATACCCAGGGACTGTTCTCATCCCCAAATACAACACTTTGCTGACATTAAGCATGGTTGGAAATTTGCCCAACTATATGTTGTGAATCCTTGATTGCTGCATTCGCTACTGTGTATGCTACAAGATGACTGTATTAAACATAGGCAAGCACCAAGCGAGTAGAGGCAACAGTTCTCTAAAGGCTGCCACCAGAGCCTTCATCTAAGTGTTAATTTCCAAGATTAAATAATAATTTGCTCAAAATGATTAATACAATAAAACTGTATTGCAAATAGTACCACTTTATACCTACATGGATTGAGCATTCCTGTCCCAGCACAGTGATGGATATTCAGTCTCCAAATAAAAGCACCCATGTTTTCTTCTGGCTTAAAGCTTCAGTTTTAAAGAAGTTTTTATATGTTTCTTCTCCATTATTAATAAATTAACATGGAAAAAAATTAACCAGAACCAAGCAAAGATGATATCATATATAAATCTACAAAGGTAGCTAAACAGATTGTACTTTCATCCACAACTTAGCTCAGGAACACCAGATATTCTTATCCTTAATAGTAGGTTACATCTTTCTGCATGTTTTTCAATTGAGGTCTTTCTGGGTTTTTGTGGGAGCAACACCAAGTATCTGGAAGATTAGTTGGGACTAAGGTAAAGCGTGAAGCTGGTATCAAACATATTACAATAAACATGATTAAAAGACCAGGTGCTTCGAACAAGAATCTTGATTGTGTGAGAAAGTCAGGCTGGAAAAATCCACCTGGGAATGTGTGTGGGTGTGAAGTAGAAAAAGCAAAATATCCCGTTTGTCTTTTTAATTCGGGAACCAAAGAGCTGTATAAGTCTGCTTGAAAGAGAGAAGCCAGTGTACCTTCCTAATTTGACTTCTGTATGCTGTGCTGATTAAAAGAATATAGTTAGAGAAAACTGTGAGGTCTATGTCTCCTTTGTTACCGGTTTTTAAATCCAAGAGATTCTTGTTAGTTCTAACAAAAAGAACAGTGAATCGGATAAAATAAGGTAGAACAATTCCTCTGGGATTCAGGATTAAGGATTCTTGGTAACTATTGCTCTTCTTGCTCCTCTCCCTCATAATCAGGTGAAGAAAAAGATGGTAAGAAGAATGTTCAAGAGAAAAAAGAGAAGAAAGTGGATAGTTTCTTTGCTCCTAGGGCCAAATCTTTACTTGCTGGTACAGCTCCTTGGGACTTACAACTGTATCAACTTATCTGCTGCTTATTTTAGAGTCAGCTTTTGCCAGACTGCAGTGCTGTTTTCCCACATTGTTGTTCTCCATAAAATCTTCACATTTCCCTTCCTTGGAGAGCTGATTTTGGAAACTTGTGACTCAGCCAAAATGCTTTAGAAAATTATAACCCAAGGACCTTGGAGTATTTTAACTAAACAAAATGGATCCTTACGAATGACTCTTTAAAAATAGCAGTTCTCCCCACCCCAGCATATCAGATACTCTTCTTCCCTGCTCATCTCAGTGTCATCTGCAGACTTGCAAAATTGCACGTCATTAATAAAGACATTAATGTTTTTAGCCTCAGTATTTATCCTTGAGGGCTTATTGTCCACTTATCCAGACAAAAATTCATCATTTTGGCTATAGGGACACTGTGGAAAACCATGGCTTGTCAAGGTATACGTTATCTACTCTTTCTCTTATTAACAGAGCCATTCATCTCATGGCAGAAGGCTGGCTCAGGTTAGACAGACATGATTTGCCCTCACTGATCCCACGTTGGAAGTAGCTGAAAATGGCTTTGAGAAGTGTTTGTTCCATGACCTTACCAGGAACTGAAGTGAGGCTGACCTAGACCTTCTTTCCTGTTCTTCTTCATATGGTCCTAGCAGTTGTTTTCTTTCAGTCATTGGTAACTTTCCTGACTGTCATGGCTTCTGAAAGTTGATAGGCAGTAGCCTTGTGATGACATTGTCCACCTCCAATACGTCCATGCCACCTTGTCTGCATCCTTACGCAGTGTTCCTATACTGCTCCTGGGCAGCCTGCCCCTGTTTCCGCTTTCCATGTATTTCCATTTTGCTTATGAGTTCAGCAAGGAGTTCCCTATTTCAAGCCCAGTAGCTTCTCATGGAGAAAAGATAAGTTAACCCTACACAAAAGAGATTATATTAGTTTCATAAAACATGGCAGAAGCACTCATGCATTTCTCATGGACTTAAGGGTACTATGATTCCATTTATAGGACTGAAGAGAAGTCAGTGCTTCTTGAACTACTGGAAAAGTAAGTAGTCTGTGAAGCTTGAATTTCAATTCTTAGCATGGACCTATTGTTGCAGAAAGACTATATCATGAATTTCTGTTTCAAATCTAAGCCTGAGTTCACACTGATAAGCTGCTTTTAGGGAGTATGGCTTCCTTTAAAATATTCTTACAGCTTTCCTTGCTTCACTTCAGGCTTTCTGAACCAGCCTCAACTGGTCATTGCATCACAAATCTTCTAAAGACTTTTATCTAGCTTATAGAGACCTTGCAAGAAGGGTCAGAGATGGTGCGTGGGAGGGGGAACATAAAGCAAGATGTGGAAAAGTGAGTCTTCTGCTTAAAACAAGTGAAACAACGTGCTGTACTCTGGAGTTCAAGACTACTGCTGTAACATTGAACTTAGAATTTTAGATCATACACAATCCTAGCAAGAAGAATGCTCAAAATTTTGAGCCATGTCTATAGCAGTAAGTTGCAGACATTCGGCATGGGTTGATTTCCAAATGGAAGTAATAGTGAAGGATTTTTAAAAAAACACCAAACTCTGAAATCAGACTGTGAGAGATGGAGGCCAAAATCTGTATGTTTATTAAGAAAATTCATGTAACTTCTGGAATTATTCATGTGGAAGAGTTGAGTAGATCAACACCAAAACAAGAGCACTTTGATGTGCCCAAAATGTAGTAGAACAGTTGGCATCTATTTGAATGCATTGCAGTTTTAAAAGAATCTATAATAGGAGAGTTTTTCTTTTAGAAGCCAATGAACTTGGACCATGAAGAACTCACAGGAAAGAAAGGCAAAATGCAAGTTGGAGAAGAACAACTCAAATAGTAGAGATTTTATATAGTTTAGTTCCTTGTTGCCACCCATGAAGGATATGACCCTGCAACTGCGCGTCAAGGTGAGTCACAAGAATGCCAACTCAGTTTTCCTACTGCCTTTTGCAAGCACACTGTGTTCAGAGGTAGAGCTTGCTTACAGAAACATCACTAATTTTCACAGAACAAGAGAAAGTCTCACGAGCTTATGAAGGTCCTGTGAGTTTACAGAGGCTAATGGAATTAACTCAATGCCCATTCAGATCCTCTTTTGATTTCCTTTTGGCTGCCTAGGACTGGACTCTTTATTGCTTTCCCAGTGCTCTGTAGTTCTGCAAAGGCCATAGAAGACTAGCCTTTCTTTGCAGGATATAAACCTACAAACAAGGTCAAGTGCAGAGAAGTGCTATGAATTTATTTCACTATTCTCTGAAAGACAGATGAGGTTGAATTTTGTTTCCAGTCAAACATTTTAGCAGTGCTCATGTAAAACACAAAATCTTTCAATCATATCCAAAGAGACTTATGAAAGATCATTACTTGCAGTGAGGAGTTAATCAACTGTAGTAATAACTATAAGACCAGAATTAGATGCATCAGCTAAGACTTCACATTTATCACTAACAAGGCTTAAAATTACATATTGAAACAGTCATCTGTTCATTTAATTTATTAAGAAGTCAGTGGTCCTTACGTGTACTCCTGACTCACTGTTAAATTTTACTTGTTAATATGATTATTTTGCAGATGCAACCGTGGAGCCCTGTAACACAGTATTGCCAGTACTTTTTACTGTGTTTGCAAGGCCTTATGACTGAGTCTTATCAGGTCTGCCTTGTCGAAAACTTTCTTGGCCTGTCTGCAGCTTTGTTTCACTTGCTTTAGCACTGACAATGATTCTCCATTTTGACAAGGTGTCTATGGTTAATTTATTTTACTTTTGTTTTTCTTTCTGTGTTACAGCCATAGTTTTATATAGATAACAGTAACAAGCAGTTGCCCTATGCAGAATGAGATATTTATGACTCTGCAGTGAAATTCCTTTCTCAGTTTACATTCTTTCCAGGTGATTGTTTCATAATGCATGTATCCTTGGGATATTTCATTAACAGCAACATCTGCTATCAAGGCATTTAAAAAGCCTTGTTTTCTGAAAAAGAAATCTCTTCCATGAATATATCACAGAGGGTTTTTTATCATTGAAATAAGCAAGTTTGAAATATAATCATATATTCTGACGATAATCCTGAAGCAAGAGACCCAGTTCAGAATGTCAGATGTTTCTATGGAGGCTCTATTAAATTCCTTAACCCTGTTTACATGAGTGCATGGTTTTCTGTTAGATTAATGTAGATCTTGTTCACAGACTGGAATTAAGTGGATTGTTCTTTCCCATGTTTGCACCATTCCCTTTTATACAGAGCAATTTTATAACTGTATTAAAAAAGTGAAAGCAAATGATATGTATAATCAGGATGGGCAAAAGTCAAGGTCCAGCTATGGCACCTAAATCTATTTCCTGATCAGAATTGTTTTAAATGAAGGAGGTGTGTGGATGTACATTCTGTTCTGAGCTCTTGTCTGAACAGCATCATCAGTGAAATACCAATTACCATCTCGTAATAGCTACACTTCTAAAGATTCAGTTCACATGATCGATACAAAACCTCTCCATCTCTCTAGCTTCATTCATGCTTTAAAGCATTTCATAGGAGTGCATTTCACCCCATCACTTCTACTGGATCCAAGGTGTCTGCATGCAGACATAGCCAGAAACAAACAGTGAACACTATTATTTACACCAATGATAGGCAAACAGAATTATCAATGACAAAAGCTATATCAACAGAATAAAAACTAAGGTCATACACTGCTTTTGCATGGCACCTCCTATTTGAGGTGCCCGGGAAATCTGTTCCAGTGCCTCACCACCCTCATCATGAAGAATTCTTTCCTAATATTTAGTTCAAAGGGCTCTCAGATTTTAGACTTGCAGCACCACAGAATATCTTACTTTGCTATATTCTGGGAGAACAGGCTAATATCCAGGAGCCATGTGTCATTTGTTATTTTTTAAACTACTCTATAAGCTTCTGTGTGAATAAATATTGATCAAAATTGATTAATAATATGATTTTCTTTTCTTTTGTCGCAGCCTCACACCTTTCAAGTACTGACTATTCTGCATGCATTTACTGTACTACTTGCACTGCTTTTCAATTTGTCTGTGTAATAAAGAATAAAGAATGTGCAATGCAATAGAGACATTATGACACACTATCTTTTGACACTAAAACCACAGAAATAACGTTAAACATCAGTTCTACATGATAAGTGCAAAAAATCATTTACTTTCATTTGTTTCATGCTATAATTTCATTGACTATATTGTAAGTAACTATGAGAAAGGGAAGTATAGAATCATAGAATGGTTTGGGTTGGAAGGGATGTTAAAGATCATCCTGTTCCAACCCCCCTGCCATGGGCAAGGACACCTCCCACTAGACGAGGATGCTCAAGATCCCAACCAACCCTGCCTTGAACACCTCCAGGGATGGGGCATCCACAACTTCTCTGGGCAACCTGTGCCAGTGCCTCACCACCCTCATCGTGAAGAATTTCTTCCTGATGTCTAGTCTAAATCTTCTCCCTTCCAATTTAAAGCCAATCCCCCTCATCCTATCACTACATGCCCTTGTAAAAAGTCCCTTCTTAGCTTTCTCGTATGCCTTCTTCAGGTACTGGAAGGGCACTATAAAATCTCCCCAGAGCCTTCTCTTCTCCAGGCTGAACAACTCCAACTCTCTCAGCCTGTCCTCATAGCAGAGGTGCTCCAGCCCTCTGATCATCTTTGTAGCCCTTCTCTGGACCTGTTCCAACAGCTCCATGTCCTTCTTACCCTGAGGATCCCAGAATTGGACACAATACTCCAGGTGGGGTCTCATGAGACAGGAGTAGAGGGGGAAAATCGCCTCCCTTGACACGCTGGCTACACTTCTTTTGGTGCAGCCTGGGATATGGTTGGCCTTCTGAGTTGTGAGTGTGTATTGCTGTCTCATGTCGAGCTTCTCAGGCATGTAGAGGCAGTCAGGAACATTTAAACATTCATAGTGATGTAATTACAGAAGGAAAATGATGAAAATACAATCAAGATACTACTGGTTTGTGCAGAAACAGTAATGAAATTACTCATGGCTAACAAGAGCAACACACAGCATGCTGGAACAGAACTACATTTTTAAGTTAAAGCCATCACTAGGCACTGTAGTGCCAGTATGCCTGTAAGAGTGAGCTGGGAGACATTGACAGAGAGAAAAACAATGTGCAATTCATCCTTCCTTACTGTGCACAAAATTTAGCTTAAACAAGTTCATACTGCAACACCTCCACTGTGAGCACAGCCAGAAGTAAGTTCTTTCTGAAAGATTTAAAGGAAACCTCTGGCTGGAATACTGGGCAAAAAACCCCACAAATTTAATTCTCTGAGTCAGAATCAGCTACTTTCATAAGGTAGATATCAGCTACTGTCATAAGATAATGGCTCTTGTTACACATAAATTAAAAACTGACCACAACATGTAGTACATGCAATCCATATTGAGTCTCTCGTATGTTGCTCAGGTTTTGAAACAGGCCTCTTAAAGATTTTTTGTGTATTTCCACACATTTATGATAGACCCTCACGCATCATACACCATAAATCATTCAAATACAACACTATAATGGGAAAAATTTAACTCACTGGGGATTTTCATGTGTAGCAAACAGATGCTTTTCTTTGTTCTTGTAAATCATCAAGGTAGAAGATAAAGGGAGTACTTTTAAAATAAAAAATAGATCACTTTAATGCTACTTCTGCAGAGTCTTTGAAATGCTGTTTTTCTAAAGTTGAGGACCATAATAACCCAAAAGGTGTAGGGAAGAAAGGGGTTATGATTTTGAAAATTAACACACATACAGTCTAAGTTTTAAAAAACTCTGACCAAACACAACCTTGTAACCTTTGTCAAAGGAAGATGCCTGTAGCTTGTAAAGGATTTAGAGCTAAAATTAGGTTTATCTTGAAAAGAATAAACACAGTGGGAAGGTATGATGTTATCTTAAACTAGAGTCACAAACACATTAAGACACACAATCTTCACTCTTTATGAAGATTCACAGTAATGTCAGTTTTGCTTCTGCAGACCCTCTTTTTATTTGGACTATTAAATTATATGTTTAGTTTGCCATGAAACAAAACTAATATGGTCAGAAATCACTTAAATTATTGAAAATCACATAGAGCATTGTCTGCTAAGTCACTAGAAAAAACATCCTACAGGCCTGGGAATAGAGTGGGCTCCATCAAGTTTTCCATTTATTTTTCCACAAGAGAAACTGCTTCTTGGCTGGGTGCTTTTTGTTTTCATGTTTAAGTGGGTCAGTACAAAGATGCTTAGTCATATCCCTGAGGCAGAGGAATAGATGCATAATATAGAACAGGCTACGGAAACAGTGGGTTAAATGCTGTTTTACAGTGGTTCAGGTTTAAATCTGGTACAGGCTACTGCACAAAGAAGCAGTAACAGCTACTGTATCCTCCAGTTCCTTCTCCATGTTCTCACATGCCAGGGCTGCCATTCATGCAATCACACAGCAAACTTCTTCAGGAACCTGCTCTCATCCTGAACGAGCTTCCCCTCACCTCCTGCATCTTAGTTTTCACTTTACACCACTTAAAGCTGTTCATGCAAAGGCCACACAAACATTAGCTCCAGCATAAAGACAACAGTAAAAACAACCTTTTCAGAAGCAGCACAAACATATGTCAGATTAAACTGGCTGTGGAATTTAGTAAAATCTGCAGACAATTTCCAATCCTTAGTGAGAAAAAAGCCTTTATTGGGGCCTGTCATAGTGTAGTAAGTAGAACTCTGCCAGCTAATATACCTCTTTATATATTTGAAAATCAAGATTCCTATTAGTTTCAAAAAGAAAATGGCAATGAATTTCAGGCACACACACACTGCTTACAGAGTCTTCTTCAGGAGGATTTATAAAGTATCCTTCTTCTGTACCTTTACCACTGGAAAAATACAGAGCATATGCCTATTCTGTTATTGCCTGTGTTGCTGACTTCCTTATTCTACATTCTTATGACTATTATATATATTATGAAGTATTGTAAAGTACCAAAACCAAACACTATCAATCTAATTTTAGGCCAATAAATGAGAACCTATCAAATCTAGACAAAACTCAGCAATTAGATCCAAGCCAACCTGCCAGACCATAATAAACTGAAAGAAAATATACAAAGGAGATGTAGTGAATAGCAGGAAAGAAACATATCAAAGATATGTTGTTTAATCCTACTCTTACTTTTGTACAGCTCCAGCAGAGTCCAATCATAAATATTCAGTCATAAGACTATAAACACTTCTGCAGATTTTGCTAAGTAGTAACTTCTCTAGAACAGACACAGATTCTGTACTTAGTTTGAATATGTAGAACGTCTCAGACCTGTGAGCAGGGAAATGCTTCCCCCTCCACAGGCAGGATCATGAGTTAACCTGGAGTTTTCTTTAACTCAAGATAAATTATACACAGAATAAAATAAAGAGCAAATATCCAACCCATCTAAGAGGCAGAGCAATACATACACAGGTCAGGAGGATGCTCCCTGCTACCTCCAGTACCAGCTTCAGGGTAGCAGAGGCAAGTGAAGATTCAGGAAAAGCTCCCCACCAAACTCAAATACATCAGAGTACCAAAATCTTCAAACCTCCACAGGGAAAAATTAATCTTTTTCCAGAACATCCAAGCAGCTACATCAAGATATGAATAGTTATTAGCAGTTGGAGATAAAAACTAAGAAAGCAACACCAAAACTAGAAGTTCAAAGTTAGTTCACAGATAGAGATGAAATCGCAGGCTCCACCACTAAATTGCAAGAAGGCATAAAAGTTCCCTGGGGGCTGCAGCTAGTAGGCTACTCCCCGTTTAAAGACCTAGAAAATGTAACCAAAAGGAGAGGTTGAAAAGAAAGATTCAGTGTTAATTTGTTAAAGAAAAAAGAGTCCTTTTTTTATAAGCCTTGTAATAGCTGGTTGTGGAGAAAATTTGATGTATTGTAATGACAAAAAACTATCAAATCTGTTTGTTTTAACTTGGGTTGTGCTTGTCTGCTGCCTTATGGAAGATATGGTTTGAGTTGCATCAAATCCATTGGAGAAGCTTCAAAAATATATTTCTTCATGTAATTTAAAATAATTTTGCAAAAAATTTAAACTTGGCTCACTGTGTTTTTGCAGAAAACAAAGATAAGAGTGGATGACTCACTGGAGATTCTGCTCATATTTTTCAAATGGATTTCATAAATGGTCTGAAGTCCTACAATGCCATTGCTGAACTGCTGACATCACCTGTGCTATCCTGAGAAAAAGCAATCTATCACTGTCCACTTTAAAGGATTACCTATATTGGTTTAACTTGCTAGAGTGTTCAGGGGGAGCATGTAACCAGGGTTTCACTTTTAGCCATAGTTATGAAAAGCATATTTTTAACAAAGAAAATCAAGGAGAGTTTTTTTCTTTTCCTGCAGGCGCTTAGGGTCACTATTGAGCCCAATCAGTGCATTTGCATTTTTAAAGTCTGTCTCTTGTAGGATCCAGTCTTAAATAATAAAAAAACCCTTAAATTAGATTACCTAAATAATATAGGCAGGCAGGTTTAGACTTTGGAATTTGTATTCATGGAGTATACTAAAAGATTCCTGAAACTTTCAAGGAACTATAGCCTCTTCCTTGCAACATTTTTGCTTGCATGTAGAGATTGTTCACCAAATATAATCACCATGAGC
The DNA here is from genome assembly GCF_017976375.1 of Cuculus canorus. Classification (NCBI taxonomy): domain Eukaryota; kingdom Metazoa; phylum Chordata; class Aves; order Cuculiformes; family Cuculidae; genus Cuculus; species Cuculus canorus. The sequence continues at coordinate 74,059,705 of NC_071402.1, forward strand.
CTGTTTTTTTCTCAAGATTATGCTCAAGAACTGCAGCCTGGCTGCTGTGTGAATATGTTCTAAAGACACTGGAAACCTCTTGCTTGCTACAGACAATAGTGTGAGGCAGTGAAATGAATAACTTTGATAGTATGTTGTCTGTTAAACAAAAGGAAAGAAATACTAGTATATATTCATGGAACATAGATAGATCTAGACTGCAAAGCCCAGATGGCAGGCCAAATTGTCTTCTCATTTACATATATAGAGTCTCAATGACCCTGGGCCACTGAGTGACTCACTTTAGCAATTATGCAAGAGTAAAACCGTCCATTATTTAAAATAGAAACAAGCAAACCTCAGTAGGTTACTAGTAGTCCTGCATTTCATTTATTGCAAGCTAAAATTCTGGCTCATAATAGTTAACCTTAAATGGAGAAACTGTTGGCTGTGAAAATACAGCAATTTTTAAAAACTTTAGCCAGGTAGTTGTCTACCAGTGAGAAGTTGCGTGGGTGGCCTAAGAGAATTCAAAGCATTATTTCAAAACATGGCCCTAAAAGCCAATAAAAGAGTTCCTCTTCAAGCCTGATACTCAGTATTATATGAAAAGAAAATGTAACCAGATGCTGGCAGGAGTGTATATGAGCTACAATAGCATGAGTATTAACATATACATAAGCGAACCATTTCTTTCCTCTTGAGCACTATCCATCCCAATCACTTTCAGATAATGTAGATCTTTATTAAAAATGTACAAGATTTTTGTTGGTTTTTTTTCCCTAAACCTCTAACCTCATAAGTGGCAAACCATTTACATTTTAAAGAGAAAGCTCTACTAGGTGAAGGTTCTGTTTGAATAGTTGCATGCACTTTAATGAATCTATTCTCAGGTTTTTTTTCAGCTGTAAGAAAAGCCACCATGTACTGAAACAGTTTGAAGCATTGGCAAGCTGCAAAGTTTATTGTTTCTTAAGAGCTCTATATGGGGTGGAGGTGCTGCATCCTTTACACTACTGAATCAATGTTACAATATTACTATTTTTTTTTCCTACTTGTTATTTTGTAGTTCACAACACTGATTTTTTTTATTGAGAGGCACTGAGCATATTATGTTCCATAGCCTAGGAAAGAATTTTTTACTATTTGCATGTCACACTGTGTGTCTGTCTTATTATTTAAGTGGCACACAAATGACCAAAGAAGTGCCAAATATCATAAATGCTACACTCTGTAAGACAGCACAATAACTGTTACTGCACTGAAAATCCTTTTTGATCTGAAAAATGGCAGTGAGCGTGTACTCTGTTATGGCAGTATGGGATGAGTTTTGATCTCACTAGAAAGAAACATATTTTAAAATGGGCTATTAGCTTGTGAAGAAAGGGAAAGCACCTATCTAGTGAAGCAAATGAAAACACTCCTATTGATTTAATTAAAATTGAAGTGGACTCTCCGTACTCGTTATCAACTGGTAGTAGACTGTCTTGTTTGCACTGAATACTACTGCAAGTGACAGGTACTTTCAGCAGAATCTCTACAGGACTATTTATGTTGTGCAATAATCTACTCTGCATGAGTAAAGGCATCAGAACTATCTTGATCATTTGATCAAAAGCTATGTATACTTGAGGACGTTTACAGAAGTTCTGGAACAAAGAATTTTTTCTATTATTTAGATCCTAGTGACTGAAATTTAGGACTTCTACTTCTTAGAACTTTACAAACACTAATTACTAAACCACTTCTTCATGCTCCCTCAAAGAAGCAGACAAGAACTCTTTGTTTCATAGGATGGAGGTGAAAACAGAGCAAAAAAGGCCCATAACGTTTTACTTATATAATGTAATTAAAAGTAAGTGACTTAACAATTTAGACAAAATCAAACTGAGCTGTTGGTAACTCGGTATTTCCATTGTAATCTGTGTCAGTTACATAAAAGAACCTACAGGCTATATGTGTTAAATTGAAATAGAGTTATGTTACTCCAGCAGAGCTGACTACGGTAAGCCACCATCTTTGCAGTCATTCTCATGTTTCGGAGATTTCATGGATTGTTCAATGAAGATCTTACCATACTGGTATAGTCTGGCAATGATGAAACCAGAAGTCATGAAAGATTTTATTTTTTTCCTAAAATGGAGGCTAATGGTTATTCTTAATCCCAGAGAGAAGTCCTGAACAATCATGAGTGGAGTATAAAATGTTTGAGATCTTCAGAAAGATGCTATGGCACACTATCAATAATCTTTTCTTATTGCACTCCGCAGTCTCTGTGCAGCTCCATGTTTTTAGATCTACCTTGACAAGGCAAAATCATGCCATTTTCTTTTGATAACACAGTAGTCAAGACAGAGTTTAAATGGGTCTGATAGTTTTATACAGAAAACTGCAAATTGTAAAACTCATCTTCCAAGTAGAGGGACCATTGTTTTAATAAACAATGTAGTATCAAAGGAAGTTAATATATTAGTGGTTGTTATAATGAAAAGCACTTTAAAATGATAACATTTCCTAGTTAACCTGATGATTATATTTGGGAAGAATAGTTTGTTCAAAGTTTTACTAACAGTGTTTGAAAGTGGTGGAGTTACAACTTTCTCATGTCCAGCTCTGCCACATCATCCCTAATTCCCAGGTACCAATTGACAGCTCAAAGGCTTTGGCATGCTCTCCTTAAGTACTGTGATACAGACTGACAGAACTCACTGAAAATCTGAGACAGATGTAAATACTGGAGGCTGCTTTTGAAATAAATTGTTGTCAAGCCACATGACACAGTTCAAGACCACAGGACAGGCTTGTACACAATGTGCTATATTACCTTTGCAGATGGTGTTCGATAAGGTAATGACCAATATTCAGAGAATAAAACAATTGAAGGGTATGTATGTGTGCATGCATATGCGTGTGTGTATTTCTGTATGTCTATGTATACATGTTTTATATCTATGTATCTCCTGCTATGTCACTAAAGAAGTCTCAAGTGTTTGGCTTACTTATTTCCTTCTATTTTCCTTGCGACCTTTATGTCTAAATCTCTGAATCCAGTCTTCTATTTTCTGTCTGAAAGTAATCTCTCTGATTTTTTTTTAGTAACTAGTATTTTCAATACAAATTCTTGCATCAATGTTGCTTTCCATGGACAGCTTTCTAAAACAGTTGTTCCTGGAAACAAACCAGAGTTATAATTAATATATAAGACATGCTCCAGGATGCTTTCATGTTTTCCAGGATCGCAAGCAAGCCATTTGTTTTGTGGGAAATATTAATGTATCTGGGATCGGAATAGAATGTGGGAATCATAGGAGAGGTTGCAGAAATTAATTTGGGCCAGATAAACTTGGAAACACAAGAAACCTAAATGAAAAAAAAGAAAAAGATATGTAAATTTTGATTTTTGAATATTCTGGAAAAAAGTACACTTTCATTTTATTATTTTATATCCATTTCATGTCATTTACTAAGAAAATAGGCTGGTAGATTGCCGTGGGATATTTCTTACATTATGTAGAATTTGCAATTATATTTTTAAAACTACTATTTACAGATAGAAAACAAGAGAAAATATTGCAAAATATTTTTCTGGAAAAATCCAACAATCTTTGTGCTTACCTGGGAATGACTACAACAGGACAGAGACCTCATTTTCACAATCCAATGATAAATGTCTAGTACTAAAATGTAGTTGATATTATAGGGGAAGATTATGAAATCCTTCAGTAATCAGTTACAGGGAAGCCTGCTTTAAGGTTAAAATATTTCTATCGCTGGAAGTATTGCTCCAAAATATCTTCAAACTTAAAAGAATAACATTCTAAATCTAATTCTGAAAGATATATTCTTCTATAAATGTAAATGTCCACTTTAAATGAGAACAACATCAGAAATCACTGTTTAATATCCTACTAAGCTTCTGACCTCAGTTATGTTTTGAGAATGAGTCAAATGAGCAGTCATATTTTTCTATAGTTAATATACACCTTAGACAATTCGTATTTCTTTATAGGTACTGGACCTTGAAAATAAATTCCTAGCAAACATGCAACCCCTGATAATTTCATTGCCTGATATCACATATAAAATGGCAGAAAGAAACAAAGATTCACTAAGCAGGAATTCTTACATAAAACTCTTTTCATCTTAGCTGCACAGGCATGCCACTCCTGCTTGTATGGGATTGCAGGATGAAGGCAAATACAATTTGTATGCGTCTATGTAGCTGCATCTGTATCTATATATCTATTTCTACTTCTCTATACATATGTATACACATCCTCTGTCCTTTTTATAATGACAGCTCTGGAATAGGTTACCTGAAGAGGTTGTGGAGTCTCCATCTGTGGAGATATTTAAAACCTAACTGGACATGGTCCTGGGAATCCTGCTTTAGCTGACCCTGTTTGAATACAGGACTTGACTGATGATTTCCAAAGGTCCCTTCAATGTAAACTATTGTGTAATTTTCTGTGATATTTAAATGGGTAGCTTGTATGAATCAACTTCACAAATTACTCAGTCTTGATCTCATAATGACTTTTTGTAAAACAGTTTTCTGTATGTCATACACTTAATAATTCTCATTGTTCATTCCTGAACACTCTCTATTTCTTCATCCTTTTCAGTATTGAATCTGAAGAGTGTCCCATTGATTTTCAATGTGATACTTGTGTGCTTTATATCCTGTTCATTATCCATCTTACCAAGTTTCCTTTCTTTAATTGCTGTTCTGAAGTGCAGAGTTTTCTTTAGCTTGAGATCTCTGTAGTGATAATTACTATTTATCTTTTCTGTGACTCTTTACATATAGCTACCTTAAAGCAATTTACATGGAAAGGTGTCTCAAGCAGCAGCTTTGCCAATTTGTAGGTTTCAAACTAGAAGGAAAAAGAGGTGAAAAGATTTGCCATCATGTTGGTAGTACATCTCCAGAGCATGTCAGGATCTTTAATTTTGAACTAAGTGCTTGCTTTTATTTGTTACTGCTTCCAACAAAAATCAGGACAAGCCTTAGAAATATCAGGTTGAAGTACAATTTAATTTATATCATCTTTTATCCTGATGTTCTGGTACTCAAACAAGCATAAACCCATAGATCTCAGTCAGTTTCAGAAAGTCTACTTATGAAGAAAGGACAGAAGTGATTCTAATTAACAGGACCTTCATGGTAATTAAAGCTGTAATCACACAATTGAAAAATGTTTCTCCATGCCTCAAAGGTGAAGTTCTCAACACCACTGAAAATGCTAAGTTTCACATGCTAGTTGAGGGCAACATAACCCTACAACTGCAAAATTTCTGTGCAGTGAAATTACATAGGAACTTGTTGCGATATAAAGTCCAGATTTGAGCTCTTTCTTTTTTTATTCATTTTTGAAAATGTGATACAGGCCTCTCCCTTCTTTGATAAAATAGCTGTTCAGGGCCTGTATTGAAGATTAGTCACCTCTAGAACAATACCAGGCAGGATGATATGCAAATTGATGCTAAAAAGATTATAAGTATCTTTGTGTATACATTGATTCTAATGGTGAAATGAGGGACTTATAATATTATTCATTCTGCAGAAGCTTTGTTGCTTTGATTCTGCTCTGATGTCACGTGCAAAACAGTAAAGAACAGCAGCCACTCCTAAAAGAAAGAATTCCACTGTAAATCCTAAGGTCTATTCTGTGATGGAAAAAAGCTATACTTCTTTTACTAAGCCATTTCTAACATCAGTAAAGTGGTGGGAACACCTTCCACAAACCACTAAAACTTAATTCAATTTTGTGGAGATTCACTGAAGGGTTGAACTAAAAAGTGCAGAGTTGATCATCTTACTCAGCTAGTAAAGATGAAGTGGATGCTAAAAGTTTACACAAGTTTAGAGTGATTGAACAATACCATAGAAAATTCCGTCAAGGGTTATTCAACAGACAGTTAAGGTATTTTGCTGAAGAAATCCCTGAGAACAGATTTCTGAAAGCTGTAGAGGTTTTCAAGAAATATAACTCCCTAGCTGTCCTGTTCTTATACTTCATCTGAGATACCTTCTATTGACTGTGGTCATAGCTGTTCAGCTCAGTAGACCTTTAGGAAGATCAATTCTCATTGAGGAAAAAAAAGTATTGACAGTTTTCAAGAAAGTTATTTGCTTTACTTATTTTCTTCTTCAACCAAAAAAAACCCCATTTTAATTAGTGGAAATCTCCAGGTATGACTATTCCAAGGAACACCAGAGATGATAGGATCTGAGTTAGTAAACTTTAAAGAACAGTGTCCTCTCTACGCTGGTCAGACTTTCCCTGTTTTGAATTAAAGCCATACCATTAATAAAACTCTACAGGAATACCTAAATTTTGTTATATTGGTAGAGCTATTTTCAGCAGAATTCTTGGATTAGCTACCCGATCCAGTTAATAGTAAAAATTTTAGTCTTTAAAAAGATCTTCAAAATATTTAAAGAATTAAGACCTAAGTCTGTACCTAGCAGATTAGGTGAAATGACCCTTACCAAAGGGAAAAAATAAAGTGTCTGGGATATTATGAAGTAGAATAAAGTCAGCATGATTTCTGCAAAATAAAATCTGCTTGATAAATATTTGTTTTTTTAGATATTTGAACATATCTGTAAAGGGAAAACCTATGAAGTAAAACTAGTGCATTTAGTTCAGTGTAATTACTGAAGGGCCTTTGACATGGTCCTGAATAAGTTTCTATAGCAGAAACAAGCCAGAAGGGTTAACTGTGTCCTAGGGTATATCCAGTACAGCATAGCTAGCCAGTTGAGGGAAGCGATTGTCCCACTCTGCACTGTACTAGTGTGGCCTCATCTTAAATACTGCGTGCAGTTTTGAGAGGCTCAATGTAAGGACAGCAAATTATTATATTAGATTTTGTCCAGAGGAAGGCAACAAAGATGGTCATAGACCTCAAGGACAAGACTTACAAGGAGCAGCTGAGGTCACTTGGCTTATTCATCTTAGAGAAGACTGAAATGTGACCTTATTGCAGTCTACAACTTCCTCAAAGGGGAGGGAGAGGTGCTGATCTCTCTCTGGTGACCACTGACAGGACATCAGGAAATTGAACAAAGCTGCATCAGGGAAGTTCAAAAGGGATATTAACAAAAGATTCTTCCTTGACAGTGTGGTTTCTGACTGGAACAAGATCCCCAGGGAAGTGGTAAAGGCACGTAGACTTCCAGAGTTCAAGGAGTGTCTCAATTATGTGTTTAGTCATACTGTCTAATTTTAGGTAGTCTTGTGAGGAGCAGGAAGTTAGACTAGATGATCCTTAAGAATCTGCTTCAACTTGAGGTATTGTATAATGCTACGAAACAAAATAATCCTGAAAGGAGTGGCAACAATGTCATGAAGAAAAAGCCAAAAAGCACAATGAAATGACGAGCTAAAAGACACACCAAACCAAAACACCCAACTGGACATAGCAAACACTTTACTGCTCTCAAACTTTTATTGTTTAATGTCCATCAACAGTTTCAAATGAACTGTAGGACAGTAGGGACTGTGCTTATTAAAGTTTGCAGATATCACTGGGTCATTTAAGTCAGGAAAGGTCACAGAGGTTGAAAGAAACTTTGGAGTTGTTTAATTCAAGTAGTTTACTCATCAACATAATAAATGTTTCATTTCATATTGAAATGGAAAGTTCACACTTCTTGAACATCTCAAAGGGTTCTAAATTCATGGAAACTACTACAGCAGACATGGAAATTGATATAGACTGTTTGATATGCAGCAATAGCTGGGAGTCTAACAAGAAGTTAGGTTACATGAAGACTAATAGGGTAATTAACATTGGCATATAATGCCTTTTTATGATTAATAGTATGAGCTCATTTGGAGTGTACTGTGCTAATCACCTATCCTGAAAGAGACATTGCAGAACTTAGGTTGGCTCTTAGGATATTGAAAAGTATGACCAGTGGACTAGAAGTGATTGCATCTGAAAACAAACTGAGCAATTATGACAGACGACTGAAGAAAAAGAAGGAAGAGGCATATTATAGAAGAAAAACATTAGAAATTAGAAAATTCTTTTCTTTTGACTCATAACAAAAATGCAAAAAATTGTGATTACATTAAAAAACTGTCAATTCAAAACTGATCCAAGGTTTCAATTAATTAATTCTAAAGTGTGGAAATTATTGCCTGAGGAAATTATCGAAAGCAACATTACAGCAAGATTTTTTTTTTAAATAACTCATTTAATGGTTATCAGCAACAAATTTAGCTAATTATCACCTTGGTTGCCAGAATAGCAGGGTGCTGGATTGACTGAACTTGGAAGTGTCTTTTGCTGTGTTTTCCTAACTAAGTCTTATCAACAGGCTGGAGCACAAACCCTTAATGGTTACAGCACAGATCATCTTCAAATACATAATAGGTGTAGTAGTATCTTTAACCAGTACTAATGAGCCGAGTCAAATGTGCCCCACTTTCCTATCATGTACTGGCTAAAGAACAGAGAAATACTGGAAGTGGCTTCCTATGTGGAGGAAATTAACATTTACTCTGGAGAACAGAGTCAATTTCCAAATTGTGCCCCATATATCCCAAAAGGTACTGAGGCTATGCAAGGGCTAGATTTTCTACACCAGAAAGTATAATTTTGTACAAACTACTGATTTTCTTACTTAGTTATTAATTTTCAATCTTCTCTCTAACTTATAAATTACATTCTTACCTTTTTTATAAGGTAGCCATGTGAAGTCTTTCTCACTAGAAAAAAGGATAACTAAGTGCACAAAATAAAGAATAAGTTACTGTACAAGTCGAGACTAGCAGGTCTCCTCAAGACTTTCAATCATTTACAAATGCAAAACTAAGTCATTTTGCTGTTATATGCCTGGAATCAACGTTTTCATGAACAAAAGTTACTGATAACAGGAAGTCCTCTACCACATTTACACTAGTAAATAAAACAAGTCCAAAACCATTCTTACTTTTGAAGTCAACTGGCATGGCACAGCTGATAATTCACACCTACGCTGTTAAAGTCATTAGTCCCAAAGTAGGCTGAGAGGGCTGTTCTAACAGAAAACAGTGAACACCATGAATCACTAGAAAACAAGATTGCAAAAGGAAATTCATGTGGTTATTGATGTAAGAGTCCATACACAGATTTACCTACTCTTCATTTCAGGACCCTGAACCTTCTCAGTGTGAGGGTCTGAGGACCTGGCCCCTTAGTGACAGATGAGAAACAGGCCTGCTACCTAAAGTGCAAAAATGCACTCTACTCTGGTACAGAGTGGTACCTGGGGCAAATGCCAAAACAAAAAAGAAACAACTTGAGTTAGGAGAAGGCATGCATCAGGTAAGCGAAGAGGCAGTTAAAGTTGTGTTTTTGTGGTAGACTGCAAAAAGTTTGGGCTGCAGAAAAAACACATGAATGGAAGAGGTGGGTAGGTTTCTATAGTACTTTTTCCTGTAGTACTTTTTTGCATAAATTATATCCTGTAAATCAAGAAAAATCTGGATCTACCAGCTGCATCTGGCTCTGGAGTTATATGGAAAAGTCAACAGTGTGTCCTTTTACTGGAGATGGACCGGACAGTGGAAATTTTCAGGCATAGCCATTTATAGATGTCTGCAAGGATCACTCATGTATGGTAGACCTGTGTACCTGACTGTATTTACTTTATTTGTGGCACAGATGCTCCTAGGTGGGTATCTTGAGATATGACATAGATGGTTGCTGTGCAGAAGTACACCTTTGTGACTATGTTTTATCTGAGATGTGGTCAATAAGACACTGTTGCTTAAAATGAAGGCAAATCCATTCACTATCTTCCCATATCCAGTCCCATTGGATATGCTGCCATTGTCACCTGGTGGCCAATCCTGACACTTCTGACAAATGGCCATTCACCAGAGTCTTGCCCTGGTCTTGCTTTTGCCATGGGGATATCTGATCAAGTGATGGTAAGGAACAGAGGTGGCCAAGAATACAATCCTCCTAGTCATCCTCTCTTCCTCCCACGGTCCTAGGCAAAATGAGGCACAGTTCTGATGTGAGTCAGGGGACTTAATAAGCTGAAACCCCAGGGCATGCATCATTAGATGACATTCATTTCGTTAAACATCCAGTATAGTTGAGTAGCTTAAAAGGGTATCTATACCAACCTGTACAGGAGGACTGATCTCTGGTATGGATCCAAGCAAAAAAACTGAGAACTGGCTGCCTAGAAAGCAATTTTGCTGAACAAGACCAGGGAGTCTTAGTGGAAAGCAAGCTGTGCAGGAGTCAGCAATGTCCCATCATTTGGAAGAGGACAGCAGCAGGCTGACGGAAGAGATTCTTCCCTTTCTGCTTGGCACTTGTGATACTGGCTTGGTGAGCAAAAGAAAATATAAGGTAAGCAGGGTAAAAAATATCATTTGCTTTAGCATTAGCAAGAGAAATGGGTGAGATATGGACTGAAAAAGTGGCTTGATTGTTGACTGGATCACACTAAGGACTGTGATTAGCAGTACAAAACTGACAGGTTGCTACTAGTGGTGCCATCGTGGGACAACACTAGGACCAATAATGGATAATGTTGTCAGTAATAATCATTAGCAAATTTGTGGGTGATACTAAACTGGGCATAGGTGAGCAGGGCTGCCATTCAAAAGCACCTCCACAAAGTGGAAAATCAGGCTAACAGAAACCTCATAAAATTTAACAAAGGTAACAGCAGGGTCCTGCACCTGGAAAGGAGCAGCCCCATTCAGCAGTGTGAACAGGGGACAGACCGGATGGGGATCAGCTTTGCTTTGTACTTTTGGATCCTGGCGGAGAAGCAGCTAAGCATAACTTAAGAGTGCACCTCTGTGGTGATGGAGGATAGTGACACAATGTGTGACTTCAGAGTGTAGCCAGCAAATCGAGGGAGATGATTCCTCTCTCTTTGGCCCACTTGAGATCTTGCTGTAAGGACTGTATCAAGTTTGGGCTCCACAGTGATTGCATGCCAGGCAGTGACTTCCTGGAGAAAGCTCAGTGGAGGTCTCCCAGGATGAGGGGAGGCTCTCCTTTGATCATACCTTCTCCATGTCTGCTTGGCTGTCAAAAACAATTAAGGCCTTTTCATGGCTTGCACGGGTAGATTGGGATTGCAAGTGCATGTGAACAGGCAAGCTCTGCTACAATATGGCCAGAGAATTACTCCAGAGAAGCATGCGAGAGTAGCATCACATTTTCCATATATGTGGGACTCATCCCTGACCTGTGCTAAATAGTGACCTGTTCCTAGTCATTGCTTGGAAGAGCGTGTGCTATCAGAGGACACAACTGATTACACAGTGGTGCTTAGGTATAGTCTGGTACGGTTTCAATTTTGATATAGGTGAGGTCATTCAGATTGTCAGACTATGGGTAAACCTGAAGAAAACTTGAGAAAGGACATGCTACCAAGTACTGAACATAAGCAGACCAACGTTTATCCTAGAATTTCAACTTGGCCAAATCTTGTTTGTTTTACCACTCTCTCTAGTATTATGCTTGTGCTGGCTTCAAAAGTACATCTTCCAAAGTGTGGAGACTCTTCTCATTGTCAATGAAACAGCCAAGGAAATCTTAAATTTTAACTGAACTGTATTGCTGTATACTTCACAATAGACAAACTGCTTCCAATAAAATAACTAAAAAAATAAAAAAACCCAAAACAACGAAACCAACTTGATGCAATCATGACAACTTTTTGTTTCAAATAGTCACTATGCACATTATAAGCAAATTAGAAAGAGGTTATATGATAAAATGCATTTGATGTTACTGATTTTTTCTTAGTGGTAACACTATCTGCCTGATTTATTCTGTGGACAGATTATTATTCCTAGCAGTGGAAAAACTGTATAAAACTCATCAGATATAGCATTAGTTTTGAAAGCTTAGCTTGAGCTGTATATTAACAACAGAATGCTATTGGAAACCTAAATTGCTAAATAAGCAGAATTAGAATGCATGATTTTTTTCAGTACCATAACACAAACCACAAACAAAAAAATTAAAAAGGGATTTATACTGCACATATGGGATTTCATCAAAGAATGCGAATGAAGAGCTGATTTTTTTGTAGTACTCAGGGAGGAATTGTTCTTAACTGACTCGTATTTGCAATTTTCAGTGAGGGTATTTCAAGACTGTAACACACTTGACCGAATCTTACTGGATTTTGTGCTTGAAATGTTTTACTAACAGTCCACTGAGGTGTGAAAGTATAGTAAGTCCTTAGTGTGGGAGGAAAGGTGCATTTCCTAGGAGTACAGCTGAATTAAAAATAGATTACTGTTTCGCCCACATGAAATATGCTACTCAGGGGTGTGAGGAGTATGCTACTATACAACAGGGGTGAATTTATGTCTAGGTACTAAGGTCCTATCAACATTTCTTCTTATCAGCTGTGGCAAGCCTTTACCACAAATGTAATTTTTGAAAAAAGCTCCACAAACTTACTGTAAGAAACAGTTCTAGGAACAATTTTGTGCAATATTTAACACAAATTCTAAAATAAAGAAATAATATACCTTTCATATATTTGCTTTTTCCAATTTGCAACTCATTTTGAGGACTGATCATCTTCTGAGGCATGACTTTATCATTAGGATTAGAAATACTTTCATTCTGTAGGTTTCTATGGAATTGTTTTCTAGGCTATATGTAATTTTAGGGAAATAGTACTGTGCCTAAAGAATAGCCATACTAAACAATCTGTCTTTGTTTATGTTGATGCAAGATTTTGTGGCTTGTTGACAAATCCATGATGCTGTAATGCACATCATTTCAACACTTTCGATTATCAGCAAGGAAAGCAATACAAGGGTTTACATCAAATTTCAAAAACTGACAGAACTGCAAACTGCAGCTTTTTTTCTTTGCCACATTTGAAATGATTTTGTGAATGGGAAGTATTTGGATCTATTTAAACAACAGAAATAGGTGAACTTACACGTATTTTTTAAAACTAGACTGTGCACATGAAATCCTTTTTCATGTAATCTTGCCAGCAGAAGGTCATCTGGTTCAATGAACTGATTTTCAAAAGCAAAGTACATTTTGCTGAGTAAAGATAATGTTTCTTTGACTTCAGATAAGTGACACACTTGAAATCAGCACAATACTTCGTTTTCTCAAATGGAGCTCAGAGAAGTTGGTGGAAGCCCAGACAGACACCAAAATTGTCTGAGTGGCTTTACCTGTTTATCGATGGAAATTTTTAGAGTATGTCTGAAGCTGGGTAGCAACTGGTAGGCTGAGAAGCCAACACTTTCCATTAATACAAACTTCTTTCAGTTGCTTGTAACCTTACCACAGTATACCTGCTTTATTTTAATTTTTCAGATTTGGTCTCTGACTGTTTTTGATCAAAAATTTTTCTCTTTTTCCTGCATCTGAGTTACTTAGGGGTGAGAAAATAGGGTTCTGGTAATTTCAAGAACAGCAGTCCTTTTTTCTGAATAAATCCTCAGTTTTACAATAGTGATGATATTGACAGTGCTCCATTTCCTCCCTGACTTGCACACAATCTGTGCACCACACTAAGCCATTTAAATATTTGTGCTACATCTGTCTTAATTTTCCAGCACCATAATATAATGGAGCCACCAGGTACAAAGTCTAAAGTCTCAAATATAGGAAGTCCTGTAGTCATTGAGGGTCTGTGGACATCCCTACAGAATTTCGCCTATGTCTAATGAAAAAAAGAAATAAAAGAATATTCTTGTTTGTGAATACACAGGAGAATCTTAACAGCACCTTGGGTTTACTGGAAATACCTAAAATCATGCCAGAATGCATTCACAAGCTCTAAATTCTACCCCTACCTATCTTTGTTTCTTGACCTTATAATACCTAAATCATACACAAATTCAAGCAGAGTGTTTCATCCTTTCCTCTGAGATTTCTGTATAAATAACCTATTGAGAATGGGAAGCAAAGACTTCATGAGTGGGGGACTTCTCTTTTTTACTTTTTGAAAGATCTCAACCAGACTTTTTAAAGCATTTCATGACCCCCATTACTGAGCTTACTGGTAGTTTGAATAACAGATAATGACATAAATAACAGTAATAAAATAGTATCATAACCATATTTTTAAATACTTCTTTTGAAGAATACAGAATACATAGTGATAGAGAAATTCCATTGAAAAATCTTGCATACAAAGAACTCATATAGCAACCTTCATACGTCACCATGTCACTACATTCCTCATTGCTCTCCTTTGGTATAACTCTACTGCAAAAGAGCCTTCAATAATTTACCCCTATCAAGAATCAGACCCTTGCATCCCTTCTTTCCACCTGGTTTCATCTCACAGCCCCAAGTTTTAGGTCTAATTCTTTCACTGAATTTAAAGTTCTTTTTTCACCCATTGTTAGTTACTTGCAGAAGATGCATTTCACTATTATTTTAGTTGACATTAAAAGAAAACAGACATTCATTTTTTTTTAGTATCCACAACATTTTTTCCCCTAGATAATACTTGGTAAGGTTTATATGCATAAATCCCAGACCCAGTTAAAATAGAAAAGGATTCACAATGTTTTGGGTTTTTTGCTTATTTTGTCTTTTATTGAATAAGGATGATGATTTCATTTTCTCAGAGGGTGTCGCTGTATTTTGTCCAGCTGGTGCTCTGAGGCCTGTGGAAATGTGCTGGTTTAGAACCAAGATACGCTATATAAGCCACAAGCCATCATCTGTGTTGATAAACTGACTATGACTATTTTCCTACTGCTTTTGTATTTAGATTTATGAGAATACATTTAATAGAATCATAGAAGCACTAGATTGGGAAAGACCTCTAGGATCATTGAACCCAATTATTCCTATCAACCACTAAACCTTGTCCCTGAGCACCTCATCTGTCCATCTTTTAAATACCTCCAGGGATGGTGACTCAACCCGCTCCCTGGGCAGCCTCTGCCAGTGCCCAATGACCCTTTCCGTGAAAACTTATCTTCTGATGTTCAGCCTGAACCTCCCCTAGAGGAGCTGGAGGCCATTTCCCCTTGTCCTGTTCCCTGTCACTTGGGAGAAGAGGCCAGCTCCCTCCTCTCCACAACCTCCTTTCAGGTAGTTGTAGAGACCAATAACGTCTCCGCTCAACCTCCTCTGCTCAAGTCTAAACAACCCCAGTTCCCTCAGCCCTTCCTCGTAAGACTTGTTCTCCAGTCCCCTCACTAGCTTTATTGCTCTTCTCTGGACGCGGTCCAGAGCCCCAACATCCTTCTTGTAGCGAGGGGCCCAGAACAGAGCACAGTACTCGAGGTGCGGTCTCACCAGTGCTGAGTACAGAGGGAGAATAACCTCCCTGCACCTGCTGGTCACTCCTTTTCTGATACAAGCAATGAGGCCATTGGCCTTCCTGGCCACTTGGGCACACTGGAGGCTCACATTCAGTTGACTGTCAACCAACAACCTCTGGTCCTTCTCCTCTGGGCAACTTTCTAGCTGCTCTTCCCCCAGTCTGTAGCACTGCATAGGGTTGTTGTGCCTATCAATCCAGCCTGTTCAGATCCCTTTGAAGAGCCTCCCTACCCTCCATCAGATCAACACTTCCACCCAGCTTAGTGTCGTCCGCAAATTTACTTAAGGTGCATTTGATTCCCTCATCCAGGTCATTGATAAAGACATTGAACAGAGCTGGACCCAGCACTGAGCCCTGGGGAACCCCACTTGTAACTGGCCTCCAGCTGGAGTTAACTCCATTTACCACCACTCTCTGGGCCCGGCCATCCAACCAGTTTTCAACCCAGGAGAGTGTGCGCCTGTCCAGGCCAGAGGCTGACAGTTTCTGCAGCAGAACACTGTGAGAAACTGTGTGAAAGGCTTTACTGAAGTCCAGGAAGACTACATCCGCAGTCTTTCCCTCATCCCGCAGTTGAGTGACTTTGTCATAGAAGGTGATCAGGTTAGTTTGGCAAGATCTGCAGTTCATGAACACGTGTTGACTGGGCCTGATCACTGGGTTCTTTTGCATCTGCTTCGTGATAGCACTCAAGATTACCTGTTCCATGACTTTCCCTGGCACTGAGGTCAGACTGACAGGCCTGTAGTTTCCTGGATCCTTCCTCCAACCCTTCTTGTAGATGGGCATATCAGCCAGCCTCTAGTCCAGTGGAACTTCCCCAGTCAGCCAGAACTGCTAGAAAGTGGTGGAAAGGGGTTTGCTGTGCATGTCTGCCCACTCCCTCAATACTCTTAAGTGGATCCCACCTGGCCTCATAGGCTTGTGAGTTCCGAATTGGCCAAGCAAGTCTCTAACCGCTTCTTCTTGGATCATGACAGCTACGTTCTGATCCTATAGCTCCTGGGAATGTAAACACAGGGAACAACTTTCCTTACTATTAAAGACTGAGGCAAAGAATGCATTAAGTACCTCAGCCTTGTTCTTATCCTTTGTCACAGTTGTTCCCTTTGCATCCAATAAGGACTGAATATCCTCCCTGGTCCTCCTTTTACTATTAATGTATTTAAAGAAAGATTTTTTTATTAACTTTCACCAACTTGGCCAATACGAGCTCTAGTTGGGCTTTAGCCCTCCTGATTTTTTCTCTGCATGATCTAACTTCCTCTCTGTAGTCCACTCAAGATGACTGTCCCTTCTTCCAAAGTTCATAGACATTCCTCTTCTTTTTGATGTCCACCCACATCTCCTTGCTCAACCACACTGGTTTTTTTTTTCCTTGCCAGCTCATTTTCCAGCACAAGGACATGTATAAGGACATATTTATGTCCTTATAATTAAAACTGCACTCATCAGCAGCACTTTTCTTATTCTAATGTTGGTTTTTTATAGCTCAGTAACTACTGAAAGGGAGAAATTATTGCATTTTTTTAGCTATCAGATAGTCTGACAGACAGCAGCCATTAGAATCTAAATCCATATTCAGGTGTGCTGCTTGCTGAGAGCAGAATCTGACCTTTTCAAAGTATATGTGCATGGTTTTCTTTGTCTTGGCTTAGTTTAAAACTGGGGGATGGTGACAGAAGCATACTGAACACTTACCAAAAGGCTGGAATAATTTTTGTGCGTGCAGAGAACGTATCTAGATTTGATAGTAATAAAATTAGGATGATGTTTAGAATAGGAAATACATTGACTAGACTGAATGCAGTAACTCTCTGTCAATGACTTAATATGAAAATATGCTAACAATAGGACTGTTTCAAGAAACTTTATTTCATAGCCATGCATGTAGCTGACTCATGCATTAGAGAAAAGAGTGAAATATTAGTTTTATCACGGGATGAATCCAAGAGATCTACAGATCACAGTTGGATCTATGCAAAGCAGAGATATATTGAAGATAACGAACACAATTGATTATCTACCTCACTTACTTATGTACACCACTTCTTCGGAATATATTCTTAGATTAATCAATTTTGGTAAGAACCAAATATTAAAACAAAGTTTGTTCCTTCTTCTAACCTGGAGAAAATTACATTCAAGTGTCATGTTTCTAAACTGAGAAGAATTCAGGTAGTTCTAGTTTCCTATTTTGCTTTATTTTTGCCTTTTTAAATCTCTACTATATTAATCAGTGCATTGTTTAAAATATATATTATTTTCTTCTTGGTTAGCACACACTCTACTAGAACAGTAATACTTTAACATACATCTTCCCTTCTATCAGCCTCTGAGAGGATGGTTCTTTTTTGTAAATCAAAACTACAAAATGATCATCAGTATATCGTGTAACACTTCAGTTCAGACTCTGATGATAGATCAGATAATTAATATTTTAATTACAAGAGATGTCTACTTTTACTGTGACAGCAGTTCAGGGCATGTCTCTGTAAATTTTTGGATCTATAATCCTTCAAGTACTCTAAATTTTAAGAAATTATTTTAGAAATCAGCAGCAGAGTTCAGGTTTATTGAAATATTGGAGGAACCTTAGATGTATGTTTGTGCTTTAAATATATCTGAAAGGAAACAAACCAGTTATTGAGTGGGCATCAGAAAATGCTTTACTTTAAGCCTTCATTGGTACTTTTGCCACAAATACTCATGTTTTTTCTGCCTCTTTCTCTCAGAGACTGTTATTATTTCACATTGTCAGTCTAAATTTGCACTAGACTTCATAAGTTCTGATCTGAACGCAGTTCATGACTTTACCAAAGTTGTTCTAGACTACTGATTGTGTAAGTGATGGCAGACTCTAAACCAAACTGGGATTTTGATACAGTGAACATGCTATCTGTAGAAGTGCTTGTGTCCCTTAGATATAAAGTAGTAGTGTAACACCTTTTATCTATGGAAAACATTAATAAAGGTGGGACACATATAATCATTTTACAATTTTTTACAGGGTTTCTTTGCATGTTAAGAAATTCTCTGGAAGAACATATCTGAGAACCAAACATTATTTGAATTTCTGAGCATGGGGGGTGAAGTGCAATCAGTTCTAAATTCTCATCACTTTCCGTCTCCATTATTTTTGCAGTTGCTATAACCACATACTCCCTTTTGTGCTATGTTTCCTCCGCCTCTGTGGGGCAGGTGTCACAATGGGACTATTTCATTGTAGTTGAAATAGTTTAAAAATACTTAAATGTCTTAGGTCTCGAGATATATTGGATCCAGGATTTTCCAGTTTACCTGTGGGTCACACAAAAAGCCTACAGTTTGGGTCCCTTGAGAAATGCATTATTGAAGTTGAGCATCCATTCCAGAAACGCTTCAAGGTTTAATTAGCTAGTGATTATAAACTGTACAGCGTTTTGAGATGAAGGGTACTGTGTCATTCCTTGGATTTACTATTGCGTTTATTGATGTTGACTATGTTTTCCTTCCCTTTTCTGGGAGAAGAAGCACCAAATAATGATTCCAAACTTGAATTTCTGACTGTGAAGATGGAGGATTTCTTTGCTCCTTTTTCATTTCCTCCTGTCTAACTCTGAATTTAAGAATCTATTTTTTTTCACTAAGAGCTTATGAAGGATTTGATTAATGATATCTCACACACAGTAGTTTTCCTCTAATCATCTGAGCTGCCTGCCTGCAGCAGTGGTGAATGGTCCAATGTAGGCTGTCAAGAGTGCAGCTGATATCATACCTAATAACAGATAAACTTTTATGGCTGAAAATGCAGAGAGAGACATGTCTTCATCACAAGTCTGTAAATTATGACTATATTCCAGCATTTCAACTGAACTGAGTTCAGGGGTGCATCTACATAAGAAGCAAATGGATTGGAAGCTGTTTTTCATAATTTGGAGATTGTAGTTTTTCATAACTTGGAGATTGTAGTTCTCATGCCTAAGGAAAGTCAAATTTTATTCATCACAAAAAGAACAAAAGACACAGAATATTTTTAGATCAATTTAAAGAAAAAAACTAACAAATCTCCCAAACCACACTTTAAAAGAGTTTCACAGTTAAAACCAGTAGTGTAATTAAAATGAATCTGACAACTTTTTTATAGTTATCATCCACCTAAAATTCAACATTGTATTTCTTGACGGTAAGCCAATCCTTCCAATAAAAGAAAAAAATAATTTCTTGTATTCATAACAAAGGGATTCCTTACCTTAAAGCAAGCATCCCTGTTAGTTAGTTTGTGCTGAACAATATATACATCGTTGCTTTGTGATGTACATACAGTTTACTTCTTCCTACAGTCAAAACTGGTTTGTGAAAACGTAGAGAAAGGGATCATTTTGAAGTACCTTTTCTGCCTATTAATGAACCTTAACTCTCTTTATAAGATGTTTAATTATATATGCATGAAGTAGAATTCACATTAATTTTTTTTTTTTCCCAAATTTTTACTGCGTGAACTAGGATACCTTATCTGCTTGTTACAGGTTACTGTGGATAGTAGTATTTATATGGTTTTCGATGTGAACAGTCAAATTAATAAAAAATCCACAGAGGACTATTACATATATAGATACCACCTTTGGCTCAAATATGAGCTGCAAATTGTTGAAAACTGGGGGAATATGAGTATGTAGTTTACACTTCCCAGAGTGTCCAGTCTTGCTGTCAGAGGCAAGAAGCTGGGAAACGGGGATCTTTGACTGGACTGGATATACCAGTTCTTCCAGCCTTCCAGTTAATCCAGACAGGTTCCGTGTAGGCACTTCCCTTGCTGCAGGAGAAAAAAACTGGTCTGGTGCTTAGCATTATTTGGAAGATCTGTTCCAACAAATTTTTCAACACAATATTTAAGCTATCTGAACTGCCTGTCTCTAGCTTAACACAAACACTGTGGTGCCCCCGTCACTACCTTATTTGCTTAAGGGAAAT
This sequence comes from Cuculus canorus, assembly GCF_017976375.1. Classification (NCBI taxonomy): domain Eukaryota; kingdom Metazoa; phylum Chordata; class Aves; order Cuculiformes; family Cuculidae; genus Cuculus; species Cuculus canorus. Next base: position 74,079,941 of record NC_071402.1, read on the forward strand.
ATAAGGTCAGTTTAATTTACTCGTCTCTCCCTGGCATAATACTGCTCAAATATGGTTAGTGGAGTACTGCACCGGAGCTAGAAGTGGATGCAAAATAACAATATTTCCTTGTTAGATCCCAGAGAAGATACACTTGAATTGTGGAAGAAGAAAATTTAAAATCAATGTACCATTTAATTGCTTTTACTCCCTTAAATGACTGACCAATGAAAAAGCCATTTTTTTATTTTAAATGTGGGTTTTGGTGAACCATATCCTCAAACAGAAAGAAAAATCATAGGCTTTTAATTTTTTCTCTCTCTGGCTTTGTATTTCTCTGTGACCACTAAGTCTTGTAATATCTGAATTGTCAAAATGAATGTATGAGATGCAACATTTAAAACCCTCTAAGTAGTTGTAAATCAAAGCTGTCTCATAATTTGCAGTACACTTATTTTAAAAAGTCATATTTATATAACATCTTTCAACCCAAAGAGTCTCTTACAAACTGGATTCACTTCCATCAGCTTTGAGATTCAACCATCTCTGAGAGGTTAAGAAGCTGGCAAAACAGAAACTTCAGCTATCACAGAGACAAACTAACATACTGCCTGAGAAGGTTGAGTCAAAGTCCCTCATGAAAGCAAGAGTCACATAATTTTTATTCACTGACAATGTTAATTTTTCAGTATCTTGGCTCCGTGAGTCTCCTCTTCTTTTTTTTTAATACCATAAGATTACATCATGTAATCGGTTTTATTCATCTACAGCAGACAATGTGATGAATAGTTCTCCTTCCAAGTAAGTGAGTTTGCCAAACCAAGTCATGACCTAGTGGCAAAGGAGAGTCTTGAAGAAATGTTGTTCTGTCAAAGCACATTCCTTCTGACACCTTACTCTTTGGCATTGTTGACATGCGCAGAAGAAACAAATTTCCTCATCTCTGATTCTCTGAACTCAAGAGAACAGGTCCTCCTAAGAGTACATGCCAACAGGAGAATACCCCAGTCATGTGCATCACCCACTGGATCTTTCTAAGCTTCCCTGTTTGAAGAACTGCCCTATGCACATGCGGAAACTGAAATCCATGTCTCATTCCTGTCACTTCTCTTCTCTTTGGGGCAATCAGAGTCAGATAGGACAACACACAGATCAAAACTGCCCTTTTTAATAACATCAATTAAATGATAAAATTATAAATAAATATCAAACAATTACAATGTTTATACTATGAACGGCGAAATATATGTCATACAGTAAATTAATCTTATCCTTTGATGTGAAAAAATGGAGTAATTTTAAAGAAAGAAATGTGATTAAAATAAAATGAAATTTGAGTTTACCAGACCTGAATAGTCACATAAGTGTTTCCACTTCTTTAGATACACTAAGAAAGCAACATTGAATTATATAAGCTTTAGAACAGAAGACATTGTACTTGAAGTAAGAGCCTTTTATTTAAAAAAAAAAATCCAAAAGATGTTGCAAACAGGCAGTGACTTTGTCCTGCTAAATCCAGCAAGTTTCAAGAATAACAGAATTCTTTATCTCTTCAAGTTGGCTTTGAAAAAGGATATTTCATTGTCTGATATTTATCATTCAGTATTAGATGTGCTCCTGTATAAGATGTTTCAATCTTCCTAATAGAAGCAGAAACAAGATCTTAGACTTAGAGGATCACACTATACCAGCAATTAGTGGAAAAATATTGCGTTCATAACTCATAGACATAACTTGCATTAAATGTACAATAAATGTAGTAAAAGAAATCAGTGCATTTTATCCTTGTTGTTATAACAATCCATCAAGTGATAAAAATGCCAAAATTATCCATATACAATGGACTGCTGGAAGAATGGTTGGACCAAAACATATGGCCATGTAGAATTAAAATCTTATCTATAATCAATATCATTGTAGGAAAGTTTCTGAGAAAGTGCGAGATAGTGTAAACCTGTTCCTCGAATGGAGATAATTATACCCTTTCTAGGATTTTTGTCTACCTTCCATGTATATACATCTGCACACCAATAAAGTAAAATTAACATCTGTGTCCTGATATTGATAGGCAATACTGCAATAGTGTGCAGAACTGTTGAAAAGTTGATTTATGAAGAGGCTATTCACACTTCAGGAGATATTCAGCACTACAGCTGAGAAATGACTTAAAAAAATTTTTTTAGACTGCGAGACAGTTAATGGAGATTTTCAAATTAAACCTTGTTTTTCTCAGTGTTCGGCAATATAAGTATGCTTGATGTTCCTCAGCTGAGATTGAAGGGCTCTGGATGTGACTCTTCCCCTGGAGGTGCTTGGGTGACAGATGTTTGTGTGTTCTACTGAATCCCTCAGGATCTTCTCCAGGTCAGCTCTTGTGACTTCTTTATCTACCATACCATTTTGAGAGCTTCAGTATTTAGCCTCCTGCATTCTCCCTTTGGGTGCTGCTGATGAGCACTGCCTGCAATGACTGCAGAGGCCATGACAGCTTGCCTTCTACAAAGTTACTCATAAGTTCTCTGTCTCAGTACTACAGCTTCTCAGATTAAAGTAAAATTCTAACAGCGGAACAACTGTGTTGCTCCTCATCCTGTGCAGTGAGTGGTACCTCGCTGACAAACTTTCAAACCACTGTCTGCAAACAACTAAGACTGCTTACAATTACAAAGTCTGTTTACTATTTTAAACAACCTATACTCTTACATGCCTTATAGCATCAGTCTTGCCTTTTATTGTAGGGTTTATTCTGTCTCTAAGAATAACTGGAAAACTAAATAACTAAGTTCAGATAATATCCCATTTCAAACCAGCATGAATTCATGCAATATTTTAGTTTATATATTCTGCTGTAACGATTCTCAGTTCTCATTTTCTCAGCACTTATATTTTCTCTCAGGCTATTTTTATAATACTCTTATCATGTAACTGTGATTCCTCCTTGAGACAGTTCAATTTTCTAATAGCATTCAAAAAAACGAATCCAAGCATTAACTCTTTGTTGTTAAGATTTCTGTATCACCCACAGTTGTATACTTGCTCAGATTACATAAGGTTTGTGATTTTCCCTGCGATCTCACACATATTTAAAATCTGTTGTTTATCACTTTGTAATTATATGTGTCTTTTACCTGATTTTTTAATATTGATTTTCTGAATTGCAGCACTCTTGAGTTGTAGTCTTGCTTTCTGTCAGATACATGTTTGAACAAATACTCTGTGAATAATATTTCTTTCAGCCTAGCAATATTTTTCACACCCTTGAGGACATTTTTTAAATGTGGGTTTTGTGATTGAACATATGCGCACAGGAACCCAAAATTTTCAAACTGAGCATATTGTAAATTTTTTAGGTGAAACATCTAAAATATTTCCCAGTGCTTACAATGTTATAAATGAATGCATTTATAATTTAAAGAAAAACATCTATACAGAAAATATGCACAAAGTGCATTAAATCAAAGAAGGAGGTTATTAAAAAAATGCAAGAGTCACTATATAATTTTCATTTGCCCTGAAGGGTGTTTTCATGCTCTTCTATTTACAGAAACCTAAATATCTTTATAAAAAGAACATTTCTTCATAAGACTTCTCCTTTTCATATAAAAAAAAATTTGTGATATTCTGCAACAGTAGTTTACATCATCTGTATTACCCTTCTAGAGCAGCTTCACTTTTATAGCTGTTATTCTTCTTAGTCTTTTGTTAGGTATGTATAGTGCTGAGAATATTGACATTTCTCTTGTCCTCCCTTCTCATTTTCAGTTTCCCCGACTTCTTCCCTTATTTCTACTGTGTTCAATGAATCGCTCACAGTGTTGATACTCAGTGGCACAAAGGCTGACTTTTTGACGTGAGGCAGAGGAGTGCTGTGGATGTAAGCACCAGGAAGCCCTGTAGGCTACTGCTGTCACAGGGCTCTTTACTGCCCTGATCAATGGTTACTCTCCACCACGGGAGAATTTGCGTGAAAAGACCACTCATTTTATTTTGATTTTCAAGTGGAAATTAGAGTTCACAGAGTAAGTCAGATAGAAGAGAAGGGGGTAAAAGTTCAGCCTCTGTGCTGCTGTTGTAATCTTTTGTCTCTCTGTTAAACATGCTGTCTAGCATGTCAGTTATGACAAGGATATCTGTCTGTAAGGAACTGTTTGGAGAACATCAAAAGCATCAAAGATATGTCAGATATAAACCAGCTACGGAGATGTGAGCCAGAGACCTTGAAGGCAGGTTTTCTACGCTACCTGAATGCCAACAGAGCTCTGTGGATCCATTTGTATGTGGCCAGTGTCACAGATTAATATCATTTTTGTGGAAAGCAAAAATATTTGACCACAAAGTCAGCGAGGAAAGAGAAATTAAAAAAGGGTGCTTTGAAAAATGTAATAGAATTCCTATTCCACATGGTCAGGAGGACAGTGCAGGTGGAACTGCTTGTAGTCTGATGTATGATTCTTGTATCAATGTTTAACAAAATAGTGAAATTTGTCCTTCCGATCCTTCTTGTATGTGGAACAAGTTATTGGAGAAAAAAGCAGGATGTCAATGCTGCACTTACACTGTACCTGACATAAATAATACACTAATTTGTATCATGAAGTGTCTAAAAGGCTATTTTCTTTGTTGCTTAACATTTTCATGTGTATTTCTGACATATGACGCTAATCCGATACATTTTAGAAGATGAAACTTTCCTCATGTTCACACAATTCATCTGGTATCAGCTCTGATATTGGAGAAAACTGTCATGACATGTATCCAATAATTCTCACCTTCTCAAATAAGTAGATATTTCAGAGATAGAGAACTAGTGGAGAAAAGCATGACATAATAGAAAATAAGCAATGGTCTCTTTTGTCTCTATTTTATGTTGGTTTTAGTTCAGTGATTTATTAAGCACTAATCTTATCAATGCCAGTTCAGTATGGAAAGGAAAGAGCTCCTTGCTCTCTAACTTCACTTTCAGACTTCAAAGTCACTGCTGAACACAGCATACCAAGGCAGTGAGCTTTCCTATGAGGAGGTTGGCCAGAGCACTATGTGCAGTACCAGCCTTCAGTCTTGATAATCTGAGCAGGTCTGCAATGCAACACAGCTCTGTGATTTCTAATTTCAGCAGAACTTGACAGTCACTTTATCCCCGCAGTCCCCTGATCCTTTAGCATTTTGTGATAAGGCTTAAGTCCTGCATAGTACATGAGCTCATTGACAGGATGAGTGAAGAACGAGGGGGATTATTCATCGTTCCCGTTAAACATAAATCCTTTCAACAATAACTTATCAGGAAAGTAGTTTAACTTCACAGGGAAGTTTACTTTGGGCAGATGTGCTTTAAAAGGCTGCACTTTATTCTTGAACCATTCTAAAGAATCCCATTTTCTTCTTTTCTCCCTTTCCCTCCCAATATAAGGGCCTTGTTTGTTCTAGGGAAACTGGGTTTACACCATTGTGACTAGAACAGCCAAGACCACAAAGCTTCACATTAGCAAAGGCAGCTAACACATTTGGGTGGATTGCATGACACTGGCACAAGTTTCTAGTAACCACAACCATAATGTAGTGGGCTGCTCCCACTGGCATAGCTCTCGTGAGTTTCTCAACCGTTGTGGTTCTATTCTGCAAGTATGACAAGCACCCTAAACTGGATTATAAGCAGGTTTCAGTTCAAACTGGTCACATGTTGAAGGACAGGTTATTCAGTTTGATGACAGATTCTGGAAATACTTCAAAGCCCCCAGAATAACTCTGGCAGGAAATACATATCATATTTGAAGGAGAGGTATTTTCTGTCAGAAGCTGGGAAATCATGAACACATGAGCTAGGAAATAAGGACAGAATTTTAAGACAGGGATCCTACAGCTCTCTGAAACCCTCTATCATTATAGTTGAGAAAGTGTACACAGAATACTACATACGGATATGCTTTGGTAACAATTTTCCACATCATTCTTGCTGACTATTTTTAAAATGTTGCGTTATGTTTATTAGCCTTTCCCCTTGACAGGAGGGGGACTGAGTGATCTAACAGGTGGTTTTCTATTTATGACTTCTGATTTAATGAGTAATATTTTTTTATGGAAAAATAGGGACATCAAAAGATGCCTCTTCAGAAAATTATAATATAATTTTATATTATAATAAAGATCTGTGAAATGTAACCTTAGAATATTTTCAGAAGAATTTTCTAGTAATGTATTTCAGAAAGTTGGTTGCAATTTAAAACATATCTAAATACTAACTAAGATGTAGTGCTCTGCTTTCATTCATCAGCAGGTGGGAAGGGAGTAGGAGGCACCCTGAACTTGGTTCTCAGACTTGCTCTATTGGTATTTTACGTAACCTCTGAGCTTTATTTCCTACATCCATTTAAAAAGTGAGTTAAAGCAGCGAGTAATAAAAGCAGTTATTTCATCTCTGTTCAATGAGATTGACAGCTTCTGTAAGACCCCGTAATTCTCAACACTTTGCTGAACCACGCTTTCTACCAGAGTTAAGACTTCCTCCACCATAAATGTGTATTTCCAAATTTTTTTCAAAACCCCATGTGCATTTATGCTTGAATAAATGCAAATTTCATACCTAAAGAAGGTTTTGCAAGATAGTGCCCGCAAGAAGTTATAAATAGACCCAAGCTTGAACGGTTTTCCGTGTTTTAAAACATAGGACTGAAATAAACTGCACCTTGGGAGAAGGAGATGGCAGTGCCCAGAAGCCTGAAATAAATCAAAAATAATATCTTAGAAGTGTAGATGATGCTTGAGTGGCCAGGGCCCTGTTAGTTACTTTTCCTCTCTTTGAAAATTTACTCCTCTCTCTGTCCTTGTGACTGACTTTTTTTCTTCCTTTCTTGTTCTTTTCTTCTTGCTTGATGGGAAAATCTGATTTGTAGTGGGCTACTTATTTGCTAGATTGAAGAATTTTCTTCAGGATTACACAGTTCAGAGAGACTAAAGATCCTATTCAGACACCGCTTGCCATTAAATCTTACTGCTCCTCGATATTTCTATATTCCATACCTCTCAAAATCTCCTCATCTTCTCTTAACAAGTAAAAGTTCTGCAAAGAGCAGGGTAGAACAAGTGCAACTGTCTTTACCAGTTTGCACTATGTGCAGCTTTCACAGCACAGGAGTTTCACAGCTTTCGCATGCTTTGGGACCAATTACACTCTTTACAAGTCTCCAGACAACCTGCATATAGAAACACGTAGAAGACACACACACCATCAATGAAACGTGGAGCTGTGTAAAACTTACTATATTGCCCATTTGAAACTCAAACTCATAACTACATTCAGGAAAAGAACTGCTTTCCTTGTTTCTTCAAGTGACCTTTTTCCTGTAGGTTGATTTTCTAGCATACACCAAATGTCACAGTGTTTTGAAAGACCAAATGTTTTTTCTTCACAAAGGTACTTAAGCACATGTCTTTAACAGGAATATGCACTTGCTTCAGGCTATACTTGCACCTAAACAGTGGACTGAATCAAGGCAAGAGAAATTCCAACAGCTCTGATCCTAATTTTCTTTCTTTATTTTGAAAGCTGAGCAACTGAGAATTGATAAAGTAGCATTTAAAGAGAAAAAGCCCACATATGATTTATAATTAATTCTAGAAGATACATTAGAAAACATTATTGGATGCAATCAATCAGTGCCTGAACTACTCAAGATGCTAAATGCTTTTCTCTTTTCTGCTTTCAGCAAGTAAAAGGACAGATCACGTACTAGTATGGCACATTTTTCTAACTGATAGCATCATTTTCTAGCACCTTTACTTGATTTATGTTCCAGTGTTTATCCAATTTCCTTTATAACACCATCCAAAGTAGAAACATTAGGTATTTGTTATTTAACCTCTATGATACCTTCAGAAATTGGCAGAACAAACTGGACTCATATTCTTATTGTTGCTTCAGATGAGAATTTGGCAAAACTGAAGAACTGCAACATTGAATTTATTTACTGCTTTAGCCATAAAAAATATGGATTTGTTAGAGCATTTTTGGCCTCAGAAGAAATTTGATTCTCCTTACTAGCAAACAAGGTTGAGTAAAAAAAGACATTCTCCTGTTCCCAGTAAAATAAATAGGAATATTGACTTCAAGGTACAGTGGGAGGATCACTAATTCCTCATTATTAATTAATTTCCTTGTATCAGACTGAACTGCACTAGAGTCTGGAAACTGTGGGCCAGTGTAGCTCATAATTTATTTAGAAAACTATGGAAATTTATATTGGAGAAAGAGAATTCTATTCCCTCCCTGAGGGGTTTCTGGTTATCGTCTCACAGACAGCTTAAAGATGGGGATTTCATTGGTGTCTGTCCCTTACGATTTCAGTTTGCAAAAAAAAACAAGAAACCAAAACCAAAGAGCCCACTGTGCACTGTGCACAACAAAGAGCTGGGGATTCCACAGAATTAGCCAAATCTTCATTTGATTCCCAAACTAATTTTTTCTTTGTCAATGTAATATTTTTGGTGGCTACACTGCATAATGTATAGCAGGCCAGAAATAACTTCAAACTTTGAGAGTCTAACAATATAAATAATTTCATCTACCCACCACACCTGACTAGTTCCAAGTCTTGTCTTTGCTTTAAAGACAATTCAAGTTAGAGATAGGGAGCTGCTTCTAGCTAAAGTCCATGCATCCTTGAAAATGTGAGCATATTTTACTCAACCTGCTGACCTACCCAGGAATACAAACAGAGTCTTGATCCCATCTGTCAGGGTTTCAACTGGAATAGAGTTAATTTTCTTCCTAGTACCTGGCAAAGCAGTATGTTTCAAATTCAGTATGAAAATAATGTGCAGAACATACTGATGTTTTCAGTTGTTGCTAGATATTTTTTTTACCAAGTGAAGGGCTTTTCAGGTTCCCCTGATCTGCCAGCAGGAAGATTCACAAGAAGCTGTGAGGGACTATAATTAGTTCAGCTGATCCAAGCTAGTCAAAGGGATATTCCATACAATTTAGTGTCATGCTCTGCATACAAACTGAGAAATTGGCTGGGATGGGGGTCAATTGCTGTTCGAGGATGGACTGGCCACCAGTCATTGCATGGTGAGAAATTGTATTGTTCATAACTTGTTTTGCATAGCTGATTATTATTAATATTGTTTTTGTTAACTTTTCCTTAAGCTGCCTTATTAAACAAGCTTTATCTCAAACCATGAAGTTTATTTTTTTTATTCTGCTCTGCATCCCATCATGGGAGTCATGAAGGTAAGCGAGCAGGTATTTGGTGCTCAGTTGCTGACTGGGGTCAAACCATGACGTATCATGGTTTGAAAAGACCACAGCACTGTTTAAATGCAGATGAAAATTATCACATTATATTAGACTCTTAATGCCTTTTCACAGCTCCCTCATGTATCCAAAAGGACAGAGAATGTTCTTCACCATATTAGCACAGAGGAATTTCTAATGCAGACCATAGTATTTCAGCAATAAAAATGATGTGTCTGTAAAAGGTCTTAAAGCTGTATGTGAACAAGTGACCCTATTTTAGATGTTATAGTTCAAGAATTATTTCACTGTGATGGAATTCCGACTAGACTACCTTAACTTTAGATTAAGTCAATTTAGCAGAAAAGGCATAACATCACAGACATATTTTAAAAAGCGGGAAGCCCTCCCTGTGTTGAACCTTACTGTCACATTTTACAGTAGTGGTAGCACTAGAGAGTGCCATATAGGAGACACAGATACGTTAAACCTAGGCTGTACCTGACAGAGTCCCAAACCGGGAATCATATGGAATTGCTGTTTCTCACTCCCTTGATGATCATACACATGGCTTCCTGAGCCAAACTCCGGTGTTATTTAGCCCTCAGCTGGCAGCTAACCAATATGCAGCCACTCTCTCATCCCTCCTCATTTATTTGTAAGATTCACAACAAAATTGACACTGTTTCATGGGAGATTCCCTACGAGAATTACTCAAAGGAGTTGACAGAGCTTTGCTGCACAGGTAGCCAGTATTTTGGACTGAACTATAGGAAATTCAGTTTTCTGTCATTACTAAATACAGTAGAGTGAATCTTCTGGCTCTCAGAGTCAGATGGAGCCACTGATAGGGCATCCTATAAACTGTCTTTTAAACATGTTCTCAGCATCAGAGTCACAACAGTAGTTAAATATAACTTACTATAGAGCATCAATAAAAGTCGAATATGAAAAAGGCAGTGTGTTACACTTTATACCACTGGATAGGAGGCTTATTAGGACAAGACATATAAAAAAGGAATAGTAAGACCATGCACACTAAGTAAGGCGTCATACAATAGAAAATACTGGCTGAGATGACATTGTTGCCCTTCATTGCACAAAAACTTTCAGGAATGTATCTTGGATTTTTTGGTTTTTGTTTTTTTTTTTTTTCCCCTCCCTCAATGAGCTGGTAATTACTTCCGGATTTTTTTCTAATCCCTGTACCAAAAGAATATTTAATGATTTAGGGGATTTATGCAAGTTAAGCCTGGCATGACAGTAACTATCCCTAGAATGTGGGGGGTGGGAGAAAAAAAAAAAATAAACTTGCACCTACAAAGCTCTTGCTTCCTCATGAAAATATTTAGGGCAGTTTATGAAATCTACTGCCAGATATTTTCAATCATTCACATTTCTTCTCTGAAAGGTGTGAACTTTGACCGAGAAAACCATAGCCCACCTCACGAAACAGGCCAATTCTTTGGTTCTGACAGATTTAGTCTCCATGCTTCACTAGTCCAGGGATGAAACGGGAAAGATTCATTCTCTGTATGCCTGGGCTTGCCCAAAATCTTGAGGCACCTGAGCATAATGGTAGCAGCAGTGTATGATAACGTACATTCTTCTGATAGACTGTCTCTTGTCCTGTAATGCGCAATGCAGAAGAAGAAAGGGACTCTGCCTGGTTTATCTGCATCTATGCCAGAAGAGTTTGTGGCAGAGCTTGCACAGCCATGATGCTATATTCCTAGCCATATATCCAGGGCAGCAGTTTCTTGTAACATATTTAATTTCAGAAAGTATTTTTTTAATTTCCTATTTCAGTATTTGGCTGTTTTTGGGGGGCCAGAATGAAAACTGTCTCTACCTCATTACATTCTTTCTATGGGGAAAGAAAATCCTTCCCCCAGCAGGGCTTACAAGTATCCCTATAAAATTAACCCTAGTGTTCTATATATATTTTGCAAAGCACAGGCTACTCAAAATTTCAGATAACTATTAATCTCGACTCAGCCATGCTGGTCTCTTCCCTTCGCTGCATGATTTTCTACATATGGGGACTGAGCACTCTTGTGCTTTATGGAAAGCATCCTTAAATTGCCAGCTCTGTTCTGCTCCCTTGTCCCTGAGGACCATTTCCCATGGGGTCTGCCTGACTAACTCCTTGAAGAGCTGGAAGTTTGCTTTCCTGAAATGTAGGGTCTAAATGTATTTACTAAAAAGATCTCCTGAGGGAAAGGGACTGAAATTACAATTTTGCACATATATGCAGTTACATTACCCTTATTTAAATTATCCTAAGTGGTAGTGCATTTCTATCTCCTTAATCTCAAGAAAAAAAAGTTATTGTAATGTGTCCTAGAGTCTCAGCCTTCACTGAAGAAAAAATGTTCTTAATGCTTATGATGACATAGATAACCTTAAAAATAAGAACTGATTATAAATGGTGACATTTTCAGCCAGAAAGAAGCCATTCATTTCAAGAAGTGGTTAACTCTGTAGATATATTGATGGTAATTTAGACATCTCTATTTTTAACTAACTACAGAAGGATCCAAGAATAATGCATTACTCTCTATCTACTTGTATCTATATCCTTTTAAATTATTTTTTTGTATACTCAGATATGATGAACAATCCTGTTGTTCTCAAACTGTCTTAATATCTTTTGTAACAGTGTTATGCGTTGCATGGAAAATCTGTGTAATATTTTGAAAATAGAAAAGGCTGGAATAGAAATGGAGTGAAATATATTACAGCAAAGAACAGTGCTGCTTCTACTGTCCCCTCATGTTTGAAGACCTACACATACAACATGCGTACGTTCATATATATATATATACACACCCCTAAATCTATATATATGTATACATTTATATATATACCCATGAGTATATACAGACAATTACAAACGAAGCTGTAATGCTAAAATTAAGAGAAAGCTAAAGAAACTGCCACAAAAGATTCGTTTCACTGAAGTATAGTGTGCCCAGTGCAGGGTTTAGGCCACATTTTCTTTTAGTCAAAAGGATAAGGAAGTTTGTAGCTTAATATGCTTTCTGAAGATCTCTTCATTTACTTCTCCACATACTCCTGGGATTCTTATGCCCAGGAAGTAAGCAAAATAGATTTCATTTATTATACAAGTTGTAATCAGTTTTCTCATTTGGGATATGTCTGATTTTTTTAGGATTAAAATTGTATTGATAGAACAGACAGATCAACATAGTCACCTGGCCAGAAAATGTAAAAGGAAAAGAGTATTTATCCCTCCTGTTAATCGGTGGTTCATTTGATGAAATGAGGTATGAGCATGAGCAATAGTGAAGGAAAATGAAAAAAGAACTATGAGGAGAAAAAAGACAGAAGGTCTAGAGTTTATTTTAATAATAAACTTTATTATTCATATTTTATTTTAGCAAAAATTACCTATTAGCTATACGTTTCCCACAAGATTATGAATTTATGGTTTTATTCCCTTTTCAGCAATTTTCCATGTTTCTATGAAATGTTCCTTGTTTTCTTCTTAAATCATTCATTTCTATTAGAGAAAACAAAAAGAAGCAATAGCACATGCTGTTTAATATCTAAAGACTGATGAATATTCATAAAATTTAATCTTTGAGGGAATGCATCACCGTGATTCCACTTCTCTTTTCCTGCTTCAGCTAGTAACAACCACTGGCAAAAAAGCAGAAAAGGTGCCACTATTGTTAAAATATTCAGTCAAAATATTGGATATTTTTGGAGGGCTCGTAATGAAGATATTTCAAGATCTAGAAATCACTATTCTTTTTAACCAAGTAATAACTTGCTAGTACGAAGTTAAGAAAAATAGTAGTTAGATTTTCTTGGTGTCATGGTTTGTTTCTTGGTTATTTTTGAGTGGCAGCAATTTCAGATTTTAAGACGGCACTTTTTTTTGTCTCACTTTTCTTTAAATGCTTCTGCCACAGTACTTGATAGTGATAGTTACGCTTATAAAAATAAAATTGAAGTGGTGATCAGAATGTGTAGTGTTGACAGGCAGACAGACCTAACAGAAATATTCTGCCCTAAAAGGGAAATTATAATATTTCCAGTTCTTAAGCAATCACCATATTTGATACATTTTAAATAAGTCTGAAACCAGTTATCATCTCTGAAGAACACCTGGTGTACAGTAAACTTCCAAAACTTCCCTAAGCATAATACCTACAGCAAAAATATTTATTCAGAAATGAGAGAAAATGTATTCAACCTTTAAAACAGGCATATTAAAATCCATAGGACTTTATGGCATGCATTATGCAAAAAAAAAAAAAACCCTGACATCCAAGAAAAGAACCCTAACTCTCCAAAAGGTAAAATCCTCCTCTTCATTGTACAGCTGAAATACATTTAATTTAAATGGTTGGTAAATTCTTAAAATATCTACTTTTCTTATTAAAATTATGTATTTCAGGTCAAAACTTTTCCCAAAATTATTTTTAGAATCCACAATGTCATGTTCTAAACTTGGGAATGCTGCATACGTGTTCATAGAATAATTTGGCAAAAAAAGTCTAAAGTGACGATCAGATTATTCTACACATTTTTTTAAATTTTCTGTGTGCATATATAAGTGGAAAGGTAATGACTCCAATCCTATAAGCACTCTCATCCTTTGGTTTTTAGGTTTTTTTTTTACTTTGAATGATTCACATCTTTCAACGCATGAACATGGAAGCAAGTATTACAAGGGAAAATGCTCACTTACAAGGAATTTTTTGGCTTACAGCAACTCGTGTGTCTGCTTGACTTCATTATTACATTAGGTCTGCCTTGGCACAGTTTTAGTGGACTTTCAGGTAGCTTCATGTGCATGATGTGCTGTTCAAGCAGCTCTCAGCACGAGCATAGACTTAATCACCTATTCCACTCCATCTTCAGTGAAGCTTTTGCCTCTGGGTACAAAGTGCTAGAGTTTAGTGTTAGCGTTTCAGTGCGGGAACAGTAAGGAATATTTCTTGTTCAGCTTGTCTGTTCCAAGATCTCTAGAGGAAAGTGACAGGCTAGTATCAGCAGGTGTGAAGATTTTTAAATGCAAGTCAGTTTCCACAGCTTCTGGTCAAGCATAGTCCACTTCATAAATTGTATATTGATCTGGATAACAATATTTTTGAGTCAGTAAAAAATCACAAATGCAGAAAAATCCAAACATGCCTCTTCAGAGCAGCGTTATGCCACGAAGTGCCAGTCTTCAGCGTGAAAAATACTCTAGCGTTCAGTTTACAGGATACTGCTAGAAAAACCTATCAAATTAGCAGAACTTAAAAGGAAATGCAAAACACACTCAAGTGCACAAGCATCCGTTTACAAATAACCATGGAACATATTTAATTGTTTACAGCTCAGTAGTAAAGCAAAAATATTAAGGAACACCTGGGTAGCTGTTAGAGTGAAGGAACAGTTTGTAACCAAAACTTCTTAACAATAGTGTTAGTAGGACTGCTTCTTCAATTTTTCTAATGTTTCTCATAACACCTTATTGCCATCAATCAAAATTTTACCAGAATTAGCCTAAGCTAGACACATCCTCTTTAGCGTTGTAAAATATATAACATTATGTAACTAGTATGTTCTAATAGTAGTAATAGTATAGGAAGACAATCTGAATGGAACACATTGGTGTAGTTAGAAAAAAATGAAATCTCAATTAACAAAACACATTTTTTTAGTCTACGTCTATAAATTTCACCCATTTTGAGGTCACATTAAACCTTATCCATTCACACATGTTGAATAGAGTCTTATCAGTGAGGCAAGCTTGTCAAAAGATGAATTTTGGATTAAGGAAGCCTCATTGTTTGTCTGCTGGAGAGCAGGGATTTTCTGTCAGATCCTAAGTTTGTCATTGGGCATATCAGGCACCTCTTTCAATCAGTATTTTCCCTGGTCGCTTGAGTGGTGATGAGGAAGAAGTCGCTGAAGCAAAAATCAAAGGCAACATTTGTTATTGGATATTGAAAACCCATGCCTAGACATGGAGAAAAAAAAAGGAAAGACTGGCTGAGAAACCTGGAGTAGGAGCCTAGTGGGGGAACACTCAGAATGAGGTGAAGACTGAATCTATTATTGCATGTACATAAGGAGATAAACTTCTATTGCTCTAAAGATCTTAAATTGCTAACTTTCCTTCAACTTCATTTTTGGTCCTATTGTTAAATGAAGAGTCTAAGATAAACTAAACTGATATCTTTGCCTATGACTGCAGTTCTCTGTTGGCTATAGAAACAGAAATCATTTATTTAAAGCTGAAGGTGCCGAGTTACCTGCTGCTAGCTGAACTTTTAGTAGGCTATGGAAATTGTCACTGATTCACACAAGCACAGAGTAAAATCAAGTGGGTGAACACTCTGACAAGAACTCCAATGAAATGACTGCACACTGATGAGTTTATAACAAAGAAATGAGGCACAAAATGTAACTTTTCCAGGAAGGAAAAATTATCTTTTATTTATGAATATCTTAAGTAACCCTGTTTGAAAACACTTCCTGTATTTTTAATATGGAAATTCTATTGAGAAAAGATTTCTTTCTGCTGACACCTTGATTTCCTTTAAACACTGGAAGTTCTTTGGCAGTACTTATTTTTATGCCATGGTATGTCAGATAAACAAAGAATTCAGCTCAAGGCACCTTTTTGAAATTATACAGGTTTCCCAGATTTCATTTCTTTGACAATTTTTAGACTAGTAACCAAGTAATAAAAAGGGCTACAAAACAAGGCATTTCTGACAAGGTACACATGGTATTTCAGCCTCCTGTAGTTTTGAGATAGTATATTGCTGCTGTAGTTGATTTTAAAGCATTTTATAAATGTACCTGTCTGCTAATGCAGACCTACTACATCTGACTTGAGTGACCATATCTACTGGATTGAGTAAATGAAGTTTATGCCTTTTCACAGAATGGTATGGGTTTAAAGGGATGTCTGGAGATTATCTATTCCATTTTTTCTTTTCCTTTACTTGCTCTCGTTCTCCACTCTTTAGAAAGAAATGTAAATGTAGTATATATTGAAAGAGAAATTACAATTTTTTTCTTAATTTGAAACTGAAATATGTAAGGCATAAGTTTTTAAATGCCTTTTTTTATCTTTTTCTCTTTCTTTTAAAAAGACTTTTCAGCTGAAATGAATGTCATGAGATGAAATTAAGTTTTTTTTTTTTAAATATATAATTCTGCACTTAAGTCCTCACTCCCTATGAAGATCCACATTAGAAGCTTTCAATTAACACACTCTTCATCTTGGAAGCTGGTCCACAGCAATCACAAGACATTTTTCAGACATTCTTCCTTATAAATTCCATATCAATTGCTTTGATGAAGTATATGTTGCCAAAATATGATCAGAATTTTATCTCAAAATACAGAAAGTGTCTTAATCACATTTAATGCATCGACACTGGACTCAGTCAAGATTGAATTCAGTTTTTCTAGCAATCTACTGAAGCCGAATAAAAGCATTTAAAGAATAAAACTATTTACATCTGAAATAAAAATGAGAGATAAGTTACAGGAAAATCAATGAAAATGCTTTCTAAATGAGAAATCATTAGTAAAACAACTGTAGGAATTTATAACCCAGATCTTGCAAGGAAACAGCAGCCAGTGTAATGTTGTTAAAACATCAGTAAATAGACACTTCATTTTTTTCCTAAAATGACAAATCTTCCCAAGGTCCCTAGAGGAAAAAAATGTTCCTTTAATGTCCTCCTTCTGTAGCAATTAAAAACAGGACATTAGGGCTAAAAATTTTACGGGACTTCTCTTTTTCAACTAGGTCTGTATTTTAGCTTCCTAAATGTCTTTTTTCCTCCCATCCAATGTGAATAAACAAACTAAACCATGGTCTATGCTGTATTTGCCGATGTCTCACTCCAAAACCCAACAAACTCAAAAAGAACCCTAACAAAAAATCTTCTGTAATTTTGACTTCTTCAGGAGTTAAAACTCTTGATGAAAATCCTTTGCTTAGGACTCCTGCCTAAGACATTATTTCAAGAGATCCTCAGTATTTCCATATTCTTCTCAGAGATAACCTTGTGGCTATACCTTGTTTTCAAGCTTCTGGACTCATTACTGCCTGACCCTCAAGGCTATCCAGCTAACTGGAAGGGAAATGCTGTATTCCCCTTGAATGGCTATTTATCCTTTCCTGAGACACACAGATATGCACAATTCTTTAGGTTGTGTTGGAGGTGCTAGTCTCAGCCACACAAAGAGATACAATAGAGAATCAATAATTTAAGTATCACAGTTCATGTTATATGATTTTCAGAGAAACAAGATCTATTCTATGCCAGGACAAAGCCAATTCTGGCATATTTTTTAGAACATTACTTAGTTTCTATGAAGGTTTTGATCTGTCTGTTCATTTACACACCCCAATGTGAGCTTAGTTTTCCTTCATTGAGTTTACTTGAACAAATGGTGAATTAGAGAGACATGGAAGAAACAAAAGAGCAAGATTCTTACACAAAGAGATCAAAGGTATCTGTTCTGCAACATATTTCAGTGATATTTAGTCTACCTATTTCAGTAATTTTTATTTTTTTTTAATTATGACTCTTGAATTGTCATTTTTTTTGGACATCTAGGAAAAAGAAAAAGGCAAGGATTCAAACCCATATCAGTTGTACCTGAGAAGAAAGTCTTATGCATCCTACAACTGATCCTGCCTGAGTGATCACTACATACTCAATAGCCACTTTCTGGATGGATTTAGGGAAGTTTTATTGCAAAATTTTTATTTAAAGGAACGTATAGGTAGTAACAAGGAAAACTTCTATGGCAACAATATGTTCATATCAGCACCCTGTCCTCTTCAAAAGGACAGTCCGCAAGCTCTCTTTTCTCTCTCTGTACATTTGGACACTGAAGCTTTCAGAATACTGTTGTTAAACTCTGTGACTATATGGAAGAAAATATGAATAGTATGCAAACATTTCATACAATTTTGTGTTTGTTGTAACTGATGTGCCAAACCAAGTGTAAACCGAAGTACATCTCTTATATTTTCAATTCTTCTAATGAAATATCATAATTTCATTTTAGAAGAACAGAGATAGCATGATAGCACATAGTTGACAGCAATCTCTTTGTTGAATAAGAAATCTGATTTCATAAATTTGCAAGAACAAATAATGGAACAGCAAGTAAAAAGTCCAACGCTACCTTTAAGTCAACAGGTGAGAGATATCAATATTAAAATTTTTCTTCCTTTATTCCTGTCAAGCACCTGAAGGAGTTAAACTATTACATTAATCAAACTCAACAAATCATCCTAGGCTTTAATAAATAAAAATTATTCCATGATGTTCCCTGTTTCTTATGAATTCAAAATTTCAGTTCCAAAATTTCCCAACTTCTTCTTAGGCACGGATTGTTTCAATAAACAGAGCAGGAGAAAAAGACATTTGCGAACATATCTGTGATAAATGACTATCAAAGGAGCAACAGAAGGCTAACTGAAACTTAGGTCAATTTCTTTAAAACTACTACTGAATACTCACAGCAAGCATCTCAAAAGCAGAACAATAAAGTCCTCCCATAGTTACTCCTGTAGGAAATATTTTTGGGGGTGTTGAACTAGTTTGAAAAACAATAGTTTAACTTTTCAAATAATTACATTTCTTAGCTTTTAAGATGAAGCAGCATAGCTGCCTCTTGTTATTGTTTTAAACATAAAACTAACACAAATCTCAGATCTGAAAGGGCTTTCTTTTTGGCATTTTCTGTTCAGCTGTGAAGGTAGCTGGTTGCACACTTCAGCCAGTTGGTTCAGCTGTCAAATAGAACTCAAAAAAAACCATAGAAGTGGACCAACTATGATCCCTGTAGTGAATTACTTTATATGAGGAGAAACTAAATATAGAGATTCCTCTTTCTGGAAAAAAAATGAACTGAGAAGCAATGTGATATGGGCCTGTAAAATCACAGTTGGCTCAGGGATTACCTCTGATATCATAAATCATTATTAGTTATACTTTGAGAAGTAGGAAGCACACAATGTGCTTCTTACCTGGTTTAAGGCATGTATTTGATGGCAAAGGGAGAGCTTGTACTATGGAACTAGGTGCAACAGAATGTTTTAGAGGAAAACAAAAAAAAAAAAGGCTGTAAAAATTGTATTTAAAGTTATCAAAGCTTTTAAACACAATGATCCAGCAGTGTTCTCCGGTTCAGATGCCCTCATATTGACACATCATAGAAGTTAGAAATACTTTACATTAGGGAAGGTCTGAATGTTAAACTCTCTCCCAAACATCTGCTTCTCATCACTTTTAAAGGAAATGTACTGATACAGGTAGGCTTTTAGTCTCATCCAGCAGGAAGGGTAAAACATGATCATACTTAGTGCCATGCAACTAGAAGTTGAAAACTGCACACTGTTTTCCTAGCATAGGAACATGTTTTAAAATGGATAAGAATTGTTTCTTAATAAGAACCTAAGCATTTTAAGCTCCTTTTTTTACAGAAGGGTGTATAACAAATTTAACAGTAAAGATTTTGCTCTTTATTGAGCAATTTGTCTTCTTAAACCTTATCTTATCTAAAACTGAGACAGCATCTACGCCAGAGAAATTTTGCTTCTTAAAACCCCCAAGTCAATTATCAGTTCCTCAAGAAGCCATCTATACAACCAATTTCTGCTCTAAGAACAAAAAAAAACAATGTAAATTTATTCTTACATCCCTTTTTATGTTATAATCACTTGAGGAAGGGCAGTGAGGATACAAGAGTTTTAAACTGCTTTTCATATCAGTTCTGTGTTTTTCTTTGCCTGATGATAGAATTTCATTATATTACAATAATGCTTTAGTGATAGTACATCTTGTTCCTGCTGTAATTTTCTTGTTTCAGTTTTGCCTCTTCATTCAGGAAGTGTCAAGGAAGAAATTTTTAAGTCTAGATGGCATAAGCCAACTACATGTTAAGGGAAAAGGCTTCTAGACAGCAGGAAAGTTTTACGTGCCTGACTAGCTTCATTGAGAGGTGGGCCACAGAGTGAAAATAGAGTGTTGCTGCCTGATTCAAGACAGCTTCCTCAGAAAAATCATGGGAGATAAGAACTTGACATTTTTAAGCAATGTGCAACATTTGCCCAGGGAAGTTGAGAACGCCCCATCCCTGGAGGTGTTCAAGGCCAGCTTGGATAGGACCTTGGGCAGCCTAATCTAGTGGGAGGTGTCCCTGCCCATGGCAGAGGAGTTGGAACTAGATGATCTATAAGGTCCCTTCCAACTCACACTATTCTATGCTTAAATGATTTATAAAATGTGTCTGATCTCATTTACATTATTAGGAATATCTTCTTATATGTACGGAACAAAAGGAAATATGTACAAAAATATCTTAGTATCTCATGATTAAAGCTATTGACAGTTTGGGCATTTTTAACCAGCTACTGAGCTTTAGGACTATTAGGACTTCAATAGAATCATGATTCCAAGTCATAGAATCATAGAATTGTTTGGTCTTTGGTAAAAGACCTTTGAGATCATTGAGTCCAGCTGTACCTGTCCACTACGAAACCACATCCTTATGTAATTCATCTACCCATCTTTTAAATACCTCCAGGGATTTTGACTCAATCACCTCCTTGAGCAGCCTGTTCCAGTGCCCAATAACCCTTTCAGTGAAGAAACTTTTCCTAATGCCTGATCTGAACCTCCCCTGGCTCAACAAGGGGACTTCAAAATAACATCAGACAAGGTTGTTTAAGCACCTATTACACATGGCTAAGATGCCCTCCAGTATTGTAAGTGTGGTCAGTAAGCAGGCTGTGACCACCGTGACTGCAAAATAGGGACTAGTCACACCCTCCTTCGCCTGAATACCCGTTGGCACTTTCCTGATACGTTTTAGAGCATGTATTTATACCTGATAGCATTGGATAAGTATTTATAGCTTAGATTAAATACTCGATGAAAATGAGTATTCAGGTTCTGTAGAAGTTGTTTGTACTGTGGCTCCATCATCAGGAATTTGTTCAATGGCCGCAGATTCCAGAGTCATTTGCACATTTGCTGAAAAACTGATTGGCATCTAAGTTTGGAGGCACAACCAGCTCTCAGCAACATATTGGTATGTCAGATTCAGAAGGTTGATTTGAGTCATTTTTATATCATGCATATTGCAAATTACCTTATTAGAGTACACAACTGGGACAGAAACTGAATTAAGTGGCTCTTTTAAAGTTGTGGCTCCTGTCTTTAATATATAGCCAGGGATTTTTTGCAAGATATCAGTTAATCAGTGATGGAGTCAGGGGAGTTCAATTCAGTAAAAATGCCAAAAGAAATATCTTAAAAAATTGGTTAAAAAGCTTAATTCCATAAAGGCCGATAAATAAACAAGCCTCTGGATTCCGTATTCCTTAACGTTATTAAAAAGATTATGCTACTCAAACCAGGGAACAGAGGTTTTACAAACCAAATATATACATTTTCTTATTTCTAATAGATAACTCAGTTGTTTTTAATATTTCTTCATAAGCTCACCCCCATTTGGCCTTTTATATCATTTAAATTTAAACCTAGGTAGCAGAACAACAAGTACTTTCAAAAGCCTATGGTCCAATATGAGTTGCTGTGAGACTAAATCAAAATGCAATAATAGTTAATGGCTTGCTTCTCATATTAAATATATTAAAATAAAACTTTTATAAGGATAATTTTTCTTTTCCACTTGCCAAAATATAAGTAAATCTCACAGTAATCTTAGTTCTCTATTACAATATCTGAGCACTTTTGGTATGATTGTATGCATCTTACTTAGTACATGCCTTACATTGAGATATTTATCTTCGGTAACAACTACAGATTCCTTTTGAATTCATCTTTTTCTTCACTCAATATGCAAGAAGAAAGATGGCTCCAAGTAAGGCTTGTGAAACACAGTACTGAATATCATATTTTTTTATTTTGCTATTTCTGCATGTAAAGGTTTTGTTAGGTCAAAGATACTGACAAACTTATCAGCAGACAACCTAAGTAACATTTCGTTTTCCTGGAGGACAGATGAAGGGAGGATTCTGTACTTATACAAAGTCCAGCTTCTGCATATGCATTGCAAATTTGTTGTTTAAATGTTTTGTCTAGAAAAAAAAACAAAACGGAAAACAGATTGGATAATGCATTGGAGAGAAGGTAAGGTGCCAAAAAGGAGAGAAGTGATTCCTCTAACCATTTTTATATCATTTTCATCATTTAAAAACAAGTAAAAACCACCCGAAACAAACACATAACAAAGTTCGCTGCAAAAACTGACTATATGTGGAAATTTAAGCAACAAAAGAAACCTAGCATCCTGCAAAAGAAAGAATATAATTTAAAATCAGTGTTGCTGTTGAAGAAAATGCAGCACCTGCAGCAAAATACTGAAGGAAGCAAAAATTGAGGAAGTGAATGGAAGTACAGGAACAAAGGTAAATGCAAACTGTAAGATATTAAACAAGTTTTAAAGAAATGAAGTTTACAATGGGAATTAGTTGGACAGGAAACCAAAATTGGCTGTGAAGATCACAGTTGGAAAAAAAAGAAAAACAATCCCAAACTATAGCAATGTAATTACAAATTCATTGCAGAACTATAGTCTTCTAGCTGCGCAGGTTCTTCTCATCAATCATGGAGATTACTGTATTTACAAGGTGACTAACATGCATGATGACTAAGCTTGATCTAGCAGCTCCTTATTACCAGATCACTAAAATCACTCAAAATAATATTTTGTTTTACAAAACTGTATACACTATACACTCAAGGAGAGCAATTCAACATCTAGCTTAGGAGCAGAGAAGGAAAACTGTAGAAAGGAGGCATAACTCACAGTTTGACTAACACCACTCTAACAAAAATATCATCTGTCTGCTGTCAACTTCCAGTTTTGGATTAGCGTTATGTGATGATTGTTACACGAGACATGAAAACAAACAAAATTAGTATTTTATCCAACAATTAAATTTGAAAGGGACAATTTTAGGTGTTACATAATATTTGCTCAGTGATCAAGATGTATAACTTAATTTCAAAATTGCATACCTACACTTAGTTCTCTTCTGGTCTTCTGTCCATTTTTTATGATGTTTAGTTTGTTTTGGTTATGCTTTCCTCTGCAAGAGATATTACGTAGGATTCCTCAGCCACAGACACTATGGTTCATCCTGCTTAACTCAAGGCACTTAGCCAAAACACCTTGTTAAGAATGCACTTGTCTGTGGCTTCTTTTATAAGCAATGTCGAGAGCACAACAACTCCAGAGTGATTTTTTTCTAATTAGACACTTGAATCATCCTTTGAAAGCACCTATTCCTTTTCATTGACACGGGTAGCTAAGCCTCACTTAAGTGCTTGAAGTTAAATGATATGAATCTAGGAGATCACGGAAATCTTTTACAGTGTGTTTCATGCAGCAAGTGCAAGAAATAATTCTGTTCATATTACCGATGCTCCTAGGAAGACTTAAGCTTTATCTTCCTGCAAACATCTTTACAGGAACTTCTTTCAACACTCCTGCAGTGGGTTGACCTTGGCCAGCCACCTACACAGAATCTCACGCTCCCACCCTCCCCAAACAGGACAGGGAAATAACATGAAAAGGATAGTGGGTCAATATAGAGATAGGAAGACTGCTTAACCAATTACTGTCATGAGTAAAACAGATTTGACTTGGGGAAAATTAATTTAATTTATTGTCAGTTAAAATACATGTAGACAGGAATACACAAAAAGTCAGAAGACACTTCATCCATCCATTTTATTGCCCATGTTCAACTTCATTCCTTCATTCCTGACTCCTTTCCTTCCTCTGACCCTGCCAAGCACCAGAGAAGCAATGGGGAATTGGGAGCTGCGGTCAGTACATGACAGTTCCTCTCTGCCACTCCTGCCTCCTCACTTCTTTCCTCTGCTCCAGCGTGAACTTTCTGTGGGCAGCAGTTTCCTTCAGGGCAGCAGCAGAATGGGCTTGTCCATGAGCTGCAGTATGGATATCTGCTCCAATATGGAGAGCCTCCTCCTTCTCCTCTGACCTCAATGTTCCCTCTGCTGTCTCTTACATTTTTTCTTCCCTCATCCTCTGTCTGTGTAGAATTTTCTGTCCTTTCTTAGAGACATTTTCCCTAAGGCACCCAGCTGTGGCTGAGGGGCACGGTGATGCCTTGCTGTGGGTACATTTCAGCTGGCTGGAGCCAGCTGTGTCTGGTACGGGGCAGCCTTGGTTTCTACTCGTGGAGGCCACTCCTATAGCCTCCTGCTACCCATGCCTTGGCATGTGAATCCAGCACACCTCCTTTTCCTGAGTAGATACAAATATATTTTGTGTGTCATGATGAGGTTGTAGATATATACTTTACATAATTCTAGAAAGAAAATTTGAGTCTGGTATAAGGCTTTTCTCATTAATTTTCTCACTAATATTTTAATTTACTGTAAAGGTAAGAGTTTTGTTTCTTGCTGATGGGACTTTTTAGTTCTGGATGAAATAACTATCTAATTTCCCCAAAGGGCAGCTCTCAGGGTGTAGCACTGAGCTAAGGTATTCTCTGTGCTGTTAAACGGGCAATTACTTTCATCCTGTGCTTCCAGAACTGACAAGCCTGTTTCTTTCAAAAGACAGTTCAAATACTCCATGTATTCAGTCAGATGGAGTGTTGGAAACTACTCCCTTGCTCCACTCCACTATCAAAAAAAAATATATCTACTGAGCCTTTCTGCTGTTTTTCCAGATCACCTGTTGGTGTCAGGTCTTCTGGAAGAATGTAAACCGCAATGCCTTTCTTGCTGCTGAGCTGGACAATCCCTACATTCTTTACCTGACGCGTCTCTCAGATCACTAAGTCTTTTTGAATTTTCACAAGGCTCATTTTATCATTTTAGAAAATATTTCTGAAGATGTCTGATGCTCTGAAGCTCAGAACAACTTTAAGAGTGATTATGAAAAACCCTATACTCTTAAACTACCACAGTGCCGGCACTTACAGGAGAATGCCTTTTCTTTGCATTTATGTCTTAAATCAGTGAGGGCTGTGTTCTGAAAGAGTGAGATGAGACTGATGGAGTCTGATTTTAACAACATTGAAAGTTTAATATGTGTATAATTGTTACATATTTTGTAAGCAATGTAGCATAATCAAAGAAATACTTCTAGGAAAGACACAGTTCTGGTTTACATGCAAAGGTTTTTATCATCACAAAGAGATTTCCCCTTCTGAGAGGAATTAATGCAGATGCATAAATTTCACAGAATCAGTAAACACTCTTCTAGGATGTTGCACTACAGTAATGACTAGACCTCTTTTATGAGAGTTAGCTGCTATCAAGTGCCTCAGCTGAAAGACTTGGCTGATAAGCTCCTGCTTTTAGATCTGGAAGTCTGTAGTATATTGTTAAGAGCTGGAACTGGTGGAAAAAAATGTTAAAATGCATACCAGATAAACTTGACAATACGACAAAGTAAACTGCAGCTCTGGTGCTCTGATTGATACCTCATTAAAAGCAGTCATTGATTCTGTATGTTTCTACCAGATGCAATGAGAGTTGCTAGGAACTATTCACTTCTGAATACATTGTTCGACTGACTTCTTTAGAGGTCATAAGATGGGAAGGTGAGAATGATAAAGACTTTCTGCCTAGTTAGTCCACTGCTTCTTTGGCTATCACTATCAGCTATATTGACACTAAGTTCTTAACAAAATGGTCTGATTTTACTCCTCTGAAAAGTATGTCAAACATCGGTTTCTGATTATACTTCTGTTCTATAGCTCTTTTGCGTGATTTTTTTCAGCATTCAACAGAAATCATTAGGTATATACCTAATGAAATCCAAATGGGCTTCATTGGAACACACTCACTCCAACTACCAGGTCTTTGAACACCAGATACTGGGATAGAAAACAGAGCTATCTGGCATGCACTTCACAAACCTGTGTATCACTGAAGAGAGAAAAATATTCATGCCAGAGCTCACTTCAAACCTCATTCTCTGCCAGCTGGGCTTTTAAGCAGGTTACAGACTTCTTGAATAAAAAGTGTTGAGAAAAATCTGTGAACCAAATGTCCAAATAACCTGAGGCTCAGTTTGACCAGTGACCAAGGATAAGTTCCGAATCTCTCTTCTCAGCTGAAAAATGATGTGAAACAATTTTCCTGTGGCTTTAGCCACCTGTGAGCCTAGAATAAACTCCTATTAATTCCACTGACTGAGGCAGAGTAAGATGAGATTTATTAATGTTGTTCCTTAGAAAACAGCTGATGAAAACAGTTGGCAACTGACTGCATCATCTAAAAGCTGTGACAACTTTTTCTGAATTAATGAGTCAGTAATCAGTTATTGAAATATGACTGTATAATACCTGCTTTTGTAGGTATATTCAACCGGTGAGAACTTTTTTCTGAGGGCTGTTATTGTCTCCTTACTCCTTACTAATCTTCTGGAATAAGATGCACTCTACAAACCTTGATTCCATGACAGTAAGAGCCTTGCAGGATTATTTCCTAACCTTAGTTATGTTAAGAAAACTAGTACCATTGTCACAGAGGGAGGGTTGGGGGAAGTATCCACAAAACCTTCTCAACCTAAATAAGGTGAATTTAACGTAACAAATGAAAAAGAACAGAAAGAAAAAGTACATATAAATCATAGATTTGTAATTTTATGGACTCTGGGATATTCCTTGTGTTGTCAGATGCAACAAAAACGAATGGTTTAGCAACAGTGATTTTTCTCAGCTTTATGCTTCTTGGGAGGAGAAGAGTAGACAGACTGAAAAGAAGATGCTATTTCCTAAGAAATCACTGGTGAAAGCATTTAGAATTTCACTAGGGTATGATTGGGATCCAGATAGGCAAGTATTCTAAAGAGAAACAGTACGTGTCCTTCAAGAAGTGTCATCGCTTTGGAAAGCTGTGGTTCAATCTTGTTCAGCTGGCTTAGTTATAATTTCCAAATTAAAACTCTAGTAAGAGAAAATGTATTTTCCTCTTGGATGTCTGAGTGCTGAAATTTCCCACTGTCAAAGTTTTATTTTCTGAAACCTGAAGTCAGACTAGGGTAAAAATTATATGCCACTATCACTGATTATCTTGAGAGCAAGATGCTAGACAATGGTGAACATAATGCTCATTAAAGTAACTTGCATTTTGTGCCTTAAGACCTTGCTGAATACTTAAAGATAGCTCAATACATTACTGAATGAGCAGTGCTTTCCCTCTTTGCTGACTTTTGACTGGGTAACAATTCTATGTTTAACATTTCACTATTTAAAAAAAAAAAAAGAATTCAGCTTTATCAAGCCAAGGGACATTTGTCCTTTAGCCTCTGCTATCCATGACTGGATTTGTTTAAGTATTTTATTTGGTACGTTGAGAGTTTTAAGACCATTTTTTTAAAAAAAAAATCATAACTTTTTAGATCTCAGATGTTGTGGTTTTTATGTGTGCGTGTTTGGGGGATTTTTAAGTGTCATTTCTGAGTTGTACAAATCTTAGAAAGCTTTTCTAAAAAGCAAGAGATTCAGAAACAGGCTCTTGGATAAAAGAAAACACGACAAAATCAGCTACTTTAGAATAAGAAACTAAGCAGATTCCACATAATGCAAGAGAGGAGCTGACTTTTGTGCCTAGAGCAGCTTTAGCTGTAGTAGCAACAACCTTCACAAAGCACTACTTCATCATCTTGGCAAAAATGTTACTGCCTTAATAAGTCAAGTTAGCTCTAAACTAGCAGTCTAGCTAGTCTTTGAGTGCTAGATAGATTTCCTAAGTAGGATACCCCAATAGTGGAGAGGAAAATAATCTCTAAAAGACTGGAAAATTCATATTTTCCCAGAAATATGGAAAATGCTATCGATGACATTATTATCTAAATAATAAAGTCAAGCCAAAGGAGAAGCTATGTCTACACATGTCCAAGGTTCATTTTAGCCTACATCTAAATGTGATTTTTGTATGACTACATTTCTTATACCTAGGCAGATCAGCATTATCATCTTGTTCTTGTCTGAAATGCAGCTATTACTCTGAAGAAGGAAATCACAAGTTTTCTAATAAAATGCTGGCATTCTTGGCAGATAATGGTGCTCAGACTTTGTTCTGTGGGTATTTTACTCAGCTTGTATTCTTCTTAGAATATTCCTCTGCATTATTGTTCAAATTTTGTCATGTTCCCTGAACAAGATTTGCTTCTGCACTGATGTTCAGATCCAATAATGTTAATGTTTATGAACAGAGAGACAAACAACCTTAGATTAGAGATCAATTTGTTCTTTTGCTGCTGTGTGAACTCACCATAGAGATCCACCATTATAGATTCTCTCATATCAATTTTCAAGGTCAAAAATGAAGAGAGAGGAACTTTGTTTAATTATTGCTTAGCTTCTCTGGCATTATGCAGAAGTGCTGAATTGTAAATGAAAACTGATTTGGTGATGTTTGCATATGAGAAAAAAATTATTCCGGGAAATCAGATTATGAATATTATTGATCCCAAGGTCCCTGGGATGTGTCAGTGTTAAAACTGCAGAGCAGTGAACTGAATTTGACATGCAATATTTTCTATTCTATCTTTTCCAGGCATATGAGTCCTTTCCCTGTTTACTAAAAACTGTCAATATCTGTAACAACCTTTTCTGCATGTGGTATAAGCACCCCCTTATAATGCAACATTCAAGTCTTCCGTAAGAAAGAAATAATAGCAAATCATGCGATTTTAAGGACAAGTGTAAATGTCAATCTCACAAGAATCTGGCAAATAGCTTTACATCCTGGCAACTTTTAGTGAAAAAAAAGGAAGAGAAATCACAGAGAGATGTTCTCAGCAGTCTGTTCTGAGTGTACCGTGGCCATTCAAGCAAGTGCAAGAAAGCACTTTATTCACTGCCCATCCTGGAGCAGCTGGGAAAAACACGGATGATCTGAAGTTACACACAGAATAAGAATATGTCATGTTCCTTCTTGAAGTTGCAATCATTCAGCTTATCATGTACTCATTTAGACAGCAAAATTGATTGGTCTTATATGAAAACTCATGTCAAATCACTATCATAATATTTATATTTTCTCTCCACAAAACTGCGTGTAAAGTATATTTCAGCTGTTCAGTGGAGATTCTGTGACTGTCAGAAGCAAAAAATGAGAACATCAAACATTAGCAGATAGGATGAGATCAGCTCTAGTTACTTTTTCTTGTTGTTATTCAAGAATTCTGCTGACAAAATAAAAAATAGAGTATAATAATAACAAAAAAACTGGTCTTTACATTTGTAAGCTGTGAACTAAGTGCTTTCCCACTCTTTTTTACCACATAATAACAAAGGCTACCTCTTTCCTTTTCCTGCAGACAATGAAAAAACATCTTATTTCAAACAGGACATGCAAAAAAAAAAGAGAAGGGAGGCTATTTAACACAGAACAATATTTCAAAGAAAGACAAAAAGTATTGCTACAGGTTCTGGGGCAATCTGAATTCAGTAATAGAAGAGAATTAGAGTGATATATGTCAGGTAAACAGAATTCAGATACTTGTGGGTCTTTCATTGCTGAATGTAGACAGTGGATAACAGCCCTAGCTCCTCACATAATTTTGTGAGTATTTTTTATATCAGCTGGGTACAGTTATTCATGACTGAAGATGTAGAAGAGTACTCAGATTTTGGGAGAAAGCTAGATTTCCACCTGATACTTCAGGTCATGCAAAGATAGTTAGTTTTAGGTGCCCAAACCAAACAAATTCAATCTAAATTCTAAGATTAATCTAGCAAATCTAACTGCTATCTAGAGTTATATTCTGGATAAAGCCATTGACAAACACTTAAATATCTTTTAAAGTCAATTCAAATTCAAACCGAGCTTAAACTTTAAGGAGAAATGTCTTCAGAAAGTATTACCTCAAATCTTCTTCCAAAGAAAGTATTTATTCAACCAATTCCAGACAAGCAATTCTACACACAGACATCAAATAATTTTGCATTAATAACCACAAAATAACAGTGTATTCATTTATTAATTATATTGTTGATGCTTCATCTACCACTTTTCAAGAACATTAGAGATTTTTTTCAGTATTCAGCAACCACTAGGGCAAAAAAAATGTTCAAAGAAATGACAGCTTCTCAGTTAAACAAACTGTCTACCCTGGAGACTTTAATGATGACGTATTTCTTCTGTTCTATGTGTGTACTACATTTAAGCATCCATAGTTTGTCTCCAACCTTCACCACATCAAGTAAAAGCTAAAGTACGCAAGTATACAGAAATACACATCCTTGATATAAATCACTTTAGGATTATCTCAGAAGCATGTGCAATACCCTTCTCCTCAGTCTTAAGTCATAACTTTTTCATAACTGTGTTAGAACTCTGTGCAATTTGTGGCACAGGGGTTTAGCTGTCTGTAGTTTTGTATGGTGCAGTTATGGGCCTTGGCTCAGCTTTACTCAAAAATTGTTGAGATGTGATAGAGGACATAGACTAAAGCCAAGATTTTCTTCTTGAGAAATATAAAAATTAAGACAGAAATTAAATTGTTGAAAAGTTAGTAGAAACTCGGGAACTCTGAGAAAAATACTGATATGAAAAGAATCTCAACACTGAAAAGAAACAATAAGTCAAAAATGAGAGCTCAAAAGGATCAAGAAGCAGCCTGTTCCAAGGACCAAGGAGGGTTTGACTCTTTCCCACCTGAATGATAATCATCTGGGCAGCAGATATTATTAGATACCTATGCTGGAAATGCTGAGCATATTCATGCTTAATCTTATTATTCCTAACTACCTGTTCTATGTCATTAGCCAGTGAATAATTATTGTATGTTTACAAACTGTGTATAATACTACTACAACAATACTATAGAGTCTGTGCATATGGCAAATGATGCCCATGTTAAAAGGGCCCAATAAATGAAAGGTTACATTTACATGACAACTTGAATGGTCAATGAATATTGCAACATACCTGGAAAAAGCACACTGACTTATGGAAGAAAAGCCAGGGGTTTGGGTTAACAATTAGTGACAAAATCAGAGCATTACTATTATATGTAATGAAAGTACTGATTTTACACTCTAAATCTTGGTCTCTAAGCACTTCATTTTAAGTCTGTATATGGATACATAGCATCCACAAGTTTTAAAAATATTGTTGTTTTATATTAATTTATTAAGGAAGTCATATCATATTTAAAATAAATAAAAGTAGGGAAACTTGCCCAAGCCCAGACCATTACCACTACAACTATGTTTCAGTTTACACAAAACTAAACTCCTACAGAGTAAGTGTTTGGAACTTGCAAATATCAACTAATCTCCTTCTAGGGAGCCTCCAGCAAGAATTCGGTAAGACATAAATTGGATTAATCAAAGTTTATTTTGCTTCTCGGGTCATTTTAAAGCAGAGAGATGGGCAAATAAACATAGAGTAACTGAGTGAAGATTCCATACACCTTTCAGAAGTAATTTTTAACATATCATGAAATAACATAACTTAAAATTTGCGTAACTACTCATAGTGATATAATTTCTAGTGTGTCTGAGAAATATTAATCAAGATAAGGCTCTGCAAGAAACAAAAAGACCAACATGCTGAACCCTGTTTAGGTGGAAAAGAATTGACTGGAAGCTAGTAGGGCACATTTCATGTTCTGAGAATTCCCTGCCACAAAAAAAGATGAACGCAAAAAAGCGATAGAATAGGTTACCTAAAAGTACAGGATATGATAGTTATGGAACAGGGGACTGAAAAGGTGGGGAGGAAGTTTCAGAGAAATGTATGGAGGCAAGGAAATAGCTGCTGATCATCAATCTCAATACAATCTAGTGTCTGGGGTAGGAGGCTCTAGAGGCCTGAACACAGTCCTCTCTGCTACCTAATCAGTGCAAACTGTAATGGAAGGCATATTGGTGGCACCTATTCCAGTCTTTGACCTTGTCTTTATATATTTTTGAAAGTCATGTGGATGGAACAGGGCTCAATGTTTTCGACGTAAAACTGTCCATTTATTGCTCACTACTAAACTCAGCAATGTTTGAAAAATACCATGAGATTCCCAGACAGAATGTGGGCCTCTGTTAGCAACTGTTTTCAGGTGAAGCAGGAATGAATTGTTTGTATTTTTGGCACCAAGACTTAAGGTCTGAAAGCTGGAGGGCCTTTCAATGTCCCTTCCAACTCAAAGATTTCTATGATTCTCTAAAGAGAAAAAAGAAAGAAATGTATTAAAGAGGCTGATACTTTGACTGGTTAGATAGCAGCAATTTCATCTTTCTTTTTTTAAATGCAGAAACATTTTCTAAATAACAGTGTTGGAATCTGAGACTTCTCTTCCTCATGAAGGATTATGCCAAATAAACATATATTTTTTGTCCGGCATAATTTTAATAACAGCTATAATAACTACATAGATATTGTAATGTTTGTTTCTTGGACATTTATCAGTCTATAGTGACTAGACAGCATCAGAGCACTGAGTACATGGCCCCTGGACCCTCCTTCTCTTGTGTGTTCTTTGTCTTCAACTCAGGCATAGTAGGGTGCCATTCTTTTGGTACTTTCATTTCCATGCTAGAATCTTTCCTTATTTTAAGTACTATCTTTTATTCTTTCTGAGGAATTAACCCTTGTAGCTAGACCTTCAAAAGCATTTTTAGTTCCCTCTTTTGCCAAGTTTCCTAGGGACAAAAATACTAGCCCCCTCGTTTCAGTTGTAACTTTCTAGTTTCTTGTTTCAAAGACAGAGAGACTTTGAAGTTGAACAGACATCCAGACTAGGAAGAAAAAGAAAAAAAAAACTACTCTGTGATCTTTAATGTATTTCTAATAAAGAGAAATTTCTCTTTAGTAGGCTCCTCACCATTCCTAAGTAGCCTGAGCCTTGGTGAGGTTGCCTTAGGTCAAAATCTACCCAGGGCAGTTTCTTTCCTCTTAAGAGAACAGAATGAACTTTAAGGAGTCTCTAAATTCACTACTACAAAGTCTCCCAAGACTCTTTGTTTAAAACCAGATAGAATATCCAGTCCATCACTGACTGTTTTTATCCACTGGGTATAAATTGAGGACAGCTGAAATTTTTCACAAGCCACTTAGAAGGTACAATCTAAACTTTTTAAACTGCTCCAGTCCTGGTGATTTCATAAGACTCTGTGTACTAGCAGCTGTTGATCTACTGAAAAATTTAAAATATAATCACTATGAAGATTGTGCTTATTTTGGGATGGGGAATAAAAAAGCCAAAAAAGAAAAAGCAGTATTTTTCACTAGGGACCTCCAGGGCCTTGCTGGAAATCTAAGGCTTCTTTGATACTGGCAGAATAAAATCTTTTAATCTCATGTACATTGATATTAAAAAAAAATATTTTATTTAAATGACAGCCTGAACTCTCTCTTTTACTGATCTAAAAGTTATATCATGGATTAGGTTAGGTTCTGTTTGGATTTTTTGTGAAGAGTGGAGTAGACCAACCTGTCTAGGCTAAGAAACGTAAGCTGACTATGTACAAAAATCACAGCAAGCTTTTTTATTTGAGAACAAATGGGAAAACAAAGGAAAAGAAACCTATTCTTAGACAGACAAAAAGTTACTAGATCAAATTCATGTACGTTGTACTCAGTATTCACATTTACAGCATAATAATTTCATGTGGCATCATCACTTTTCAGTAACCAGAGTGGGGAAATGCTTACCAGAAACTAAAAGTGAGATAAACAGAAGGAAAATATATTGGTTTCTGTGTGCATGGTGGGGAACACAGAAACATAATAACAGTTATGAAAAATATTTTCTCCTTGAGGCTACAACAGACCAGAATTCATCATTATTGGGTTTTCCACATGTGTCTATGTTTCTCAGTAAACAAAATTTATCTACCATTGTTTCATATCCTTTTGCTGAGATTATTTCTTCTAAGCTGTGGTACCATACATAGGCAGTATTTTGTATGCTTTAATTTATATCCCTAACTCTATAAAGCAGTCAGTGCTGGTCAATACCTCAGAATTGTAGGTCTTCAGGGAGGAACCATCTGTTACAACAGCAACAACAATGTGCCAAGATCTAAAGTTGCAAGACACAGTAACTCTAGTTACATGTTTATACTAATATTTAGGTGTCTGAAAAAAAAGCCCATTAAAAAAAAACAATCACTGAGTACCTACCATTCCCTTCTACTCTGCAATATGAATAGAGAGCATTAATTACTCTCTGTGGAGAAGGTTTCCTTAAGAGGAATGTGCTTTTGAATCGTATGAGCTATTCAGGCCACACCAGAAACAGAAGGGTACTGGACTGTATGTGATGTGTGATATGTTACAACACACCAAAACATACAACGTACAGCTGATGTACAGTAGTTTTAGCTAATTTATTTTGACTGAGCAATAGCCACGCTACAAAGGGAAGAACTTGAACAATAACCAGGTGAAGCATAAGACGCATCCATGTAAGAATATAAAAAATGTATTTCCTGATGTAAGCCATAAATTGTCTTTTCCAGTCCTCCCACATTTGCTTGAATCAATCAGATATTCAGATACTGGCAAAAAGGAGGTTAGAGACCTATTAATTTAATTTTCATTATAGGTATTTAACAAGGAAATAACTCAAATCTTGTTCACATTGAAAGTTCTGGGAGTATTCTCACTGACATAACATAAAACCAAATCCTGGGCTCCTTAAAGAACTTTTTGTTTAAAATCTGTACACTTAGTGAGTTATCTGTTGTGATACTGATTCTTCTGGGATATGTGGAAGGAGTTTGCATGCATCTATTTTCTTCAAATTTTACTTTCTTCCCTCTTCCATTTCCATTCCAATCCTGGAAACCCCTTTTATAACAAAATTTCCAGAGGAAGGGTGCCCTGTATTCTGGTAACACCCCTTTAAGTGGATCTCAAACATAACCTCTACTGAAGCATGGGATATCTAAAGAAATGTGCACGATAAGATGTTTTCGTGCCCAAGACTGTTATTGTCAATACCTGAAAGGCTGCTCAGACCTTTCTCTGATCTTGCCCACCACACTGTGTATTTGATGTATATGAAAAAAATAGAAAAAGTAGCCCTTTTTCTCATCTCTTCAAGATTTTCTTAGGTCATAAAGACTAAAGGATACCTGACAAGTTACATGTCTACTTTTGCTAAACTTTATTTGCAACTTGGGTGATCTGTGATGACCTCCTACATTCAGTACTTCCCCAAATCCCATTTTGAAGGCTCTTAATTTTCTGATTTTTTTTATATGATAGACCATATGAAAACTTATTTGAGGTCATTTCAGTGTAGTTACCTTTACAGATATCTCAGTAAAGCAGATCCAACAGTAAAAACTGATAAACTGTTTTTTAAGAGAATATGAGCTATTGCAAGATATAGGGCTTATATAAGTAGTAAAAGGAATTGCACAAATAGGTACGGGTGCTTTAACCTGAATTAATGTTTTCAGTCTAGTCATATAATTTAAAGAATCTCAGTAGTTTAGAATGGTAATATAAAATTGATTGTAACTGTGGTTTTGGAAATCAGTAACAGTACTATTACAATAATAATTTTTGAAGATTTCAATAAAGTTTAAAATGTAAATAAAGTTAAATAAAAATATTTCAGTTTTACTTATATTAATATTCTTATTTCAAGTTTGGCCTTATTTTTCAATAATAAGAAAAAATTACTGACTTTTTTGTGTAGACAAGACAGTGGGTGAATAGCCTATCAGAAAGCATATATTTGATGGGCTTGGAAAAAATCATAAAACTATTTTCAAGGTCTTCCTCAGCTCATAATGTAGATAAAACTAGACTGCTTTCACGCGGACTGTGAAGAAATGCTTTATGAAGCAAATAACTAGTGTTTTATGAAGTGAAGTACTTTATGAAAGAGTCGAATGTCAAAGTGTTCACTAAATACACATTATTTCTCAGATGCAAGAAGATTCAAGAATTGCATGTTATGTATTGAGTGTGGAGAACTGTTTAATGATGTAAATTTAGATCTTATTAACTCATTGGGAAATGTAACAACATGAAAAAATAACATGGATATTGTTCTGAGCACCTCTTACAGTAATTCAGAATAAACTCAAACATTACTGTATTAACTTGTTTTTGCAATGGAAATTGCTCCATAAATGTCAACAAGCATTAAAACACTTCTGAAACATTCTTAATGCTAATCTAACTATAGAGATATCCCAGCAACTGTTAGCAAAACAGAATAATGCTATTAGCCCCCATAAATGCATTACCTCTCCGTTGATTTAAAAAAAAAAAAAGAAAAGAAGAAAAAAAATCTAGAACTGAGATAAGAAATAATCTTCTGTGACAAACCTGTCATGTACTTAGCATGTTAATAATAGCCAGAGTGTGGGCTTTTGGGGATTGTCACAGAACCACAAGAATGTACAAAACAAAACCAATGCTTTATTATAGAGACTGAGTAAATCAAATAGTCTGCCTGCAAAGTGTTGGTCATAGGATTGATATTTTCTAAGTTAAGCCGTCATGAAGAAAGATATTCTCAACCTCATAGTGGGGTCTTGATTGCATTAAATGTATCTGAATTTTAAGAAGTAGTATATACGTTTGTGCATATGTTCTTTCTGCTCCAGGCTCTCCACATGAGGACTGACCTCGTAGCAGCACCTCAGAGTGAACACAGATGCAGGGCAAGATAGATATATTTAAACCAAGTTCAATGCTATTCAAAGCCACTTGATATTTTTCACTGACAATATAGCACTATGCAAACAAGATAGATCAGCATTATTGAATATAGCAACGTTTAGGCAAACAAGATGGATCAGCATTATTTTCTTACTGACCCTATATTCAGAGACATTCTCCTGAAGGACATAGGTTTGAGGGCCTTACATCTTTTGCAGTGTCATAAGACAGTGAGCAAAGTTCCTTATATCCAATTTGTTAATGGACCTGCAAGTGAATTGCAGAAATACACTTGATGTTTCCATGACTCCAGTGAAAACAGGAACACCCACCACAGTGAAACAATGAAGACATGCTAGTGAGTACTCTCTCATGGCTATTCCCAAAGACTTTTGGAAGATTTGCAAGTAATCCCATAAAAGACAGTTTGGAGTTATGTGAAGCATATAGATGACACGGCATGCTTAACGAACAGATAATTGCAGCTAGTCTCACTAAACAGTTTCTGGTCCAGATCTAGAAATACTTTATCAATACAACTGTTTTCATGGTTCATACAGGACCAGGATTTCTCCTCCCAAAACAATATGCTAGAGAACAACAGGCAGACTACACTGATACAATGGAAAAAATATCTAAATTTGTATAAAAATGGACTCTATTCACTGTTACACTGTGCTTTATGAGTGGCCTGTTTAGACAAAATGTTAATGCCCCAGCAGAGTCAGATCAGAACTGCATTAGAGTTAAATCTGAAATCACACTAATTTCAAAGAAATCACTGCTCATTTAGAATAGGGCAACTAAATTTAAGAGTCTCTGCTGCTAAAGATCTTTATTATTATATGATCAATTCCACAGAAGATATATATCCTAACTACAGATGATCAGAGTAGGGGGTAGGGGTTTTTTTTTGAGTAATGCAAGTAAAAATAGGTTTCCTTCTCATCACTTGTGCTTGTGGATGAAACAGAGTAAAGGATCCAAGGCTGTCAAGCAATGACAGTTTGAATGAAAGATTTCAAAGAAATGTGAGTGTAGAAAAATGTCTCGGGGACACAGAAAAGTAATAAAATGTTTAAGAACAGCTTCAAATTCATAAAAAAATAAAAGCTTCTTCTGCCAAATGAGTGAAACTTGTCAAGTCTACTAGATCTCTTAATTAACGGGGAACATGAAAGAAGCTCCCTTTGAGGGATTCAAGCTTACAGTCATCATGGCTAGTTCCTTTTGCAGAGAATATGAAATGAACAATGCATTTATTAAGCTTATAAAGCAACTTGGCTGAACTGAATATATACAAGAATAATCAGAGGAGAAATTATTCATAAAGTGGAAATGGTGTCTTTCAAAATGTGGGGAAAGAAGGGTAAGAAAGAGATGGCAAAATTCACATTTTTCATTTATTGGAGAGTGAAAAAAGATTCAGACTTTTTCAGATCTGAAACCTCCAAAATCCTTGTCTTTCAAAATTTTCATGTCTATTTTATCTTTAACAGCTTTCTGTAAACATTTTTAATAGAAATCAGAAACCCGGGAAGCCTATTCATAGCAAAATAAATGTAACAGTTCTGCAGATGATTTGACTCTGTACTAACAGTCCGATGCTGTTCCACACACCTCTGAATTGGAAAAAAAAAAAACAAACAGAATTTCTAGCAGCATTAGTTCATAATTTGTTCCAATTTGAGGGAATTATGCTGGATAAACTCAAACGAAAAAGCACAGCTCCTTCACTAGGACATTCCTTTCTCCTTGGTTATCTTATGTACCTGAGAGAGGCTACTGGAAAAAAAATTAAAAGCAAACAAGCAAACAAATAATAAACAAAAAAAAAAAGCTAAGTAAAATGCAATTCCACTTGCCATATTTTTGGCAACTCAGTTCTGCCCTTGAAAAAATCCCTTGAAAAATTCGCATTTTCAGCACTTTGTGAAAAATGGCTTTCATTTAAACCATTGATTGGAACACCTAATCCACTAATCTGACCAAAATTATTAAATTTGAAAAGTTCAGTTTTCAGTGAATGAAAGATTGAAAAGTGAGTCCCTCCTCATATGAGATGTTTCTTCCAGTAGCAAACACACAAATAATTCTTAGTGCATTGCTGTTCCACAGATCAACAAATGACAATATCAATGTGAGCAAGGACTGCGAGAACAGACTCAATCAAAAACAGAGGGCATATGTGAACAACAGAGTCAATCAAGAGTCAATCAAGGGCAGAGTGCATAACAAGGTTTGGTTTGTTTTTTGCGTATCTTTCATTTTTTTGTTCTTTTTTTTTTAAAGAAATAAATTTGTTTCCTATACACACCAGCTGTTAAATGTTAGCTCAAATATATTTATTAAAGTGAATGTTTCTCTGTGTCCTCCAGTCAAAGTTGATGTTTTAATACAAAATATTATTTTAAACTATACTGTAGAGACCACTCCTCTTACAAAAAAAGCAAAGGAATTGAATAATAAACAATTTCAGTGGGGCACTTCAGTGAGCAGGAAATATCTTCATAGTGTCTGATGAATCCATTCATTAATAGTCTCTTAGCTGAGATAAATAGATGCAGGCAATTTCTAGACCTACAAAAAATTATTTTTCACTCCAATCTAAACATCAAAGTCTTTGTGAATGCACATATTTTATATTAATGTGTTTTAAAGACCTAGAACTAAAATCTGTTTTTTTCTCATCCTTGAAGTAAAGCATGTTAAGTCATTACAGGGCACTTAAAGTCAATATGTTGGAATCTTTATGAGAGTTCTTCTAATTCCTTATCTGTTTCCAAACTGAAGGAGAGACTTTGGAGACCATGTAAAGGCCAGACAAGAGCGACACTCTTTGAATTAAGTTATGTAAGACATAATGAGTAGCAAATCAGAAAGCAAAGGACCCCAGGCCAGGAGGCTGTGTTAAGTGCATGACTAGCTCTTTAATTTTAGTGCATTTCTCAGTGCCCATGGATACAAGTAAACTGCATCAATATATTATCAAATAAAAAATCTATGTAACAGCTAATGCTCCTGAGAACAGCTATAATCCTCTTCTCAACTTATATTATTGGTGGAAAATGAGACAGCGATTGGCTTACAGGGAGAATTAAAATTTTGAAAATCAATATATTGGTGTGATTTTTTTATAAGCCCCACATCCTCATTTGTATCTGATCCAGTGCAGCCAAAATGGTTGGTGACCTTAACTCAAACAGAGTTTTTCTTCATTATTATGGTATTGCTACTGATGGTTTGCTAAATATTGCTCCTAATATGCAGTAGAGAGAAGATGAACAACAGACACACATACCACACATCTCTGTGCTGGCTCACTCACTAGTATCACTTCCAATTCACCTACTTCTACACCTGGACAGCACAGGTCATCAAAGAGGAATTAAACACAGCAGCTCTTGACCTAAACTTGTTTTGAAGCCTAAACTTCTAGAAGTAGAAAATCTAGTAGGAAGTTAAATGAGCTAAAGATGAAATAATGTAAATAATTTAAACTTACACTATTTAGGCAAACTTGACATTTCCACAGTGTTTAGTTGCTGGATACAATCATTTCCAAATGAGCAAGTGAGGAGCATGTGTGGTGGTGAGACTTCTTCCTACCCTCCTAGCCAGGGCACACTGTGCTGCTTTGCATAACATTTTGATGCACTTGGAAAAATACCTTCCCTCCTTTAATTGGGATATTATCTGGTCAAGTGAAACAGCCTTTGTAGGGAGAAGAATTGCCGTTGTAGAGAGGTATTCACCCAAGGCACCAAGGGAGCCCTTTGTCCTGCCTGAAACTGCTATCATTGGGAAAAAAATTTCCTTCTGGTCTGAGGAAGGGAGCTGATAACCAGTCATGTCCACCAGGCACACAGGGGAAAGAATACCCATTGTTCCAATGCAGCAATCCAGAGCACTTCGGTACTCCCTTGGTATTCTTGTGGACTTACTTGCCTAAGAGGCTCTGTCTTTGCCTAGGAAAGAGATTAAACACCAGTCACCCACCTAGATGACTGATACCAGGATCATGGCCCAAGTCAGGTGATCTGGTGCCACTAGTGGAATGTGTGGCACCAGTGACACCATTCCACCACACTAGTGGAATGTTCCACTAGTGTGATATTTCTTTCCCTCTGTCTCTCTCTCTGTCTCTCCTTCATTACTTTTGAATTTTATTAAGTCACTGATTAATTTGTAACACATATATTCAACATTTGTAAATTTCTATACACAATAACTCTCAGTTTTTCTCAATGGCTCAATCGTTTTGGTTTATTTGTTTCTTACTTCCTTCAAGCACACCCAGTATACTCTGTATTTTTATTTTAGGTTAAAGTGGAATTTTAGAGGATGTCTTTATTTAAAATAGAAACATATAACCCCCGATTAGTGGCATATACTTATGTATTTGGAATCAAGAAATGGGCATAGGGATTGATATAATGTATCACCAATATAAAGACAAGAGCAGAGAGATTTGAAAGAAGATTCAAGAATTGTTCAAAGATAAATACCTACATCGTACAAGGAAACTTCAAATGTAGTGAAGGACAAAAGTGAATGAACAGAACTTGAACACACTGAAAACCTCATAGCCTCGTTGGTTGAAAACATAAATAATTGGTTTTAATTGCTGCAATATCCTAAAAAATGCACACATCCTCTCAAATTCCCCCATTCATTTAGATCTCATATGAGCATTTAGAAAGTAATAGGTAAAATAAGCTTTAACTAAGATTAAAGAAATGAGTTCTGGCTAACATCTTTTATCTAGTTCATCTGCAAGAGCAGGAAATTCCTGCTTACGACTTCAGCCACTTGAGAAGATATTTAGCAAATCTTGATAAATTTGTTCAGGATTATATCATGTTACAATTCTGGTTTTCCAGATTTGTACTGGGAGTTTGCACATCAATTCCTATTAAAGTGGTAATTTTGTAACACTCAGTTAAAAACAGAACATTGTAGGGTCTTGTTTCAGCAACAAATATACCCATTAGAGACTGATTCTTGCTGGAAGCAGTTTAGCTTGAGGAAGAATGGCTTCAAGCATGTTCCAACATCTTTTCTTATTAGAGCCTCCCATTTCATAATAAAAGAATTTGAACTTGAACAAGTGTCCAAAAGCTTTTAGGGGCTTATGCAAACTGAACCATATAATTAATGCTTGTCCATTTGTAAATCATATCACTAAAATCTATTTTACTTATGCAAATTGAAATCAAATAAACAAGATAATACTATAATTTGCAGGAGGAATTTAAAGGCCTTATAAATCCCAAGAAATAGATCATCAACAGGATTAGCAAGAATTTTGATGTCCCAGAGTACAAACCTATCATCTTCAGGAACATGAGAGTATTTTTCAGAGGGAAATAAAAAGAATTAGGATTTGATATCAAAATATTTTATCACTGTGGGAGGTAGGAATGAAAGTTTTTGAATGAAAACAGAAGAATAGCCCTTGCTGAATTCATTTTTCCAATACATGCATCTGGGAGATTGATGTTATTAAGGAAAAAAAAAAAAAAAACAGACCAAAATAATTTGATGTGGCAGGTTCACGAGTTTCTGCAGCTCTGAAGAGATCATTGTAGATTAAAGTATCTGGAGAAAACATAGATTAAAAGAAAGTGTGGAGCTTTCAGCAATGATCTTACCTACAATACACAGAGGTAATGCATGATATTATGTAGTATTTCTGGGAAGACAGAATTATTGAAAAATTCATTCCTCTAAAAAAGCTAGTGTAATTAAGCATTTTTAAACAAGAAGAGCCCTACTTTTATTAGTATTTTAATAATGCACGTCCATTGAAAATCTTCTCAGATTCCTCAGCTTGTTCTGAATACGGTTGGGAAATTATAATTTAAAGTAGTGAAGTGTGATAGTACCCTCCATGGAACCAAATATGGATTTATATAACTGCGCATGGCATAAGCAATGGGCCAAGTGAATTTAACACAAGGGAGTTTGGTTGGGCTTTTGAAGGTATTATAACCACATACACCTTTTCTGATTACAAAGAAGTCTCAGTCACAAGATAGATTCTGTCTACAGCACAATTTACATGCAATATTCCTTCAACACAAAATGTTCCTGGGGCTATGAGGACTTCTGTAAGCAATACTAATACACATATTTAGAAATTTAAAAGTAATAAAATAAACAATAAAAACAATATGTTGATACTGTGCCATTTATGGAGGATAGGCTCCTAGGATTAACCATCAGGAGGAAATATGACACAGGAGCTTGCCAAACCATGAGATTTTCTTATAAAGTGGAAGATTCATGACAACATCAGGAAAGCTAATGTCTG
This sequence comes from Cuculus canorus, assembly GCF_017976375.1. Taxonomy (NCBI): domain Eukaryota; kingdom Metazoa; phylum Chordata; class Aves; order Cuculiformes; family Cuculidae; genus Cuculus; species Cuculus canorus. Next base: position 74,123,124 of record NC_071402.1, read on the forward strand.
TAGTTCTCAACTGACCTAAACTGTTGTAAAATGGGCACAGGTCATCCATTTAAGGATTTATAGACGTTCATAAATGGATGATGAAATAGACTACTGTATTACACAGTATAACATCATTGATTCACTAATTTTTAACAAGAAATACTGTAACTTGTTAACCTTCCTGGAACAAGAGACGCTACTTCAGCCTGTTCTCTGAACTGTCTAATTGCCTTTCTTCGATACTTTCATAGGAACAGATAAGAAACACTGCAAAATAAAAGGGCCAAAAATTACACTATCTATTGATAGAAAACTTTCTATTTTGGTCTCTTACTAACTACGTTTAGGCAGGAATTTTATGGATTCTTTCATTAAAATCACATGCAGACTGTTTTCTCTACTTTGCTGTTTGTCCAGTAATGATTCCCACATATCATTGTATAAATAATGAACTAAGTTTGAAGGGTAAATGCTCTTTTAAAGAATTCACATCTTATATTGTTTTGGCAATCATTTTCTGTTTTGATAGTAGTGCTGTCTTATAACTGCCTAAAAGCTAAAGGTTAGTTATCTTCAAGAAATGAAAAAATAGAAGTTTTACTAGCTCGCTCTTTGTTGTTGTTGTTTTGCCTTCACAGTACACTTAACACAAAAGAAAGCTGCTGCAGATAATGGTTGACAAGCAGAAATGTGACAAAAGATAGCTAACTCAGACTTTCTTCTCCTTTTTTCACCCACAGGTCTATAGCTCAGGAGTGCTCTCTGCTCACTGAAATCGAAATGTGTTATGTGGGAATAAGCCAAATGACCTGCAACTCCTCTTCTCTCTCAATACTTTCGGTGCCAGCCTGTGAATTTGTAGTTTTCAATAACAACTGATAGTGGGAAAAATGTTTCTAAGATCTGGCAGAAGAATACTTTCCCATTTGCTGTATTTTGACTTGTGGGACATTTTTGAAGACACAAAGTAGATTTCCCTGATGAAACAATGGAGTGATTCTGATCTTACAGCAAATTGTGGTGTTGAGACCTCATATAATATGAATCATAAGATGCTTTGTTCTACAAGATATAATGAAGAACAATTGTAAGGAAAACCCTAATCTTTCTGTTCTTATCCCCTTTTCCTGCCTTTTCAAGATTCAAACTATTCAAACATCTATTCCTTCTCTCTTCTTTGCTACTTAACATCCAAGTTAATAATAGATCCCTCTTCTATCAAAATCCAGGTCATGTGGGGATGAATCAACTATACACTCTTTTATCATGTAATTTCTGGTAGGAGTTCGAAGGCAAATACATAATGCATAGCAAGAACTTGAAACCATACATAGAAAACAGGTAAAATTATAGATGAGAAGTGGTACATAATATAAAGATGCTTCTCAATCCATTTGAGGACTACTAGCAGAATCTCTTCTCTTCTTCCACCTCTAGACCACTTTACTATGGTATTAAATTCCCTCATATTTTACATATTTATTTTTTATAGTTGCATTATTAACCCTTTCTTTCTTCACAGACCACACTTGTTACTTTAGAGATAACTAGAAAAAAACTCTCTACTAGCAACAATGCAGAAGAAAAGCACACAGAACACCATAGAAAACAAACCAGTGGTTTCCATCCATTTCCATCTTCTCAGACTATCTACTACTTTGGTTTGGCAAAACACAATGGGCAGATCTAGAGAACACTAGCCTGGGAAATGTAATTTGAGGGAATTACCCTTAAATATACCTTCTTTCTTTTCTACACATTCATTATCCATGTATTTTATTAACTGTATTTTGTAGTGTATAATTGTGCAGATTATCATAATCTTTTCATCAACCATATAACTCATTATATATCATAGTAAAATTTTTATCACAGCTTAATCTAATTGAACCTTCTCAAAACCTGATTTTAAAACAATGTTTTTATGCAATTTCTTCCTGCTATCACTTTTTCTCTTCCAGTGTTAAATACAAGGTCACTATTAGTAGGTAGCTATTGTATAATATACAAGCATATCCAGGCATTATATACTTCAGTCAAGATTAAATCCTCAGGGCTTATTTTTCCCTGCTTGCAGTTCTTGCAAACATAAAAAAATTCTTAATATATGTAAGGGTAGTTAAAAATAATTGCCAGTTTGAGGAAAGGGAGCTGTACCTTGCAGCACTGATGAAACACCGTGCTTCAGGTCTCCATTTTGTTGTCTGATTTCAAAGAGCACAGGCACTTTGTGATAATTTTATTACAGACTCCTGTAAGTGGTGAATCCATTTGGAGGAGTTCAGAATCGACTTGAACACCTATCCCGAAAACACTTATGCAATTGTTTAACCTTTCAACAAAACCACCCTTAATTTCTGTAAGTGCAAAGGATGTTTTTCGTTTATTATAAATAAAACCAGTGAAGCTTGAGAAGCGACTTTATGGAGAAATTTTTTCCAAATACAAATGGCTGTTTGCTTTATCCACTCATGCTGCCATTTTTCCCTACTTTATATCCTCTGCTAATAGGAAGAGAAAAAAAGTAAGATTATCTTGAACATTCTGTTACCCTACAAACTCTAGCTGTCTACAAAAGAAAGATGATTTTACCACTATAACGTATAGGTTATGTAATAAATTTGATATTAGGCAGTTTAAAAAACTTTCTGATGTATAAAGACTACTTGTGAGATATTGATCTACTTAAAGGAATTTTAATATATTTAGTGGAAGTAGGGGTGGGAGTTACATTATATATCTCCCCATATTTCATATCCCCATGACCATTTTGATATAAGGAAAGCACTAGTAATGTGATTGATGAAAACATTCAAATTCCATTCCTCAGCGTAACTGGAAACAAAACTTACTGAAAAACAGTAAGTCAGACAGACTGAGAGAGTTGGGACTGTTCAGCCTGGAAAAGAGAAGGCTCTAGGGAGACCTAATAGTGACGTTCCAGTACCTGAAGGCAGCCTGCAAGAAAGCTGGGGAGGAACTTTTTACAAGGGCGTGGAGTGATAGGACAAGGAGAAAATGGCTATAAATTCAAGAGGGGCAGATTTACACTAGACATTAGGAAGAAATTCCTCATGATAAGGGTGATGAGACACTGGAACAGATCAGCCAGGGAAGTTGTGACTGCCCCATCCCTGGAGTTCAAGGGCAGGTTGGATGTCCCTGCCCATGGCAGAGAGGTTGAAACTCGATGATCTTCAAAGTCTCTTCCAACCCAGACCATACTCTGATTCTCTTAACACTCTGATTCTTTGATTCTCTGAAGTCAGGATGTCACTCATCACATTCTTCAGCTATCTTCTCTGGAATATCATTCCTGCCTAAGCTTTGAAATGGGTTGGATTCTTCATAGAGCTTTCATTAAGGTTTAATTTGAGCCTGTTATATATTTTCAGGAAATAATCCTCAAAAATATACCTTTTTGTTATTTTTTTTCTCAGAGACCTTGTGGTTCAAATTTGGAGGACCTTTACTCCTGCATACCAAATTTAACTACAAACTCTAACTGAACATTTGTACCTCCTTTCTGTTTCCCTTTCTCCTCTCATGGCAGCTACTGCTCAAGCTGGGTTTTTTATTATTATTTTTTTACAGGATTACAAATTATCTAATGTTAAAGAAAGGTATCAAGATCTAAGTTGTAATTAATATTTTGCATGAATAATACCTTAGAATGCAGCCTAACTATATTAACAATCTAATGCCTGAATTGATATGAGAAGAAAGAATAAAAGGTAATTTTTAGAAGTAAATATATCATGTTGGATCCAAGGCTGCTGCTGCTTCATGTACTCACATCTACCAGTATCAATACTGAAGATATATTCCCAGGAGGTACGCACAGAAAAGCACAAATATACACCATGCATATATGTGTTGACAGGGCTGTCCATATAGATCAAAGACAGAAAGTTGGAGTACTGACATGGAAATTGGCAATGCAAATAGCCTCCCTCTGCCCCTCCTTGTGGCTAAGAGGGATGTAGGTCCACTAGTGAGAATATTACACACACACACACACATAGTCTGACACAAAAAAAAAAAAATGAGACTAACCCTATGACTTGGGAAACAAGAGAGGGAGAAGAGAGACAATGAGATGGTTGTAGAACATGAACAAACTTCTCACAGTGAGTCAAGGCTCAACTTGATTGTTTCACTCAGCATGAGTGGATATGTGTTCTAATCTTGACAATTTCATACCGATAAAAATGTTAAGTGCCCAGAGGTAGAAATATTCCACTGGAAGAGATTATTTATTTCAACAAACTCTGGCTACATTACATTAGCTGTATGATCTGTACATTGTAATCCAACTTGAGCAGTTCTGTATAGCAAATCAGCTGGTACAGACATCCACATACAGCCTGTGCAGTGGCAAAACGCAGCAAGCAGGGGCAGTTGGTAAATTGACTTCAAAAGTAAGTTCTTGATCTGAGCTAAAATGTTAATACAAACACATCCTGTAGCTTATAAGAAATAATTTTAAGAAAAAATCCCACCACGCTCTTGGTATTAGAACATATAAAGCAGATAATGATCTGCAGAGAGAGAACAAGTACAGTATAGTCTGTACTCTTACCCTTTAACTAGGTACAAAACTTTACCAAAGTCAGTATTTCATGGAAGGTTGTTTTAACTTGTCTTTCTTTGTCTGTTTTCCATGCTTCTTACCCAGATCTCTTTGGTAAATATATAAAAAATGAGGTGGATATCTCTCCACTTTATCCCAATAACAAATCTAGGAAAAGTTTATGATTTGGTGAAAAAAATTTTACCATGGATCTCAAATGAACTATTTTGTAATGACTTTAAATCAAGATTAGCGTCTACAGAAAACAAGATAAAAGAAAAACGGGTCTAAAGATGACTTTAGGAGTAATGTGATTGCTCTGCAATGACTGTACAGATATTTTTATGTGGATGATTTAAAATATTCTGTTAAAAGATTAAATTATGTATAGCTCATACATTATGCCAAAGGCTTCAGTTTCATAAATAGAGCAGCTCTATCTTTCGTGAGTGTAGGTAGATCTTGGGGCAAAAGATGTTCCTTTACAAGCTGCCTCATTTAAAACATGGAATATCTGAAAATGTATCTCCCAAGGGCCTATTTTTCAAAACTAATTTTGGAAAAGTTCTGTTTTGAGGCACTATTGCCTCTAGCTAAAAAGCTTGTTGACTGGAATAGCTCAGCTAGAACTGCATAGTGAACATATAGCTTTTCAGGTGGCTGGATTATGTCTTGTAATTGCTCTACTAGCATTATTTGAATTCAAGCATGCATAATGTGGAACAGTTCTAGTTCTTTTGTGATGCCCTTGCTTTCCAACACAGACTTCAAAAAGCCAAGAGCAATTTTACCCATCACATGGTGTCCTCTGGCTGTCAAGTGCAAAATCAACAGAGATAACAGCAATGGTCAGGGTAGATGCCTGCAAAAAAGGTCTGCCCTGTTAACACCACTGTCACACTGCACAGTGGTGCCCTTCTCTACATCTTCATTAGAATCAGAACTTTCCCTTTTATTATATATGTTCTAGGACAAGTGGTATTTCCATTAGGAAAAGTACTTCAGGTTATCTAAAACACTGGCTTTTAGACACAAGAAACTTTCAGGATAAGAGTTATTCTTGGGATTAGCAGTATTTAAGGGCTGTCTTAGTTCCAAAATTTTGGATATTTTTTTTTTTTTTTTACCTTTCAAGACTTTACCTATGTTCAGTGTACATGTCTGTTCTCCTTGATTGTCTTGAGGTAGACTGCCACAGACACAATGTCCCATATAGTGGAGACATCTCAAGTGTTTGAAATAATACTATCTGACAATTTAGTCCAGTCTTTGAGAACATCACTCATGAGATAAGATGCAACCCTTACTTTACTTCTTTTGGAGTAGAATTAGTCGTGTACCTAAATGTATGATACTGTTTCCTTAATAGGCTATCAAAACATAAGTATACACACATAAGTATATATATTTGTATGGATAAAAATATATAGTCAACATAGTAATGGCAACTCTGCAGAAGGGCAATCTTTCCTTTCAGGAGTAGCTAACATTCAGAAGTCCGGTTGATAAAAATATGCATACAATCACATAAAATAGTTCAGCCTAAAGCAAGCGCAGTATTTGCAAATAGCTTGAAGTAGAAATTTTTGTATATCAGCTCTATCAAACTTTATCATTTCAAATGTTGTCACTTATTTTGTGCTATGAAAACCTTTTTAAAATCTTCCAAACCCATGATATTTCTTGCAGCTTCTGAAGTCCAAAGGCTCTAGCCCCCATGTTCTTGTTAGCGTTATGGAGCACTCAGCTGATACTTCACAGGTCTTCCATCCTTTTTCTCATGTCAATAATTCACATACAAGTCTTGAAGAAGACACTTCATGTTTCATCAAGTCATAGAATCACAGAATCACTAGGTTGGAAAAGACCTTTGAGGTCATCAAGTCCAACTGTACCTGTACACTACCTAAATCGTCTTCCTAGGTACTTAATTTACCCATCTTTTAAATACTTCCAGGGATGGTGACTCAACCACCTCCCTAGTAAGCCTCTTGATAACCTTTTCAGTTAAGAAGTTTTTCCTAATGTCCAGTCTGAATTTCCCCTGGTGCAGCTAAGGCCATTCCCCCTTGTCCTATCACCTATTACTTGGGAGAAGAGACCAACACCCACCCCTCTACAACCTCCTTTCAGGTAGTTGTAAATAATAATAAGGTCTCCCCTCAGCCTCCTATTCTCTAGGCTAAACAACCCCAGCCCCTTCTCCATCATTAGTGCCCTTCTCTGGACACTCTCTAGGATATCAATGTCTTTCTTGTAGTGAAGGGCCCAAAACTGAACACAGGATTCGAGGTGCAGCCTCACCAGTGCCAAGTACAGGGGCAGAGTCACTTGCCTGGTCCTGCTGGCCATGTTGTTTCTGACATGAGCCAAGATGCTGTTGGCCTTCTTGGTCACCTGGGCACACTGCTGACTCATATTCAGTCAGCTGTTAACCAACAACCCCAGCTCATTCTCTGTGAGGCAGCTTTCGAGCCACTTTACCCCAAGCCTGTAGTGCTGCATGGGGTTGTGTCCCAAGTGTAGGACTCTCCGCTTGGCCTTGTTGAGCCTCTTTCTGTTGGCCTCAGGCCATCTATCCAGCCTTTTCAGATCCCTTTGCAGAGCCTCTCTACCCTCAAGCAGAGCCTCTCTACCCTCAAGCAGTCTTTCTTAAAGACTAGGGCCAGTTAATCTTTTACATGCCTTACTTAGCAACAGTTTTGTGCCTCTAGATGAAAGGATCTCAGTTACTTTAAAACAGATACTATGAGATTGGTGGAGCTCTGGGCCTGTCAGTTCAAAGCTGTTTAGGACCTCATCTACTGTTTAGCTTAAATGAAGTATTAAGGAAGAGAACATGAACCATAAATATATGCTTTCCAAATAAAATAAGACATTAACATACCTGGTGGCAAGGAAGGGGTATTGGTAGGACAGACAATAATGTGCCTAAGGTGTGTCAAAGGAAAACCTCACTAGGTGCTGCACCTCAGGAGCAGTAATGGTTTTGGAGCACCAGGAGCAAAAATTACCCGAGGAAATGTTCCTGTCTCCATCTCCGTAATTTTTTTACAAAAAGATTAGAAAAGCACATCATGACAAGGAATGACAAAGCTACAAGGAATAGCTCTAGGGTAGGAGGATGGACTTGAAAATTTCTTAAAAGTCTATCTAACTGTGAGAGCCACCGGATCTTTAACTGTTTCCTGCCTGGTTCAAGTAAATTGTAACACACCACAAATGGGAATATTCCAACAATAATATTTTTCAGCATCACAGTACATTTCATTTTATGCTGATGGACCTGAAAAGCTGAAATATGTGGGACAGAGGAAGGAAAAGATAGGCACCATGCTACCTTCTTGGTATTCTAAACTTGCCAGCCTTCCCTACTTTTGTAACCTGAATATTAACACTATCATGGAATGTCACATCTCCACCAAATTATGACATTAGGACTGTTAGCCTCAAACTGGGCTTTATCCTTATAGCAAAGATCGCCAACAGCATCTTGGGCTGCATTAGGAAACACGTTTCTAGCAGGGTGATGTGAGGTGATTCTCTCTCCCTGCTTAGCACTGGTGAGGTCTCATACAGAGTGCAGGGTCCAGTTCTGCGCTCCTCAGTACAAAACAGACATATACCTACTGTAGTAAATCTAGCAAAAGGGCCACAAAGATGATTACAGGACTGAAACACCTTCCCTTCCACATGAGGAAACACTGATTGAACCAAGACTTTTCGGCTTGCAGAAAAGCAGGCTTGGAGGGATCTTATCAATGTGTACAAATGTGTCTTGATTGGGAATGAAGAAGAGAGAGCTGATAAAATAAAAACAATCACTTTTTTACTGTGAAGGCAGGAAAACACTGGGATAGGTTACCCAGAGAGGTTGTGGGTTATTATTTCTAACAATCTCCTGGAGAGAGCTGGTCGTGCATGTTTTCTTGTGCAGGATAGGTCTTCTGGCAAACGTCTGAGGAGATGACTAGGGAAGTGGCTTTATGTCCATAGCAATGCAGTCAAACACTCAGCCTGCCAGGCCTGCAGCACTTTTAGCTTTCTCTGTTCAGTATTGCTTGGTAGAGCCTTGAAGTAGCAGTTTATAAATGGTATCACTGCAGGATACTAAAGAAAGTAATTCTGGTTAGATTAAGCTGCAGCCATCCTCGTGCCCAGGAACATACGTCTTCACAGTTCATTCTATAGCTTGAGTTATATTTGCAGGAACTTTTTTAGACAAAGCAGTGAAAAGACCGGAACACTGAGTGATAGTTCCTCTACACAACCTGTTAGCACCCTGTAAATGGCACCATAAAGTAAAAAGACAGATGTTACAGTAAAGAGGGAAGAGTGAAAGCAATTATGCTTAAAAATAATTATTCAGTTCTTTCTATGGAAGATTGCCTGTACAGTAAGACAAAGAATTGATCTCCAGACACATGCAGGTTAACATCCAAACAATGCTTTGTGGGATCTGTGCTCAAAATTCTGAGTGTTAACTTGACATACAGAGTGCAGGTATGGCTATAAAGGGAGGTGGCTTAATGAGGAATAACAAGGTTTAATTGATGAACTATTTCATTCTGAACCACATGAACATACAGTGAACTTTGAAGAGTAGTCATGTCGCAGGTGGTTTGTTTCGTTTTAAAGCTAATTCCAGGTAATAAGACCCAAAATAGTGTGAGACTTTTTCCTGAATCAGAAATACCCCAGGGTGTCATTAGAGGGGTGGGGAAGTGAAGTATACAAATGAGCACAACACAAGCATTCTCAAACTTCATGCTACAATATTTGGAAGCAGTGCTTCTCCTTGAAGCTGACTGTCAAATAAACTTTACTGCAATGTTCAATAAAAGGGCTGCATGTCATTCATAACTCTAGGCATTGTGATAAAAAGAGTATGTTTTCACCTACAAGTCGTTGGCAAGGAAAGGTTTTTTTTTAATGTGCTGAAAATAGGTACTATTTCTAGACTTCATCTGCAGCAACATACAAGTCCACATTATGTCCACCAAGATGGAAGCATCTTGGTATACTCCAATGAATATCACGCAATTTTGTAAAATAGGAACAGAAATTTGTACATGAGTCATACATGCTCCCCTGAAGTTTGAAAGTCACCAAACTATTCACGTCTGCCCACAGGCAATTCTGTATTACATTATATAAGTATGTCAAGACTGAGCTGGCTACAGCTCTGTTTTGGATCTGCCTAAGCCTTTCTCATTAAAAGTCCTACAAAGGAAAGGCTTTTAAATGCAAAAGGCAAGTCTTATTAGAACATGAAGTTTGAGGAGAAATTAATGAGAGGAAAAATAAACCAAACTAACAAAATCAAAAAAGCCAGCAAGACTAAAGACTATATAAGTAAATAAAATGTGCAACCTACTCTCTTGGACACTGGAGCAAGAGGGATTCTTCCTCTCATGTATGTTTTTTGCCCACTCACAAACCTGGCCAGGGAAATATCTTCCACGGTCTCCACCTCCCAGGAAAAAAAGCTACTGTTCTTATCAACATGTTTATTAGATGATACCTTTCTGAAAAACATGATCTCAGTAGCTATCATTGGTTCAACAAAGCACTGGAAACCATTAACTAGTTAATCATTGTTTTGAAGCTTCTTTAGAATTATTTTAATGTAATTTAAGATTGCTATAGAATTAGCATGACTAGATTGATCATAACAATCTAAGTACATCCTTAAAAAGACCTGGAACACTGAACACATCTGTTCAGTTTCCCAGGATTTCACATAAACTATATTTCAGACATCTAAATCCAAATATTTGTTTTAGAAACTGAAACATTAGGAATGTTAAATCTCTCTTATTAAATCAATAATTGATTTGTTGTTTACCAAGTGTAGGTATTTAACCTGGAAAGTATAGCTGAAATTTGAAATAATATAGGCTATTAGGCTAAAAATTAGAAAATCCAAGTTTAAGATTTGAAAGACTTAAGAAGCTAAATTTTTGCTAGATTTTCCAAGTTCCTGTAGGAATAAATTTGATTGTGGTCTAAAATTATGCTTTTTATCTAAAAAGTTAAATTTATTTGGTAACCAACTTTTCCATTTCCACCCTCTACCAATATATATAAGAATATGTATGCAACTTAAAGGACAGAAACATATAAAGGAATATTTTAGCATATGTTAACTAAGGTAGCAGCTTAACTGTAGATGTACTTATTTTTAGTTCCATATACCTATATCATATTTTGCCCGTTAACAATACTGATTACTAGTAGGCTGTGTCTGCAAAGCCCCAAACCATTATCTGCCAAAACCTTCCTCTAAAATTTATGTTCAAATATTTTCTGTTCTACAGAGCAGTTTCATTCCATAGAAATCTCTCACCACACTTTCCTGTGTTACACACACTTCAGTTGCTCAGATCGAGCACATATTAAATCTGTCATTTCTCCAAAGGAGGTGGTAAAAAGGTGATTAAGACATGTAAGAAGCAAGCAGAGATGGAAATTTTTTTAATACAGCTTCTAGAAATTTCTCTGTATGATGACTCCCTTTCCTTATCCCCTTCATGAAATGTTAGTCCCCTCTTTCTAAGATGAAACAGAAAGTGAAAAAAAATCTCTTCCTTCAGAAAAATAAATCAAGGCCAACTACTACTTGCTTTAAATTGGAACTTTGTACAATCATTTTATTGCGCCTGTAACTTTATGCTATCCCCCTCAGGATAATAGCTGAACCCCTAGCACAACGGTTGTTGTGACCTATGCATTTTCAATGTCTTCCAAGCTCCCAGCTTTGTTCGCACTGGACAAAGGAAACCTTTTTCAAGCACAGGGTGCCCTTGACAAACACTTATGACCTTTTATAAGCAATTTTTGAATTCTACTCATACAAAAGAAATAAGAACATAGCCAATTCCATTAGTTTTCAATGCCCACCATAATGGCCATAGGTTATAATTCCATAATCTTTGCTTTTAGAAGGATTTAGGTGGGGATTTTAACACTCTTCTAGAAATCTGAATGATCTGTATTGCTCAAATTCAGTGGGAGACTGAAACAGAAACAATTTCTGTCAAACTCCTCTCAGCATGAACCTTGCACAACTGTGGAAGAATACATGACACATCGTAGTGACATGGAAATAGTGTCTGCATTTACCTGTCTTGTGTGCTGATGCTATAAGATGGGATCAGTTCTGTTCACAAGGCCATATTGAGTTAGATTCTGGTTAACATTGTTCTTTTGCTGATATTAACATACGTGACAGGTTTCAGGGAATGAAAAGCACATCTAAACGTGCCACATAAACATGAAAAGAGTTACTAGGTAAACATTATGGACTTGCTGATCATTAGCCAGTAACTATGAGAAGATAGAAACTGTAGGTTCTGAACAGTTATAAAATACTTTTTGCCATTGTTTTGTTATAATCATGTAATGATTTAGGTTGGAAGGAATCTCTGGAGCATATGGTGGTACAACCCCATCACTCAGAGTAGGAGCAGCTTAGGTCTGGTTGCTGAGGTTTTGAATGCCTCTAAGCACATATTGGACAAAAAAATGAATATATGAACACTTCTTTTTTTACATGATTTTTATTCTTTGACCTTCATTGGTTTTGTGTAGACTCCTACTCTTTTCATCACCCCTGCTTCTTTGTTCAAGTCTTTTTTCTATAATCATAAATCAAATGAGACAATGATTGATCCTAGTGTTTCTCTTACAACAAATCTCTCACGTTACTTCCATCACTGAGCCTCATGTTTTGACTTTTTCTTTTCCTGATATGTGAACATTGTGGAGTTTTGCTGCTTCTTATGATAGTGTATATATATGTCTTACCTGTATGAATCTCATTTGTGGGCACTTGTTCTATTCCAACCTTTTCCTATTTGCCTTGTTCTGGCTGTTCTGCTCCAAGTTTTGTTGAAAACTTTAGATGGAGAAGGTGATTGTACATCTATCTGAGCAATTATTCCTCAGAAAGACTTTCTGGAGTACAGACTGACACATGCAGAGAAGTTGCAGCAGGAATGAAGATTGGGAGAACTCTTGAAAAAAAACATCCAAAACAAAGCATCGTGTCACGTCACATCCTCTCTCATTTCCAAGAAAGTGCCAAATCCAGCTCTCTTTGTCAGGTGGACAATCCTTTCTTCTTTGAGGAATCTCTGAACTTCTGTGGTTTTGTTTGTTTGTCCCCCACTGCCATAGCTCTTATCTCTTTCCAGGTGCAAACATTGTTGCATATTGTGAAAGAACTGTCCTTCCTTCATGTCAAACCATTAACACCACTTAAGCCTTGCAGTCACTTTTATTCTCTGGCTTACTAAGGGAATGAATGTAGCCTTTGCTTAACTGAGAAAAAGCAACAAATACTCCACATATGTTCAGTTTATACCTTGTTTATAGAAGATGAAGTTTCTCATAAATACTTAGAGATCGATACTTTTAAAACTTTTTTTTTGGTTGTTGTTTGGTTGTGTGTTTTAGTTCAAATACTGAAAGGGGTGGTTGTAATCTGTGATATGTCAGATTTTCACCCCAATCTTGGCAGGCTGGTTTCTGTTGAAAACTGAGGTAAGGTTGTAGCCTATAGTAGTGGTCAGCTGTGCATGAGGAGAAACAGCATAAAGGAAGGGGAAGAAAGAAAAACTGAGTTCAAATAATCTCAGCTGGTCAGCAAGTCCACTCTATGGCAGCAGCTCTTCTTGCAGACTTAACTGCTGTTAGAGGCTTGAATGACAGGAGCTCTACACCTTTCTAGGGGAATGCTTCCCTGTCCATCACAATCTGTTCTTTGGATGAACCTACCCAGCCCAGTGACTAACCTGCATCCCCTGGTGAGGCTAAAGCCCATTTTTCTTGCCTGATCTAAGATGTATGAAAAAGAGGTTGATCTTCATCTGTTTGCATTAGCCTTTCTGGAGTTGAACCCTCTTTCACAGAATCATAGAATCACCAGGTGGAAGGGACCCACTGGGTCATCGAGTCCAACCATTCCTAACACTCCCTAAACCATGTCCCTCAGCGCTTCATCCACCCGTCCCTTAAACACCTCCAGGGATGGTGACTCAACCCCCTCCCTGGGCAGCCTCTGCCAGTGCCCAATGACCCTTTCTGTGAAAAATTTTTTCCTGATGTCCAGCCTGAACCTCCCCTGGTGGAGCTTCAGGCCATTCCCCCTTGTCCTGTCCCCTGTCACTTGGGAGAAGAGGCCAGCTCCCTCCTCTCCACAACCTCCTTTCAGGTAGTTGTAGAGAGCAATAAAGTCTCCCCTCAGCCTCCTCTTCTCCAGGCTAAACAACCCCAGCTCTCTCAGCCACTCCCCATAAGACTTGTTCTCCAGCCCCTTCACCAGCTTCGTTGCTCTTCTCTGGACACGCTCCAGAGCCTCAACATCCTTCTTGTGGTGAGGGACCCAGAACTGAACACAGTACTCAAGGTGCAGTCTCACCAGTGCCGAGTACAGAGGGACAATAGCCTCCCTGGACCTGCTGGTCACGCCATTTCTGATACAAGCCAAGATGCCATTGGCCTTCTTTGCCACCTGGGCACACTGCTGGCTCATGTTCAGTCGGCTGTCAACCAACACCCCCAGGTCCTTCTCCTCCAGGCAGCTTTCTAGCCAGACTTCTCCTAGTCTGTAGCACTGCATAGGGTTGTTGTGCCCCAAGTGCAGGACCTGGCATTTGGCTTTGTTAAACCTCATGTCATTGGCCTCAGCCCAGCGGTCCAGCCTGTTCAGGTCCCTTTGCAGAGCCTTCCTACCCTCCAGCAGATCCACACTTCCACCCAGCTTAGTGTCATCCGCAAACTTGCTAAGGGTGCACTCAATGCCTTCCTCCAGGTCATTGATAAAGACATCGATAAGGGCTGGACCCAGCACTGAGCCCTGAGGAACCCCACTTGTAACTGGCCTCCAGCTGGAGTTAACTCCATTGACCACCACTCTCTGGGCCCAGCCCATCCGACCAGTTTTCAACCCAGGAGAGTGTGCGCCTGTCCAGGCCAGAGGCTGACAATTTCTGAAGCAGAATGCTGTGAGAAACTGTGTCAAAGGCTCTACTGAAGTCCAAGAAGACTACATCCACAGCCTTTCCCCCATCCAGTAGTCAAGTCACTTTGTCATAGAAGGCGATCAGGTTAGTTTGGCAAGACCTGCCTTTTGTAAACCCATGTTGACTGGGCCTGATCACTCAGTTCTCTTGCATGTGCTTCATGATAGCACCCAAGATTACCTGTTCCATGACTTTCCCCAGCACTGAGGTCAGACTGACAGGCCTGTAGTTTCCTGGATCCTCCCTGCAACCCTTCCTGTAGATGATCATCTATTCTTTCAGTCATCTCCTTTTTCTGTCAAAAATGTCCCAGACAGAACAATGAGTGGCACTCAGTGATGCCATGTAGAATTAAAAGATGACTTTTCTTTCTTGAGGCTCTATTGACGTTTCAAAATAACTCACCCCAAAACACTTTCTTCTCAAAATTTTATTTTCTTGAACACATACTTGCATAAATATTAATGATTATATATTTTATAATATTTTTAATAGTAATTTTTGAAGATGTTTACTACATTCACACTTGAAAAACATTTTCAAGTTTGTCTCTTAAAGAAAAATAAACTTGTCTGGTTTTCCTCACAGTCATAAAAGAGAGGTAGTTTACAGCTAGGTAGTATATCAAGTGTGCAAGTCAATACCCTAAGATTCAGTCAAGCTCAGTCTTTTTCCTCAAAAATATTGATCTACTACAGTATTCAGATTTATATGCCTAAGGTAAACTAAAAGAATCAAAGTAGAAGAGATTTAAGTCTTTTAGGGAAAGGATTGTCCCTTGCAACATTTGCAAAAATTCTCTAGCATGAAAGAAATCCTTTTCCTCAGATCTTACAGTAAGAAAAATAAAAATCTACCACCAGGAGAATGCTGTAATACTCCTTTGAAAATTGTAGATTGCTTGGAATAGCTTGTTCTCCTGAGGAAGCTAAAGTCTAGAGAGTGTTAAGACAGTAGTTTATGAATCCTGTGAAGTTTAATACTTTGACTTTAGACAAGAGGTTTTTTTCCTAAGAAATGTGGTTCTGCAAATCCTTTTGGTATCTACATTTGCTGTTCTTGCTTTCTTTCGTCTGACTAGGAATAACATTCCAAAATCTGCTGTGGAATTTGGGCTGCTTAAAACACAAAGATTAACATGCATCTTACCTGGATTATGTGCCACTGTTCATAGAAAAAAATGGAGCTGAGTGCCTACCGAACAACAGAACAGTGATTTCAGGCAGCTATGCTTTTGCTAGCTAAACTTTAGCTAGCTCAACAAGGTAGACATGCTTTATACTTCTCTCTGGAGCCTGTATCCCATGAGATTCCAAGTATTTTCATGACTTTGAAAAATTGTAAGAAATTCAAAGCATTTTGAAACTTGTGGGATGTGTTGAGAACATTACAGAGAAAAGCCCAAGAGGAAACTTCAGTAAATAAAGCCACAATTTGTAAAGAAGGAGGGAAATACGGTTCAAAGAAGACAGGCATCATTAAAGCTAACACTGCAACCTAATTATCTCTTTTTCTTTGACAAAATTTTGCAACGTCTGACTTGCAACAAGATAAAGGAACGTAAAAGCATTTTACTAGAAAATATTTGTTTATTAGTATAATGACATGGGTTTATACAAAAAAATCACAAACAATTAAAAAAAAAAAAAAAAAAAGAGCTAGAATTAATACCCAATATATACACTATAGGAACAGTCCTGCCTTACTGGGAGTTAGATTTTTAGTTATTCTATGCACTTTGTGGGAGGTAAAACACAACCCTAAACCAACAACTGTTTGTTTGACTTCCAGGTTCAAATTAGCAGCTTTTCAAAACTCATAGAGCTGGATTAGTTCAAAACTCAATTCTCATTAAAATTTCTGTGAGCAATCAATCCCCATTTATTTTTTTTCACTAAGACAGTAAGTTGTATTATCTTTCAGATATTAGAGTGATATAAGCCACAATTTGTTTACTGTAGAGTTCTTCTTTCTTCAGGGGAGCATATCAGTGGCAATCAGCTTGAACTCACATAAGTAAAAAGTAGGTTCTTCATCTTAGATTGGTCAATAACTTGCTGATGAGCCCACTTAAGAGCACAGGATTGAGGTTAGAGGTGTGTGACCTCTAACACACAGATTTACAGGGAGCTATCTAAAATCTTAACAGAAGTTTCAACACAATGCTATTAGCTGTGGTCAGTGAATTGGCTCTCTACCATATGCTACCTGTCATACTACTCCTGTTCAACATCTTTGATGCTTCTCTCCCTGTCTCTTAGGAGAACTGCTGGAGTTACCATCAATTTAATTAACAAGAGACATTTAACGAATTACCTATGCAATGTACAATCAGTTGGAGTAAACTGTACATATTCTGACCTACACAGAAAGAGCTTATCTTGCACAGAGTAAATTAGAACACACTTTAGACAGAAGAAGCAATCATATGACAGTGGAGGCATCACAGCATCACATTTGTTAATGTTACCCCTGCATGGAACTGAATTCTTTTTGAAGTGTCATCAGTTTTCATAGGTTAAGTGCAACCTCACCCTTTCCATAATTTTACATTGAAAGGACAATGAAAGCGGAATAGTATTTTTTTAAAAAGTTTTAAGTAAATCTAAGAATACGTCAGCTTATTCTAAGCTTTTAAGATGTTACTGTTTTCTATTCTCTGTTTATTTCAACAAATGAACTGCCTCCTCTTCCTCAAATATTTACACTCCCTTTTTACTGTCATGTATGAAGCTTACAGAGGAGTTTTCTAATGGTGGCAAAAAGGTCAAGTAGACACATTTTATTTATCTTCTACCATCCCTCCATACCTCTTTTCTTCTTGAAGAGCATATGTTCCAGAGAACCCCACAATGCAGCAAATTAACACATTTACATAAGCAACATTTTGGACTGCTAAAACACAGACTTGTGCTGTTTTCTCTCAATTTTTTTCAGTGGCGAGAACAAGAGAGGTTTCAGTTCTTAAGCAATCTTTGCATAACAACACTGCATTCCTTCCTTGAAATGCTTCCCTGAAAGCATCAAATCCAGTCAGTTATTTTCCTGATATCCTAAAGATCTCCTAAGAGTCTTCAGCTATCAGCTATCAGCTTCAGCTCTTGTATTGTCACATACAATAAGGTTTTACAGAAGGCTTTGGAGAACAACCTACCTTGCAAGCAGGTGTTTGCTGTTGCTTTAATGCTTGCTTAGAGCTAATGTAAGGATAAGTTGCTCTTTTCCTCAGCTTCAAGGGATCTTAGAGTCTTTATTTTTAAATTGACCATAACCCACCCATGGAAACAACAGCTTGTCAGTGCTCACAGAAGGAGGACTTACAAGGGTAATCCATTTGAAGCACATAAAATGACAATCTGAAGCTGTGTTTTTGAATAAAAGAAGTAAAACAGTCATATAAGTCTTACATACAGCAGTGATGAGCATTAACAAGCTCACATTGTATAAGACAATAAATACATTGTGCTGAAGCTTTTTGCTGTGACCAGGCATAATTATTTCCAACAAAAACAGTGAGAGACAATCCAAGGACTTGTGGCAAATGAAATATTGATGCAAGACTATGAGTGCAGATTTTAATGACTCTGGTATGATTAGTGTTGTTAAAACCTACTATATAATACCTCTCTAGAATAATTTTTTTGTTAGCTTTCTGGGATTTAGGCATGCGCAAGCCTCTTTGACTTGAATGGAAATACTGCAGTGAAATCTTGTGCAGCTCTGAAATATGCATGCAGCCCTGCTATGCAGAGCAGAACACTTTCTATGCAGACATTTTCACTCACTTTACATAGTATTGAATAAATACATTTCAGATAGTCCTCAGCATTTAAAGCTTTTCTTCTGATATGTGCCAAAATTGCCATGTGCCTGAGAAAAGCATGTAAGGCTCTTTCTGAGATCTGGGTAGAAAAGACAGTCCACCAGCATGGCAAAACATATACTATACCTTCATAGAAAAACTGTATCTTTCCTTTAAAAGACACTGATCTCTTATTCTTGCATCCCAAGATCACTGCCTATAGCTGAATGCATAAATATCCATTTCAGCTGTAGAATTTTTGCAAGGATTTTAAGATTCCTTGTTAAAATAGCCACAAACTTAAAATTAAATAAAATGGTAATTTAAAGATAGTCCCAGAATGGTTTACAGACCAGACATCTCAGTGCTTCTGCTCATAAATTAGAAAAGCCAAGTAAACCTGATCGGAGGGCAGAGCTATGGCTGAGGGAAAGGGTCTGATTTTCACTGCACAAATGTCCTGTGACACCTGCACATTGGACAGCCTGATTTAGGACTGTGGGTTTTCTACATAGTTGGCAAGGAGAACCAAATATCTCTAATGGCCTTCAGCTAATATGAAGATATTGCAGTCAACATATCCTGAGCGACAGTATACAAAATTAAAAATTGTGGCCATCACTTAAGACAATATTTTCATATGGATATTCTTGTTAATACAGAAAAAAAAAATGTCACAAGCTGTTTTCATTAAGAAATAATGGGAAAAATCCTACATTCCCTCATTTTTTAAACTGCTCTCATTTTATTCCATTAGCAAAATGTTTCTTTTACTCTCTTCCACTGAAAATCTTAGGAAAAAAAATCCAGTGAATAAATAAAATTACGTCATGTTGACTTTTAATTTTTTTTGCCTCTGTAAAAGTGAAAAATCTGGGTAGGTGTTGAGTTAAAGACAATGTTTAACTTCTTGTTTGTAGATCTATTCTCAATCCCTTATCCTACAAGAATAGGAATATTCAGAGTACTCAGAGAAAGGGGGAAAAAATAAGAAAAGAATACCAACCTTTTCAGAACTTCGTATTAAATATTTGCCTCCTACATTCGTGGTTACTTATTTTCGTATCAACTGGGTTTTTTTCCTCTTGGGCTGGTCTCCTGCATCTTATAAGTAAGAAACTGTTGTTTGAAACTGAGATACAAGCATATTTATTTATTCCAGGGTCTTGGTTCGTACTAATCTACTGCTCACTTCGGTGTTAATTCAAGTCACCCTGATACACTGGTGCAATACTTCATCAACAAATATGCTTAACAGTGCTCATAGCTATAAAAAGGAAGTGATTTCACTAAATATTATATTTACTTTATATATTATTGTTAGCAGAAGTGGAACAGTAATAAAAAGAAATGGTGTATTTTTTCAGAGTAATAGTTTTTGAAGAGTATATAATTTTCATTAAGCTAACTTTGTCCTAAAAACAAAGCTTGGATGTTTACCTTGTAATTAGGAACTAAACATTATGAAAATAGTATGTTTCTGTGTGAATAAAAGTTTGAAAGCGGCTTTCAGGTTGATGGACAAGATTTCCAAATGCCTCGTGCTAACAAGAGTCCCAGAGACATCTGCAAAGACGTTTTTATCACAAAGAAAATAAAAAAGGCTGTGACTTCTTTATAAAGGCAGGAAGTAACAAGAAAGTGTTTGGTTTTTCTGACCACTTCACATAATTTAAAGAAATGGGTTCCAGTCATGAATTTCACATTTAAGGTGCTTTCAAATGTAGTTCAAAAACCTTGGAGTTGTGAAGCCATGTGCCTGGTTATAGGCTTTGATTGATTTTACCATGTACAGGACTTCAGTCTGTTGCTCCAGGTCGTGCTTCTCATTATTTAATCTGTTCTGCCTTACACAACAAGAGGTGGCAGGTGTCTCAAAATTCCATGCATTTGCTGGGTCTTTTTTGTTCATTCTGACTATCTGTCTGTCTGTCTGTCTATCTGTAATGCATTGCTACACTTAGAGATAAACATGCCTGGCATCTGTTTTGAAATTCGGCATCTATATATAAATGCATGCATGTGCCTTAATCTTCAGAAATGGGCTGTTTATTTAGATTGTATGCAAGACAACGTAAATTTCCCTTTAATCAAAAATATTTTCCCCTTTCTTCTGAAAGAGTTAGAACAGCTTGTGTGTGAAAAAAGAACTGTGTTGTTAAATGCTTGACAGACAATAGTACTTTGACATATGTAGTGAGTCTCTTCATGGTTGGAAAGCCTGGTCACCTGTATTTTGAGACTAGAGCATGAGGACGGACACATCCCAAGTTGTACATTTGCTTATTACAAAATGATACAATTTCCACAATAAAAAAAAAAAACGATCTGACACAAAGAAAAATAGACTAACCCTTTAGCTCAAGAACCAATAGCGGGAGGGAAGAGACAGTGATACAAGGCTCAACTTGGTCCCTTCACTCTGTATGAGTGAACATAAGTTCAAATATAAGTGTTTTCTTACCCTCCGTCAGAAAATTTTAATGTGCCAGCCTGCAATGCTTTGACTCTGCAGCAGTTTTTAGCTAATAATATCACTGTGCTCAAGTATCCACACTATTTGCCAGACCTGGCTCCCTGCCATTTATACCTCTTCCCAAAGATCAAGTTGGTGCTCAAAGGATCCCATTTCATTTCAGCAGAAGATGTGAAAGCAAAACTGACATAGATCCTCAGCAGCCTTTTTCAAAAATTATCTGCAGAATTGCTTTGAACTTTGGCAGTGTCGTGTGAAGCTGTGTGTTGACTCAGAGGGAAACTGTTTTGAAGGTGATTGGAGATGGTTTTCTTAATTTGTTAAATAAAAGGAGTTACAGGTACAGTCCCTCTTTTTTTTTTTTTTTTTTTTTTTTTTTGTGTATGTAGGATCTCATGTGTACTTGACAGCAATGAAGCTTTACAGAAGTTGAGGTATTTTGAAATTGTGCTTCAACCAAGCAAAATTTGAGAAGTAAAGAGCAACAGGCATAAGGTTCAGATAAATACTGACATAGAATCACTGGTGTTCTATCTAAATAACGAGATCATCTGAATAACCATTTTTAGAAGTATTTAAGTACAGCAAATTCTGGTAATAGTCTTGCTAATTTCTGTAGTTGGTACTGTTGTCTGTCGGACAGAGTGAGGCAGTGTTCCTGTAACTGATGTTGCAGATTGGCTTTTAGCTCATGAAACAATAAAAGTGTCTGCTCTGTTAATCATTGCAGCAAAACCTTAGGTTTTTCATATATGGACCATGATTTCTGTCAAAGACATAAAGTTTATATTAAAATTAAAACTAGTCTTTGAGTGGGAATGAAGGAACAGGAATGAAATTAAAGGGGTAGAAAGTGGATGAGGAAATGTGGTGGATATTTGTCTCCAGTGGATACAGGTTTATTTAACACATGTTATAAACTATTAGAGTCAAGCTTATTAATGCAAGGTTTTACTTCATTCTTTCTATTAGCACATATGATTCATATATGTGGGGGACTACTCTAAGAACTTATCTGGCTATGAAACCCTTAATTTTTTTTATATTTATACTATCTATTATATACTTTATATGTTATATGTTATAGATCATACATTATATATTATATATTATATATTATATATTATATATTATATATTATATATTATATTATATATTATATATTATATATTATATATTATATATTATATATTATATATTATATATTATATCTTGAGAATTGCAAACACTGACTGCAACTTTAAATTAATCTCATTGAAGCTTGTTGTCTCTAAATTCCATTACTTTTATTAGTAGCATAAATATTGGGATTTATAGAAGTTTTGGATTTATAGAAGGTCTTGTGATTTATAGAAGTTTTTGAACAGGAATAATTTTTTCTTCTTATCTGAGCAGGATCACAAATAGGAGAGGCACTGTCCATCTGATTTCTGGAAATCTGAGAAAACATTTACAGATCCTGTCTGCTGGAACTTCATGGCAGGAATTTTTTTTTCATTATTTTTTCTTTCTTTTCTTTTTTCTTTTTTCTTTTATTCTGTTTTTTAATTAATATAGTTTTCCTTCAAAAAGGCATTGCCGTAGATTTGCATTGTACTGCTGTAAACTACAAAACATTCTGATATTTTGAAACACGATTTCTGGAATGAGCATCTTAACCTCGAGAGAACTGTAATACATGACTTAAAGTTGTGTTATTTCTACAGAAACAAACTTGAAAAGAAAGTCTAAAAAGCAGAAGTCTCAAATTACCTTCCTGGAGTATGCAACTAATGTGTTTGATCCAATTGAAAAAAAAAAAATGCAGATACCTGTAAATGGGTAGGAATGGCCTTTAAAGCATCACCTCCCATTAGGAAATCATAATTCCCCCAAGAATGAATGAAATAAAAACTGCACTTCAGGGAAGTACAGCATTAGATGCCTGTCAAGCAGGTGCGAATCACAAAATATAACAGATGTGACTTCTAGCCAGATGGCAGAAGGGAAGAAGAGAGCACTTATCCCACAGCTTTTACTCTAGAAGAGTCAGTGTTTTCTTTTCTACTTACTCCAGATTTGTGCTTGAAGGGAAAAGAAGTAAACACGGAAGGAAACAGGCCAATGAAAAGACAGCTCAGTTTTATCTCCCAACTGCAGCTATATGCAACAGTAAGAACAGGATTAAGCCTTTCCCCCTCTGTGGATGTACAAGGAATTGGTGAACTGCATGGCAGAGTAAAATAGCAGCAGGGAGTTAGAGAAAGCAGGGCTTTTTGCCCCAGCTAGCGACACCAGGAAGGGTGGGAAAAACTCTCTGTATAGGTCTGGGGTAGGTGGGAGGAGCAAAAGACACATACCAGGACACACAGATCTTAGATCTCAGCTATAAAAATAAAAGTGCCTGTGTTAGACTATAGTTAAATAATCTAGAGCGTTTGCTGCTGAAATTAAATTAGGACAACTCAGGAAACAGGCTGAGAAGTCACCATGGATTGTTCTCTGAAATAATCATGTCCATGCTCAGCAAAAGCCAACGGAAGATGACAAAATATTGAGCATTGTCAGGAAGGAAGTCGAGAACAAGACAGAGGGTTGTGTTCTGCCACTGTAAAAGCTTTGGCATCCACGCCTTCAATATTTTATGCAGTCCTGATCTCCACATCTCAAGATAGATGTAGCAGGGCTGGGAGTAAAGAAGGGCAACAAACACGATTAAGAGGTGAAGCATCCAGCATATGTGAGGTAATTAAACAGCCTGGGATCTCAAATTTGATGAAGAGAAGGTGTGTATGTAGGATGTCTGAAGTTTACAAGATGACAGAAATTTACAAGTGGTGGATTGGGTGACTGCAGGATCGGTATTGACCCCATCTTGCAGTATTAGGGTTGCTGTTAAAACATCAGCTTAAAACAGATGAATAAAATACCTCTTTACAGAGCAACTGATGAACTTTAGGAGTTGCTGCCACATGAGGTTGTAGAGGCAGAAGAATGAGTGGTTGCAAAAGAGTTTGAACAAACTCATGAACAGGTCTATAAACGGGTATTAGAGGGAATACGGAAGCATGTACTCTCTGACATGTCTAATAACATGATTGTGGATGTCAAGAAGAAGAGGTGAATGGATCTGAAAAACTTTTCAGGCTCACATGTTTCCCCCTACTAACTAGTGACTCTTTTTGCTGTCATCAGGGAATAATGTTAAGCTAGATGAATCATTATAGCACCATCCAGTAGGGGTTTTCCATCCATTTTTCACAAAAAAGACTACAAAAGTGGTGATATATACTATTTTTACAACTCAAGTCCTCAGGCAAGTTTAACCCATTCCAAAATCCTAATAATCTTTCCTTTGTTATTATTTTAATCTTTTAGTTAATTCAGATAGTAAAGTACACATACTATTTTTTAACAATAGGCGTGCCCTTCCAGATCTGTTCTTGTTTTGGCTCATATGGATACTCATTTATATAAACACTTGCATAAGCACACCATTTTTTTAAAAGTAACTTTGGAAAAGATACAGTGGACATTAAAAAGCAAAGAGAGTCTGTGAATTTCATGACTGTCACTATTCTTTTTCCAATTTTTATCTGGCCTTTAACACTCCAGTCATGCTTGTGTAGTTGCCCTTGTGCAACTCCAGAATGAAAAAGTTAGATCTCCCTCAAAGGAACTACCAGCTCTGCATATCTTCCCCATGGTCTCTGTTTCCTCAGGAAACTTGAGTGTAAAAGATATAACAATTAGAATGAGATAATTGTTGCAGTCCTTTCGTATTGTGCCCTACTTCAAGAGAAAGCCTGACTCTTGTGGTGTCACAATCTGAATCTATTTCAAGAAAGCATGGTTAATAGATGAAATGAAACCACAATAGAACTAGTGATAGTACCTTAGTAACATTTTGTTCCTACTATCTTTCCTGAAAGTTACAGTTTATGTGATGTTTTACAGCTCTTCTGTCAGATAGAGAGATATTCATATTCTCATTTTACACACAAATACACCAACATTAACGGTCTTGGGTCTATAATATATATATAGATTGCACTACAGCTGACTTGATGTACTGGAACTTCAGTTTACCAACTGCCTTTATTCTTTTCTATCCCCTGATGGACGCTGTTTTTCAGTGGCAGTTACGATAAAATAAGGAATTGCTTATGCTTAAACAATACTTCTAATTGTTTTAGCACTACAGTGTGGTTATCTTGTGCCTGTCTTTAGTAGTTATCATAAGAATGTTTGCTTTAATTTCTTTTAATGTACTTCTGCCTGGAAATTTCCATTCAGCTTTCTATAAAAAAAAAAAGACAACATTGTTCCCAGAAAATATGTTCTTTATATTGTGGAAAAAGTTTCCCCTTGATATTAATGTGCCTATACATTCCATTCGTTTTTAGCTTCATGATGTTCTATGCATGTTCTTATACTGCACCCAAGACTGTGGTATCTGAACACCAGTACAGCTAAGCACCCATCAAGGTGAGCTATGTTGACCAAGTTTCTACTCCGTTCCCTCTCCTCACACAGAAATACATTATATTGGATCTGGATGCACATACTCCTCAGCTACTAATTGGTTTTGAACCGTTGTGAGCAAGGAAAGAAGCTTTACAGTAACATTGGAGAGCTGATATTTTTGGTCATTCTTATATCTAGCAGGAACTAATTTGAAAGCTTTAGACTCAGAGGTGAAAATAGACGTGAAAATAGACATGAAAATATGCATCCTGAATATGAGCAGCACCCCTAAGTTGAAGGAGTGCTCGAAAAGTACTGCTGTCCATATTGACAGTAACTGGAAGTTCTCAAAGAAGTGGCATTACTTGGTCTTACTGCATTGAACACTTATTTGCAAATAATTGCCATAAATACCTATTTTAATATGATTTAGTTCTGTGGCAGAGTAGGTAAATTTCTGCTACCAAAATAAAATCTCAGCTTCTGCTTTCTACCCATAGAAGCACACCTGTGTACTGTTGTTTGGGTAGCATTTCTCCAACTAAGTTTGAGGGCTACAGCTTGCAAGTACTTGCAGATTTTTTTTATTTGTGCCTACATAACAGAACTAATTATAGGTGACACCACAGTGGTGGAACATTATTGGAGGAATTCAGCAACAAACATAATCAAAAAAAGTTCATTTTTTTCTGCAAACTGCTGGAGAACTCCTTTACCTCAGTCTGCTTACTCTGACGTTTGGAAAAGATACTGTCACTTATGATGTCTGAAGAGCTGTGACTTCCCCCATTGCTTCAATTCTTGCTGCACAAACAAAGTTGATGGAGCACATTATGGATTTTTCACTTGCCTGGAAGAGGAAAATCAATTTCCATCTAATAGAGCAGGAGGTCACTAAATACTACCAGCTTCTCTGTGGCACTGTAGACTTAAGCAGTGGTCCTACGAGACAGAGAAGAGTGGGGAACAAGATCCTGGAGTGCATTAGTACACAGACAAATAGAGAGGAAAATTAGATACTGAAAAAAAAATGAACTTAGAAAAAAAAGTAAACTGCAATTCCTTTAAGAATGCCTGAATAGAAACTGTGCACACAGAAGCTGGAGCAGCTGCATCAAGGTCAGACTTGCTACTTAATTTTCTTATGATGGAAAGCTTGAGCTCGTATGTACACAGTAAATCTAGCACAGGCAACACTGTGGGTCATTTAGTAAAAGTCAGCTGGGATACCTGCAGCACTAAGTGACATAATATTTTGAAATTGTGAGAAAGTTTGAAATGAGAGATAAGCAACTCACTGCTGAGAAATACTTAGGAGGCATGGGTGTGAATAAATAAATAAATGAATAAAAGCAAATGATGTAATATCCTAAAACCAAACTGAACAGAGCTGTGCCATTACATAAAGAAGAATTTCTTCACCATGAGAGTGGTGAGACGCTGGCACAGGTTGCCCAGGGGAGTTGTGGATGCCCTGTCCCTGGAGGTGTTCAAGGCCAGGTTGAATGAGTCCTTGGACAGCCTGACCTAGTGGGACGTATCTCTGCCCATGGCAGGGGAGTCGGAACTAGATGATTTTTAAGGTCCCTTCCAACCCAAACTAGTCTATGATTATATGAATCTATGATTGTACAATTCTATGATTCTACTTGTTTTCGATGGTCATTTTTCTGTGGAGAGGAATGACCAAGGAAGCTGGTGGGACAAGAAGATCCTGTATACTTCTCTGGAAAAAAGATGAATATTGTGTCAAACTTTGATAATATAATTGATTTGTACTTGTGCAAAAACTGGGCTTTTTTTTCCTGTGAGAATATGACTGGGTGTTCTGTCCTTCCTTGTTACTTCCAGGTGATGAGTTCACTACAAGGAAGATGCACAAACCTCAGGTTTAGTGTTCAGCTGTGTTGTCACCTCACATAGGCTAATGTTCAAAGCTAGTAAGGTCTGCTGCTGATAGGCGGCTGTGTGCTATCCCTTATCATGCCATAAACAGGAAAGAGGACAGGCTGAAGGAATTTAGTGAGACTGCTTGCACAGGTCCTCTGACAGGTGGTGGTGAAAATGCACATTCAGTATGTAAGAGAGGAGACACCCAAAGACAGGCTGACTTACTGAGGATATATGGATGCCTTGGGTAGTGTTTCTGTGGGATGTGTGGGATGCATATTATCTGGAAGAGAAACATTGTATTGAGAGTTCCAGGTAGATGCAGGAAGACACTGAGGAGATACTGCAAGATATTCTTCGGAAGTGTAGGACAAGCAGCCAGCAACAAGGGAACTAAGTAAGCCCAGATAGTTCAGAAGAAATACAACTGTGAAGATCTACATGACCATTATGCATATCTGTACACTGCAAAAAAACCAAACCAAACCAAACCAAACCAAACCAAAAACCCAAACCATAAGAAACAGAATAAAAAAATAAAAAAACCCCAAAACATTGTCTTCATTCTCATTCCCCGCTTATTTTCCAGATGACCATGGCAAACAAAGTACAGATCACCCTACTCCATAGCAAGGTAAGAAAGAAATAGATACCTAAGTAATGCATCCTGAAGTGCCTGCTCAATTCAAACACACCCTTATTTTGCAAATGGCTCCTCTGACTTCAATAAAGACTTTATTCCCAGTCAATGATGTCAGGTGTCAGATGTCAGAAAACTTAAATAGATAGTCACTGGATAAAACAGAGTTATGGTGCTGCCATTCCAGCTGACTCAACTAGAACATACTATGGTTTTACTAACAGGGGTTTACTCTTTACTAGTATTTATAGAGATAGATTGTCACGGAGGCAAACACTTGCAGTAAATCAAAGGAAGATGTTCTTCAGGAAACAGGCATTTCTTTCTACCTATAAGTATTGCACAGTAACAAAATTTAAAGAAAAAAAAAGAGAAAAAGCACACCTAATTTAATTGCATTTTCTCCAGTACTTTAGAGAATTTATGAGAGTGAGACACGCATATCTACTAAGCATCTATTCTATCTTGAATTATACTCTCTTGGGTCAAATTTTTGGAGTTTCACTACATAGGCAATGAAGCAAAGAATGGATCCAAATTGGTTTTAAATTAATCAGACTCACAGTTAAAAAGCAGAGCATCATCACTTAGGTTAAATGTCAGTTGTTCATCTTCAGATTTATGTATTTTATTAAACTTGCCATAATTGACCTTTTCAAGTATAACACTCAGTTAAAACCTGGAGAAAATGGCAATATGATAAGAGAAGGACAATTTCAGTTACGACCAAGTCATTGTATAAAAGATGAGATATGAAGATATTAATTTATCTCTTCTCACTATTTTCTGCAGTAGGGCAATTACACATTTGGATTGATGCTTTTTGGAATGGATGTGATCTCACAGCTGAATTAGAGGTGGGCGGGGAAGGTTGGAAAAAGAGTGAGAAAGGCTTCATTCAAAGCTATAGAAGTCAGTGGAAAGATTATAATGGATTTCTGTGAGTTTAGCATGCAAATGGAAATCTGTTCGGTTTTAAATAACTTTAATAAAATAGCTACCCCTTTGGCTGTTGTATTCCCTTTGAATTCCCCTCTTCACTTCTCTCTTTCCAGTCAAAGACTATCACTTGTAAAAAGAGTCCAAACTGTCTTTGCGAAGAAGAATGAAAGCATCTCCTTGCACAACATTGCTGAGTAAGTATACTAAATGAGGAACTTTCTTATATGCCACTCTAGTCCTACTGACTTTCAGCTAAGTCACCGAATGCAATTACCTTCTGGCATCAGTCACTTTTATCTCAGTTTATGAGAAAAATAATTTTTTTCAATTAAGCTCTGAATGTTTATGACAAAATAATAACCTGGCTTTCTTGAGTGCACCAGAGTACGTTGTAAAGTAAGCTGTGTGCTCACTGGGAGGCAGGAAGTGCATGCATGGGCAGGGTTTGTGCCAAGTATTGTACCCCTTAAGTTTTGACAGATGAACAATGTCAGTGAAGTCAATGAGTCTGTTAACAAACTTACACATTTTGGCAGTTTGAGGCCAGCCTGCTCAGTACAGAGCTTTGGCCTGCTCCAGTTAAGCCAAATGACAAACTGGCTTTAAAGGGAGAAAACAGTAATAAATGAAACATGTTAGATCATCAGAATGAATGAAGTGTTGATTAGAAGTCTTATTTTCAACAAGTTTGTTGTCAGCTTAGCACCATGTGAGTCATTCTGGGATGGATCTTGTATTTCTAACACAGATATAACTCCCGTCGACTTCCCAAGCAGTTTTGCTGAAAGTAGCATTGAGTAAATCTAGGTTTGGATTTTCATCATCTCAGCTTTCCCCAGGGAGGTATGGTATTGTGTTTGAATTGGCATCACATGTGTCAATCTTTCAGTCACATCTGCTACTTAACAGGTCTTTCTAGATCATCCATCATTTGTTCCTAAATATTCAATGATTCAATAAAATCTTTTGAACCAAATAATGCCATTAACACTACAAATAAACTGAGTGATTTCATTGCACTTCACATATTTTATTTTGTCTTTCATTGTTATGACAACCAGGCAGCTCTGTACATGTGGGAAACAAAACCGGTTTTATCTGGAAGACTATTTCATGTTTTATGAAACTAAAATGAATCTGTGTTTAATAATGTGTGGACTCAAAATAAAAGCACAGAAGCCTTCTTGAAGGTGAGATTACAGGCTGGCTCAATAAAGAAAAACAGTTTTAAACTCCCCTAGTTTCTTAAAAAAGCACACCATGAAAATATGTCTAACACAACATATACAAGTTAAGGTATATAATCCAGAACCTAAACAAAGCCCACTAATGGTGATGGAAATATGCCTGCTGATTTCAACTTGCGTTGACTCAGTGCTTTTAATAACAATTAATAATCTCACAAGAATATGCACTCTAAAGAATTGAGTTTAATCACCACTCCTCACCTGTAGTGTGGCATTCAGCAACATAGCCCTTTGCCCCATACCCAGTGAAGGGTTCTCTTTAAGCGCAGGTACTCATAGGGAGGGGAGGATAGGAGAGATCTGGGCGTGTGACCATTCTTGGATGTGGTAGGATTCCTAGATAGTCTTCCAAAAATATATCACATACATTTATTTTATTTCTCCTTTAAGAAGGAGACTTTGGGCAGCTTTTAATTGCAGATATAATGTCATGGATTTAAGTTACCAGACAGTTTACTATGCAAGAGGATGTGTGGGGGCCATCTTGAGGGCCCACAAGTGTAAACCACTGGCATCTGCATTAGGTATCTCCAAATTCTCTTAGATGCAAATGCTTAAGAGAAATATTATGAAGTTGGAAGCATGGGGGCAGAGTGTAATAAAAGAGGAAAATACTTAGCAGTTCTTCCAGATCAGCTAATTTTCATTGACTTGAATAAAAACACATCTTAATCATCCATCATCTTTTTATTCTCTCTCTGCAAGCATCAGACATTAATTCAGTCATGGCAGAAGTAACTTGGCAATGGAGAGACACCAAAAGGACAGTGGAAAACCGGAAAAAAAACTCAAAACACCAGAAAACAAGGTAGATTTGCTATACTCCATATTAACAAAAAAAAACACCTGGAACAATCATTCAAGGGTCAAACCAAGAAATACATGCACACAAGAGCTATCTGCCAGAGTCAGGAAGGATAAAAATGAAAAACCCTTTTATTACCTGATTGGAACCTACTACAGGAGGCTGGGAATTTCTCCATACTTCCGGAGAGCATGACACAAGCAAATATGAAATGAATGTAATGATCCCAGTGACCCTACAATGAGTGAGAAATAGAAAGTTATTGTTCTCTCTTTTAAAATCTGAAGTCAGAAAGTAGAAGAAAGGGTTACATGAATATGATGAATTGGGAGTTCTTCTGTTCATATACATCTTGATGATCAGAAAATATAGAAAAAAATATTCATAACATGAAACATTTATGATTCACTGATCCTACTATTCAATAGACTTACAGACCAGACAAGTGAATTCCAATCGTAAAGATCAGAAACCGTACAGTAGTAAATCCAAAAGAAGGAAGCAAGCAAAGTTTATCTGAGTAGACAGAGCTTATCTTCTGTGATATGATATGATGTAGCATATTACAGATATAATATAATGACTTTTTCCTTCTTTTTTCGCTTCACTTTGACCTGAAGGAATCCTGTTTACAACACTCTTAGAAGAATTTTAAAAATTAGTTATTCTTCAGACTGATTTCCAATTTGATTTCCAATTTAGTTACAATGTTTATTTTACCATTTTAAAAGTAGTTGCATTTCAAAAACTAAAAATAGTTTTAAAAGTTCTCTTTCAAAGTGTCAAAATGGAACACTGAAAATTGGGAGGGATGTTGGGTTTTTTTTATGTTTGCTTAAATTTGTAATATTCACATATAATTTTTATCAATCCATACTTGAGGTTTCAATACCCAATATGTCTCATCAATGATTTTTGAGGAGAAAATAAAAACCCAAACAAAGATAAAAAAGAGAAAACTATTAGCTGCAATGAGATTGGTGGAAGAAGGAAAATCACTTTTAACTTGAATTCTCTTTTAGGCCAGAAAGAAAGTAAAGCCAGCTTGTCTTGGTTGATGTAAAGAGAGATTGATGGATATTGGAATGCCTGAGATGACTGTAGGAATTTCAAAGTTCCTCCACTCTGCTACCCAGTCACCAGAAAATGTACTCTCCACTGGCTTGGGGCCAGCTGCTGTGTAACAAAAGTGATAATTTAAAGTAACTCCACGGTCATGGGTAAAAGCAAGTTAAATGTCAGTAGGTCAATGCATACTGTATACAGAAATTCGCAGAATAAAATATTAGATCACATTTAATTTGCAGCTGCTGGCTTGTAGAAATTGTACTTAGAGCTGAACAGTAAAGCTTTATAGGTAATGGAGTTGATTATGGTCCCATAGTTATCTCTCTCAGGCAGAGTTGTTGGGACTTCAGTGTTTTCAAAGGGCTTTGAGACAGCAGCAGGGAAAGTATTATTTTTTTGTGTAGAGGTAAAGGCTTTTTGGCTGCTTGGGAAACTTGAAGAAATCATTTTCTGACTTAGCACAGAGGAGTTCATTTGAAGAAATAACAGGAGAGAAGCTATTCGCCACGTAGCAATTCAAAATATTTTAAAGAAGCCTACAAAATTGCTTTCAGATTGTGGCATGATGAAGTAAAAAGATTTTTTCTTCCTTAAGAATACATTTCTTTAAATTGTCACTTGAAAAAAGTGAAATCATGGAATTTCTGCTCCAATGCACTAGGTTTGCAAATAGATTTCACAATACAGATCCAAAAGACTGCAGAAACCAATGTGAGTGCTGCCGTTGGATTGTGAAGGATTTATTTATTTATTTTTACTCTCCCCAGTCATCTTGTGGCACTGAGGACTTTTCTTAATTTTCATTTGTTTTAGGCTTCTATAAAATAAATAAGAATAAAATTACATAGTTTAGTCAATACTCCACAGTGGGATCAGCAGGTGAAAAGCAACAAAGTTTGTAAAGATTGTGGTTTTGATATCTCAAAGTAAAGAAGACAAAACCAGAGAATTTGTCAACAAATTTATTTTAAAAAGCAGGCATAGATACAATAGGTATTTGAGATATAAAAGTATACCATTTAGTAACTGTAATACTGATTCCTCATGAAAACAACTCCTATGATGGACTGATTATGAGTCATAATTTTTAGTTTAGCAAGTATTACCTTATGTCATTCCTCTGTATCTTTACTGTGATATGCTAAATGAACAAATATGTAAATGTAATATTGGTGGGAGTGGGCATGATATCTGTAGATGGTGTACCAAGAAATATGAAGCTAATATCTAAATTCTATTTTTTTCCATTCCTTTTGCTTCCCCAACATCTCTAATGCACAGTTTTCACTGCCTTGAATAAGCAGATAAACAGCTCTGAATATCAAGTACAGTGGAACAAGCATCTCCAAAATTGCACAAGGGAATAATATCAATATTTAAGCCTGAATCTACATTCTTCACCTTTTTTCAGTAACCCCCACATAGTGATAAATTTGCACAGTTATAACTAAGCCAGATCATACGTGGTATAGGAATTGACTTTGTGTTTTTACAAGCACAAAAAAAAGTACAAAAAACCCAAGAAAAAAAGAGAGTGTTAATCTTTAATATAAATCAAATTTCAACTAGACTAACTTGTGGATGCATCTATGTAATTTTATGCTGGATATCTGATCCTGAAGACTGAACTACCAGACCTAAGAAAATAAAATAAAAAAAAAGACAAAGAAAAGTTCTACAAATTATTATATATTATTAAAATGGACCAATAAGAAATAAACACTACATACACTCTTAATTTTAGCATGAGAGCACCGAGGAAGTTAGAAGGTACAACTTTGTCCTCAAAAAAAAGTCACACAAAAATATATGCACAGATTACATACCTGTAATATCTGTCACAGCGTATGTATCTACAGAGAAGACTAAAGTTATTTTGTTAGAAAAATAAAATAGGCCAGTCAATTTCATTTTCAAGAATAACAAAAAATCTTGTTTCAACAAAAAAACTCCCAGACTCAGATTTTAGTCAAAATAAGGAAAATTATAATGATTCATTGCTTACAAGCATTGTTTTCCAGTTATTTTTTTAATTAGGTTTTTGGCCTTATACTCAGCAGCTTCACACTGTATTGTCTTGTGTCTAACCTAGCGTCCTTTTTCCTCTTATCTTTGCAACATCTAGCAGTTTCCATTTAAAGCACATGAGACATTGCAATTCCATACGTAGAAACGTGAGTTAACTCTCAAAGGCTCGGCTAAGCCAGCT
The DNA here is from genome assembly GCF_017976375.1 of Cuculus canorus. Lineage (NCBI taxonomy): Eukaryota > Metazoa > Chordata > Aves > Cuculiformes > Cuculidae > Cuculus > Cuculus canorus. The sequence continues at coordinate 74,157,232 of NC_071402.1, forward strand.
TTCTGAACTAGAAGCAAAATGATTATGAGTTATGGTACTCTGCTCAGTGAGCACTATTGACGTTGTTAAACACTAGCCTAAGCATTGATGTGTTATCTTGTACCTTAACTTCACACCCCATCACTTTTAAAGCATATGCAAAGACTGCATTGATTACGTATATGTCCAGTATAACATCTAAATAGTGTATTGAAACCTAAAGATTAACCTTATTTTTTACATAGTATGCCAAATGAGAACAGTCAGAAAACACCAAATAAAAACATATCTTAATTTTTCCTATTAAATGTAATAATCACCTCTATGATTTACACATGGCAAACCGTAGGAGTAAGGAAATATACAAGCTTCTTCCTTTTGTTTGCTTATCCTTTAATTATTGTTTCCATATTTCAAGGCATTACATTAGTGAAAAATGTTTAGCGGTGAACTTGTCAGTGTTAGGTTTATGGTTGGACTTCATGATCTTAAAGGTCTTTTCCAATCTAAATGATTCTATGATTCAATTATTCATGTTATTTATACTGTCTATCTATGATGGATCTCATTACTAATTTGCAAGAATGTTCTCTGAACTATTTTTCCTCAAAATAATAAAAAAATATGACTAAGGATTTTTTGTTTCCTAGGTGGAATGGAGTTAATGTTGTTTTTTTTTAATGGAAATTTGCATTTTTCTTCTACTCCACTCGAATCCTTAAAGAAATAAATCTACAGGCTAACATAACTTAAGTGGCAATAAGAGAATTATACCAGGCTTTAGAAATGTCTTGGTGGCCTACCAGCTGGTAACAGTTTTCTGTCTCTTGAGTGCTGTAAAGTGTGTAATCTGTTCATATAGGCAGATGGATGTGTGAGTTTGATGTACTGAGACAGTAGTAATAACGCCATTAGACCTGCAGTTTAATGATGTATTGTTCTTTGTGCATGCCTGCTTTGTCCATCATGTACCTGGTCATCATGGGGCAAAAAAAAAAGCAGACCTTTTGTGTAAACAGTCAATAGCTTTGTTAATCTAATTGTCAGTAATAGTCTTACCGGTAGAAAGGATTCCATTCACAAGTATCCTACATTTTCTAATGATATTCTTTCATATTATACCTAGCCAGCACCTACAGAAATGCATATTTTGGTCAATTATTTCAAACATTCGTTTTTCCCTTGATTCTGTAAAAGCCACTTCAAAACTTCACAGAACAGCAAATGACATGAACTGTGAAATAAAAGTCAAGAGCAAATGAACTAGTGGGAAGTTTCAAATTTCAGAAATTTAGCTGAATCTCAAGTGAAGCTACCAGAAAGTCAGTAAACCTAATGTTCACACTTAATTTTTAATAGTAACACAATTTCAAAAGATCTGAGGTAAAATTTATTCCATTAAACCCTATTTTCACAAGGCCAAGTGAACCACTGTCATCTTCACTGATGGCTGGAATATATTTTAAGAAGGTGAAAGGAAAAGTGTCATGTAAAAGGAATCACCTTCTGTAGTGGTTAAGAGGTATCACTGGTGTCACTTTGCAATTTAGTAGATAAGCAATCACCAAATATAGTTAGGTGATACTAAGCTATTGGAGTTAAAAGCATGAACTGCAAACATTTATATGTTTGTGAAATAAAATCCCGCTCCCACAGAAAGCAGAGTGAAACCTGCTGTTATACTCATCAGGGCAGCAATTCCATTTACAGTTTTTAGCACCACAGAAAAACATTTACGATCACATGATTTGAAGCTCTTGAAGACATGGCATAAAATTCCTTTGAATTACTCCTAATGGCAATGCACCTGAATAACTTCACGTCTCATAGGAAGATAGGAAAATTATATTTAAAGAATTCAATAGATGTGTAAATTGTCACATACTACCTCAAAATATGTTCCAATACAAGACTAGTGTAAAATATGTGCACATGTTTTCATTTTAAGTTTGTCTCATTTTCATTTTATCTAGATCCCAGCTTATCTGCTAAATTAAACTGCTGTCTGGTGCAAGAGGTCTGCTTTCCTCACGTGTCTCTTAATTGTGATCAAATCACCTCTTAAACTTCTCTTTAGCAGGTTGAGATTTACATCTCAGTGTGTTTTCTAGGTCTTGCAGTCCTCCCTGCAGAGCTATATTAGTTTCATAGTCATGGTTGACTTTAGGCAAGCCTTTGGAGTATTACCAGCATTTATTTACAAAGAGCTGTCATTTGTTAGGGTTCAGTAATGCTGAAGAAGCTGGTTATCAGCCTGGGGAGTAGTTGGAGGGGCACAGACACTACTGTTGGGGAGCTTTTGTATGACAAAGGCCATAAGCTCAGCAGGATTTTTCAGGTGGTTTCCAAACTCTTAGTTTATTTAGATGTTAAACCACATACCAGCATGTTTGCTTGTTTTGGCTTAGTCTCAGCTGATGCCATGTAGGGTACCGTGCCATTGGGTTTACATAAGACTGACGTCTGCCTTGGTGCTATGTAGACACAGGATGCTGTCTCTGAGAGCAGCTTTAAGAACAAGCTGTGTATACAACACATCTCAGACATAATTTACTGGGTTTTGTTTCTTCCTCCACGCAGTATTTTTTTTTGAAGACCTATCTTTACTCTTCTTTTAAAAAACACATATCCTTGAAAGAGGGAAACAATTGTGTTAAAGGGAATATCGTGAGAAGAGATACAGCTAGCTTCCCAGTTAATTTTAATACCTTGTTTAAAGAGATTTTTTTTAATAATATTTGCCTGAAAAGGAAAAAGAATTCTTTTCAGCCTTTAATTAAACAAATACAAGACTGGCACAAGATTTCATTATCTTTTTCGTGTTTCTTTGTGCATTGAGATGCATTATAGTTTTAATATAATTGTGACAACAAAGTTTCATGATTGTCAGTTTTATTTTACTATTCAATTAGGCTAAGTAATTATTGTATTTTCTAATTTAATTTTGACTACTCACGTTACCATAAACATATATAAAGTCAAAGCTTTAGTTAAGTAGAAACTAAGAGGGAGAGGTAGTTTTTTTCTTATTGCTAAAACCCAAAATAGTTTACCTTTTTACCTCAACATAATCTGAGACAAATACAATGAAATCATGTACCAGAAGCCACATGGAAAGAATTTCTCCCTTCAATATCTTTCCGTATTTTATTTCAGCTCCTATTTTATAACTTCTTCACTTCCTAAACCTGTCATAACCACACCAGTCAATAAATAAATGTACAATTTTTATTTACCATCTCAAGCATGCTACTTATTATTCTATTACCCTTGATGTCTGGTTTTATTACAGCTGAAAAAAAAATTCAAGCAAAGTAACCAAATTAAAAAAAAATGCATATTTAGTTTCCCTTTAAAGCAACAACTACCCCCAACTGATTTGCAGCCGTATAAATATCCATATTAACAATACTCTATGAATGTCAAGCAAACTTCTTTGGCATTTGTTTGAAGGCCTTGCTCAAGTTTCTGCACAGCTATAGCACCTTAGTGGGGTCAGCAAGACAGTAATTAGTAGCTGTGTATTGCTTTTCAAAAAACTCCTTGCCTGTCATATTTGCCAACATCTCTGTTGAGGTGAGTGTTAGATTAGGGCATCAGTACTCAGAGGGTAGCTGTCTTTTAATGATGGAGGTGGCAGGAAACTCTTGTCTCACCTTACAGTTTCATGGTGCCTGACTTCAGCGTAGCTGACTTAATTTACAGCACTCTGAGATGTGGCAATACATCTAAAACCTGTTGTTCTCGCTCTCTTACTAATAGCTTCACTGAAGTTTGGCACTGCATGTCTGCAGAGAACGACATCAGCTGTATGTCTACCACTGCTTGTTTTTTCATTTCATTGTGCTCAATATCTGGGTTTCAAAAGAAATAATTTCATTCCTTGATTAATACAGTTCAGTTTGAATATTAGGTGGGCTTGGGCGAAGTGGCTGGAATACAAAGCATTCTGTATGGCTGCAGGAGATTCCAGCTGAAATACTTCACAAAACTTGTGAAGATTTTTGTATATTCAGCCAAAATCCTTCCAAGACCTCTAGCCACATGTAGGTTTGCTTTTGCTTTTTGCTTTTTTAGGCAGGTTTGTATTTCTCACAGGAAGAATATCACAGGTCTGTGCAGATTTAAAAATTTAAAAAAAAAAAAAAAAGCAATGCATCTCTTTCCTTGCAATAATCACTGCAAATGGGAAGTGACTCATTCTTCCTCTTTGCCCTTGCAATATCCCAATAATATGATGTTATTTATTACTACATTGAATTCTTTTAGAAAACCTGCTGTTTCCCATTTTCTTCCAAGACAGCAGCAATTTTCGGTGGTAGTACCATACTAAATGACATTTGAGCACTTCCTTTTGTGACTGTGTACAAGGCTTTGAGAATCTCAAATAGGATTTGACTGATGGAGAAGCCTGTCTTTGGTTTGACACAAAGATATCCCTAAGCTATTTTCTACTAGTGTGCCCTTATATAAGTAGTCTGATTTCCACTGAATTATGCCAGCACCCGGAGTTAAGTCTGTGCAAAAATTGCTTTGCTATGTTGGAATAAAATAGTCATTAAGCTCCTCAAAGAGAAGAGGCACTGCTGATGTTAGCCTTTTTTCTAAGAGAGCTTGTAGGGTTTTCCCCCAGCCTTCTCCTACCATCTTTGTTACCTACTGTTGTTCTCATGTGAGACACGACCATAAAACAGATGTCCTTAGTGGTGAGGCTTGAGGAGGGTTGGCCATGCAAGAATAGAAGCCAGTGATGGGAATCCCAATGGCTCTTTAATGTGCTGTGCCTAGCCCATAAAAAGGGGTAAAAAGGGGTAAAAAGCAACTTTGTCATCCCAGAGCTTCCCAGGAGATGAACTGGCAGCTGGAATCGCTATTATCTCTGCTCCCTGTTCCTGCCAGCAGGTAGTCATTTGCTGTGAAATTGGCAATATCCAAAATTCAGTCAAATGCAAAGTAAACAAACTGAAACAACAGAGATAAATATTTGCTTTCTAATCCCTTTGAGTATAGGAGAATTCAGTAACACTTGTAATGAATTGAAAAATTATTCAGGCTACTAAACCTTCTTCCTCAAATAAATACAGAAATCCCAACCTCTATAACTCTTCTTCATCCCAGGTCAGTTCTGAAAGATCAGGAGACATTTCTTGTGCCTGTTTATAATCTTATGAAAAATGGTGCAACTGTTAACTTTGCATTGATTTGTTAGGTGGCTCTTGATGCTCTGTGCTACAAATGTGGCCGAAGCAAGTGCAGTAAACAGTAGATGGAAGCAGGGTACTCCTTCATTAGAGGTTTGTTACAGTGGAACTATTTCTGGCAAAAGTACGAATGGCCAATAAGAAGGTGGAAAACTGAATAGGTTTTTGATTTATTATTGCATGATCATACTCTTGAGGTCCAGAGTTTTACTCTGAAGGAAGTGATTTCTCATGATTAGTTTCACACCACCGTTTTCCCAAAGAAAAGGGACATTCACCCTTCAAGCCTCTTCCACGCTCTGCTTATAGCAGCGAAACAGGGCTTTTAGGTTTGTAAATGACCTTTTCACAATAATAAATCTTGATTTTACGTGTGATTACTCTCATATATGCATTTTCTAGATGTAGAAACAGAAAGAGAGGGCAGATTTTCACACCTCTCAGCTGAAGAAGAGGGCACAGCTTATCCACAAGATAATGAGAAGGAGAGCTTTCCGTTTCTGTTTTATTATGGCATGCAAATATCACCATGACAATATAGTCTGCAATGCACAGCTTCTCCATACTGCCCATGGCAAATGCTCATTTGAGCATCTGAATGATTCAGGCTGCGTGTTGCAGCTAATATATATGTAAGCAGTCACATCTGGCAAGTTACTGAAACTAAAACTGCTGACTGCTTATTAAAGTATCTTTCATTGATTTTGTTTAAACCATAAAGAACTGCTTTTGATTATCTGGCAAATACACTTTCTAATACTTTAACTTTGCAAAATAAGTTTGTAATTCTCAGTGCTGTGCAGCTCAAATGAACTTGGGATTTATTAGAGAGAAAAAAAATCTCTTGGAAAGGAAAAGATGAAATGCCCCATTGCTACTGACTTCTCCTCTTACAGTCATTTTATATTCTGACTTCATACAAGGTTGAATTCTCATTCAGATTAATAGAGTCGCCCTTCTGAAATTTGTGGACAAATATATGCTATATATCCCTTTATCATTTATAATGGATAAAGTGACATGTTTTACCTTGAATAAATAAGCAGGTTTAGGTTCACTATTTTTTTTGAGGAAATCTTTAACACCTGGAAAAAAAGAACATCTTAGTCTTGGACCTTGCGAAAAGAACTTCTTACATTATCATACTTTTTTAGTCTCAAGAATATCTGAAATATATTGGATTCCCCTTTTCCTGTACAGTTCTGTACAATATTTTCCTTAGAATAGTTTTTGTTTCCTCTGCAAAAAATGTCATATCCAAGGGTGAAGTAAAATGTTTTGCTACTGAAATCAACTTTCAGGGTTTGGGGTTTTCTTTTGCCTATGAAAAAGAAAGCACAAGTTAAGAAAATACAGACAAAAGCTAAGTAAAATATTTCCTGACCAGACCTAGAAAATACTTCTCCAATTTCTTTTCGGTCTGAAGTCGAGATTACAGAGCATACAGGTTCTGACTGTTTCAAAGCCACCATTCTCTTTCACAAGGTTTCTTAAGGAATTGTATTAAAAGGAACGTGTCATTCTCCAAAAGAAAAATTGAACTTAAAGGCTAGTAAAACAGATTAGCTACAGGTCAGCCTCTGTAATTAAGCTTCTTCTTTGTGTATAGTTTAAAGATTTTGCATAGTTTTTTCCAGTCATGGTTAAATGCCTTTTGGTTTACGTTTAGTTCTCCTTTCCCATCAATCGTGAATCACTCCCCTCCGTGCTCTCTCAAGACTCTGGCAACCGACAGGTATGGCAGAAACCCACTGATGGTCAAAGAGCACGATGTTATGACTATTGACCATGTAGGATTGCAGAGGTCTGCGAAAAGGAAGTAGTCTGTTTGCTCTGAACTCTGAAACAGTGAAAAGAGCTAAAGACTTTGTTGGGTAAGGAACTGAACACCAGCAAATTTTGACCTGCTGTCACCTGTGTGACAAGGTGGCTCAGGCTAAATAGCATACTGGGAAGATGAATTTGCTGTTTTGCTAAGATATTTTGAACTGTCACCCTTGGGCATTGCATAAGCTTACACAAATTGTTTCCAGACACTAACCTTAGAACATGATATCCATCACACTAATAGACCATAACCGAGCTTTAACCCAGTCAGGCACAAAATCTTTCTGGGTAAGGAAATAAAATCTTCTTCACCAAAAAGTTTAACTGTGGTGTATACAAAACATTTTAGAGCTATAATATCTACACTACACAAGAAAACTTTGTGCACATTCTGAACTTATTTTGTTGCTCTCAGGTATGTATTTGTTCAACTACTGTGAAAAAGGTCCTCAAGCAAGTGTATTAAAGGTGGTCTAGCCAACAACTGTGTCTCCATAATGGTGTCTCTGCTCACAAATCTGATATCTGAAAATTAGTCATAAATGTGCGTGCATTCCCATATACATCTGCAAAACACGGTATGTACATAATGTCAAATGTGTGACTGCATTTAAAAAAACCCCACTATTTGCCTTGAAAGCTATTCAGAAAGAAAAATGTTACAAAACCAAAATAGCGACTAAGATTTGGTTTTGCCCTTCAGAAACACACAGAGCAGAAACTAGAAGGAAGATGAAAAATTGTGTGTTTTGAGTTCTGCATGAACTTGAAGAAAATGTAGAATGAGCCTACCAATCCTCCCTCAATTTTTCCAGCCTATTAAGTACCAGTTAAAACAGAGTACTGATGACTGTAATGACTCAGGTTAGGTGACAGGCAGGACTGATATTGCTGAGTGGTTTTTATAGTGCCTTCAGGTAAAGCCTTTGTATCTTAGAAGAAAGGCAGATGCATTAAGTGGCATATAAACGTGTTACATTCCTCGCTGCACTCAGCTCTGTTGCATGCGTTTCCAAGCCTTGCTGCTGGAGAACTGCATGGATCACAGAATGCTAGCAGGCACAGGTTCTTGTTGTACTTGGTGACATCTGAAACTTATTTTCAAACTTTCTCTAGCCTTCTAATCTTTTTGAACCCTACAATGTCTCTTGTATGGCTGTCTGGAGACCACATGGCTTCTTGTGGGCATTGTTCCTTTCATAGAAACATGGTGAGATTGTAATCATACAATCGAGAAGTGTGAAAACTAAGGTGGAAAATCCCTCAAGCTTTCCCACCCTTTTAAAGATTTCTGTCTATATGGGTTACATACTTCCTTCAGGACACATTCATGCACTCATTAGATGGCAGCTTATTGCATAAGAGCTTTCTCAGGAAGCTTTACAAGCCTGGGTTCTTTATGGATGTTGATATTCTAATCTCTGGTCAATTTTACCCCCACTAACTTTTTCTTAATCCAGTAATGGCTGGAATAAAACTTCTTAAAACCCACTAAATTTAAAAAAAAATAAAATAAAAAAGAGTCAGTATTCACCATTCCTTAGTAGTTCTAGACAAGGAGGAAAACAGAACAGATCCAACCCTATATGTGGTGATGTAAACCTGGCACAATTATTTTCCGGTGAACAATTGGTTTTGTTATATATATATATGCACAAAGGATCAAAATCTTTCTTGTATTAGAGAGAGCTCTTGTTTCCCAAACATAAACAACAGTAGTCATTTTTGAAAATCATAAATCACTACCTACTTCTACCTTAAACAGTGTTTTCTCTAAAAAGAAAAAATAAAAAAAGATACTTGCTGGAATTTAATGTGATGTATTTTTTTCTAGAAGCTTCAATTTGTTCCCCACTATTATACATTTTGCCTCTTTCTTTCTCTTCAGGATAGTAAGTTTTTATCTTGTATCTCTTCAAATTATGTGGATGCAGCATATGTTCTTTAAACAGAGCCTCTGAATTATTCCTACAAGACCTGCATTAGACCTCTCCAGATTATGTAGCTTTTTTCTGGAAACCTGCCAAGGTCAAGAGAAAACAGGAATTATTTCAAGCCTGGTATAGTTCTTTGGAGATGATACATACAATCTGATGGATTTAGGTTTTTGTTCATTGGTGTGAACTTTTCGTTCAAAGCCCTGTGTTTATGAGATTTACTCACCCTACTCCCCTTTTCTTTCACCTACTGTGACTTGTGACTGTTTTCCTGGTTTTGTGTGTTTCGGGTTTTGTTTTTTTGTTTGGTGGGGGATTTCGCTGTTTTTTTTAAAGGGAGACTAAATTGTAATTATAAGGAAGTAAAATAAATCTCATAGAAAAAGAGATATAGGGGCCAGGAATCTCTCCAAGACTTATCTCACACATTTCTTTGTGCTTGACCATTCTCAAGGTTTGAAGGGACTGTGACACACAAAAGATCCTAAACGACACAGTCAAAGTCTGCTAACTAATGTAGACATGGAAGTGCTACAAAACTATTTCTTAGGAATCTCAGCTTTAGTAAAGGTCAATGGCATACAAGAGACTAAGTCAAATCCGAAGCCAGAACTTATGCAGTCAAGTTATTCAGTGCATAGGAAAGCTTTATCTATTGTTCAGAGACTGAAGAGGGAAAACAAATCTAGCATAACTGGGTTTGGATCCTCTTCCTGTCCCATTTCTCACTGTAATATTTGTACCTATTAAAGCATCTATTTTTCCGAGTGAAAAGCAGCACAGAAAGACAGTTAGCGATAAAGAACGAAGTCCTGATCTATTTCTGCTGAAAATAAACCATAACCACCATAGTGAAGCAATGCAATAACAGAGCAGCTGTCCTATTTTTCATTCCATGGCACCCCTGAAGCATATACTCATGAGGCAGGGTATCAGCTTTCCTGGTAATATTCCTGAGTCAAGCAGGCAGACATTCCAATTTAAATCGGTTACACCTGAAATCCTCTTTGCTGAACACTTGTTCACCCACCTTCAAGCTAAAGGGCTATCAATTCCTATAATAAGTCATAGGAACTTCCTACAGTTTGAACATATCTTTTCTTTGGCCTGGATAGAAAATTCCCTTAGATATTTGCAGCAGCATTGCAGGAAGATTACAGTGTGCATATGACCACATCATAAGTGATTAAATTTAAGTGTAGAGAACTATGGCCAGGGCCAATACAACAAACTCTGAGGCTGCCGATTTGTATCAGCAAGTTATCACACATTCCTCAGATGGACTAATTAACTACAGGGAAGAGTAACAGGTGCTGCCAGAATCAAGGATTTTAGCTCTCTCTTCAAATGCTTATCCACAAAGTAAGTGCCCTCAGTTAGGCCTTTTAAGTAGTATTGCCAGACCGAAACAAAACAAAACAAAACAGGGGTTCTTACTTTATCCCAGCTGCCTCCTGCAAAATTTTAGGATTTTTTTCCAGTTAAACTTGTCTGCTGACAGAGTGGATACGGTGCTCGAATATGCAACTTAGCAGAAAAGGCTCTGTCCTCGTCTATCTTTGCTAAGAAGATTGTCAGGTAAACTGTGTCTGAATAGTTGGCGTGTGCATATGCTTGATGTAAATGGAGCAGAGATGCGGCCTCAGCACTGCCCCTGCAAAAGGAGTGGGGAAGTCCTACAACCTGGCTGATGAGTCCATGAGAATTAATTCAGAAGCTCACCAGAGCAAGCATGTACATTCATCAGTCTCTCAATGAATACATAAAGCTACAAGCACGTTTTTATAGGAAGATTTGCTTCTATGAACTTGGAAAGAAGGCACCACAGAGGGTAAAAGAGTATCTAAATCTGCCTATACTTTCACTGTTCACACTGTGTGATACATACTCCAAATATCTTTCTTGTCCCCTTTTTAACAGTGAAAACATAGTAACTAGGTCAATAATTTTTAATTGTTTTTTTTTCCTATGTTGTATTACTTACGGAGCTAATCTCTATTAACTTTTTCTACTCCTTTTGGAATAGCAGACTCCATTTTAAAAAATCAGACTGAATTTTTCCAAACTAAGAGATGTATTTTTTGGACATTTTGTTCAATAAAATGGACAGGATTATGTGGCTATATGCAGAGATACAGTGTTGCAGAAAAGTTGTACTAACTACTCTGTTGATAAACACTTTTTATTTCAACTCTGTGTGGACGTGTTTTCTCATCATAATGTATGTGAAGACCATGCAATTGTGATGACTGACTCTTGGGGAAAAGCTCCATGAACAACTCCATGAAATATTGAAAAAATTCCTACTGTACTCTTTGTAGGAGTGCAAGATGTGGGCAGTTAATTTCTCCAAGGTCTGAAAGAATTCCTCTAATCCTGCTTAAGAGTCTTTGCTCTTTAGTCATATGATTTAGTTGCAGTTAGTCACATGAGAGGTGGGGAGATGAACTTGATAATTATGAGACCCTCCCAATTTGAGATATTCTATGAAGATTTTTGCATCTGTAGCATTGCTATTTACCACAAACTGTTTCAACTTAATCAGGAAGGTCAGCTATTTTTTTATATTTTAACTCTTATGTAAGAAGTTATTTAAAACTATTAAAACTTAAAATATGTTCTAGATTTGCTGGTTATGAAACACAGAAAGGAAATAATTATCTATGAATAAATAAACTCTTCATATTTTCAAGAGATTCTAATTCTTTTCCTTTTACTATTTGTAGATTCTTCTGAGAGCAAGACCTGAGGCCAGCAGTCAGTGCAGCTTTGGTTGTGCTCCAAGGTATGTTCCCCACTCTTAGAACTTCGGAGGTATCAAAATCAATGAAAAGAAAATGTCCTGCAACTTGTGTCCTGTATTTATTTTCAGTAAAGCAGAGTTTTTATTGATTTTTATACAATGGTTTTGGTTAATCCACTGCCTTGTCTTGCTTGCTGTTCTGTATTTTACAACTACTGAAAGCATAATTCAACAGATTAACTCAAATTATCTGCTTTAAAAAAAGTAGTTTAGATGCCATTTTAAAGCAAGCTAATGCAGTGAGGAAAGAATGGCACTGAATTTTAATGTCTCTGCTGAACTGGAGATAAACCTCCATATAAAGCTGAAGAAATTTTTAAAAGATCAGTAATTGTGATACAGTTGAATTAGATTGCCTTTTTCCACCAGCCTCATCACTTTGTAGCCCAGTGTATATAACAGCATAGAATATTAGCTTAGACCATACTTCTGCATAGTTGAGCCAGAAATCATTCTGAATTGCATTTAACCTGGATTTTACCACACACAAGAAACAGAATTACTTCTATAATGATATTTCTTGTTTCATTCACCATCAATTTCTTATCCTGTCAGGCTGCTTTGCTTCTCTGTACTACTCATTTTAAACCTAGTAGTGCTGGACTGGAAGTTGGCATTCAGAAGACCTATTTTTTGTTTTACTGCTGACTCACTTATACGACCTTTGGTGTGTTCATAAATCTACCTTTGTTTCAGTTTACTTGTCTCTAAAATTGCAGTGATAAATAGATGTTGTGTTTTGTTGAAATGAATTTCAAGATATATTGACCCAATAATCAATAATTTACCAACTAATAATAAATTCTAATATTCAGTCACTGAAACAAGAGGTCAGTTGGATTGCTCAGTGCACTCCGTGCTACAATCAGATAGACAACTTTGCCTAAATGCCGTTCAAGGTCCAGAGGTATCTGGAGAGATGTTTTCAAATTAACATTAAACCTGATATACTTGGAATTCATGAAATCACAGGTTAAAGTCTAATGACTTCAAATAAACTTTTTATCCTTTCAAGTGCCAATCAGGATACATTAATTTCCGAATACAGTGTAATTGTTAAACCTTATTCCAGACCTTTGGGACCCAATTATACTGTTGCTTGTAGGAGTGAAACCTAATTACCATTTTAAAAAAAAATAAGATTAGGCAATGCTTGCAATTTATGTCAAGAATTTACTTTTTTTAAACAAGTCTTTAGCTGGCGTGATTCTACTGAACCAACAGCATGCTGATTCACACTTATTTATCTTGAGGTGTTTGCCAGTTATTTTCCCCTGGTAAGATCTTTTTATAGGAGATTATTTTATTACTACTGACACAATGTTCAAAACAGAAAGCCTGTTCAGTTTCCACAGATTGTAATATAATTCAGCAGGTTATGTTTGTATCACCTAGTATCTGGTAAGTACATGCCACGTACATGTGGACCTGAGTTAGCCCTAGCCAAACCAACTTGAGCACAGGAGGATATCTGGTCACCAGCAGCCAGGCTTTTGTACTGTCTGCACCGGGTAACTAAGGAGCTTGAGTAAGTTAACTCCCATGAAATTCAATGTTTCCTCAGCATGATTGTCTCTGCTACTTCTACTCTGTTCTGCCTCTGTCCAGAATAAACCACAGTAGTCAGTGAAGGCATAGAGTAAAACACTGTAACCCAGTTACAATTAATGACCTTATTCTCCCCCTCCTTCTCTTTAGATGAGTTAAACATCAAATTGTCACAAGACTCAAACTTGCCTTGCCCTTGGGAAACTGCACAATCATTGGCATCACTGCTGACGCAGTGCTCCCAATTTCCCATTAAGCCTAAACTCCATCCATCTTTCTGCTCGCTTATGAAACTTCCTGAAACTCCAAAGGTTCATGGAAAATCAACCCCATGTCCCTTGTACTCTGAGATAAGATCAGCTGTAGCTATGACATTGTTCATAAAAGTATGCCTAAGATTTTCTGCCAAGACCTTTAGCAATAGTCTAAGGCCACTATGGATTCTTCAGTATTGGAGAAGAGATTCCTGCTACAGCTCTCCACATAATGGGCTGTTTTTGCTTGAGCATCTCTTACAAGAGATATACACAAGAAGGTTCTGCAAGCAGGATATGCCTCATATAATGGGCTAGGAAAAAGTGTTTGTTGGCTGATACAAGCAGTTACCAAGCTAAGCACTAATATCCCCACCATGCCTAACACATATGTGTCAGCTAGGCAGTTATTAGGTAGATGGGAAAATATTAGCAGCCATTACTTCTTGGAAGAGCCCAGATTGCTGTCATTTAGTTTTCTACCTTTTTTCTCAAGTTCATGTCATTAATCTCTCCTTTGAGTCCTTGAAGTATTAGTCACTATCATCTCAGCAATTTCACTTCTGTATAGTCACAATTCTTATATCGTTTGGTTTTACCTTATGCATTTTCACAGTTTAACAACTACCTTTCCAGTAAAGCAGAACCAAAGTCACACAGACACACTAAGCAAAGCTAGACCTTCGGTCACACGAGATGGAACCACTGGGCTATTGGTTACACTGCATTCATCTCTATTCTCCACAGCATCTCTTTCACTATTTCCCCATTGGTCCCATTTTCTGTCCTCTGGTCAGTCTAGTTACTGCCTTCCCAGAGCTGAGTAAAGGAGAAGGATGAGTTCCCAAGTATTCAGGACCAGACTCCTGCTTATTTAACAATTATCAGTCCTATGTTTTTCACAATGAGATTCGGGATATAACCACATTTCTGAAAATCCGCTCCTGAATTAGTCTTCTGCATTCTGCAGTAGGCATAATTCTTCCTATGAAAGCATAAACTTTGTAAGTGTATATTACTGAATTTTGGATTTTTTTTTGCAGACTGTTTCTCTGTTTTTGGCAAGATTCTTTCAAGTTCTTGTCCTGATCTCCAAAGATTTTGCAGCTCTTCATTTGTGCCACATGCAAATTAAACACATTTTCTCAGTACCTGTAATTTTTAATGAAAATATGAATAGTTTCATACTCACGACAGATGCCCGTGAAGCCCCACTTAATACATACTTCCATTCTGGTATATTATTGATCTATATACTTCAGGTGTAGTTATTTAGGGATATTTGCACACTCCTTAGAGAAGCTCCATGAAAGCTGTGTTTTGTAAATACATTTTTGAAAGTATTACTTGACACAGGATCAGAAAACTTAATACAATTAACGTGTATGTGATTTAATCTGTTCCTGCTCTATGCAACACTCCTGTTAACATTTCATAGTTAATAGACATATTTTAAATGGTTTGGTATACACAGCTATATTCTGACTGCTGTGTCATATCTCTATTATTTTCCAGATTCTTATGAGTAGATTAATTGATTGTTTCAGAATTTGCCTGGAAGGTGAAGTTAAGCTGATTTGTGTACAGTTCGCTGTGTCCTGATTTCTTCTTAGGAATAAGCACTATATTTGCCTTATCCAGTCTCCCAGTATCACACCCTTAAAGACAGAAATTAAAAATTCTACTTGTTTCAGACAGTTATCTAACTATCTTTTACAAATGCAAAAAAACACCCTACACAACATACTGTATATAGAAATCCTTTATCCGTAGCACCAATTCCCTCATTCTAGAATATACACCCTGAATATATATTCACTCTTTATTTCAAGACATGTATTCACAGACCCAGGAAAAGTCTTAATAAAATCAGGGTTTTCTCATCCTGGCAAATGTACAATAAAGCAAAAACCCCTAACTGTGACAGTTAATACACTTAATATAGCTAGTAAGATATGACTTCTGTGGATTTTGTGCAATTTCCTATACATTCATAAGGGTATTTCTTTAAATTCAGATCTTGATCCAAAGCTAACTAAAACCATTGACAAACATCAGTGAATTTGGTTTAACACTGGTTAAGGACTAGTTGAAGACCAGACAAGACCAAATTTGTAAGCAAGCCTGTTGTGATGTGAATTTTCAAAGACTCACAAAGCTGGATATCTATAAAACACTGGCAAACAACATTTTGCAGATAGGAAGGCAGAATTGGACTTTGGGTAGTTGAATTTAGATAAGTTTGTTTCCTTCTCCCCTAAAGTCCTTCTAAAAAGGTCATAGTGATAAAAATAGAGCTGCCTCTTTTACAGGGATTTTGCTTGAGAGCTCAATTTATTCAGAAATCAAGACAGATTGATGCTGTTCCCTGGGAATGCAGACAGGCATATTTTAGACAATAAAACAGGAGCCCTTATCTGCTGAATTTTGTCTTTTCAATGTATCTATCCTATGCTAATTTTAGGTCTGCATCCTCTATATCCTGCCGTGTTTTGTTTTTTCTGCCATTCAGCCTTGATTTCCCATTACGGCATGTCCTTTTAGCACATATTTTGTACTTATGACGCATCTGTTCTCATTTTGCTCCTGCAAGTGCTTAAACGATAGCTAAATGCATCTGTAAGGACAAGTGCTGAACAGGTGCAAAACAAGACCACAAGTAATGAAAGGAGAGGAAGAAATCAGAGAATAATTCTTGCTCTGTTAAGATTTGCCTAATATATGTATAGATATTGTACAGGCAATACAAATGTCTTATTTTCAAAGTTCTTAATCTTCTTTAGAAAAGGACCTTTCTGGAGTTAATTCAGCATAAGAAAACTTGGTAGGAGAAGGTACTCATTCTCTCTTGCTGATTTGACAGAGATTTTGTAACATACCTTAAGGAATTTATAGGGGATTTAGCTCTCCTGTGTCAGTAAAAGAAAATGCAAAACTTATAAATCCATAGATATTAACTGAAAAAGAAAAAACACAAACTCACCCTATTTTTATTTTATGTTTATTTTGCAGCATGAAAAACAGTTTTGCCTGTTACTCTGAAGAAAAGCTTGTGCAGAGATATGAATTTCACACATGGCATGAATGAATATATTTTTTATCATTCTAATCTCAGTGATAAAGACTGGATAAGTGAGCAATTCTACACTCATTTAGAATTATTTCAGCAACATAAAAAGTCAGTTGGGTCTCATTCTCTACCTGATGTTATGGCTTCAAAATGATTCTGAGTTCAGCCTCCAGGACAACAGGATTTTCAGGACTGTAGCTACACCTTAGTAATTTCTTTTGAGAATGGTCCAAAAGAAAATCTCTGTCCAGGAGCCAAATGATAGGCAGGAGGAAAGAGTGGGAATCAGTTCAAATAGACAAAACCTGACTATTTCTTGCTGAGAAGAAGCATGCAGAAAAAGAAATCCATTTGATTAGAATAAACCTTTTGATTCAGAAACTTTTCCTTTCATGCGCTTACAGGAAGCATAAATAACTAAGAGATCAGCTCACAAAATACAGAGAGACACCAATGCTATTTTGCCCCCTAACCCAGTTAGTTAGGCATTTCATGGGCAGGAGAGACAGACAATTCTCTTCTCTGCCTGAGATGAATTAAATTCACATCACCTTTCTCAGGATCATGTCCAAACTATTGTGCTATGGGCTGTCCAGTGTTCTCAGTTCTATGAAAAATACATCAAAATTTGCTAAGGCATATTGGCAGTTTGTGTACTGCTATGCATGCTGTGCATGCTGCAAACTCCATGTGATGTATTGGATTAAGACTCAGTGGATGTTGCTGACTGGCTTTCTCCTGCTGTTGGGATTTTGGATCATCTGGCAACACCCATGACAGAATCCCTCTGCTGCTAGCTGTGTGGCAGACCTATTTGATCCGTCTCCAAATCACATGCAGCTCATAATTGAAAGGCTGGCCAGCCTGCATAGAGGTCCTTGGGCTAATCTCAGTTGCTTTTGATGATAATGTTCCACCTTGTATTTTAAATATTTAAGTGGTCATTGGAAGCGAGGCAAATCTTCTAAATTCTAGGCAAGAAATCACCAAGTCACACTCTGACTCAGTATATTATACTTCAGTATATTAAGGAATATTTAGGTGTTTTGAACAAAGAGAAACTATTTCAGAAGGAGAATCCATCTGTTCCCATCATTGGCTATTAGGTAAATGCTTTGCAACTAGCCACATTATGAGTAATTCCATTAATATGATGTGGAAAGGCTTTTTTAGAAATTATTTTTTCTTAGATCTTTTTTTAGGACAAACAATCAACATTTGCAAATACTTTGGAGGCAATTCCATCAGATAAGAAACTCCTTGCATCATACTATTATCTAAAATCAAAACAAAATATTCAGAGGCAGACTGAGTGAAGTTGTTCTGTTGTAGTTGTATAACAGAAGACACGGAAGTGTTTTTTCTTCCTCCTTACACGCGAAATCAAAACAGACTGCACCTGGGGCTGCTTTAAGCTATGCTGGAAACCACAGCCTGAGCAGCAATGTTTCTCACAGCTCCTCCTTGTGCTTGATTCATAAAACTATTTCAGGGAGGAATGATCCACCTCAGGGATCCATAGTCATCACATCAATCTACGTGAGAGCAGAGACAAAGTGCTTGTTTTGAACACAAACTGCTTGGAAGGTTTCTGTGGACTTGAAATTCTCATGTCTATTTTATTAACACAAGAAAGAAAGTAGGGAGGGGGAAAAAAGATAAGTGCTATAATGCTTCTGGAAAGACAGAATTTTTATTAAGATCATACCCTGAATTAAGTAGCTCCTTCTATGACAGCAGCCACACTGCTGCTCTCTGAGGGCAACAAACTGAACTTTCAGAGATCCAACTAGGAAATTCTTCAGAAAGAGTGCTGGTGACGACAACAGTCTGAGCCATTAGCTACAGTAAAGGATCCTCAAAGCATTGGCCTCTAAGTAATTTCAGCATAGCTATGACCTTTCTTTTGCATTACCTAAGAACTGCTTTTATAAAAAGAAAAGCAGAAAAACTACTTGAGGCTTTTTAATTTATTTCTTTGCCAGGTCCCAAACCTTTACAAGCAAACAGTTCCACAGCAAACATCACTTACTAACGGAGCTTTACTTCTTCAGAGAAAAATATTATTTTAAGACAAATAATAAACATCCCTTGTATTATTGTGTCCAATATGACAAAACAAGCCTGAAAAGTGCATCAGAAAGGATTGATGTTTCTCTTGGGTCATTGCTGAATACCTAACTGTACAGAAATACTTAGTTTCGGCTTGTCACTGAGAACAATAAGGTAGGAACTAAACAGCAACAACAAGAATTGACTACATTTATATGAATTTTCTTTTAATTTCCAGTGGAGAAAAAAAAAATACTTCCCAAAATTCATTAAATAAAATGTATTTGATGTTTGTTTTCTTATTATAAGACAAAAGTGTTCGTACTAGAAATAATAGTGACATTCTTCCTCCAGCTGAACTGGGCTATAGTCTTTTTGTTCTCATTAGAACACTGGGGTGAAAAGTGTGCAAAAAAAAAAAAATCATGGTTTGAGAAATCTAGTATAATAGCTTTCTTTCATAAATCTCAACATAATTAAGAAAAACACGAGACTGAATGACTCATGATTTCTCATGTGTTAGGAAAGAAATGCAGGCTGACGTTTTTAACAAGGCTGTTGTTCATGATTAATGATACCTGTTTGTCGATGCACTTAAGATACATTCACTGCATCCTCACACTGTCTTAAAGCTCTTGCACAAGGGTGAATTTTACCTGGCAGCTTCACTGGGTAATGGCATTATGATTTGCTGATCACCACAGCTATCTCCTTATATGCTGATTAAAAGTAGCCATCAGCATCTGGTCATGCAAGTTCTGACCCCAAGGTGCTATGCTGGGAATAAATGTATTAATAATCCTACAAAATACAGAGAAGACTGCTACAGAGAGACAGAACACTAAAAAATGTGGAGAAATTTTTATAAAAGTAAATATTTATTTTTTTGTTTTTATCAAGCACTAAGTTTCCTGGGTTGTATTCACGAAATCTTTTGTTGTTCAAACTTAGTTCAGTTAGACTTGTACCTGATTAATGTACTGTTCTGTATTCACTGGTGAAAAATAGTGTTTTCCCATTTGGATACACTAAATCTCATATAATTCATTATTAGTGGTTTTCTACACAATTCCTTTGCTTATTCTTCTATCGTATTTTGCAGTAGCATGCACATTTTAAAGTATGCCTCAGTAATACTTTAAATAATACAATATAATACTTTAAATACATACAATAAAAATGTGTAGAAATTAAAGTGATTACACATCTTCTACATGATATGCTTTGAGGAACACAGAAATTAAGATCAAATTTTCGATTTTCATACCTACTTTTACCACAGTTTTTCAGTCAGAAATGCTGACTTTCCCAGTGTTTTTTGAAGTCAGCAGTTCTTCAGAAAGATTATCAACTTCCTAAAAATAACATGGGTTAGTAATCCATGTGTACTGTAAAATAATTTACCTACACTACAAACTTTACTTTCTCTTCCCTGTTTAAACGTTTCTGTTTTGTTCATCTTTTATATTGAAGTCATCGCTGGAATGTTCTCTTGGAAACTTTCTCATCTACAAGTCATGATTTGGTCATTTTGTTTCTGATCATTCTTTAGGTTCTCTTGTCCTGAATGTCATCTCTAGATCCTGCAAGATTTCCTTCCAGATTTTTCTTTATTTTTGTGTCTGATAAGTCAGGTTACCTCAACAGATTAAAAAAAAAAAAATCACTTCCATACCTGAAATATTACCTTTGAATATTTTGAATGTTTTAAAGCTAAATGTTACACAGTGGTTTATGCATATATAAACAGAAACATATCTGTCAGCTATCTTAAATTCTTGTCTTATTTAATTAATATAATCCAGCAACTATGATAAAAAAATACATAAAGGAGAAATTCTTCTCCACTTTATTTCCCTTTTTAGAGGGAGATTTTGTCACAGAACTTGTTTAGTGTAAGACCTGTCACCATCCATTGTTGTTGAAAAGTATTATCTAGTATTATCTCTATGTGACTTCAGCATAGTTAGGACGGTTTCATGATGAAAACAGTCTGTAGAATCTTTGTTTGTCTCTGTTGCTTACATGGTACAGTACAAGAAAGGGCTGCATGAAATGAAGAATGTAAGACTGTATGGACAGCAGACCTCGATATTTCACCGTTATACCTGAATTATACCTGAATGATATATAGTCCATGTCCATTACAATGAAAAACACAAGGTCAAATAATTCTTTTCATGTTAATAGTTATAGCAGTCTTAATTTAGTTTTCTAGCCTGATCTTCCAAAAAGGTCAGTGTAGAAAATCACAATAGTTCCTTCCTGCTTTAAAATCTATGAAACAGATTTTATTATCATTATTATTAAAAGGGAAAAGATTTCAGTTGAAGTCCACAAGAAAATAACTTTTTCACAAGCATATAATCTTGAACACCAAAACCTGACAATTACTGCTTTCCTCTATTCATGAGCTTCTCTGGTCGATAATGTAAGCATTTAAAATTGGAAGAGTATAGATATTTTACTTACAGTCAAAGCAATACTTTGTTTTCTTTAATATCATTTTTCGTTACTAATTTTGAAATTAGTAAAACAGTACTGTCCATCAACAGATTGCTTCCATGCTTGCTCTTAACTTTTGTCTTAGTACTGAATGTGCTTTCAAGGAATTTGTAGCAGACATGCATAATTTGTAGAGCAGAAAGGATGAGGTTTAAATGAAATTCAGAGGCTAAATGCAACAGAAAATGGTCTTAAGAAAATAGATGAAGCACAGAGGAATCTCACCTTGTTGTGTGTTGGCTGTTTAGAGGTGCTTCAAACAATCTTGAACCTCATTCTTCAACACGTTATTGAGTCACTCACTGATATTTTATACTCTGTGTCTGATACCAGTTGTTACTAGCTGCACTAGGTTTGAACTAGGAAGTCAGACTCTGATAGCTAAGGAAATGTCGTTATGTAGACCCAGTGGAAGAGCAGTAAGTCACTTGCAATGGTCCTTTCTCCTGTCAAAGGACAAACCTAGAATTTCTGTAAGGATTGCAAGTGAAAGGGAGATTACATTTGTAGTCTGCAATAAAGCATCACTCACTTCTTAGAGAACCTTGTTTCAGCAGTTCATCTGATGCAGAATTCAGCAATTTCTTTAAACAATTGCCTTGGATGATGGTGATGGACTTGTGTTTCCACTTAATTTTAGCTCTTTTCAGTGGCTTGTACTACAAGAATTGATGGTGCTGGTTAGAAAAGTATTGATGTAAAAAGAAGACATAGAACATGGAATAAGATTGCACAGACCTAGTGAATGGACTTTCTAATCACAGCTTATAAAGTGGAAGGCTCTGTCTCAGGCCTCATCACAACCAAATTAAAATAGACTAATTAGTACTTTGCACATTTCCGGTAGTACACATCTAAAAAACTGCAATATCCTGACTGACCTCCACATACACAGACCTGTGACAGCAGCTCGTGTTGTGCAGGAATAACATGTCACTTCTGCTTCTGCTTTTGCTTGATGAATATCTTCTTCCCACTGAACGTGAGTGGATATTTGCATATACAGCCAGATGCTGTGATCTCTTTCTTTTCTTTTTTTTTTTTTTTTTTGGAAGAAAAGAAGCTGGACTAGTTTGAAGATGACAGTCTTACAAGTCACTTGCCAAGTGTAGAGTCTTTCTGCTAGTGTTCCCAGTCTCCACCCCCATATTTGACCCCTGTTGGTAAATTATTGGGGATTCTTCAGGAACTTTTTCTCCAAACCAGGGATTGCGGGTACTTGGGTGCTTGCTAGCGTCAGCCCACCGAGGACTAGGTTGACGTAACAGGGATCAGTGCTGCGCACCGACATAGAAAGGTGACTGGACGAGTTCTGGCTGGCTTAAGTTGATGGGTCAGGCATGGTGTGGCCATGACATGGTGTGAGGTTACAGCAACTCCAAGTAAAAGCGAGAAGCCCCGAGGGGTGTCCTGTAGCCTATTTCCACCCGGCTCCACTCCAGCCATCTACCTCAAGCCCTGTGGCTGCCCCCAGCAGGGGTGACTAGTCACCTGCATCCACACCAATCCCAACTGGAGTGTCTGGGGCAGGCTGCAGAGCCACTGGGAGCACAGAGATAGGGTCCTGGTCTACTACCCCTCCCCATGTTACCACACATACAAGAGTCTCTTCTTCAAAACACAGCTTCTCCCTAATAAAAATCTATATTACCTTTGAAACACTTATTGTCATGGGACTCTTTTTAGTCAGGGTTGAAAGGTTGTGACATTTACAGCAGGAATGCACTGATCCTGGGTTGCTCATAAAGAAACAATAAATCCTGCCTGCCAGCACAATGATTGTAACCTGTAGTCTCTATCTCTCTAGGCTGCAAAGGGTAAAGGTTGCTAAGTAAAGCAAATTTTACCAAATACTTTCTTCCATAATTTTACCTGTAAGCGTCTGTGATGCTTGGCTACTTAGTGGGGTACAAAACCCCATAGAAAAATCTGTATTCACCTATTGAAAAATCCACACATATGCATCTTGTTTAGACAAGATGGGAGTATAACAGTATTAAATCATGCCTTCTAGTATATACTTTATAGTTTTTACATTAAAATGTAGCTATTTATATTGCTTTGTTTAAATACTAAAGAAGACAATTAGAAGACAATTAACACTTCAACTCAATAATTTTTACCAAAAGCATAACTAGTATATATATTTTATTTTACATCGTATTTGATAATGTCCTCTATTGTTATGAATACAGGTTTAGTAATTCACTTTGTTTTCTAAGTTGTTTTTGTGAAAATGACACAAATACGTCCTTGAAATATTCATGTTGCAGTGCTTCAAATATGGTACGTCACGCAAAGAACTTTCTTTAAAAAACCAAGAGAGCTGCAAGTTCAGACTTCAGAATATAAAAATATACAGGCTCTCTTTGCTCACACAAATCTTTTCTATAAGGACTTCAGTAAGGTAAATGGAGATATTATTTTTAGAAAGGGTTTGGTAGAATCGCAATCAATGTTAAACCCAGGTAATTAACACTGGACCCTTAAATCTAACCCAAGCAATTAACATTAGGTTCTTAAATTTATCCAGGTTCTTAAAAGTAAGACCATGTTTAAAAAGTGCTGGATACTCAGGACTTTTGAAAATCAGGAATTGTTTAGATAATTAAATGTGAACTTAAAAACCGATGGTTAGGCATTCAAATTTAAAAACCTTCACTTCGGATTAAAACCATTATCAATAATATATTGCTCATGAGTAACGGGTCCTTAAGATGGCGGTATTAAGCAAGATCATATTGCCTGTTGGTGAATCAGCTGAAGCTTTTGGAAGTGAAAAGACAAAAGTTTTGGCCAGTCTGTTGTTTGCTCCCCACAAAGAGATGTGGTGACAGGAAAAGTGTCAATAGAATGAAATCTGACAAAAGCAGGATGAGAAAGAGAAAAGAAGGGTCAGATAGGAAACAAATTCAAAGAGCACAGGGAAAAGCAGGGAGTGGAAGATACAGAGTGAAATTCCATTGAAAGAGAAGTACATTAAATAGCTGTTGTTGAGTAGCTCTGTTTGTCCAGAGCTTTCATCAGTAATAGAGGGCATAGACTT
The DNA here is from genome assembly GCF_017976375.1 of Cuculus canorus. NCBI lineage: Eukaryota > Metazoa > Chordata > Aves > Cuculiformes > Cuculidae > Cuculus > Cuculus canorus. Next base: position 74,181,454 of record NC_071402.1, read on the forward strand.
CCATTTCAAGTTTGATGCAGCACTCCAAAGTCTTTCCATTAACTTCAACGAGCTTTGGATTAAGTACTTAGGGGGGGTAAAAGGTTATGCTTAAACTGAATGTGGTTTTTTTTTTTTTTTGAAGAAAGTAGTTTAAATTATTAAAGAAAGTTTTATTAAACTCAGTAAATCAGAAAACTCACCAAAATCTCAAGCTCTCAGAATCTTCTGTATTTACATTTCCTCCTTTAGACCCCACACTTATAAAAGGGAGGGGAAAGTAGCTTATCTTTGAATTTAAATGAGTTCAGTAATTGCCTAGGCTGCAGAATGTAACACAAGATGTATTACAAACAAGCCAGCAAAGCAGTTTATTGCAGCAAAAGTGTACAGAGGATTACAAAAAATACAAGGGAATCCCTGATTGATATTGTGCTTTGGGATTAGTAGAGTTCAAAATAAAGCAGCTGTGTTTTCATTGTCTGAATCCTACATTTTAACATTTGAGATACATTGCACTTATAATTTCTGTTGAAAACACAAAAAAATAAGTGAATAAGACTTTGAAGATAACAAGAATTTAAGAACTTTTAAAAAATATATAGTCTCCTTTTCTCCTACATGGCATGGGTTCTTGCAGTGTGTCATGTTGTTGCATTGCCATGTAGCTACCCGCCAATGCACAAGACAAATCTGCTAATTGAAAAGAATTATGCGCTTCTCCTCCTGAATCTTTGTTAAACTTGAGCATTCTTTAGATCTTTAACAAAACATACAAGCATTGCATTTCCTCTTTCCTGCATCCAATAATCACTGAACAGTCATATTTTTTTTTTTAATCTGCTGGCTCTTGCAATTTGGTCCCATGAGCTTCCAATGTCCAGCATTTGTAATATTTCTTTCTCAGAGAACAGTGTTTTGCTACCCATGAGCTCGAATCAGTTTTGACACTCTAGTTCTTTGTTTCCTTATTTCTGCTGGCAATTTTCAGCTAATCACTTTAAGTTCCTACGTTGAGTGAGTAGATGAGTTTTCCCTTAGGCGGCAGCTATTCCATTGTTCTAAAGTACTCTTGTTTAACTGGAAAATTATTCTGGTTACTGAGTCTCAAATGCTTCTCAATGCCTGGAATATATATGACCAGCAGCCCTCATTGCAAAACCAGATTTCCTGTTCACTGAAACCTATAATAGAAGTTGCATGAAATGCAAACAGAATTAATACATTTCTCAAGAAATATAACTGTGCAAAACTGTCAGAAAATGACACAGTTTTTATATGACCCCATATTCATATGTATGGGATAGGCATATTCTTTTCTAAATTAGTCCAGGAAGGTGAAGCTAAAGTTATGCTGCAACAAATAGCGAAAAAAACCCCAAACCTTACAATTAGATTTTGCTTAGCAAATACTTTGTTAACAATGTCTTCCTCTGTTTAAAACTCATACAGTTAATTCACAGATGCTTCTACTATCCTTGGAATCTTGTTACTTGTCTGTAAGGATGTGGACATATTCAGTGGGAACAGACAAAGTAAATGATATTGAATATTCATCCTCACTGACAGTCTCACGGCAAATATTGTCAATAGACATTAGTGATTTAAAAGACTTAAAATCTGAAGCTAATTGCATTAACTAGTTCTTCATGTTCTATCTTCTTTCATGTCCCAAATAATTTCAAATCAAGCATTACTTTCAAAAATATTTATATTAAACGTCAGGTGAATAGAAAAGTTTGGTAGAATTCCACTAAGTTTTGTCAGTTCCTCATGGTCTCCTTTTGCTAGTAGTTAGGATACACTCCATCAGTAGGCTGAGTACTGTTGTAGTATCTCAGTGTTTGTCTTTCCCAAAGAGGCCATAAATATGCCTAACTGGAGTATTTTGATGAATTTAGCCCTAGCACTTTTTTCAAAAATATCAAAACCTATAGTTTATGAGGGAAATTGCAGCTTCTTTTCCCATCCCTGAAAATATCCTTTGCTAGTCCCCCAAAACAATTTTCAATTACTAAAAATTTCAGTGTAATAGTGGTTACATATTTAATCTAGAGCCTTTTTTCAAAATGCAGACTTGTGGTATTTGAGCATTAAAGCTTTTAATTTAAATGTATTGAGATAAATTCTGTTAAAAAAATCATTCTACCCTGAACTTATTTTTTTATTGTGAACAATATATCTTCACTGGAATTCAGGTAGAGATTGGCTAGTGCCCGATCCATTGATATTCCCGAGCCTCTTGTGACGGCACTCAATAGGAAACCTGTGCTGCATCATGAGTAGTATAGGCTTGACCTGAAGAGAAGGCAAAGCCTGAACTAGTATTTAAACCAGGCAGTGTGTAACACTGAAAAAAATATAATTTAACAATTACCTGAACAAAGAAGTATTAGTATTTCAATTTTTGCGATAGGTTGTTTTCTTTTTTTTTAAAAAAATATATATTCCTCACCCTTCCTGAAAGTTTAACTGTAATTAAGTAATTTCAATAAAAAATTCTCAACAATCTATATTATTTACAATACTGTTCACCCAGATTCTACCAGCTGCAAAAGTTATCTAAGATTCCATTCTGAAAGTGTGAGAAATAATAGCAGCTGGGATGTCGCACCGAAATCCACAAAACAAAAATTCCTTGGGATAATCTTGTTAAATAATATTTCTTTTATTCCAGGTTCCTGGAATACATTCCTGAACATTTTTCTTTCGGAAATAGAGTTCTTATTATGAAACAAGACCTATTACTTATGCAGTTAGATTTTTCATTGACAGTTTAGAACAGTTTTAAATTTATTTCTTCACTAATTACATTTTTCTTCCCTTTTGCTCTTCTATTTCTGTGTTTCTAATGACTTTTGTTGTCTCGGGTCGGCAGAGTCAGCAGTTTCAACCACATTAACTCCTGTGAAAATACTGCAAGGTCTCATCTGTGAGCATTCCCATTTCTCATGGTGTAAGAATTATTGCTTGTATTCAGTATTGTTTTGGAAGGCCTTACTGGAATCCCTGTTTCTCTGTGAAGTTTCGCCCCAAATTCCTCAGTGTTACATCACTGATATCACAGCCAGATGCATCTTTATATCAATTCATTGCTAAAAAAAACCCTTGCACTTGTACCACCAGTCTAAAAAAAAATCAGTATCACCTGCCACATAATGTGGGTCTGACATTAGTGCTAGAACAACCCAAATGCATATTCCACACCTCTTTTCTTGTGCCTCCTGTGCCTCAGTCATTGTTTCAACCTTCCAAGCTGAAATATAAACCACTCCTTCACCGACCTATTCCAAAAATTTTAGTTCAGCTGAAAGACATCTGCATACCAACTCATTTAGTTATATGCTTTTTCCAAAAAAATGCTACCGAGTGTTTCTTGCTTTATGGAACCTCAGTCAAGGACAACTCTGGGCTGCTCTTCTCACTGCAAAAAATTATTATCGAAACCTCTGAGGTTCAAGGTACAATATATTACTAGTGACCATAAATTGGAAGCTTCTACTTTCATCTTAAATTTGAATCAGATTTAGGTGAAGAGGCAAAACAGGAAGTATAAATAGAGTTTCCTACACACATGTTCTATGCCATTTCTCCTCTGTATCTGACACCGACTTCTGAAACATTTTGAACTGGCTGTAGCTGGACTGATCAGTTATGTCCTACAGTTTTGAAGCTGATATGTTTTCATATTATGTAAGATCCATTTCCTTTATGCTTAAAACCTGATGTAATTTTCAGGTTGCATTAACATGTTTGCAAAATTATGGTTTCTCACTCTAGAAAGAAGAATTAAAAGCCTTCATGCTGCAGAGTTTTATGGTTTTAATTTTTCTGGTCACAATGCTGCAGTCCTTTTGACCTACTTCCTCATTCATTCAGATTTTCTTCTTTTTTTGCTGTCAAAAATTGTTATTTTTATCAGCAACTTTCAATGTTTCAAAATCTGGATTCTTGTTCTGTTCTGCCTGAATAATCTGCTGTAATTACTACTTTATCAAGAATATTGAGTTTAACCATTAGATGCTGTTATATTACCATGACCAAATATCCATCTAAGCAGAAACTAAAATAAAAAAACCTTTTCAGTCTGGAGGAAAATTCATTAATGGGAATAAGAATGGTGCTTTGCCTAAAGTGACTCACTCTTGTTTTCTTAAAATACTTTTCTGTAGCTGACTTCTGAGAACACACTGTGGAAAGAACATATATATATATATATATATATATATATACACACACATTCTTACGGGCAAGACTATTTAGTTGATGTAATTATTAGAGTGATCTGTTATTAGTAAAAGAAGAACAACAATATGATCAAAACCTCATCAAAATGCACAATCCTACTGAATTTTAGGGAATTGGTTAGTAGTAGGTATTAACATATTTCTTTATTACGTTTGCCTTAATCCTACTATAGTAAAGATGTAAATTCCACTCATAAAAAAAGCTCAAAAAAAAAAGAAAAAACCAAATCTTATTAATTTATAAGCCTTTGGGGGAAATTATTTTAGTATGTGACATGATAACTAGAGTAGTGATGCAAGCCCAGTGAACATGATTTTGTGTATTTTCCATTGCAGATAAATTGTGTCTGATATGTTTTCCACATATGTAATAAAATACCTGCATTTATTTATGTTGTCATACATGGGAACAAAACAAAAGCTTAATCTTGTGCAAAATAGGCACACATTACTTACTACATGTCTGCAAGCTTTAGTCTAATTTGAATACTATCTTTGTTAATAGTCCCTTGGGGCACACAATTTCAAGATATCCCTTCTGGCTTAAAATGAATAAGAGTAGGTCTTCAATTATGTTCTCTGTTTTTCTGCTTGCAGCCCTTGGATAAAAATGTCTTAGAGATGAGTTTATGTAAGGTAAATATTTGAGAACACAGTTCTGAGCTCAACTCAAGAAATTAAATATGAAGGACACAACCAATGAATAGTTGTGCCTGAAGGAGCAGCTTCAGCTCCGGTTTATCCCTTTGCAACAACTGACTCTAGCATTATACCTATAGAAAACTGCAAACGTCAGAATTATTTACTCTTAAACAAAGCATCCTGGTAAACCACCCCTGAAACCAATCCATTCAATTTTCAGAGTCAAACTTAGAGCAAGAAACTCAGGTCATTAGAGAAAATTGCAGAAAACCACAAAAAATCATGGAAGCATAGTGCTGAAAGGACCTCAGGTGTCCCCCTTGTTCATCCTGCTGCTCCAAGACATAATCAATTTTGCCAGTGTCATTCTTGATATGCTTTTCTAATCTCTTTTTAAAGACCTTCACTGACCACAGCCTTCCTATGTATGATAATAGTAAGAGATAGTTTCTACCACATACCTCACAATATCCAATTTGGATCTTCTTTGCTACGTTGAGACTCATTACTTTGTGACCAACTGTCATCTCTGGATTATTACCAATTAGCACCCATCCCTTTTCTGGAACACAGTGCAGCTAAAACATTATCAGTGTTAAGTAAAGCAGGATTACTTCAAGACATGCTCTGCTTATGCTTCCTAATAAAATGTTTGCCTTTTAAACAACAGTTTGAAACTCCTTCAGTTTATGGTGCTCCATTACCTCTTCAGACCCATTTTTGAGCAGGTGTCATCTAGTTAATTGACTTCCATCCTACATTTGTAACAGTTTATTGTTCCTGCTCAGATGTTGTATTTTGCATTTGCACATATGGTACTTAAAGATCACATCTTATGTCACTTCCAAATTTAATGAGCACATTTTCCATTGTAACATTCAGGTGTTATTAAAACTATTGAAGAGGACATAAGTAATGGGAGAACTTGCATAACTCCACTTAACATACCCTCCCATACTACTTAGTCAACTGATTTTGCATCTTTCTTATAATAATTTGAAAAAAGATTGTTTCTTGCATAATTCATGGGAAGATAATACAAGAATATCAAAAGTATTATTAAAGCCAAGATAAATGACCTTAGTGACTTCTCTCCTCTCTGTCCAGCCTGCCTTCCTGCCCAGATGGAAATTAGATTAGAGTGGCAAAAATTAATCTCAGAAAAATAATTTCTTTGGCTACAATCTACATGTCACTTCCTCCTTATTTTCCAGGTAACTGTAAACAATTTATTTGATCATATCCTTTAGAATATTTTGGGATGATACCACCTTAATCAGAGAATCATAGAACCACAGATTCATAGAATCCCTAGGTTGGAAAAGACCTTTGAGATCATCAAGTCCATCCATCTCTGTCCACTACTAAAACATATCCCTAAGCACTACTTTTACTCATCTTTTAAATACCTCCAGGGATGGTGACACAACCATCTCCCTGGGCAGCCTGTGCCAGTGCTTGATAACCCTTTCAGTCAAGAAGTTTTTCCTAATGTCTAATCTGAACCTCCCCTGGCTCAGTTTAGGATGTTCCCTCTCATCCTATCATCTATCACTTGGGTGAAGAGACCAACACCCACCTCTCTACAACCCCCTTTCAGGTAGTTGTATAAAATGATAAGGTCTCCCCTCAGTGTCTTCTCTACGCTAAACAACCCCAGTTCCCTCAGATGATCCTCATAAGACTTGTTGTCCAGACCCTTCACTATCCTGCTGGAAGCACATATAACCAGCCATAGCAGTACTTGAGTTATGCGAGTCATCCCACCATATTTCTGTAATGACAACTACAACATAGTCTTCTTGCCTTAAGGTTAGTCTTAGTTCATCTTGTTTATTGCCCATGCTGTGTGCATTGTGTGTATGCACTTCGGCTGGGCTGTTGATATCAATACACTCCTGAGGAATATAGTCTTAATTCCTAAGCGACTACTCACTGAATTTTCTAACCCATCAGTAATCTTTTTATCTGTGCTGTCATTTGGATTGCCATACCCTACTTCCTCTGAGGTGGCAGCCCAAAGGTCCTCTCTAGCACATCATTCCTCAGACACTGGACTGCCATTCCCAGGCTTTTTTCTATCAAGTCTGGTTTTGTCCCCCTTCACATATAGTTTAAAGCTCTATTAAAGAGCCCTGCTAGCTTCTTGGTAATTATCCTTTACATCCTTGGGGAAAAGCGCACTTCATTCTTGGAGAGCAAGGTTGGTGCTGTGTAGGCCAACCCACAATCAAAGAACCCAAAGTTTTTCTCCTCACACCAGGTTTGGAGTCATGTATTTATTTCTTGGCTCTTCCTATCCTTCCCCTGCAGTTGGAATGACAGATGACAACACTACCTGTGCCTCCAATCCCTTCACCATATGTGGACAAGGGATTCAAATCTGTCATGATATCCTAGAATACGTGTATTTCTCCAGAGTACCTAGACTCCTAATTCTTTTTAATCTTCTATAGGAAAAAGAGTATTTATATCATAAAATCCTCCTGCCTTCCCAGACTGATACTCACTTTTAATCTGTTTGAGATTGTTCCGCAAAGTAACTGCATGACACAAACAGAAAGGAGCACGGGGATTGTGATCTTTGTGAGAGATGAACTCCATCCACTTTACAGTAATTTGTAACAGTGGAGTTCTTTGGAAGCAGCACACTCTAGGATACCAGTTGCAGTAGACACTTGAGGCCTTATGGAGGAAATTATGAATCTCTGCTATTTTTTTTTTCTGCTTTTCTCTTAGGAATGAAGTCTGGGAATCTTGCAGGTCTGAGTGTCTTTTCTTCCTCTTCCAATGACATTGACCATCACTTGCTGATAGGACACTTTCATATTCTTGACCTTGATAGTGAAACAGCATCAGTTTCCAGCTGAGACCAGCAGCCAGCTTCTCCCTAAAAGTATGACCTTTTCACTGCTGATGCTGTTATAGGCCCCTGACTTGCTCAGCTTCCACAGCTTCTGCCCATTTCTACTGTGGCAGGTGTGATCTCTGCATTTTGACCAACAAGCAAGAAATAACAAGATAACAAGAGTGAATGAATGGCACAGCTGTGTGGGGATTTTTCTCCCTAGAATTTTAATAAAAAGGAAACCCAAAAAGACAAAAGCTCCAACAGTGAAAGATCTAGCTACCACCCCTCTCAACAAACACGTATTTCTGCATGTTTATTCCAATTGCTACTGAAAAGCAAATGACCAGCTTGTCAGTTTACTTAACTCTTCCAAGAGATAAAATAGCAGTTTTAGGAATGGTCAGCTGCTTTCCATTTTAGTTCAGTTGTTGGCCTTTAAGGCTGCTGTAATGCTGACACAACAGAAAAAGAAACTGAAATCTAATTCAATAATGTGATATTCAAATCTTAAAGAAACAAAGATATTGGAACCTTTACCAGTAGTAGCTACTAGTACAGCAACTGTGATATATTAATTCCAGAAGAATTTCTGTCTGTTTTCTAAATAATGCAGAATATCAGCTGAATATTGTGCAATATTCTTCATCAGCTGTGAGATTTTGCCTCTGAGTATTTTTCCGTCCATGAACTCTTCCTCTCAAAAATAGTCACAAATCTGTACACAAGCAGAATAAATCATTAAAGATGACTTCTGGAAATGCAAGAAAACATTAATTCTAAACATGAATGTGCTCACACTGATTACAATAGATGAAGAGCCTAATAGAATCTTTTTCACATTCTAACTTACTCTGTATAACAGGTAAATTGAAGAGCTGAAGCAAGTAAGTTTTTATAAAAGAAAATCTTCCTTTAGCCTAATGATTTTCTAAGGTTCAAAATGTTTATTAGTTTGTTCATTTTTAAGATTTTTTTCATCTTTATTGAACAAGTAGTTTTTGAGTGAAGCTAAAAGAAGCCATGTAAAATTGCTTATTGATACAATGTATAATTACAACATTTTGAGCATAATTTCTGTAAAATGTACAAACCAGTCCAAAATTTGTAGTCTAATTTAATACCCAAATATAACGAAATCATTGTAAGTACATCAACATTTATGTATAAGAGGAAGTTAACTTTCATATTTATTGCAGCGATAGTTACTACATTGGTTGGTATGCAAACAAGATAATCTGTGGGGGTTTATTGCTGTCTTCCCTCTCTCATTTAATCAGACATGAGAGCTATATATTGAACTCATTCATAAACAAAGCATATAAGTCATAACTTAAAGACTGGAGGGCTGTAGCTACAAAATCAATTTATTTGTCTTGGTATATACTATTTATCTTTTCACAACTGTCTTCAGGATATAGGAGTTAGGAAGACTTGTTGGAATGACAAGACTATAGAAAACTCAATGAGACTATGTGTTTATTAAATCAGGGCACACTTTAAAATATAGTTACATTATATAATGAATTTACCACAAATGATAAAGTATAGTATTGTCCTTTCAATTTTTTATATATTCAAGACAATTAGGAATGCAAATTAAACAGTTACTGTTGTATGAGTTTGTCTGTAAAAGCTGAACAGTAGCATCTTCAAAACGTAGCCTGTAATTTAAAAAATATTACTGCTGAGTTAATTTGAATTATGCTTTTCCCACAAAAGAATTTTCTAAGCTTTTGAAAGAAGAAATTAAATTTCTAGCCACTCTTTCATTTACATTTCCATACTCAAACAGTTTCCATAATTGGACTATTTCTAAAACAAGAAAAGACAATCATACTTTATTTAAACAATGGAAGGCAGAAAGACCTATCAAGGAAATTTCTACTTTATAAAACTTACAGTAGCAAACCAAAAAAGAAAACCTTAAAATTCCGGTTTTCCAAGGATATTCTTTCTAGACATATATTGTCTGTATAGTGCGATTTGATTCAAAAGATATTCACACTGTTGTAACTTTATTCTGGATCAGACTGTCTCAAAGCATTCAGCCCTTCCAGGTCTCTTCCAAGTGTATGCTTTTAAAAACAGAATTGATTGGCAATGAGTGGCCAGAAAGCTTTACGAGGGAATTTTGATGTGTGGACCTCTACAGCTCACTGCACGGTTAACTACAACTGATTTCCTCCATCCTGTTTGGTCTGCTGCTTATCGCAGTCATCCTACATTTCTGGACACCCAAACATCTCAAGCAAAAATAATCTTAAGAGCTGTTTGTCTTCCCCATGTTTTTACTGTTTTCTAATATGTTATTAAATATTTGGCTCATCTAGTTTTCTTGCAAAGACCTTGATTACAATCTCAGTCAAGCTAGCTGATTAGACCTGTTTTGTGGGTCTTTTTAAATAAGCAATTGATTTTTTTGAACTATACATTATTTGACAAATCAAAATATTAAAAAAAAAAAAAATTAGTTCAGACCAAAGAAAAAGTGAAAAAATACAAAAAATAAATTAAGTGTTGCAATGATGGGGATGTCACAACGCTCTATTTTAGCACTTCATTGGCTTTGAAGCCACTCTCACTAGTCTTTCTATACAGTCAATGAAGAACAAAATACACAACTATACCTGCACCATTCCAGAAACCAGTCTGGCTAGTAGGATCTTAAAATCTTTCAGTGATGGAAACTATAAATTCCTTAGCTAACCTATTCTGACTAGTAGTATCATAACAGTGGCATGATAGCTGTGTTTTAGCCCTTAAATTTTCAAGTTCTGAGAACAATTATCCTTTAAATATGGTTGGAAAGAAAACCATCTCAATAAAAAGTTTGTTTTATTCTCTTCTACATGTTAAAAGACGTCATTCAGTGAGCTTACATTGACCGGGGGATATTCTGAATGGCCTTAACTGAAGTGCATCTGAAAGTTGCATCTTCATGTTATTAAAAAAGCATATAGATTTATACATAAGAAGGATATAGACATATATGGAATACTCATTTGAGAAAGGAGCACCTCGGTGACTGGTGACATTCGTTTAACCTCAAGCTGACATAAAGTGACTTGCTTTCTTCCAAAGGTTTGCTATTGATTTCCATTCTTAGTACAAACATAATGACTGCAGGATGATGTCACATTTTGTTCTTGGTCTTTCCTCAGCACTAGCATCTCTTACATGATTAAATTATCTGTTACGGATGATAGTTTTACAAGAAATACTGTAGTACTAGAAAGTCATTGATGTAGCAGGCACTGCTGTCACACTAAGGACTGACTGAATTCCATCGTGATGGAAGTCCAAATGCTACAGTACTTATGACACAAATGGCTGGCATTTCTGCCCCTATGCAGCTTCATCCCATCATTTCTAACCCAGGATTACATCCAGCAGAAATATAATTCAGCTGGCAATACACAGAACTGATTGTAAAGTGTATGGTGAGATGTAGAATCAGAGAAGGCAACTTTGCAAGTGCATGGTACGTACATGGTATATAAAGGGGAGAGTGATCTGATGGGTAATGGTATATCAGGTGTAGTTATCTTTGTGTTAAAATAGAGAGATTAGGTTCTTTAATTCTCTCTGTGGAACAATTTGTCTGGTTCTAGAAAAAAATTTCCTTCCTTTTTTTACACAATTTTCTTCAACTTTCAAAAGTAGAGACAATTGGGAAAAAGCCCCAACAATATAGATCTCTGAAGAGGATAGAGGAAAATCAAGTTGCTATTGTACATTAGTGGAACTGCATTGTGCCAGTACTAGTAGCTCTGCGAGACACTCTTCTGCTAACTATGCCATTTTTTGAGAGAACAAGCTGATAATTCTATTACATTCTTTCACTGAACAGTTAATTCTCTGATAGCTGGATTAATATTTTCTGGTAGAGGCGAGGTGGTAGGAAAGAATGGCTTACTGATTGAGGTTCTCTCGTAATGATAAGCATACATTCCTCTGCAGCACGTGCATACTGTGTGAGATGTGCTACCCGATTGCAGATAATCCCAGTTAGTTCTGGACGAGACAGAAGCTGAAAAGTTAAGTCTTCATAACCATACTCGAACATTGAGGTTTGTATATTCAGAGCTACTTGAATTAATTCTTTTTGCAGAATTTTCCTGTGGAAAATAATGAAAATTAAGGGGTCATTACTCTTTAAAATATTTTTTAATTGCACTATGAAACATATTTCTGTATTTTCAAACAGTGAGAATCAGAAGCTCCCAAGAAGAATGAATTTTAAAATTAGTTTATTGATTTCAGTGCCAAAATCTGAGACCTGCTTGAAAACTTTTTCTCTCATTTGAAGCTTTGTCTAAAGCATCTTGTGGAAAAATTATTTTGTTTTGTATCAAGGCATGATTATAGATCAATGAAAAAAATATAAGAATTATTATTTTAAAGAAAGAAGGGCAATAATACTTTTTCAACATCAACACTGATGACTTTATGATACTTCATTACTATGCAATGTCATCCCTTCGTGTATTTGTAAATAATGCTGCTTGAAATATTCTTGATGTTAATCAAAACACTTGTCTTTTTCATATCTCCCTGAGGAATGAAATCTTAGCAGGAAGCATTCATGACTAGAAATAGCTTTAAGTTTTCACCAAATCTTTCTTTATTCCCCTTTTATTTTCTTCTCATTTCTTCCTGTCTATCTCAACACACACACAAACACAAAAGGAATTGTACTGAATTTTTCGATGCAAAAACAGAATCACAAGCAAACTGTATTAGATTAGTTTGATATATCATTAAAAAGACACAGTTATGGTTGCAAAATAAATACCTGTATACACAGATGTTTTACTCATGCAAAATAGGAACACAAAGCATGATAGAGCCAGGGAAATCATTAAGGAGATCCATAGGGCACTTAAAGAATAGAGCAGTTTGATGTTCAGCTAGCATTTTAGAAAGAAGGAATTGAAATATAACAGATCAGATCAACTTATTTAGATACCACTCATGATAATTAGCAGTTTGACATAATTTCGCGGAGATACATGGCTGCCAGCCACAGAACAGTGGGAAAAATTCATGTAAACCTCCAGGGAAGTAACATATTTTCAAATAGGGAAAAGGGCATATAGATAACATTAATTCATTCTCATGGAAAGAAGACATTAATGTTGAATTTCTATATCTACTAAAACCAAAACATATAAGAGAAAATGTTCTGTATTTTTTTTTACTCTTAACTGATATGTCTTATCTTCACTTTTTGAAAAATAATTTATTACATTTATATATAAAAAACATACATACTTTTTATAAAGAAAATGTTGACTTTCCTTTGCCTTTCTTTTGTTATCTTTGCACCCTTCAGATCTGTAATCTTATATAGTGACTGCTTATGAAATTATTTTACTGCACTGCTCAGCAAAAAATGATGCACAGTTAAATGACTTATGAGGGAGATAAGAAAATCATAACTTGCTTGATGAGAGAATTTATTGACATAATGTGGTGCTCTGCTCTTGACTTTTTTTCCGTGTCACCATGACTCACAAACTGAATGACACTTCCCTATTTGTATATGAGAGGAGTGCATGTTGGTCAGATAGTCAGCACGCTAAAGCAAGAAAAGTATTACTTCTGTCATTACTGCCTGATAAAGTTTTTCCTTTTAAAGTATGTCTCTCTGGTCAACATTCCTTTGTTGTGTAGCAGAAAAGTCAATACGGGAATAAAACTTTTTAATTTAATGGATATTTCTTGGCAATTTTTTTAGACACTCTCTGGAATTCCAATATTTACATGGGATGGATATTCTATTTTCTGTCTGGTTTTCAAACTCTTCGTTTACCATTTATTCAGAGCAAAGGGATAACAGTGAGGAAATGCTGTCTTGTACGTAGGGGTCCAAAGAAAAATGTATATGCAATCTAAAAATACTGAACTATGTGCAATACCATTTTCTCAAGCTGTTTGTAAAGTTCTGCTACAGTTGTCCAAGAATATCCAGCATGCTAAATTTACAGTGAACTTCTAGGAAAAGCATTCCTCCATTTTTTTCCAGCTACCCAAATGAGACCATAATAAGATCTGTTATATTATGAAAAAGAAGTTTCGTTGGCAACTGTGACCATATTCTTAGACTCAAGTATATACAGTTTAGGTGATTTTCCTAGGTGTTAAGCAATATATTTTAGTTTTCTGAGTGAGAACTGGGATTGTAAAAGTATTGCCTGTTGAGATGGGTTCAATTCATTCCTATCCTTTTGCCAAAGTATAGCAGAAATTTCTTATATGGTTATTGTGTTCTCAACAACTGTATATAGAACAATATATGCAGTATTTCACTTTAAATGAACAACAAAAAAGATCCCATTGCTTACTCTGTTAGGCAGAATGCTATTATGGTTGAGTTGGAGTACTGAATAGACAGTGAATCTGAAATTGCACAAATCTTCTACTGAAAATAATGTACCCTTGATTCTGCCACCCTTACTGCACTCTGTTTCATCTTGTGCAGTAAGAAGAAACACTGAAAGACATAGGAAACACTCTCAGATAAATATTTCTCAGTCTTTTTAAGTGTGGCAGAACTCAAACTTCGATAAACAACAATGAATTATGAAATGTTTTTATTTGTTTAAAAATATTAAAATATTCAGATTACTGTGTACCTCTGCTTACTCCATTCAGCCTCTTTTGTACCATGTATTTGTGGCTAGGGAGAAGGAGGATGGAAAGGCTGTGCAAATGAATTGTCAGAATTTAGCTCTCTGTAGCCCAGAATGTAATTTTACTACTACCCTAGCATTAAATGTCTTTGGCTGATTATTTAGTATACTTTTTTGTTTAAAATCATTATAAACCATTTAACTGTCTGTATCAATATCACACCAAACACTTTGTTTGCATTTTCATTGTATCATTTATCTTTGTTTCTTAGTTCTCAAATAGAAGATATGCAGGTGTCTAGGCACGTTAAGATCACAGAAGCACAGCTATTTTAAAACTGCATACATGTTCCCACTTTCATTCAGGTGGGCCATGCAAAGGCACTTAAAATTCTGAATGTCTAGTATTAAGAAAAGAGGACATCAGGAAATCATGATGCATTATTTCTTCAGGGTAATTGTGTTATAAATTATCCTAACCAACAAGCTGTGATGTAAATTAACCCCAATCCTTTAACAGGCATGTCACTTAAAGCCCTACTACTCAGAGAGATAAACATTTTAGGAGAAACAGGGGAAACATACTTTTAGGAACTTTTCATTTGTACTAGAATAAAGTGACTGCTTACCACTATTATTAGACCATTCTGTTTCAAATTGCCCAGAAAAGCAGCCCTCTTATACTGTAGTATATTATAACATCATAAAACTACTAGTATGTAAGGAGATATATTCTAAACCAAATAGCAATAATAACATAGCAGTCTTAAAATTTATCTGTTTTGTGCAGGTAAATCATATACCTTCCACAATTTAACCCTGGTGCTCACAAAGTTATCATGTTTTGTTTTTTCTTATTTCCTATAAACTTTTGATTTTTCCTACTGGTTAAAGGAAAGGGTTTGGATTTTCTGCCATATTTTTGTCGGTGTCAGTAATGTGGTATTGACTGCATCAATTCAAAAAACTTCAGTTTTCTTATCTGTAAAATATGTTCATCAAAAATCTCAAAAGATACAATTGAGTTTTGTTGAAATATTTAAAGCATATTCATGGTCTTGAAAGTAAATATAAATGTGAAATATTATTTCTACTTGGAAGTTCTGAACATGTGTTCACTTATTCATAGAGTCAGAAGGAACTAGTAGAACTTTAGTCTTAACTCATATAATACAAGACGTAAGATTTCATCTAGTTAATTTTTGACAGTTCTCCTTGACTTAAACTTGACTACATTTTCCTTGTTGCTTTGAGTCTGTTGTTCTACTTTGTATTTTAACAACCAGGTTTCTGTATTTTCTCCTTTTGACTCACCTGTCATCTTGGTCGCCTTTTGTGTATAAGATATTGTATTTGATAAACCTTCTGGAAGTAATCCCAATATATCACATTTTAAAACATAAAATGGTTGATGGTGTGCTGTGTTTTAAATGTTTTTGTAATATGGTGTTGAACTGAAGGACCAAACTAGGAGTTAGATATATCAGGAAAATATGAGGTTTGCTGAAGTTCTCCGTGCTTTCCATTCTGCCCAAGCTATCTCTCAGAGTTACAAAATACCTTAGAGCTATTCAGATAAAGATTTATTGGGTTGGTGCAGTTTTTCAAGGAAGTTTTGGGGTTTCTTTATTTGATTGGTTGGTTGGTTTTGTGTTTGTGTTTTTTTTTAACAAAGGCTGCGATATCTTCATTTATTACTTTGTAAAGTTAAATGCTTTTGGCATGGTGGATAAAACGATGACTATATTAGAAGTTGTGTCAAAATTTCAGGATAATGGGTGGACCAGGATTTTGCCAAAGAGTCTAACTGCACATAGTTCTGAGGAAACTTTAAGAACTAATGAATATGAAACTCCTTTAAGTAAGTGGTTTATTTTAAAGAGGGAAGGAATCTAGATATCGTCAGCATGGGTCATGTAATAAAATGGAGAAATTCTACTTCTTACTGGTGTGTTTTGGAATCTCCTTCCCTGGGGGTGTTAAAAACATGTAGATGTGGCACTTTGTGACATGTTTTAATAGGCATGATGGTGCTGGGCTGATTGTTGGTCTGGATAATCTTAGGGGTCTTTTCCAACCTTTATGATTCTATGATACTACATAAAATGAGTGCTTTTAAAAACTGCTTAGGTTGTTTGAATAAGTTCTGGGATAAAAAGGGTAAGAAGACAGAGATTTCATGCACATTCATCATGCAATATTGCAAGACTTGTGTAATGAATACATTCCACAGAGACATATGTGCACGTATATGCACCTGTGTCTACACTCCTGTATATCTGACTGTTAGTCATTTGAGCTGGAGGATGAAAAAGCTGAATATTACTAAATTCCTCATTTGTATAAAGATGCCCTTTCTTTTATGCAAAATGGATGTTATGCAAAGAAACTAATGTTAGTGCCAATTTCCTATAGAGTGTAAAAAAGCCTATCAATGTGTCAAAATGGTTGTTTACATCTATGGAACTAAAGAAAGTGAAACATCCAAAATTTATTTTCCATACTTCCTAAATACTGCGAGCAGCTAACTGATTTGTTCAAATGCTGAGCAGGAAGAGGAGGATTTGATAATAAACATGTTTTGTTCCAAAAGCATTCCACCTTGCAATATGATCAAAACACACACCCCTCCTTAAACTGTTTTCAGGCAAAAGAATCAAGCCTCGTTCTCTATGATAAAATTTCCTTTTGAGAAGTGTCTGAAGTATAGACAAGGTCAGCAGGTAACAGAGTGATTCTGAGGCTTGCACAATGAAACTTCATAAATTCTCTACTGAGGGCAATAAATCTTTTTGAGGAACTGGAGAGGAGAAAGTGAAAAAAAACAAAAAATAAAAAAAGATACATTACAAAAAGAATTAATTTGGGTTTTTTTACATTGCTGCCAGATACAAGACAGTCTAGTCTGTCTGGATGTGACAATATTAACATTAAATATTTAACACCCACATAGATAACCTCTCCTCCACCAAAGCAATATTTCTAGCCTTTTTCACTCCATAACTCCTCCCTGCCTCCTGTCACTACTGCCTCTCAACACTTCAAGTCTACCTCTTTCTTCTGCCACTGTCTCCTCCATAATACTGGATTTAGATAGTCAAAGTCCCATATGTATAATCTGTGACACATTGCTTTTCTATTTGATAATCCTTGAAGTATTATTGTAGCAGTAGAGAGCAGGATGAAAAGCAGAACAGTTTACATACAGTATTCACTGACCTGACTTACTGAAGACAGTGAACGTCATCACATTTTTAGCCTTGATAATCATGGCTCCACCAAGAAGAAGTAAACAGGTAGTAATCAGACTTTGCTGATTGGGGCTATTTGATTGTTTCTGCCTGCTGCCAGCATTTCTAGTGATGCTGTGTAGTGACTTCTGCTCAGTAATCTTTAGTAGAAAGGCCGGGTGATCAGAAAAAAATATATTGGGTTTATCCACCTCTGTGCAGTCTCCAGTCCTTATCTGCATGTTTGAGATGTATCTCTTAAAAAAAAAAAAAATCCCACAGACACAGGTTCAAAGAAATAGGAAGTACGTAGTTCCCCCAAAAGGAAAAAAAGAGACTTATTTAGTAAATTAAAACTTTTCACACAGTGGATACTCATGTGCCAAAACCACAATGAACTAACATGTCAGTTTGGCAGACTCAATCCATCTCAACAAAATTTGCTCTTGCAGGAATGTGTTGGGCTGTCAGGTTCATGGAGCTGCTGAAAACAATGGTAGCTGCAGCTCTCATTTTGTGGGCAGAAGTTATTCCTTTTGTATTTTCTGGAGTAAAGAATCCATTAGATTCTCCACGGGAGTTTAGGTAACAACACTTTCTCCATTTACTTTTCATGTTATATTGCCTATCTCTAAAGAGATTTAAATGCAAAATCTATCATTCAAGGACATTGTGTGGATTAGTAATGTTCTCTGAAGGTTTGTGGGTTCATAAAACATCGAACGTATGTTCTCCTCTATACTATCTTTTTTCATCTGAGAAAAATATGAAACAAATAATATTTTTTTCTTTAAGTAAATCACCCAACTGGTTGATTGTTGAAATATAATCGTATAATTTGTTGAAAGCTACTAATAGTTCCAGAATTCTTCATTTGACTAAATTGCTTCACAGAAACTGTAAAAGGAGAAACTGTGATGCTTAAAGAAAAGAAAGGTAAGCCACAGGTGAGCAGTGGAGGCATTGGGAACTTGTATTAATGCAGTGTAAACTGTTCATGAGGATAGTTCTAGAAAGTATGAAAAAGGAGTAGGTACAGATTGCAGGTGAAAACATAAGAGAAAGCAAGGCTGTGGAAAAAGCATTATAAAAGAAGGCCAATAAGAAATACAGTTGAAGAGACAACAATCTAATTCAGGCTAAAAAGAATTAAAAAGCCAGTAAATGGATTAAAA
This sequence comes from Cuculus canorus, assembly GCF_017976375.1. NCBI lineage: Eukaryota > Metazoa > Chordata > Aves > Cuculiformes > Cuculidae > Cuculus > Cuculus canorus. The sequence goes on from NC_071402.1 coordinate 74,200,213, forward strand.
TACAAGGTCAGAAAACAGGAGGGGAAGAATGGAGGAAACATTAGGTGCACTATTTAGTTACTCAGTCCTTTTGGAATCAATCATTCAATACCTTTGTTGACATCATTTGGCACCTGAACATTATGACAAAACAGGATGAAAAAGCAAAGAAAAAGAACTTTGACAACCTTCCTTAATGATAATCTTGGCAAGCATCCCTTTCTTCTAAAATTTCAAAATTTCAGTTTCTAGCCCATCATCCTTTATTTTCTCACCTATTGAACTCACTTTATATTCTTTTTCTCCTTTTATTTCTTATTCTTACTTCCTTAGCTCTGATGTTCTTCCTGTAACTACTTTTGAGGTTCAGTCAGCTAAGCAAAGCTATTTTCAATAATTTCAATATATATTCACTATCAGAAGTCTGTTTTAACTTGCACTCATGGCATGAAAGCAACAGCAGTTTTGCTACTTAGTTTCTCAGACAAAACCCAGTTTATTCATTGCTATGATAAGCTACTCATTTTCCATTCTGATAGATCATCCACTTAGAAATGGAATTATTTTTCTAATAAGAAATTAAGAACTAGGTTCACCACCACAGCTGTACAAAACAACCCCCTTTGAAAAATCTGCCAAATGTACTACAAGGTCAAGTTGTACAAGCATGATTTAGAATTATACAATAGAATGTTTAATGTCCTTTATGAATTCTTCTCTGCAGACAATCAACTTTCACAGAAAGACACAAGGGGAAAAGATGAAAGAGAGAGGGGGTGAGTGAGAAAGAAAGGAAAAACAGAGAGAGAAAAAAAAAGTGGGGGAGAAATAGAGGAAAGGAAATACAATTTATAAAACTTTGTTTGAAATACCATCATTTTAGCCTCAGAATATTTGGGAAACAGTAAATGCCTGCAAAATAGGCTTCTTTGCTTATCAGTACACAATATTATTGTTTTATAAAACACTGTCTCTCTCTTATTGCTTCTTAATCACCAGAGCACATAGTATTCTATGCTGCTTGGAAGGGCTTGAATCAAGCTAGAGAAAGTAGTGGATTAAAAAAACCCAAAATTGTATTGTGTTTTCACAAATTTTATGTTTTATTTATGACAATAGTATGTCAGAGCTAATGGCTGGTCACTGAAATACCCATAAAATATATTCATTATAAGTAACTAAAATAATGAGTGGAATATTACATATACAGCAGAATGTTACTGATTTACTCTTTTTTTTCCCAAACTTTCTCTGAATGTATGCATTGTAATAGAAAAAATAGAAAAAATAAAAAATAAAAATTAGAAAAAATAGAAAAGTTGACATCAGCAAGCAATCTTAAATTATTACAAAGCATTCAGTTGCTGACTTATTTACTTTAAACCTACATTTAAAATTCTACCAGTAGTGGCAGTCAACAAATTGAATTAGAATGCTAACCCACTGGAGCCACATTCTGACACCACCACTCTCACTGAGTAAATATACTTTATCTAATGAATATTTTTGTGGAAGTTAAGAACAGTATTCACAGACCCAATCATTTACTTGAGGAGAAGGTAGTTAAAATAGTTTGTGAATTGTTATTATTAGTTGCTTTAAATTTCTATATATTGTTTTACATTTCTGTTGTCATAGATGTTTATTTTGTAACTGTAGTTACTCGTTGGAATATTTTGAGATAAAGCAGGAGAGGAGTGGGAGGGGGTACTTTTCCTAAAAATATTTCTGTTTTCTATTCAGCCCTAATTATTCACTGTATATCAGAGCACCCAAGTGGGAGATATATTTTGCATTATGCTAGAAAATGGGTAAAAATAGCTAGCAAGAGAGCTTACAGAAAAAGGTTTTGACTTGGCAAGATATTTAAGTGTATGCCTCATTTAAAATACATAATTAGGCCCCTGGAAGCCCCAGATTTATTGCAGGAACAGAATCCAGAAAGCAACTGTGGCTCTAAGTCTCTGTTCTGTGCATCATATATTTGTGGCATCCCACTGCTTGGCATGCATTAGAAACATACCAAAATATTACAGGAGATCTTTATGATCTGTGTATCAGCTGATAGCTACCAGCATTCAACATGCTTTTGGTACAACCAGTATGCAGGAAGAAAACACAACACAATTTAAGAGAATTACTTATGGCAAATATATTTCTCATATTTTATGTGGCTGAAATATCCCTTTAAACTGCTGAAAGCATTGGAGAGACTTTGGTGGATATGACTCATATTCAGATGTCGTATGTTTTAAGAAGAGGGGAAAATATGAATCTGAGCTTTGCGTACAGTCCTTAAATGTAATGAAAACCATAAAAATATCTATATATCTATCTATATATATACACCCCTATCTTTAACTACTGGTTTTCTGAACTTGTTGAAGCCAATTTTCTCTGTGTGTGTCAGCTGAATTCAAGGTGCTTAGTATTCAGTAGGTATTGATTGAAGAAATCTTGTTTATGTTGCTAGAATAATTGCCCTGGATACACAGACCACTTCCAGAGACTAAGGTAAGCCACTCATTTCTGAAGCTTTGATATGTGTACAGGTTATCTCATTATATTTCATAGAAAAGTTACCCCATGCTAAAAGTCAGTGGTTCTTTGCTCCCATTTAGAATAAGCCCTAGCTTATAAAGTCAAATCTGCAGAGCCATCCCTTGGAGCACTGCTACCACTGCTGTACATATTTTGACTTTGTGATTCACAGTAGCAATGGGCTGGGTGGTTATCTCACAGGCATCCAGTGGATTACTGGAGTTAACGGCACAACTTAAAAGTTAGGAACTCCTGCTTTCAGAAGGACCTCAGCACTTGCTTTTCCCTTATCTCTCTCACTTCTCCCTGTCAGCTCCTAAAGGCACAGACTGTTCTCCTGCATGAGTCTGGATTTCCCTCACTGCTCCCCATGCTCATCAGCAGTGGAATATAATTTGAAGAGACAAATCAGCTCACTGTTAATATCATGTCTCTTCCTCTTTAGGGAACCTCAAGTGTAATCTTACGGGCAGATTATTGAAGCCTGTCTGTAGAAAGTTTTTTGGCATGGATGAGTTTTCACTCCAGCGGGTGTTGGAGACTTTCAGATTATTCCTGTGTAATGGAATTGATGAATTGGTGAGCAGATTGTAACTCTCACAGCTTTAGTTTTCCCTTGGCTGCAGGAAAACAGCTGCTAGATTCCTGACAAGCAATTCACATAGTTGATATAATTTAGTTTCTCTGCCAAAAACTTCTTACTTCTAGTTTTCTATTTAATTGAATCACAGACTGAGAGTTCTAAAGTGTCTATCAGCTGCAATGGGTAGGATGAGTGCCATAAGAATAATTTTCCAAACTGTGTATAACTTCCCTCACTAGTCTATTAACATGCTGAAACAGACCTTCAAATCGTTTCAAAAGCTTCTGTTAGGCTACTTTTCCCCTCCCTCAACTCGCATAAAGGGCTAAAACAAATGGCCCATTCTCAAAAATCAGTAGAATAAAGATAGTTTGCTTTCAGGGTCACCCAAATTCCTTTCAAGAAAGTATTCCGTAGTTTTCTTCTTTCTATTTTACAGTTAGTCTTTTTTTTGTTTGTTTTGTTTAAATCTAAAAATGTGATACACTGGAATTCTGGAATTGGCTCCACCTAGCTCCATTTTGTATTCACTAATGGTAAACGACCTTTGACAGATACATTTTCCTCCATGTGATATCATCCATATTCTAAGAATTCTCTCTTCCTTGGCTTTAAGGTACAAACAGCTGATATTCATAAGCAAGCTTGATTTGTTGTATTCTTTTACCTTCCCATTGTTTTTTCTTTGCTTCTGACAGCTTACTCTCTAAATATTTTTACTTTTTCTTCAACATTGGGACAGAAGGATTTATCAAATATGCAAGAAATGCAGCTGTATCAGGAGCATTAGATAACCCCAAGGGCCCCTGTCAGCAAGTTCTGCATTGTGGTATGCAATAGGCTCGATGTTAATTGAAAAGCATTGCTGTGGCTTTGGCAAGGCAGAATTATGATGCACCATATTTCTTTGTTACCTTTGGATATAGCTTATGCTCCTATTTGAAGAACATAAAGATATACGCCAGATTTTTCTCCAACATCTTATCCTCATGGAGACCACTTGAGTTGCCCTAAGAATCCTCTGACAAAAAAAAATTGTGTGTGAGCAAATATATCAATCTTCAGGCTTTCCAGCTTCTTCACAGCAGTTTTGACACAGCTGTGGAGAGTGGTGGTTCATTCACAACTGTCATTTCTGCAAAGCTGTGATGTGTTCCTTTATATTTGGAACACACCGGCTTCTTCTTCATTATTAACAGCTCAGCAGGGCTTCTGGCAAACCCTTGAATTGTTTTGGGTTTTTTTGTTCTTTTGTTTTTTTTTTTTTTTTCTTTTTTCTTCCTAGTCAGTCCAACAGTTTTCTAGGAACATCTAGAAACATCTCTCTTGGAAGTTATTTTGCTGCAGGTACTGGGTGATTTGGAAAGATACTACCTGCTGGGAAGTTTATTAGAAGCTATGATAAACCCTGAGCTTATCTCCTTTTTTTCCCTGTTTTATTAAATAGAATTAATTCAGGTAGCGGGGCAGCATCTTAGACTTGTCATAATTCCAACCTCCTGGGAATTGAAGAGATTAATTAAAAAATCATTTGGATTAAAATATTAGTTACTATTTGGTTATTTATCCAATCACTCAATGAAATTCTATTAATTACTTTAAAGAAATGGGTTTCTGGATATTGAAATCCTTAAAGCAGCAGAAGTGAGTTAGAGGTTAAGCCTGATCAAGTTTGTTTCCAGTAGAGCCACATAATGGAACGACAGTTAAATTTTCTCTGCATTTGTGTTCGACAGAGTAAGCATGCTGAAGAGCTAATTCAAATGGCACCTTCCAGGCTGTGAGTAATCGTTGCCCAGTCCTTTCCAACCATTCCTGAACTTGCAGTATGTCCACTCTTCCCAGGGGAGATCCTTTGCTTCCTACTGCTCTCTTTCCCTCTGGCAGTACTGGTGCAACAGGCACTAGAAAGTCTCAGTAAGGCAAGCAAATGCAAGGCAAGCATCTGGCTAGCCTAGTTGATCTGTCCCCCAAAGGAACTCTTGCCAAATTTACTCAGCAGGCCTTGGTAAATCTACATGATGCAGACCTGTTCAGTAGTATCAACAGCTCTAAAAGTAAGTTGGTTCTTTAACACAGCCAAAAATTTTATACATATGTTAGTTTCCTGCTTAGGAAGCAATATCTGCATTTCTAGCTGATATCTTGGATGAGAAGTTTCTCTAAGGACTGGTGGAACTGTGCAAACCACCCCTATATGCAAAACAAAACCTCTCAGTGTTCTATTCAGTTTTTTTGGGCTCCTTGTTTTTAAAATAGTTATGTTGCTACAGGAAAACAAGAAAATTGCAACAGTTGGGCCAACAGTAAACTTTTATTGTAATGCAATGGTCGCCATCAATAGATTAAAGGAATAAATATGATACAAGAAGGGAGTCAGCACCAATCTAAGATTTGCGAAACCCAAGTATTGCCATAGTTCCCTGTGGAACTATGTGGCAGCCAAAATAAATTGAGGTACCTGCTCTATTTAAACAAGGTCTAGTAAAGTGAGCTACTCTTTAAAATGTTATTAGTCCAGCTAGAAGCAGGAGATGCAGGAATAATCTGTAAAGCCACTACCATGTATTTAGATAAGCAAAGGACTCAAAGCATAAACTTATTAAAAATTAATAATTTAACTCTTAAATGTAAAGAATACACTTCTACCTTCCAGACTGCAATCATAACAAAATTAAAAATAAGATATATTCTGAAGGAAGAAAATTGAGAAAGTGATGGAGAGCAGGACAATGATTAATGCATACAGTGTTTTCTTCTCCTTCACTTCATAGTGTGAAGGCGTGTGATGCAGATCTTCCAACAAAAGCATAATTTATTTGGAACCCTGTATAGAAATATGGCTACGCTAGCATGTCAGTGAGGAAAATATGACCTGACAGAAGATATTCACACATCTTTGTGTCATTTAGTATAGGGGTGTTCTTCACTTAATTGATTCATTTTGATTAAGAACATCGTTGCACCCCACTGTTGTCAACAGAGTCTGAACTCTGATGCAGTTCAGCCATCTAAAAGAAACATATCCCACATCAGAAGCATTACTTAAGAGATCCAAACTGAATGAAATTAAGCTGATTAAGGTATTTAAGCTAGGAGACAAGGCTACCTGTGCAGTAATTAGAAAGGAATAGGCTTCCTCAGAGTAAGACATCTCAGACCAAGTTGATTCCTCCTGTCTACAAAGACTAAGACGAAAGGCTGCCAGGCACTTTTATTGAATGGATTGACCATATAATGATAATTTACCCTATTTTACTTCTTCACTGGAAAGAATAATTTTTGGAATGAAATACATCTCTCAAATCCTTCAAAAAATATTGTGTTGTGCTACATAAACAAATATCTCTGAAGGAGTCCCTGCAGGACCAGAAGACTGTGAGCACATGAAATCCGGGCCTCAGTAAGGGAGATAATGTCTTCTTCACTTCTCCATGGAAGAGATTTTCACTTATCATTCCTTTGTGATTACATGTTTCCTATTATTACAAGAAAAGGTACCAAGCTCCCTGGCAACATCAGAGGAAGATGAATCACTGTATTACAGTTCTGTCAAAGGATGCAGAATGATAAAATCATATTACATTGAAAGGTCAATTCTTCCTCCTTCAGGAAGTATATATAGGAGCCGATTAACAGGTTAAAGTCACATGTGATAAAGGAAAAGAAATAAACTATTTGGCTGACGTATCCACTCAAAATAATGTGAAAGGTTAAATGAAACATTTCTCAGCAGCTGATAGATTAAGGTTTTTACATTTAAGTTATCATAAATAAAGCAATACAGTAGTAGCTGTGATCAGTCAAGAGTAGAAATATTAGCAAAATTCACTATGGCATTTAAACGTTTTTTATCCATCTGTACTCCTGATGTGAGTTAAATACATATCAAACTTAATTCAATTGTCCAAAGCACTCACCATAAATAGGACAAAGAGGATAACAAAAGTGTCAAATATTAATGCATGATTATTTAATTAAATTAGATGATTATTTAATTAAAAAATTATTTCATCCATGTTAGTCCCATCAATCATAATTCTCTATTTAACACTTGTCCAAGATCACTAATGTAAAGCTCAGGCTGTTTCCCAGATGAAATAAGATCTAAGTAAGGATGCTTCAGTAATAATGACCACTTTACAGTCCTACGACATACCTGTCATGAGCATGTGAGAATCTGATCACATGTGTATTCCATTACCGTAACAGTTTGTGGCTGTTGGTGCGCAAAACACAGGTTAAACACAGGTGTGTCAAGGGCTAAATGCAGGGTAACCTGGTCATGTAAGAGCAACATGCTGGGAGAGGATTGAAGGGCACAGACAACAAACCTTTTTCATGCTGCCAGAGCAGTAGAAAGGGTGAGTTAAAATATAAATCTTATGAAAAGGGTCAGACCCTGATTTTGCTCTCACAGTGTTTGTTCAGTGGAAAACTATAGATGTCCGTATGTGAAAATTTCGTCTAGCATTACAAGTATGGACAATTTAATTGCAATATCATTAATCACTCCTACCTAGTGAAAAGTACTCTGACCTCCCTTGACTTCTGTAGAAGATAAATACTGATTCACATCACCTAAGGTCAAATGCAAAGAATCTCAGTTATATGCATGCTACAGCCTGCCTATGCACTCTCTCTGGACAGAAAAGTGATGAGAAACATGTTTTATCTCTAGCTGCAGGGTTTAGAACACGCTTTCAGTTCAAGAATACAAAGCCTAGGTATTATTGGATTATCTGTGCATTTAGGATGATCTGTAAAAAAAAAAAAAAAATAACATGAAGATGCAAAAACACATACAAGGAGACTGAAAAGAGAACAGGAAGAGGGTGAAATAAAAATTCTAATTAATTGTACCCACCAATAATGGGAGACAAGACACCAACTGTTCTTTCCTACTCAGAGTTTAGGAGAAGGTAGCGCTTCCTTTAACAGCATGTGAAGAAATAGTTGTAGAGAAATATAAAGGAGTTCTTCACGTACGAAAATAGGTATACCATCTCTGCAATCCTCATCCCATGTAAATTATTTTAGCTCTACAAAAGTCAGTCCATTAACTAAGCAAACACAGAAATGCCACTGCAGAAGTAATAGTATGTCACTTTCTCATTAAAAGAATGGCCATTACTGAGAAACTTTATTTAACGCACTAAGGCTCTTTTTTGTTGTTGTTGTATCCCTTTCCATCTCACTGGAAAAATCTCACATGTAAGTAAAGCCCTAAGGTAAGTGTTATTGCAGTTAAAGAACACTTTTTAATCACAGTTTGTCATGACCACTGACAGCAGTGGAGAGAAAAATCTCCATAAAGAACTCTTTTGTCTCCATGAGATTAAGAAGCACAAATCACATCACTTATTGTTGCAGCCCTCAGGACCTAAACCATAGAACAAGTATTTTTCCATGGGTAACTGAAAAGACATCATAGTTTTCCATGGTGAATTTTTCAGTCAGAAATGCATCCACTGTTTCAGCCTTCTGTATACAGATCTGGTGTCCTTTGCTCTAACCTAGACATGTTTTGGTCAGATGTAGAACACTGGGTTACCTGAATATTTTAGGTTACTCTATTATTGGCAGTTTTACATTCTAACAACTTAGAAGGACACTGAGGAGCATCAATTCTAATACGGTATAGGAGAAAACTTAAAAATTAGTTAAAACTTAGATTCTTAATATTCACTGTTTCTCACAGATGGCAGAATTAGGCAATAATCAAGGAAATGATCGGTCAGCAGGTTTTCAACAAAGGAACATAGTGTCATAGAACATGATGCACATTTATTGCATCCACCTTATAAGTGCTGAAATGCTACAAATATTTCAGAAAAGATAAAGGCTTCCACTTGCATTCATTTCCAATTTCATCCTTATGCCAATCAAGAGAATAGCTATTCAACACACAGGTTTTTGAAAAAGCTTGCAGGAGAAGAAAGTCTTTGATTTCCTGCTATTAGTCAGGGCAGAGGTCCCATTCTTGGCATACAATCCTTTTCATGTTCCTTCTACCTTGGTGCATGGTCAAACAACCAGGAAACTGACAGACAAAAAGTTAAAACGTGCAATTATTCTAGAAAGAATGTCAGAAAAACAGAAACTATCTGTTCTTCTGACAGCTCATTATGAGACATGCTACCACTCAAATACTGTAAAAAGTTTCGCAATTTTGTACAAAGGAGGAAGATAATTTATAAGCACAATTAGAATCCAGAAAAAGAATGCACATTGAATTGCAGCATCTTTAAAACTAGGTTTTATGCCAGAAAATAGCACACTTTCCATTTAACTGTAATTTCAAATGCAAATATCAGTGTCCTTAGAATGAAACAGATGTTGGGCTATTTTTCAGTGGGATAAGCAGTTGATCAGCTCTGCATTCTTGTCTTCTGGGGAAATATTTCTATGCCTTAGTGAACGAAGGACAGACATAGCTGGGTTTTGTGACACATTATAAGGCAAACTAATTTTAGCTCCGTGTTTGGAGCAGTTATTGAAAAGTCGTAGATTGTTACAGTGATAATTCCAGATTAGGGGCAAGTTAAGGGAGTTGTGGATTTGGGCTTTTTTATGGTTCTCGGAAAAGACTTTCCTACACTTGACTGTAAATTATTCTGACAGTGAATAGAGGACAGACAAGTGCTTCCACACATAACTTGGAAGTTGCTTTAGCAAGTAGATGGAAAATAAACTACTTAATTAATCCAAATGTAAAGGTAGCTACAACTGGTTGGGATTCAGGTATCGCTGGAGGAAACGATGCACAGTTGACAAAACATCCTAGTCTACTCCAAATCTAGGCCGTTTTCCATGCTCCCTCACCCCACAGTACATCAATATATCAAAAAAGCAAACTGGCAACTATCCCAAAGAGGGGCCAGGGTTGTGAGAGCAAAAGTATTCATGTTAATAATACCCAAGAAATTACATAATGTAAAAGGCCTGACATGCTGTTCTGTTTGTGATTTCAGCATTTAGTTAGTTTTCTTCTTACAGATATATTAGATAACAGTACAAGATGGGGACCAGAGGGATGTAGCCCCTCCCATTGCAAGGGAGGATCAGATTTGTGACCATCTGAGGACCCTGAACGTATATAAGTCTGTGGGACCTTATGGGACGTATCCCAGAGCCTTGAGGGAATTGGCTAATGTGGTTGCCAGGTCACTCTCCATGCTATTTGAAAAGTCATGGCAGTCAGAAGTCCCTGGTGACTGGAACAAGGGCAACATTGTGCCCATTTTTAAAAAGGATAGAAAAGATGACCCTGAGAACTATGGATCTGTCAGCCTCACCTCTGTGCCTGGGAAGATCATGCTACAGATCCTCCTAGAAGCTATGATAAAGCACATGGAGGACAAGGAGGTGATTCAAGACAGCCAGCATGGCTTCACCAAGGGCAAGTCCTGCCTGACCAACCTAGTGGCTTTCTATGATGAGGTGACCACACCAGTGGACATGGAAAAAGCAATGGATATGATCTATCTGGAATTCTGTAAAGCCTTTGACATAGTCCCCCACAACATCCTCAACATCCTTCTCTCTAAATTAGAGAGATATGGATTTGATGGGTGGACTGTTCAGTGGATAAGGAATTGGTTGGATGGTCACATTCAGAAAGTAGTACTGGACAATGTCTCAATGTCCAGATGGAGATCAGTGACAATTAGTGTCCCTCAGGTCCCCAGGTACTGGGACCAGTGCTGTTTAATATCTTCATCAATGATATAGATAGTGAGATTGAGTGCACCCTCAGCAAGTTTGCAGATGACAACAAGCTGAGTGAAGTTGCCACACTGTAAGGATGGGATGTTATCCAAAGGGACCTGGACAAGTTGGAAAATTGGGCCTGTGTGTACCTCTTGAGGTTCAACAAGGCCAAGTGCAAAGTCCTACATCTGGATTGGGGCAGTCCACGGTTTCAGTATAGGCTGGGGGAAGATTGAGAGCAGCCATGCAGAGACAACTTGAGAGGGCTGATTTGTGAGAAGCTTGACAGGAGCTGGCAATACACGCTTGTATCCCTGAAGGCCAGCTGTATCCAGGGCTGTATCATTGTCGCCCTCTGCTGCATTCTCATGACACCCAACCTGGAGTACTGTATCCAGTTCTGGAAACCCCAACATAAAAGGGATATGGAACTATTGGAACAGCTCCAGAGGAACGCTACAAAGATGATCAGAGGGCTGGAGCACCTTCCGTATGAAGACAGGCTGTGAGAGTTGGGGTTGTTCGGCCTGGAGTAGAAGAAGGCTCCAGGGAGGTCTTATAGCAGCCTCCCAGTACCTGAGGGAGGCTACAAGAAAGCTGGGGAGGGAGTTTTTACAAGGCCACGTAGTGATAGGACAAGGAGGAAATGGCTTTAAATTGGAAAGGGGAAGATTTAGATTAGATGTGAGGAAGACATTCTTCACCATGAGGATGATGAGGCACTGGAACAAATTACCCAAGAAAGTTGTGAATGCCCCATCCCTGGAAGCTTTCAAGTCTGGGCTGGAAGGGGCCTTGAGCTGCCTGATTTAGTGGGAGGTGTCCCTGCCCATGGCAGGGGAGTTGGAACTAGATGATCTTTAAGGTCCCTTCCAATCCAAACCATTCTTTGATTCTATGATTCTATAATGCTTCCTTGTTTGCTAATGGGTATTTCATATTATGGTACATTCTGCGCATCTTTTCACTGATCCAGCTGCCACTTCCAGATGAACACTAACAGGTTTTAGCCTTGGAACTAGCACCAGAAGCATCCCATGATTGGCACAGCAGCCAAGGGAGGTAAGAACCATGTCAGGGAGATAGCTCTGATCCCTGTGTGGCCTGCAGTAGCCAGAACAAGTTGCAATGCCTGGAATGGAAAAGACAGAGAGAAGTAGAGAATCAAAAGATATAGAGAGGCAAATGTAAAAGCACAAGTGAGGAGAGTGATCTATTAAGCACATCTACACAGTTATTTTTAAAACCTTTTCATAAGGATTGAACATGAAGAGAGACTGCACAGACTGTGTTGTAGAAACATAGGTGGTTCAAAGATCATTTGGTCTATGTACAGGTGGAGTAAGACCAAAGGAACACCTACAGCACAGAACAGTGCAAGTACAAAGCTCCATTCAGGGACTAATTCTGCTTTATTCAACTGAAACAATTTGTTGTCTTAATTAGAACTGACAGTCAGTCTTTGATATTTGATTAATAAAATTGGGGTGTTTTTTTCCTCCTTTATTCTAATCATTCAGAAAAATTACATAGAAAAGAAACTGGATTAATTTCCTCCTGGCCAAATTCTCTCCTGAAATAAATTGGCACAGCTTCACATGAATCAATGATTTTTTTGTCTGTTTGAACCATCACAGAAATTGGATCGGTAGGTTTTATGAGATTTCAACAGAAAGTTAAAATTATTTACGACCATTTAGACATACATAATAAAAAAATCAAAATCTGAGATTTATGCATAAGGGAAAAAATATATTGTAAAGTTATGATTAGAAACATAAAATGCCATGCAAAATCCTGTTAGATGAAAAGAAAAGACACTTTATTCAAATGTCTGTTATAAATTCTGAAAGCTGGCCAAAGGTACATTTTACAATTTTTTTTTTAATAGAGTGCCTAAACTATACTTGCCTTATATGTTATAATCTAGAGCTAAGTGAACATAAAAGGAAATTAGGTAAAACAAAATAGCTTGCACCTTTCACTTGCTATTGAGTATTTATTCCTGATTATTCAATGTGAGCATCCAGACCTTCAACTGCCATTTGGCAGTGTTTCTTCCATGTTTTAATGTGAAAACTTCACTGGCTTGGGGCAGTGAACACAGGCTGAGCCCTAGATTTGGAATAATTTTAGTACAAGGCTACATATTCAAGGCTTGAAATCTGAACCACATTTAGGTTTCAAGCATTTGAAAAAATACATTTTCTTTGCAGGTTTTGACACTTAAAAATATGCTGTTCTATCTTTTTGTAACTAATGTTTTGGAGATCTACAGTAATGATGAATCCACTTCTATATCCACATCTATCAGGTTTCCATCCCTGGATAAACTACTCACTCAAGTGCTTGCCCTGCCAAGTCTAAAAGCCAGGATTTTGATAGTCTACCAGTAGCAGATAGAAAAAGTTTGATAAGATAAGGTTCAATTTTATGCAGTTAAAGAAACTCCAAAACTGAGGGCAAACTGCCTTCTGTACAAGAAAAACTATTTTAAGGAAGTAGTGGACAAGGATCTTGTACTGAAAATCTATTTTTAAACCTAGATTCACGGCAGTTATTTCAGTTGACCTCGACATAACGAGAAAGGGGATTTTTTTTTGCATTTTATTGGTTAATTAACTAGAATGTTCTCTTGTTCTTCATGGTGTTTTTTAGTTCATGATTTCTATCCAATAATACCCTTGAAAATAATAGAACTTTTTTTCATCACACACCTTAAAGGCATCACTAATTGTCCCCCTGGTAAGGTAGGACTTCATGAGAGATAAAAAGCAATGCAACATAAATAAAATACATAAGCCAAGAATGCATTTTCATCTCATTACAGCTAGGATAAACTTAGATGTACAGGGCAAGAACTTTACATCCTTTATTTATGCAACAGTCTGACTTCAGACTAACTAATCATGAGGCCTGGGAACAAAAGTGAAACCCGAGGTCAAAACTCACTTTTCTGTACCCTTACTACCATCATGAGGGACAATGATGGATAAAATAATAGAATCATAGAATAGAATCATAGAATAGTTTAGTTTGGAAGGGACCTTAAAGATCATGTAGCTCCAACAAAAGATACTTCCCAGGAAAAGAAATTGTTTTTTCATAACCTGGAAGAAAACCCATGCAGGCATTTTCTCTGCATCTGGGCTCTTGGAAGTGTCACTCATTATTTCCAAAGGGAACGAATTTTCTGCTTGGATTGAGTGTGTGAAGGCACACACATGTGCATGTATCTGCAGTATGTGGCAGGCATTGGACGAGGGCTGCATACTCAAAATTAACCTAATTTCCTTGGTTGGGTCAGAAAGTGGACCAGAGGTCTGAAGTGAAGAAATGTTAGTGTGCTTCATGCCAGATCTGCATGAGACTGTGCTGTGTTCCTGTCTTGTCTTTTTTTTTTTTTTCTTTCTTTTTTTCTCAGTTTTGCTACGATAGTGGCTGGCATTATACATGGACAGAATTTTTTTAAAAAGTACCTCTGATAGAAAAATCAAAACATCTCTCAGAACTGGAGTGGATGAATGTCAGTGGGGAAAATTGCCCTGTTCACATAGTTTAAACAAATTAATTTTAACATTGTGCATGTACACTGCCACTCTACTCCCATACATCTCACATTTTCTTAAACTAATTATATCAACCTGTACTACACACAATGCACAATCATAGCCTTAAGGTCACTATGAGCCAAATAATTTTATTCTGTGGTAAGAGTGGTTTTAACCAACATTTTTTGAGATATAACTGCCTTTTTCCTGCACATCTTGTTTTCCAGACCCATCCTGCAGCTGACACCCACCTTGTTTCATAACTTCAGACAAGGCGGGTGACTTGCTTTTCCCTGGCAATCAGTCCACTGCCTCCTGCCCCTGCCCTGTCTGTACTTGAGACATAAACACTAGCATTTCCATACTGAGTTGTTCCTGTATTATATAGTGTGATAAGTTCTTTAAGGAATCACGTACTGCTTCTTCCAAATCAAAAACTGCGGATGGCATCAAACAATTTTTGTTCCAATCCAAATTCTAATTTTATGCCTTGCACACCTCCTAGCATGACAACTCCACTTGGTGCCTTTTGCCTATAAATGTTATTGACTCTTGGACCTGGGCCTGAAGATTTCCCATCTGGCTTTCTACACTGAGGTCTTCTGAAACACTGAGAGTACTTGACAGCTCTCTTGCCCTTCATAGGCCCCCCCAGCTCTTCAATATTCCTAAAAATGAACCAATTTTTGATTTTTACATTAAGGTATAACGTCATTCTTACCTTGGTGGTGGTAAACTTCATTTGAATAACATATTTGTTCTGACTACCTATGTATATACATAACTCACTTCTTTCTCTTCCCCACAATGGTGACAGCAAGGTTTTTTATTGTATGGGTCTTGCTAATCACTGTTTCTAGATCACAATATACCTTAAATTAGACCAAAGTTTTGTTGTGTTGATCCAATCAACTTACTTCCTGAATCAAACCAAACCTACTGTTACTAAACTGTATGTCCCTAGAAGTGTTTATTTAGTCATTAGTGATTTGTCCTCCTACCTTGCCAAATTATTCCTGATTTATTCTTGGTGTTGAATCCCATGGTGTTCATAGATCTTGCACATCCCTTGCATGACTGCTGCACCAAACCTGTAACTTACGGAAAGTAATCTCATTTTAACAGTTCCAGCTTTGATACGGGAGACTGTGGTGCTGCTGCTGGTTTCTTTAGCTTCAGACTTAGTCATACAAAGATGGTTGCATTGCTCCATTCAGCTGTGCTGTGAGGTGGTTCAGCTATGTGTATGCTCCAGGGGAAGATTAAGGAGATGCTCTTAGACTCTCCTTCACACTGATAAAGATGCAAACAAAAAAGTGTCTTCCTCTTCTCTCCTTGCAAGGGTCACTATAATAATTATTTCCATGGAGGCTGCGTGAAGACTTTCAAGCACCCCTTGATATGGACCTTACAGTTCCCGGGCTACTGTTTGTATCTGGATAGGTGCCATACTACACTCTTCATCATCACCCTTGGTTGAACTCAACAGAAATTCAGACTTCCTGGACCTGTTCGCATGTGCCTATTTCCACTTTTCTCTCCTGTGCTGGACTCTCAGCCTGCCCGGCTTTCCCAGCCTTAATGCACTCGCCAGCTGCTTGTAAATATGTTCGCCTTTCTATAAAACCAGCCAAACATCCCTTCAGATGCCAAATTTCACCCTCCTCTTTTATAATTACCTCCCTCCCCTCTGAGACTACAGTCACTAATTGCAACACAAATAACTACACCGAGCACAAACAGCGAGTTTTCTAAGACTGCTTATCATTTTAGCTAATTCAAAATACAATTTCCCCCCCATCATAAGGTATTAGTCCTTTCTGGTCTTTCTCCCAAGGACTGGGATTATGATTTTCACAGCTACTTTAATCAATTTTTCCCATGACTGTGACCAGAAGGAAGTCAAGATTGACCCCTTATTCCCTCCTGCCTTGCCCTTCTACCCTGTGGACTTGTGGTTTTTTTTCCAGATTACTTACCCAGAAGTTAGCAGGTGCTTAATTTCACTAAAAAAATCTTTACTGATCCAAACCAGTTAAATGGTTTGCCTATGCTCTTCAGCAAAGGTTTGTCATGGGGAAAAATACGCTCAGAGCACACGGTTTAACCAAATCAGGATTGAGGTGATTTATCAGTTTATTAACTGCACGTAATTAACCGGCAATTAGTGAACTGCAGTTTATGAAATGTTAATAAACACCTATAACTTTTGAAACACCTTTTTAGGACTAGTAACAAAACTCTCTAATTCCACACATTCACATGTTCTCACACTGTTGTGGGGACACAGCACACCTGCACACACCTGAACCCACTGCAGATGTATGTGGCAGCTCCCATCCTCTGTTTGGGGAGGGCAGGCTACTCCATTTCTCTCCTCTCTCTCTCTCCCATGGCTGCTGAGGGCTTTCCAGCCCCATATGTGTCCCTGAGGCTCCCCACACTGCCAATGAATGCAGGGGCTGTGGAGAAAATCCCTATGGCCCCAGGCACCCTGGGGAGGAGGGTCCTGTGTGCTGACCCATGCTACCAACCCCCATCTGGACATGATCTCAATGAGGAGACTCATCTGTCATGGGACTGCTGCTGCCGCAAGGTTTCTCCCCCTCCACCACCCCTTTCCACTCCTCTCTTGTATTTCTTTTTAAGCTAACTCCACCTTTGCTTCAAAAGTCTCTTCTAATGTCCTGCAGCCACCTCTATGATGATATTAGCCCTAAATGGTTGCAAACACGGATGCATGTTGCAACAACCCTAACTCTTTGTTCTACCATGAATCTGACCTGTTTCTTTTGCACAGGCGTAAAACTGAATTTTCTCCTCCAATGACAAGAAGCATTAATTATTGATGATCATCAGGTCTGTCAGGAAAAGAGTTTCCATTCTATATTTCAAAATAATTTTCCATATCATTACTGAGAATTTGTCTCTGACATTTACTAGGTGTAATTCGTGAAGGTTACTATAAGAGCCAGTGGTTAAAGCATTATTTTTTCTGTCTTTTCTTTTGATGGCAGTGAATCCACTGTCTAGAATAATTGCACCAAATGTTGACTATCTCCCTTGGCTGCAATTCCTAACAAAATATAACCCCCAAAATGATAGACGATTTGGATGGAGAAAAAAGGGAAACAACCAAAGTTGCCAGCTGTCATTCCAAAAAGCGACAATTTCTCTGTGCCTGGACACTGGCTTTTTTTCTCATGGTCACAGCAATCATTTTGTCTTCTCCAATGACTCATGTCTGTTTATGCTGTTGTAGCATCAGTTTGATTACTGCAGTTAGGAATCTAACTTGAAATATTAGCTCTGGAAGACTCCATACTTACTCATACATTTTATGTATCTACACAGAATAGTATTTTCTTAATTTCTTTACTTTTAATAAAATTGCCTGCTTGTTCTTCTGCTGGCAAAGTGAGATACCAGGGTATAAAACATGGGAACTCTCTCAGATTTTAAAGTAGCATATTCTAATTATTGCAAGAAGGGAGAAATGTAGGATAGACACTTTCTTGTTTGGATAGTTTCATTAAACTTGCAGGTAAAATTTTGATAAAAA
Source organism: Cuculus canorus (assembly GCF_017976375.1). NCBI lineage: Eukaryota > Metazoa > Chordata > Aves > Cuculiformes > Cuculidae > Cuculus > Cuculus canorus. Next base: position 74,218,142 of record NC_071402.1, read on the forward strand.
ACACTAATTCCCCTTTTGAAGGTGATAGTAAAGGTTCTGATGTCATTAAAGGGTGCTGCTACTTGGGTTCTAACACTCCTAAGGCATTTATTTCATGTTTTACACTCCTTACAAGACACACCAACACAGAATGTTATGATTATGGAAAGTAGTTGTCTCTTAATAGATGTTTTATATCCTACCCTTTTTGATGTCTCTAGGTAAGGCAGTTGCTTGATTTTCTTGATCATCTAGCTGTCCTTTCTGCACCTTCTCTTTCTCTCTCGTGTCCTTCTTAGGCTGCAGTACTTGAGAGAGCGTGCCTCAAGGTTTTATATAGTGGCAAAATGATTGCCTCTTTTTTTCCATGTACTGACATAAAGATGTCCAGGATTTTTTTTGGTTTTTTTGCTTCTGTTACACAATATGCTGAGGGAGTTCCGAGAGCCTGAACTGTGACTACCAATACTGATTTCAGCCCTAAGTAAGCAGAGTTTAGATTATTTTCTCTTTGGTTTACATTTGGCTGCACTGAAGATCATCTGACACTTTTTTACCTATGCAATCAAGATTTACTGAAGAGGGATATTCTGCAGTCTTTTTGAAGGAATTTGATTGCTTGTGAGATCTCAGCACCGTCTCAGATTCTGAGATTTCATTGCTAGTTTATTTCCCAAGTCACTGATGGTGTCATTCAATAAAGCCACTTCCAGAACTGATCCTTAGGGGACCCCATCACTGATAGTTCATCATCATGAAAGACGACCTTTGAGACCTACCTTTTGCTTCCTACCTGTTAATATACTTCAGACAATAAAAATTTTTTCTTCCACTCCCTTGGCAAATTTTTTAAAAATAATCTTTAATAAAAAATGTGTTTAAAGGCTTTTTGAGAAGACAAATACATTAAATCCACCAGATTCCCTCTTATCTCTGTGCTCATTGACGCCTATCAGGACATTGCCTTTGTGCAAGGCCTGCTAAACTATTGGGGAGGAGGAGGGAGGCACCCAGGACCCTTACAGCACCCTCTTGGGACTTCTGCAGGTTAGCAAGGCAGAATTTCTCTCTACAGAAGCCTTGTGGGCTCTTTCCTGACTTACAATGTTAATTTATGACCTCAGATCTTGGAGGTAAACATCTTACTACCAGGAATGGAAATCAGGCTTGTTAATGCCCGGTTTCTGGATATCATGTTTAGTACTTGACTTTGAAAACACTCACAAAATAAACTGTCAACTTGAATTCAGCCTGCTCTAATATGTCTTCATCTGTATGACAAGTGAGACAAATTTTCCCTAAATATAGGAAAAAAGGCAATCCCCTTGGGCACCTCCCAGAGATGGTATGACATACCCAGAAAACAGTTTCTTGAGCTGTGCTTGAAGTTTGGTCATTTCCCCGCCCCCCCCCACCACCACCACCACACACACACACTCTCTGCTAATGCCACCCCCTTTGATTTGAGACTGCCAAAAATTCATCTTTTAAATCTGATAATTTGAGAATTATGTTTCTTACATTTCTGCATGTTTTAGAAATTTTCACCAGAAATGCTTTTGGTCATTCTCAGCATGAAGTTTTTCTTCCTGTGTTTTATGGTTAGATTCAATTTATAGGTAGGGTCTATAACTCACGATGAGGTGAAATAACTTCCTGCAGGGCGTGCTAGAGCTGACCTGAAAAAAAAGCCCAGAATCCCAAATGCTGGGAAAAGAATCCAGATTTGGATTTTTCCTCATGCTGATGCTTTGAAAAAGAAGATGTCGGTCTGCAGATTCTAAACACGGACATTTGACTTGTTACTTCCACCTCTGAAAGGCCTGCTTCTTGTGCATCTCATCCATCAAATGCTTCCAGCACCATCAAAACATCATGCTTACAGCTTTGTCACGCAACATTTCTGTTTGTTATAAAACTTATCTGAATTAACACTGACTCCCCTGAACATAGATACCGTCTTTCCATCTTTCCCCAAATACATTTTCAACTACATCACGAAACCAAGAAGTGAGGCTGGAGGCTAGGCTATAAGCAAATCTATTAGAAATTTGAAAGAATCAGCTGAAAGCTGGTAGTTTAGCAACCAAGCGAACCATGCTTGCTGGCCTGAATTACAGGGCTTCTGGCACTTAAATGGTTCCTGTGACTCTCTGAGCTCTGTCACATCTTGTTATCTCACTGGGTTGCGTGGATTTGTTTAATTATCTCATATCAAGACATGTATTTGGACAGAAAAATCCCATTTGTCTCTCCCTTTCCTACATTGGTGAGATCTTTCTAAAGGTTTGAGTGGCAAACACAAGGAGGATAACTACTATTTGTAACCTTGAAAGACTTCTGCCATGGTTTCAGTCATAAAGTCCAGCGTATCTTGTCAGTATCTGGTTTATAACTGTGCATCCTTGCACACCGAACACAAGGCTCCTTACTCATAACTGTTCCATCAGGTCACAGTTCATTTCGTGTGTTTGCATTAAAGCCTTTTGCTTCTATTTCCCCACATTGATAGATTTAGCTTTAGATATATTTAGAACATATCAGGGCATGCTGGCTTGCATTAAAGAGTGAGCTGATTTTGTAATCAATAATTTTATATTTTACAGCTTTTCCTCCTAAAAGTAGCCACTTTGGGACAATCAGGTCTGCAGAAAGCACCTATCTTGCCACATTCTTCCTATTTTTATTTCCAACTTTCTTGACATTCTCACAAAATTTTTCAGTCTTAAGTTCATTTGTAGTTCATTTGCAGCTATGAAATTCTGTCACAAGTTTTATAGATCATAAAGAAAACATCATTGTAAAAATACCTGAGGCGACTAAAGGTAATGTAGTGATGCATCCTAGTAATCCACACATTCATTCTTCTTCTGCAATAAGCTGATGGGCAGGGGTTCAATTGCTCAACTGGATCCCAGAGGTGGAATATGAGAAGAAACAAAACTCTAAAAAGAATGGAGCAAAGTCTGTGTTACAGGGAACAAAACAACCAGTTTCTGTTAGCATTAAATACCACACACAGACACAAGCACAAATGTGCATACTGTAGAAATGTATGGCTATTTTGTTTCTTATTCTTCCTAGACTGAAAAGAAAATATTATTAGCCATCCCTACTTCAGTGCCTGTTTTATTGATTGTATTGTTCTGGTCAGGCATTTTATAGATTTTACACAACAAAGGCAAAATATTCCCTTGGGAAAATCTCCTCTTGAACTAAAAAAAATCTATTATTCTGACTTTTAAGCACAATGACTGAGCCAAAAATACACAATGACAGAAGACTGTAGTGACAAATAATCTCATGAAAAATTGGAAAATAACTTTTTTCCTTTTTTTTTTTCCTGGGTGGAACTATAGGATGGCTTGTCTAGTGCTATAGTGCTACTTTAACCTGAAAATGGAGTAATCATGAGTGAAATATACACAAAGATTGTACAGCAGAGGGATTTTTAACTTACTGCAACTTGTAAGTTGATAACTTGCACATGAAGTGGGTTACTCTGTGACCCTGAGCAATTTCACATATTTTCCAGGCTAGATTGTATTTCCATATAATTGAAATAAAATTAATGTAGCGAATCGCTTTAATTTAACTGCTACTGTCCTATCACTTAGAATTTGATGTATCATTTTACCTCTGGAAATCTGGCAGCCATGCACAGGAGTCTCTAAAAATGTAAAGAGAAAAAATAAAAGAAGAAAGAAAGGTCCCACACAAATAAACATTTTTCTCATAAGAATACTTTGTCAGTCTTGGGGCAAAAACTCCACTCTGCTCTCATCAATTAAACCAGGCAGTATTGCTATTGCCTTGGATGGAATGCATGCAACTTACTGACATTGGTCACATTTACGGGACCATGTTTTCATGCTTGTAACCTATACTTGAACAATTTATCCAGCAAAGCAGGTTTTTATTCTTCCTTGCCAAAAGATGCTAGGGCACATTTTGTGGAAGTTTTTCTCAGTAGCCATATGGTGGACATGCAGATGATTCAGAGTTACTTTTTTTTTCTTTATTAGGAACGATGAGAATAATTTTCAAAGGGGACAAGGTGCAGGCTAGGCATCAAAACTGGCCGTGAAGGATAATTTTCCTCAGCAGCTGATTACACTGCATGAGCAAGACAGAAAATGCACTGTTGGACTCACCTGCACCTCACTGAAATCAATGTGGATCTCTCCATCAACTAAGAGTAAGCTGGATCACATCTCATGTGCTTTTTTCATCCCATACATCTGCTGAGAATAAATCCAGTAAAGAGCTGAGGTTCTGCATGCACACTGTCTAGCATATTTTTAATACAGGTGTATAATTGCTCATGGATTATTTAACAGATGTAGTCTGATTAGTTTTTACAGCTGTAGCTTGGAAGTCCATGAGAGGCCATTCATGATTTCAGTGGAACATAAGCCAAGAACCCTTAACTACAAGCCCTGGAGTAGGTTACACAGGCTGTTTAGCCTACATTGGTTAGAAATAGGACCAAGGTTGTGTTCTGCAGCTCTTCACTGCCTTCTTTCATGGAAGGTGTCTGTCTTTGTCTTCAGTCTGTCAGTGAGAGCTGAAGTAAGGGGATATCTATTAGTTACAGATCTCCATCTTCATTCAAACTTCCCACCTAAAACTACCAGCTTCTGCTTGACCCATTTTTCCCCCCACAGGCAAAACACAAACATCCTACTTTTGCTTTACATGCTATGCTGTTCTGCTATTGTTATACTATTTCATTAAGCTTTTGAGAGCTAGAATTCAGATGTGGTTTTCAATACCTGTGGAATATGAAGCATCTGAAGTGTTATAAAATACTATCTAGATCTTTTTTTAATTGTTAATTTTTACTATAAAGAAGAATTTGGAGCAATATTTTTGTTTTTCTTCAGGAGTTAATGAGTTGTTGTCTAGGAAAAAATATTCACCTCAGGACAGGGTCTAACCAGTAACAGCTGCCCAGCTGTTATCTGATTGCTATCCAGAAAATTTCTTCAGCCTAGTTCTTTGGCAATGTTTTTAAAAAAAAGATTTAAAAAGTAGTCCCTATGCATCTCCCATGTATCACACGTATTTTTGACTATAAGCAAACATGTTTCTAGACTCAGACATACCTACGAGCTTTGACTTCTTTTAAAACTATTGATGGTAGTTTACCTCAAGTTGCACAAACATGGATAATCTTCCTGACTTTAAATACATTCTAGTTGAGATGCTTCTTATATCTTTAATGGGTGTCAGTAAGTCTTAGTAATAAGGCTTCAGTCGGTAACTCAGGAAGTCAGTAAGTAATAGCTGATGACTTAGATCTCAAATAACAGAAAAAAAGATCAGCTGGCACTGTAGTGCTGCAGAAACTGTATAGCATGGTGGAAATAACCTTCAGCCATGAACCCCAGTAAATGAACAGAGCTACAAGCAGCTCTGCCATGCTGCTTTGCTTTTACATATACAGGAGGACAAAAGAAGAAATGTGTCTGTCGTAAGGTGTGGAAATTTCTCATCACCTATCAAGCACTTTTCTATCTTCAAGATTGCTGCCTTTACAAGCTATATTCAGTCCTTTTCAAACTGTTTCTTACAACTGGACTCACAAGTGGCATGCTATTCCACACAGTTATTTGTTCAGTAAGACCACTTGCAAGAGCAAATACCATTTATCCTGAACAAGACTAGCAAAAATTGGCTAGTGAAGTGTGTTACACCTTCCGTGCAAACCCTTGTAGGGTCCTCTGTGAACACTTTGACCTGTGCTGCTTCAGTAGTCTGCTCATAGATTTAAGTTTCTTTGTGGCTTCCTATATGTGTTTACATAATACCACTTTGGAAAAGAATGTGAAATTAATCTGGTATAAATCAAATACATTATTAACTCCATTGGTGTTTTTGTTGCTCACCACTGTCCTATCTAAACACTTTAATGCATTTGACCTCAAAAACCTTCTGTATTATTTATGGTTCACTCCTAGTGTACCACTAGGAAAATTAATGTACTGCAAAATTAAAAGGCCACATCCTGCCAAACCCTAATGGAAAGCATATAGTGGGAGAAAAGACCATAGATAACCTGTAATCCTTTTCCTTGAGAAGCCTACTTAAGGCCAAGCGGGATTTCAGCCCCTAAACATGTTAACAATTTACCTGTTACTGCTACTCACTCTCAGACATTAAAAGAGCATGGCAGGCAGTGGACACTGCTCTGCCTTTTCTCTCTCACTAGGACTTGCCAGGCAGCAAGGCATGAACAGCGTTGGTGAGTCTTTCTAGATCAAGACTACTCTTGATTTTGTGGGCCAAAATTGGGTTGGACTAAAAAAGCATTCAAATATTCCCAAAGGCACTCAAGAGCTGTGTGGCAATGGATTTTAACTCCTGAGGTCAGGGCATTGGGCATCCAAAGTGCCACAGCTGTACGTAGGCAAAACTAAAATATAAAAGAAAGGAAAATATGTCCCTTGGAGATGGTGGACTGAAGCGTCTCATAAGGAAGTCTCATCTTGGCCGACCAGGGGCATAGTGATGTAATAGATCATTTTTTGGAGTTTGGAAAAAGATACACTAACCTGCATTAAAAGAAATTATGCTTGTAAGCAAAGCACCATAGGAACAGTGCTACTCCGTTTGTCTGCAATCTCTATTCCAAACTCTGTGTAAGGTCAGGGATACAACAAAAATGAAACAACACTGCACGTACAGCTAAGCCCTCACAAAGCAAATGTGGCAGGAGACTCCATGTACAATAAAAATCCATTTCCTGTATGTATGACTTCTGCTTTTCTTAGCTGCTCATTTGTTTGTGTGGCATTTTCTGCCACTTCCAAATGCACAGAGGGAACAGTCTTCCTATAACCCCTCACAACTCTTTCTGCGGTAGATATAGCTCAAACAAACTAGTTCGTAACAACATCTCAAAATGAATTATAGTGCAAAAGAAGATAATCTATTGGAAAAATTATTGCAGTTCATGTAAGTTAGCAAAAAGACTATGTGAGACTTCACTGTCTTGTCCTGTAAAGAACTTTGCTATCACAAATTGTTCTTTTTGATGTCTAAAGAGAAGAAAAACTCATAAATAATCAAGATTACCCTCTGCTTTTGCTGTGAGACTCCTGTTAGCTTTTTTTTTTGGTGTGTGAAACAGCATCTGTATTTGTTCTTTATTTCTTCCTTTTCACTAACCTTTTCTGTTTTTCTCTTGACATCACATTCTCATGTAAATGCTTCTCCACATCATATCTCCTATAATTTCTCTGCTCAAATGTCCAGATGGGCATGTTTGCCTTTCTCCAAGCCTCTGAGAAGGAAAATGCACAAAGTCTTCAGACAGCCTCTTAAACCTTCTTAATGAATCTCTGCCTTCTACCTTCACATACTCAATCTAAATTGTTCTATCTAAAAATAATAAAACTATTTCTTCTCATATTTCTCTTAGTTCTAGTTAAGGAGAGTTTCTTGTTAAAATTTGCCGTATGTCTACCAAATTTATTAGTCCTCTGACTTTTTAATTCTTTTTTGCTTCTGAGGATCTCATTTGCTGCATAGATGTGAATTAATCAACGAAGACAGTGATCTGATTTTGGGAAATTCCCACCTTGAGCTTATGTAGTAATTAGAAGTGACTGATCACTACTTGAAAAATATATAAGATTGTTATTGTAACAATTGACAATAATATTTGAGTAGCAGGCTGAATAATAAAAGAAACTTTAACTAGTACATCTGAGGAGCAACTGAATTTGTTCTCTAAATGCATTATTCAAGAAGCAATTTTTCAGTCAGTTTTAGAGGTGATATTTGCCAAAGTACAGGACAAAACATTGTTCATTGTTGGGCTGTAGTTAGTTAGTTTTGCTTCTGCAAATTTGTCATTCTGCTGCATATTTGAAAAGTTCCATGAACACGGCCTCCAGCTGTCAAACTTTGTTCTTTTAGAGCTGCTCATTTTTCATCCAGTCTGAAGATGGTTTTATAATTCCAAAAAAAAATGCCAAGAATATTACAGTTCAAAAAAGGTTATTTGCACCAGCTGTGGAAATATTATGTATTTTGTTTGTTTCTGAAAACACTTACAATGTCAGGTAAGAAAAAAAACCTTGAATATTTTGTGTTCAACCTAGTGTAAAATGTCAGAGCAAAAGTCAAGAAGTGCAAGGTGCTCCCCTAACACATTCTGACATTAACAATTTTTGATTTTATGAATATGTGCCCTATAGTTTATAGATTTTTTCCATTTCTTTGTTTTCTTGTACTTATTTTTTTCTCTTATTTAGCACTTATCCATGTGAAGAGGATTGAATTTCAAGCTAATTTTATGATCTATTTTCATCAGAGAACCTGATCCTTGGAAACTAAAGACTAACTTTCTTCTGATGGTTGCTGGAAGAGCACTGTGTTAGGCTCCCTGAAGATCTGAATTGAACATCTTCTTTAAGTGCTGCTAACTACATGTTCCTGATTTAGTTGATTGCAGATTTCTCTCCAGGATTCCCAGCAGACTGTGACATTCTGCTTCTCCAGGACCTGAAAACCATAGGCATAAGTCATGTCGGCTGTAAGAAGGGGTAGAGCTGAGATGGAAGAGTGGTGGAGAGAGTATTATCACTCTGACCATATTTGGGGGCACAGGAAAATGGAGTGACCAGAGACAATGGACAGGATGGCCCTCACCTAGCTGATACCACTGACCTAAACATCCCTCCTATACCTTTTTGGTAGCAATAGACATAGCCAACCTGAGTGTCCTAAGCTTTGATGAATTTGGGTAGTGGGACAACAGATTATTTTCTTCTTATAAATATACCCTCCCCATATCAAGAAACAGTGTTGTTCAGTGCTTAGAAGATTGGAATACCTGATCCCAAGAAATGCTTTCTATTTTGTGACTCTTCTCTTCCTTCAATAGTTACTAACAATATAGATAGTTGTGATCTTCTCTGAATTTATAAGCATCTTTTACTAACTATTTTATTTCTGGCAGCCTTTGTTCCTTGATGTATTATCAGCTTTCTTGAGTAACACTGCTGTACCAAGTCTCAGCTTGTACTAGGAAACCTAAAAGAATGCTCTTTGAAAACATGATCAAAGTGATTAACGGTATACAATGACTGAAGAAGACACAAACGTTAAAAATAAGTGCTCGGCAGATAACGTACTTCATCTTCTCTGTAACAAGTTATTGAACATGGTTGTCTGAGTATTTACCAGCTTGACTTGATTCTGCTATTCCCCTCTCCCATACTTCATCTCCTTCTTATTAGTTCAATAGCTGATACTAGAAAGAGGATTTCTCCGCAAGGTCTGAGGCTTTTCACAAGGCATATGTATCACTTAGGGATATCAGGTTGCCATAGGAAGCATCTTTCAGATGACAGAGGATATAGAGGGATTGCTCTGTGCATCAGTCATTCACAGCTGAAATGATCCTGAAACAAAAACCCTGATCTACCCCTTCATCATTTTGCTGCATTACCTCTTCGCTAAATGCAAATTGACTGGAAATGTTGTGATGCTTGAAGATGTGTGATGTTTCATTCCTGTGTCCATAGAAGGTGTAAAAAAAACCTAGCCAAAGGAGGGTAAGACTATAGGTGTAGCTGCTCACTAGAAAATATCTGAGTGCCACAGACCCTACTGCCCTTTCTTGACCAGTTACAGACTGGAGATGTACCTCATTCTTTACCCGTAACTCCTGAAAGATGCAGCTGAATAATATCTGGGTATATCTATCCTCAGAAGTAAGTGCAAGAGGAATTTGGAGAGATCCTTGAAGTGTTAAACATGTTGCTACCACTGGAACATGCGAGATATAAAATGGGTTTGACTAAGTCATTATCCCAAAACACAGGTACTTACTAGTTTGTATGCCATTCATATAATAACCATGTTGATGTTTCAGGTAGTCATTTTGTACACTTTATAAATAAAGTTATCATGGAGTGCCCTGGAACAGCTGTTCTGTTTTCTCAGAGTTTTAGGGTAGACATTGTAGAGATGCTGGTTATCATAGTATGAAGAATTTCTCAAGAGAACTGTTCTTTTTTTTGTTGTTCTTCCCTCTCCCCACCTCTCTTCCCCCCAGTTAAACAAAACTAGCCAATTTAAAATAAAGCACCTGGTCTGGAAAGCTGTAATGCCATTAAATGCCTTCTGTCTTGACATAGTGTACGACAAATTGGCATAACTTTTTTGTCCTATATTTGGGTATATTTCATCCCCATCTGCTTATTTTCTTTGATGTTCCCAGTAATAACTGACAGTCACTTGGGTCTCTTAGCTATCATCTGCACAAATAAAACCTGACATTGCTTTCATAAGATAATGTCAATAGTATATCAAATTCTCAAACATATTCCCTGCACAGCTGCACCAAGTGACAGAAACAAAAACTGCCTTCAAACATAATTTATAAAATCATAAAAGGAGTGAACTGTTCTCCTTTTTAAAAGAAAAGCTTAGCTAACTTGTAAACAAGATGACAAATCACGAGCTGGTTGGTTTGGTTTTTTTTTTCCAGGACAGGAGAGGTCATTGGAAAAAATTTTTTTCATCTGGTACGTCCTTACCAGGGGCAGCAATATAAAAAGGGAGAATAATCACATCATTAAAAAGAAAAATAAGTTTTTATGCCTTCTACAATTTAGAAAAAAAAAAAAAATTGATAAAGAGGAGACAGATCCAAGTGTTTTATAGATACAACAAGTTTTATTCTCCTTTCCATCTAAAATCTGCTGTTTCCCATTTAGTACAGGCAGAACCTGGGCATCAGTCACAGTTGCACTTGAGATCTTCTGATGCTTAACATTGACACATGTTCCCTTTTGCTACAGAACTGGCGTATCACTGTAAACTTTTTTTCATAAATTCATTGACCAGTGCAAGGCCAAGTTTTGGTTACCAAAAAAATAAAGAACAGCATAATATTTGATTTCCTCACCTTTGTTTCAGATGGAATGCCATCATGTTAAGTGGAGGTTTCTAGTAGATATTTGAGAATCAGAGTCTGACTTTTGTCTGCCAGGTGTCATTTCTAACTGAAATTATTTTTTACGTAAAAAAAGATGAGAATTTTCTAAATTTAGTCCTTCTGAAGTAAGCATCATTGTGGAGGCCTTTACCAAAAGCAACGATTCATTAAAAAACAATTAAATAAAGCAAATAGCTATACTGTAAGTTAACATTTTTGAAGACTAAGATATATTTTGGTATATGTAAATGGAATTTTAAGCCATGAATAAGTGACCTAATTAGCACGCTAGGAAACATTAAATGTTTGGAAAATCTTGAAAGTGACTGCACTTTCCAGCAAAGATGGTACAGTAAAAACATGCAACACAAGATTATAAGGATGATGACCATTTTACATTCACTTGAACTTGTGTTCTCAGCTATTAATTGGCATATTTTAAAGTAATCTGAGAAAACAAATTTTTCAAACCATACGTTATTATGGAGTCTCAAAGTCCACAGTTTACTATCAAGTACTCACATACAGATCAGCATCATTATCTGTGCTAGAAATGGAGGTAAGTGAGTAGTGGCTCCATCTTTCTGTACAATTGCACTTGTAATGGAAAGAAGCTTTACTATATTTTGGGCAAGCCAGTGGAAATGTCAAAATGCTTTCACAGTTTTTTGAAAGTTACATGCTCATGTCTATCTTCTATAGACATATAACGTACTAGAAAGATATGGTGTGGGACTTTTCCCTTACAGCAACTGCTGAATAGCTATTCAAAGCAATCTTGACTGGGGACTGTATGATATAGCTATGCCTAAATTATTTATTTCTAACAAAAAATTACATTGCCATTTTCTTTACAATTTAACAGTTTCTAAAAGATAGAGGAGGATACAGAAAGACTAGAACAACATAGAATAAGTGCTGCCTGTGGTCTCCTCACCGTCTCATAAAGCTAGCTAGGTATTGAGGGGACCATGTCTTGCCCTTACCTAAGGTTATGAAGACACAGCACTCACATTCTTCACACTCCCTAGAACACTGTTGATGTGGAGCCATTCTGAACTACCTCCATCTTCCTCTTAGTAAATTTTCCCCAGACATAGCGAGACCTTGATCTTAGTTTGAGATTCCGTCCTCCACTGCAATGTAAATAATTAATAGGAATAATAACAAACAACTTGCCTACTGCTACTCATGACAAAGACAGGATTTGAATTTAGATGAAAAAATAATATGCCAGTAGACAGTTCTGAGCCTTTGAGAATAGGATACATCTTGCCTTTGATTTGTAAGACATGATATTTACACTGCAATGTGCCATATTTGCAAACTCAATGGTTAAGTAGTATTTACCATGACTAATGTAGGAGCATACAAAGAATGCTTGTAAAAGTGCCTTGCAATGTTAAGATTTACAGGCAATTCAGAATCATGAACATGAGGGAATTTAGTGAGCAGATTTGATGAACTGTTTCTGTATGGACTGACAATTACACAGAGGCTCCGACAGATGTTTCTTAGCTCTTAAACAACATTTTATGAGGTATCAATGCACATGGTACATGAATGCTGGTTTGGCTTTTCCTGTTCTCTTTCTCCAAAACAGAGCAGAATGCTGTCTATAAACTGCACATTTCAATGATAAACATGTCATGTTCTTTCTTTCTCAGTGAGAGTGAGTTTGTGGAATCACAATTATCAATTACATGGTAGTGTTCAACGTCCTGAAGCCCAGTAAGTAGGATTAATCTTGATTGGTTGGCTCAGTTAGGGACTGTGACTCCAAAACAAGTTACCTTCCATTTCTTCAAGATGTAAATTTGTATCAATTTTGAACTGATGATATGTTTTTACATGTTGCCAATGAGTTTTGGCAGTCCTTCTATGATTTCTTATTCTGTCTTTGAGGAGAACAAGTATAAGACAGCTTGATTGTTAATTCAGAATACAGATAAAATGCTTCATGAAAGCTGGGCAAAGTTTAGACATCAGAGAAAGAAGTGTCCTTGTACCACAGATTCACAGTTTAAGTAGCAATTGATGTGCACTTAATTAAAATCTGCCTACTGGAAGTGGCCATGGTTAGATGAATTAAAGTCCATGGCAGTAAAACTATACTTTTAAGCTCTCAACATCCTCTTGTACAGTCATTCTGCCAATGCCTTTTAGTTGCAATCCTTCCTATCACAATGGTTCCTTTGCTACAGGAACTCTCTGGCTAGTCTTAAAGGTCTTTTTAAATAAATGCCAAATTAACATATCTAATCATTGTTATTTCCATCATTGTAAGGTCTAGCATAAAAGTCACACATGAAGCTGCTCTTATTTAGTTTTGAGCTTTTCACTGTTGTTGTTGTTGTTGTTTTACCATAACTTGTCAAATGTGGTCTGATTTTGCAAAAAACAAAATCTCACAGGCCTCTGAGTATTCAAAACTCCTTCTAGGCATCCAGTTGCATCCTAAAGAACATGGCTTAGCCAGTAGCAGATCTACCTAAAAGCAAATTACTGGAAATCGTACTATATCATTTGAAGATGTTTATTGATAACTCTCTAACTGTAAAATAGAATAAAGATTAGATATCTAATTAAAATGTTTGTTCTAGCATCAAAGTAAAGAGAAAAAAAAATAGAGATTCAGAGCACCTCAGTTGGATATTGAGAAAATCAGTCATACATTTATAAAACAACAAATGATTTATATCCTCTATAAAACAATTAGGCATCCAAGATGAATTGTAGAACAGTAGTACATCTCATACAGATATTTAGCTGCAGCCTAACTTAGTACTGTACTAAAGTTCATTTATACTTCTGGAATGCTTCATTTTACCCTTATAATTGTACTTTGTCATTCCTGCATGCTTATTTTCTCCTTCATTGCAACCAGCTCCTTGCAGCTGAAGCATCAAGTGCCAACTACCTGAGGCAGAGCTTTTTAATCTACTCAGTTACCAAGTTCTGTGGCTGCCCTCATATAAACCTCCCTATTGTGTGCATGCTAGTTTCTCTGAGTTTCACTGAATTATGTAAAAAAATATATTATAATTAACCTTCATTCCTGTATTATCTTTTCAATATACATGCATATATACATATGCCCAGGCTTAAAATATATCAGTTATCTCATGAATGTAACTAATGGCATAATAGAAATCCATCATTCATGTTGAATTAATCTGTCTCACATACATTAATTTAAAGTAATTATTAGAGAAAGATTTCTCTTTGCCCTTTTTCTTCTACCCTGATATTACTTATTCACTGGAAATGCCTTGTATATTTGCCAGTACTGGCAATGTTTACTTTTTCTCTGTATTCATATTCAGTGAATAAATGCCTCCTCTGCTTTTTCCTCTTCCCTTTCTTCCTCAGTCTTCCTTTCCTCTGTTCTGACCCTGCTTCCTTCCCTGTTACAGTTCTGGGCCTTACTGGAGTCTTCATCCCTCAAAAAAAAAAACTGGACAAAGCACTGAGTAACTAGGTGTGATCTGACCCATGATTGGGCTTTGAGAAAGAGGTTGGATGATATCATTTTAAGAGACCCCTTCCAAACTGAATTATCCTATGACATCATGATCTCGGAGTCACTTCAATCCTTCATGCAAAGCACACCATCCAACTTTTTTTATTGGTTAGTGAGTTACAGCATTATAGAGTACAGTTAAAGAAAAAACATGAGCTAAATGACAATAGCAGCAGGAACTGGAGAAGTCCTCCTCTGTGTCACCTGCCACATGGGGCCTTTGCACCTTGTGGAACAGCAGTATGTGCAAGTACACTGGGATACAGGATATCATCTTTGATTACTCTTTAAAGTAATTCCTGTCTAATTCAGTGGCTTACACAGAGAGGGCTTTCTGCACCTTTTTTTAATTTTGTCTTTCTATTATGCTGAATGTGGCTCCAGCCTCAGTTCAAACCTTCCCCTGGAGACAAAAAACATTCTCTAAGCTTAAGGTTTCTCATGGTGCTTAAATGCACACTATGTGCTAGAGACTATGACACACTCTAAGAATAAAACTTACACGTGCATTTCTCTGGCATTCAACACTAGACTAAAGGTATGTTCAACACTATGCTAAAGGCAGTTTTGAGGCAAACCTTAGCAGCAAACCTTAGCAAGAAACCTGTCAACCGCTTTGGAACAGTGTTCAACACTATACTGTGTATTATCTGCCTCCATTAGAGGGCCCTATACAATAGATTTGTCTCCTATATAAACAGAGAATGGACAAGTAGATTTTTGGATCAATGTAGACATGAACTGTGCCTTCTACCATCAAGTAATGCTCTGCTCTATGCCATCTAGGCAGAAGAAGAGAGCCCTCTGCCTCTGGCTTCCACACCATCGGCATCTTGGTTTTTTCAATGTTTCCAGAAGGCTGGCATGTCTCTTATACCTCCTCACCTTCTAAGGCTACCTGAGAACCAGACTACCTGGGCACAATGCTATATAGTCCTTTAGAATGACCACCATTCTATACACCACAAAGGAAGGAAGGACAATTTCTTGTCTTTTCCTCAGAATAAGCAGAAAAGCAAATAGGAAAAGGGACCCTTAATGGGAGAACCAATCCATCCAAATTCTTGCAGTTGCAGTTACAGTCTTTATACATATCCTAGTGACCACAGCTACTTTATCATATAACATAATGCCTAAAAACATTTTTCTTAACTGCCATAGTTCAATTTCTTTAGTTACTAGTACTCAATAATCTCCAGGTATTTTTTTTTTACTAGTAAGCTGAAAAGTTTTCAATCATCCTTGTATATTGCAGCAGTTTTGTTTTACAGTTCTAAGGCTCTAACTTTAAAATATTGGCCTGTGGGTCTCTGACACTACCACTTATAAGACCTGCTAGAAACTCTGAAAGGAACAACGCTCCCATGAGTAAAAAGGATGTTAACAAAAAGCTGTATTTTTTGTAATATTTTTTAACCAGTTTAAGAGTCGACTGATGCCAGAGAACTATGCACAACAGCATATCTCTTGCCTTTGGCAATTAGAGAGGGAGAAATGGGTTCAGAGCTGAGAATTCTGCATCAAAAGGTAGAATCTCAAAAGATTTGGTTATGCTTGGATAATGATCATCTTAATGATTCAATGGTTACTCTACTTCAGGCCTATCCATACAGCTGGATCCCTTTATTCTACCCCTTCATGTTTTCAGAATGTGAGTTGAAAGAAAAACTTCCCCCACCTTTAGAGACTTCCACAGTTGTTTGGTTTTTAGAGTGAAATAACAAGTTTATGAGTAACTCACGGATTTTCAGGTAAACCTTTGTGAGATATATTTCCCTGAACAGTTCCGTTAGAATTTGCTTCAAGTAAATTGCACATCTGCACTTCAGAAAACAAATAAGCCCCAAGTTAACATTTCCTTGTGAAAATCAAAGCAAGCATTATTACAAAGCAGCTATCATTATCTTCTTCCACTTGGTAAGATAAGATCATTTTAAAGACATCATCCTGGGAAGAAGCAGCTATGACAATTGTCTGTTCATATCTACTTCACATAGTCATTTTTTCAACTAAGGTTATTCTAACCCATATTTCAAAAATTTTAGTCTATTGTTAAATGTTAGTTTTATAATATTACATCAGCCATACTCTGGAGTTATTGTCATGATTTTGTTATTAATACAGTTTAGCTCTGCATTTATCATGTACAGACACATATATAGTGCCCAGTCTGTATACATGCCAGCTCAGAAAGCCAAAATTTTTACATGTTCTATCCTATCTATTAGCACAAAGCTAATATATTTTTTTTTCAATTCACATAAAATTTTATTGATGTCTTCTAGACAAGGATAAACTACTATATATCTTATACATGTTTAATAAACATAGTAAAGAACATGTATTACACACAAACTAAGAAGCAAGTATGACTTAAGGCATAGCTGTATATTCTTGTTACAGAGATTCAGGAAATAGACTGGAGGGTGTTTCAAACATCCTTTTTGCGCACAAATTGGTTTTCTTTCTATGAAAACTGTGTGCCTGTGTAAGTGTGAGTATGTGAAGAGGTGAGAATACCACTAGTGTGTGTCAGTGGATTTCCTCCCAGGAAGATCCTGGCTATTTCCAGCAATTTAGGGATTTGAGAGCTGTCTCTGATTGCAAGAGTTAGGATGTAGTTTCCTGTTTTTCCTCTGATTCAGACTTTGAATGATAGAAAAGGTCTCTGTTCGATCTTGTGCGTCTCAGGACTTCTGACTATACTGCTTAAAAAGAAATCAAAACCATTGCCTAAGAAGGAGGAGGAGGGTCAGGCTCTAAAGTTTAATTGGATATTGATGTTGTCCACAAACTGAAATAGTCACCTCGATCTGAAATCAGATGAAAGATGAAGAGAGTTTTTTCCTAATTAGACACTGTAAATTCTGAAAAAGCCTTCCCGGGGAGCAAATATACCAAGGGTTAGGAAACCTTTGCAGAACCCAGTAACCTTTCAAATAAGGATACAAGACTGTAATGTCATTAAACCAAAAGCTCAATACTCTGTAGATCCTTTGCCCAGGGTTAGGAGATCTAATGAGCCAATAAATGCTAATAGATCAAAGTCTAGTTTGGCCTAAAAGGCCTAAGCAATTTACTTAATGAAACAGCAGACATCCCTAGAGTTACACTACAGTTGATGATGATGTTGTATCTGGCTCAAAATCTCAGCTAAATTCCATGTACAAGGCAACCTCACAAAAAATCTGAACTAAAAGAAAATAGCTAGTAGCATTTAATACATGCAAATCATTTAGAGAAACAAATTCATAAGAAGGCCATCAGACTTCAGAAGCTGAGTTACTTTTTGGCGCCTGGACTGTCTGTGGGCTGTTGATGAGGTGAGACTTTTCACTGTGTTTCAACTGACAAAGGAGGTTCTGTGAAACAAGTCCTTCAAATCTTAAGCTTTAAAATTTGTATCTTACCCTCTCATCAACTTTCTTAAGATGCTCTTGTTCCCTGCTCATATGCAAAAGGCAGGAATTGAAAGCCATGTTTCTGGTCAAACCCACAGAATGCTTCACACTCCTAAGTGGTGACCACATCAGCATGTACTATACAAGAAATTTGGTAGGAGGAACAGAAAAGCCTTTTCCCTCTTCCACACTTTCTCCTTTCAGCCCAAGCATCAAAGCAGTGCAGGTTATTGCAGGCTATATTCACAGAGACTTGTGCAGTTTCCCTTCCCCTCCAGCAGTCTTGACACACTGTTTTGTAAAAGAGTTACTTAAGCTAGTTGTCAAGGTAAATTAAGAACAAGCAGATGGATCAGAATGAATTAAAGTTACTTGCATACATTAACACTTATTTCTGTTCAGTAATCATTGATAAGTTACTCCTTACATAATAAAATACTAAGATTGGTCTTTATTTATGTATACAGCTGCATTTTATTTCAAGGTACAAAAGAGTAATTTGAATCAATTTCCTAAACTTATTTTCCCTTTTCTTAGTTGGAAATAATTCAAGGAACTATCCTACTTGGGTTTTATCATGCACAATTTCTTCAGCTTTTCTTCCTGATACAGTCTTCAACTATTTCTTAGTCTCTAAGAAAGCATATCTCTTAAGCGGATTTAATTTAGGCCACTAAAATTAGGCCAATTAGCTTTAGGATTGCTAGAAATTCTGCAGCTATTGCTTTCTTCTACTTCTACCCTCGTCCATATCAAACATCAAGGAAAGGATTATTAGAAGAATACATGGTTGCTTATAGTCAGATTTAACTTATATGTTCTCTTATTAGATTTACTGGGAACTGAATTATATCTTACAGCCACTATTATAATTTGCTTCATATAATTGAGCCAATGTTTTACCTGCATGACATATTCCATTGTGGTGATTTATTTTTTTTTGGGGGGGGACATGTCAATACAAATATTTGTGTATATAATAAATAGTAGGTACTGCTTTCATCTAATTTCCTGTACATATGATAAAAAAAATAAAAATCCAAATCTTACTTAAAACGTTTCTGCCCCTGATCTGAGCTGGAGGTTTAAAGTCTTTCAAGACTACCACTACTGGGGTAAAAATAACTCCTCTTTCAAACATTAAGTAACTGAATACAACGAAGAGCTCTTCAGAATCTGCTTCTATTCCTAATTTTAGTTTAAACACATATATATATATACAAAAAAAAAATTATCCTAATACAGATAAGAGTAATACTGACACATGCCAAGAAGCAAAACCTTCTTCTCACTTGCCTCTACTGAAGGGCAGCTTGTAGTAATCATTCCTTAAAAATTACAAATGCCAATCATTAGCTTTCAGCCAAAATAATTTTATCAGATAAGGTTATTTTAGTCCTACAGGGTCAGCTACAGCAGGTGAAAGTCTTTTAGTGAAAGGACATCCTGTCTCTGATCCCTGAAGCAAACCCTAAGGAAAAAAAGTGGCACCAAAATGTAGGAAACAATTGCAGTGAGAATGACAATTTTTCCTCATAAATGCACATTTCTGAGTCTGCTGAGCATTAGTACACTGAAGAAACAATGTCTATAAAGGAAAACATGGTAAACCATTTCTTATATAATTAAGAAAGCTATTGCTATTTCTTTGTTATCAGTCAGAGCAGTGAACTGCCAATGACAGTTACACACGGCTGTTACGTCCTGATATATATTCTATTGCAAGAAGCCAAGGAAGGGAAGGGAAGGGAAGGGAAGGGAAGGGAAGGGAAGGGAAGGGAAGGGAAGGGAAGGGAAGGGAAGGGAAGGGAAGGGAAGGGAAGGGAAGGGAAGGGAAGGGAAGGGAAGGGAAGGGAAGGGAAGGGAAGGGAAGGGAAGGGAAGGGAAGGGAAGGGAAGGGAAGGGAAGGGAAGGGAAGGGAAGGGAAGGGAAGGGAAGGGAAGGGAAGGGAAGGGAAGGGAAGGGAAGGGAAGGGAAGGGAAGGGAAGGGAAGGGAAGGGAAGGGAAGGGAAGGGAAGGGAAAGGAAGGGAAGGGAAGGGAAGGGAAGGGAAAAAGTTCAATCAAGAAATAAGTAAATTTTGTACTTCTAAGGTAATTTTACATTGTGAAATTCTAAATTGGTCCTGATCAACATTTCACCTCTTTGAAAGGAAGCTGATGTTGGCAGGCATGAATAAAAAGTTAACAGAAACCACAGACCCAAAGGAATCAAAGAGGTTGCAACTTCGAGTGAAGTGAAGCATTTAGAGATGAAAAAACATAGGCTAACATAGTTGGAGTTCCCACTCTTCATTTTTCTTTTGTAGAACATAAATAACTTTACTGATTGTGCCACTAGAGATTGCTTCTTTTTCTTCACTGATTCAGCCGCATGGTACCATTGATAGCTGCATAAAGGAGGAAAAATCCACCTTATTCAACCAGCTTACGTTTTGTCTCAAGGTCCAATAATCAGTTGGCCTAAATATCATTGAAGTGTGTAAAAAGTGATGACAATCACTAGTCTTATCAGACCTACAATCAAGAACAATCTGGAAAACTCAATAAGGCATAAAGCAGGAGGTCTCCTGAAGTCAGACATGAGAAGCACTTGTCAGAGACTTAAATGGAATTTTTGCAATCTGAATAGTCCAAGTCATCTGGGTTTTTTTTTTTCATATCTTTCCCCTTATTATCACAACAGATCACAATTTTTTGCAAAACCGACTTTGGCCCTTGTATTCTTTTCTTAGTCTTATGCATCTGTGAATATTTAAAAGATGATTTAAGTAGAAGTTTGAGAGTTTGAATTTCTGTTTTAAATATTCTGTTGGTTAGTAAGTTTTAATATCTGAGAATGGCAATGTTGAATTTTGCATGATATCATTTTTGTAACTCCATGATAGACAGGACTTATTGGAAGTTGAAAGGACTGTTATTTCATTTGGGGAAAGATAAATACCCAAGAAAGTGCTGAGCTATCAAAACAATTCTGAGATACAAATTACATCCTGAGCTAATCATTCGCATTCACTGTCAAAAGCATCTTCCTTCCTTGCTTACAGTATTAGAAGTAGCAGCTGCTGTTGAAATCTCCCCTGGAGATTGTTAGGATCTGCATGAGAAAAATCTGTGTGCTGGAGGCCAATTCTTATAAATAACAACTGCAACTTTATTGTATATGATAATTTGTGGATAATGATGCATCTATTTTCATACATATCAGGTGATGGTGATCTTTCTTGTTATGATGTATCTACCCACATATCTAGACAAATAATTTTGTGGAGTAGTTCTGCATTAATGAGAGGCCCTATTTCCTGGCTCCGATAGGTTACTTGCGAGACATAAGATATTGACTGTAAGATGTTATTTTTACAATGTTAACCTTGCAGAGGTCCAATTTGTTTCTAGATAGCTTTAGAGAACTACTTTGATTCTCACCAAAGTAAATAAAGAATTCTTTTAATTTGGGTCCATTGATGTGATAGTTTATAAATGTGCATTGGTTTTCCCAAGGCCACAAATCCTGTAAAAGCAGATGCACATGAAGAACCCTCTAAGAAGTTCAGTCCTACAATGTATGTAAGCGTTGGACTGCAGGAGTTGAACTAATGATTTTTATTGCTCTAAGATTTTTCAGCCAATCTTCACTCACTGAAATCCAGGCGAAACACACTTTAGATCCATTAATAGTGAAAAAGAATAAAGGAAGTACTGAGGCGTGTACTCAAATTAGGCTCTTTTCATGATTTCTTAGTTGAACTCCTAAAATCAGACACTTTAGCAAGTTTTGGGAAATGCTGTTTGTGCTTATTTTGGTGTAATTAAGGTCAGAGCTACTTTAATCATTGCTTGTTTTGAGCAGAACATCCAAATAAATTTCTGAGTGATAAATTGACTGAGAACGGGGAATGTCTGAGCAGGCGTCAATAACAATAAGAAAAATCTCTTTAAAAAATAAAATTTAAAATGTTCCCAGTAGAATAGCTCGAAAAAGTGTGTGTTCTTTTAAAAACAGGTTATTTATCAATGTTTCCGTGTCTTCTCTATCGACTCTTTTATTTCCTCGTATTGACAGATTTAGTGAAGACTAATGGCCAGTTTAACATTCCCTGTGCCTCTGATTTAAAATTTAAAATGGACACAAAAACACCAGCATTACAGTTTGCATCCCCAAACTATTATCTATGGAAATGACAATGCTAAAATATACATTGCTAAGAAGGTCTTTATTTTAATCTCATTGTGCTTCCTAAATAAAAATGACTGGATTCAGCACAGTATTATGTAAAAAAAAATCAATAACTACCATATCACTGTTTTCATAGCAAGTACTGTTTTACTCCAAATAATTCCTAGCTATGAACACACATAAAGGAATGTGACATAATTGTTGCATTGGTACCCAAGTCCTGTGTGTGCACTCTCAGTAAATGACAACTCACTTTTTGAGCCCAAATGGATATTTTGAAATATTAGAATAAATACCTGGAAAGAGTTTACCATCATCTAAAAGCTCGTACTCTAAGTTAGATATGAAAAGTAAGAACACTACCATTGTAGTTTCAAGCTGAATTTCTGATGGACTTCATTTAGCCAAAGTTTCAATCTAAGTATCTACATACTCAAATGAGACTGTAAGAAATCTGTTTGCTACGATAGCTGATTTAAAAAACAAAACAGTGCAATAAAGGAAGTGTTCAGATCATTAAATATTTACTCACTGGATTGTAAAAAAATAAAAGATAATGAGACACAGTCAGGATAACACTATATGCAATTAATAAAGTGGAACTAATCCCCAGATGACACCCACAAGAATTTAATTGCATTTATGAGGTGTGTGGAGCTTCTCTGATTTATGACATCTGAAGACATATCTTAACTTGTGTATATTTCTAACTAGAAATTATTCCCACCTTATTGCCAAGAGTATTCTGAATTTTCAGGCACAGTACTTCCAAATATTAATGCTTTAGAAGTTTTAGACTGAAAAGGATGATTTAACTTAAAAATAATGCCATAATAACAGCAATCTGAAAAGCGAACTTTTTTAAAAATTGCTCATAGTTACTTAGATGTAAAAACAGACTGTCAATCATACATGGCTGAAAGTTCCCCTAAAGTATGACTTAAAAGGCTCCAAATATAAATTATGTGTTTCATAGATGCAGAATATGATTTAACTTATTAACTTAATAGGTACTACTAAATTCAGAGAATTATAGTTTAAAATGTTTTGAGATCCATAATACTTCATTTTCTCTATAATAAAATTTTTAAAAAAAAGTTAATTCAGCATCATCTTGGATAAAGGACTTACCTGCTTTTGCTTTTCTAGTAGGCCTTACAGCTCAAAAGTCTTTCCTGACTCTTGTACAACTGTTCCAAGAATTTGACCTGTAAGGTCATGGAATTCAAGAAACTTGAAATATTGTCTCTTTCCATGTTCCATTTCATTACTGTCTATCTGGGTTTCTTATACTCAACAGTTATTTTGAAGACAAGTAACATATGAAACACAGAGTTTCCATAGGCAGGGTGTATTATGGACATGTTCATGACATGAAAATGTTATGCAAAACAGGATGACCAAGGAAGCAGCTTTTGTGGGAGATCAAGAATAGTTAATAAAAATGTCCTTGCTTTTCTGCTTGTAGCAGATCTACTGAAAATCAGAGAAGACATGCTATAAAACATAAGAAATTAAAGTCTGCAAGAATGCTGGAAACTGTGAGAGTAAAGAAACGAAGAGAAGAAAGAGTGAAGCTTATACGCTGAGGCTCAGACAATTAAAAAATCTCAGTATTGCTATCCAAGGTTCAATTTTCAATAACAGGTTTTGCAAACTTACCTATGTAAGATGGGTACCACATTCATCTAAAAAAATAAGAAAGCTTTTTATACTAAGTGATGTTTCTGCCTACCATTTCCCTGATGACAATGCCCACTTTTGCTACTGCACTGATTGTTCACTGTTATCCTTTCTTGTCAGTATGAGGCTCTCACCATTTTGCTGGTTCTTTCCTGTTGTTGTAGAAGATCATCCAACAATACTGTGCAACATGAGTGCTAATGAGGCCTGCTTCACATAAAATAAAATGAAGTTATTTGTAGTCCAGATCAGTTCCTCTATTGAACTTCTGCTGCATTACCATAAAACAAACAAACTGAAAACCCCAACTGGGCTGAGAAAAACAGAGATGGCAGGGTAGACAATGAATGCAATTAATGACTGACAAAAATGAGGGGACAGGTGCTAATTGCTTTAAACCAGAATCACTTCAAAGGAAATGATTCTGCTCTCTTAGAGAGCAAGAAATGAAAAATTGACAAACACCCTCTGCAGTATAAGAAAAGAAAAAGCCAGGACTGAGGAAATGAAAGGCAGAGTGCATTTGCAAACAGAAATGTGAACAAGTTATGTGAAGAGGTAAAAAAAAAAAACATAGGAGTAAACAGCTTTGCTCTCTTACAGTTCTCCTGCTGCTTGTGACTTGGGGAGTGCAGCAAAGTCCTCACCGACTCTGCGGAAAGGGTGAGAGATGAGTAAGCAGCTTATGCAACACAAAGATGCAAAAGCAAATTAATAAGTGTGTGGGACAATACAGAAATTTCCAGCCAAAGATCATAACCATAAAGCACAGAGTAAGCTAAGGATTATAGGGTTAGCGGCTAGAATCAGATTCAACACAGTATGTAGAGGCAGTAAGGCAAGGAAAATATAATTCCAGGAAATGACAAGAGAAATGCTGAACTACTTGCTGGATACTTTTTTCCTGACACTAAACAAGGGCACTAATGAGGCCATATTTGAACTGTCGTATTGATTTTCTGTCTGATTCATGATCCTACAGATAAATATGACTTTATGGAAAAGCTACAGCTTTGGCAGACAGCTGGCTACATACAGCTCAGTAAAGTAAACAAGACCAGGAAATGGGCTGTAGAGCTAGTGTGTGATTACAGAATCACAGAATCATTTAGGTTAGAAAAGACCTTTAAGATCCTTAAGTCCATCGTTAACCCAGCACTGCCAAGTGGACCTCTAAACCACGTCCCTAAGTGCCACATCTACAGTCCACACTTTAACCCTTAGCTTGCTTCCTGGCACTGTAGTGACCCAGCTTTATGTAGCGTAGCTGTGTGACTTTACCTCTTTTTCACTAAGGACATTGATATGGACTTGTGAGAGAGTTTGTAAACTAAAACAGTTCAGGTAAGAAAAACAAAAATGCAGATGCAGATTAGTTTTAATCATGATCCTCATCACCTCTTCAGAAGGTGTGTCTCAGTTTCCACTCATGCCAACTTATTTATTCTCTCTCACTCTATATACACCCCTGATTTCCTGGGAAGCCTTCTATTTATGCACAAGTGCCTTTCTGAGATCCCAGACTCTTGTGAGCCCTTTACAAACCTCATGAGTATCTCCATGGAGTTAGCTTTCATGCAGCAAAAGCGAAGTAACCAGCTTCTGGCAACCAGGTTGTGAATATATCTGTTGGCATAAATTCATGAACTGTTGGTCCGTTAGCCAGCACTAAATAACTACGAATGTATAGATAGATTTTTAGATTCAGAAATGTTTTTGGATGAATAAATTTTAAAGAATATTTTAAAGAATGTAAGAGTATGCCATGGTCTTTGTAAAGCTGTTCTGCACTCGTACCAGGTACGAGCCTTGACAGAAACTAGCTTGAAGAAACTTTGCAATCATAATACCTGAAAGACAATAAAATTATATTTGTTTTGAGATTTAGACCACATAAAGTGCAAATAACAGTTTAAGAAGAGACAATTAAATCTCACTTCTCTCCTCAGTTTATAAATATGAATATTATTTCTTTATATCATTTTTCTGATAAGAAAACTGTTTTCAAAATGTGAGAGTCCAAGTGGAAACACTGTAAAGATATATCTTAAGTGGGTGACATGGGCTAGAGATAGTAAAACTGAGATGCATAAAATATTTGGCTATGGACCATTCAAGAGTGGACAGGTATTTTTAAATGCCTAGTTAGGTTGAGGATTGGACTACTAAGGAAAAAAGCCTGAAATTGCACCGAAAATTTTGCTTAGGAATTTCTTGAGCACAAAATAAAGACCAATGAGATTTGCCCTTGTGGGAACAGCTTACATGCAGGTTATTACACATTCCAGGTAAATTCTATTTAAATTCCACTTGGTCATGCATGAACTAATACTCAGTACTGGGTAAATATCACCCAAGGATGACTATAAAGAAAATATTTTCTGATTATCTTCTGTCTGGACTGATTCATTTTGTATAGATTTCTTCAATTTTACTGGCCATATTTGAATCACCCATATCTGAATGACGTATAATTTTTGTTAGCATTCTCTTTAATAAGACTATTAATGATTTCTAGAAAAGAAAAGAAAGAGAAGCTAATGCAAAAAAACCCACATTTTCCTGTATGTAAAACATCTTAAAAAAATTTGAGGATGTTTTCCTCTTTTACTACAGAACAGGTCCTCTAGCAATTTTATATCAGTCTTGTTAATCCTTGACAAGCTGATAAACCATGAAATTCAGGGTTATTACCATGGTAAAGCGATGAAATCCTTAATCTGCTACCATGATCTATACAAGCCAGTGTATGGAAGAATTAATTAAAATTAGAGTAGTATGGAGTTATCTGAATCCCTGCCAAATTGGTTCCTGCAGCTACAAATAAGAGAAGACCAAGTGTATCCATATTATCTGCCCAGAGGGTCTGTCACAGGGTCTCCTCTAGACTTCAGTGATAATGGCAAGCAACTTGTTGGTTTCAGTAAAGCACTACCTGATGTTCCTGGATCAGCTTTTGAATCTTTTACCCCTTCGGCCCTAGCGTGTTTAGCATAGTAATATATCTGGCATAGTAATATATCTGGTATATGCCCACACTTTTTGTGGGTATAACTCACAAATCGTCTATAAAATAAATTCTCATAATCAGTTGCAATGCAAATTATACAATCTTCATCATCCTTGCCCAGGAAGGACCTTGGCTTCTGATTTCCAATGCTCTGCTTCCTGTTAGCTCCCCTACTTCAGCCTCCACAACATCAGAAGCAGTGGGGTGGTGTAGGTGATAGAATGACTGACTCCCAATACTTGTACTTCTAAACAGTGTCAGTTTATACAAGTAAAAAAGCATAACAGAGTATCATGCAGCACAAACTCACAACTCGCAACCTTAGTATTCTGTAAAATCTTATCACACTTAATGTGGTGGGAAAGGGAGATAATGTACTTAAGAAAAGAAAAAAAGAAAAAAGATACAATTTTTAAAATATGTGACTCTGGAGGAAATTTATTTTGAAACACACTACTAAAATAAAATCTTTTGTCTGTTTTTCCTTAAGAATGAAGCCCTTAGTCTCAACTTCTTTTTTCACATGAAAAATCCTACCTATTTTTTATACAAGATATACAAGATATTCTTTGAGACTCTAAAAAAAATCCTGAAACCTTTGTGACCTTTCTGCAGAGGTCTGATATTCACCATGGCATTCATGAGCAAATACACGACACTTGTCTAGAAGAGTTATAAATAAAGCTGGCACATAGTGTTTATTAGCTTTTTTCTGTTGATGAGAACAATGAATAAACCAACTGTGTACTATTTATTTTAAAGTAATAGCTATCATAGATTCTTTTTCAAGAGGAATATAGTGATTCTTTGTCAGATAAAGGTGGTTTAGACTAATTCATTAATGCCTGTAAGGGGATTTATATTTTCTGTTGGAAAGTGCTGCAGAGGTATAAAGTGTTATTACTAAGCATACTACAACAGCTACAAGTCACATATGCATATTTAAGATCACAAACTAAACCAGCTGCATATAATGTTTATCTAGTAGAAATAAAATGCCACCCGGCTCTTTCTCCCTGTTAACAGCATTTCAGGAATAGACATACCATAAGGTATGTGACAGATTCATTTTTACAGCTTTTGAATTTACAGCTTGGTGTTCTTTATTCCATTAAGCAGTGCCTTAAAGGCATAGGATTAACATAAAACAACCTCTGAAATAATAGTGTTTTAGGAAAGATAGCACTGACTTGGACCAGAACAATGCAGGATTTAATCATAGACGTTTGCTGGTCTAAACTGCAGTAGCACAATTGTCATTTAATGATGAACTCCTGCTCTGATGTGAGACTAGGTAATCCTTCGGGCTGCTTGTGATTGTCTGCCTGCCTGCAATCTTCTTCTTCCCTCCATTGCTAACTGCCATCAGCCTCTCTCATTTACCCAGTTCTGTTCATGACCCCAGAAAAGGCCATTAGACCCAAACATACTGTCACCCTTTGGGCCCCTGATATTACTCTCCAGCTCCCATAAAACCATTAGACTGGCTAGCGTTAGAAACGAGATATCCACTATCTGCAGTGTTTGCAATTCACCGCTTGCCAGGGAAATCATAGAATCATAGAATAATAGAATCATAGAATGTTTTGAGTCGGAAGGGACTTTAAAGATCACCTAATTCCACTCCCCCTGCCATTAGCAGGGACACCTCCATGCTAGATCAGGCTACCCAAGTCCCCATCCAACCTGGCCTTGAACACCTTCAGGGATGGGGCATACACAGCTTGCCTGGGCAACCTGTTCCAGTGCCTCACCACCCTCATTGTAAAGAATTTCCTCCTTATGTCTGGTCTAAATCTCCCTCTCTTCAAATTATATTTTCAAATTAAAATAAACAGGTGCATACTGTTCAATGTGATTAACCTTCAATAAGAAAAGACCATCGTTAATAAGTTTCCCTAAAAACAAAGAAAGAAAAAGGAGCAGAAAACTATCCCATCTAGTCATTAAACTAGAGGAATGGGGTGAGAGAATCCTAACTAATTCTCTGCGTTTCACTAAATTCAAATTTTCAGCTATGGTTTAGACATATTCCTGACTTATTCATATCAGAGTGTAGGAGTGAAACTAATGTCACATTCCTGAAATTAAGATAAATGTACCTCTTTACCTGACTCTTGTTAAAAAATATTGACATGATAGTTCGTAACTATAAACTGGTGAATTCAGTACCAACCTGTATTGTAGTTTGAAGTAAATTAGAGTCAGTTTTGTGACTAACTGAGTTCATGTAAGTAACTTAATTTCTCTGAAAACGAACAGTATGTTTTTGAGACGGTGTTCTTCTCTAAGTTATAACACAGGGCATTGGTATGCAAAAAGGCCAATGCTTATACTTAACTAAGGCCATCCTCAAGCTGGCAGAAAAGGAGCTGAACCTGCAAGGAGGGGTGCATAGGGTTGGTGACCCTAAACTGACCAGCAGAGTGTTCCATCCCATATAGGTCATACTCAGTATAGAATTGAGAGATTATAAGGGTCTCACTCTCTTCTGTGATGGCTGATGTCCAGTAAGCACCTCATCTTTCTTGTTGTTCTGGATCCCTGTGTCCTGAATCCAGTTCCTGAGTCTAGCTCCCTCCTAGCCATGGACTCACTCCCTTATGTCTGCTCTAGAGTATTTGTTGTGATGTATAGTCATTGAGGGGTGGGCTTGAGGGCACAATCTCATATATTCGTATATATTTTATTTCTTTCTAATTATTTTCATTATTACAATTATCATTTCATTATAGATGTAGTTCTAGTTTCCAACCTGTAAGATTTTTTTCCTCTCCCTTTTCATTGAGAAGGGATGGGAGGGAAAGGATTTTGAAAGCTCAACTGCATGATTTTTAGCTGCCAAAATTTAACTGGGTGGGGCTAATCTGTGACAACTTGCTAGCATCAAATCTTGATCACTCTCAGGAAGAGACGTTGGTGGTGATGAGAACAATTTTAACCGGAAAGACTAAATAGTTTTTTTACAATTAATTGATTACAAATATAGACAGATACTTAGATTAACTTTTTTTCATTGATTTAAGAATAATAGCACAAATTCTAAACAAAGAATATTTCTGTAGCTCCAAGTGATTAAAATTAGTCATGAAATGGCATAATGACTAATTTATCAGTACCACTGCTCCAGCCTTACTAAAACAGCTAAGGCTTTTTTTAATATGCTATTGCTCTTATAAAAATGCAAGTCACTCATTAACTGTCTGTAACAATTTTTTATGGATTTTTTCTTAATTACGTTTATGCCTTTATTTGACAGGGGTTATTGAATATAGTGTATATTCCTCTCAAGTAATTGTAAGTGTCTAAGCCAGTTTTTATTTGAGCCTATATTAAAGCGCAATTCAGTGATAAAATGTCTTAACTCACTTCAAGGAGTTTTAATATGTCTTACAATTGCAAGTAGCTATTTTAATTGTTTCATCATTTTTTCAGACATTTTTTCTGATTTTAAAATAATACATTTTAAACACCAAATGATGCCTTTTCTCCTTAAAAAAAAAAAAAAAAAAACAACAAAAAACTCTGCTCCTTCTCTGTGATGCTGTAGTTAAGTAATGGTGTCAAATATATGGTAACTTCCATGGGGGAAGACAACAGGTATTACGAGTTTACAAACACATTTTTCTTCTGGGCCTAGCAGAAAGGGAAAGCTCTTTATCAGCTGACTGCTAACCCAACCTCTGACTTCAGAGGTTAACCATAGCAGAGCAAAATAAATATTTCTGCAAATATGTACAAATAGAAGAGGGAAGAACAAACTTGTCTCTAATTAATTATACTGACTTTTTGTTGAGTGGAATTTATCTATGTCTTGATAAATGAATGTCAAGTAGAATCAATAGTCAGACATCGAGCCCAATTCTGCTTGTCATGCTGAATGTTTATTGCTACACTGAAATAAACAGGTCACAGGTTTGACCTCTGATGATAAGACTCTACTCCCACCCACGCAAATCCCACTTGTCACATGATAAGAACGTGTTATTCAATCTCTCCAAAGACCCTGCACTAGTTTATTGTCAGCCTAGTATACTGCCTTGGGAGAGTTGCTGGCATTTCTCACTCAGCAGATACTCCTGCAATATATGCACACAAATAGAGATCTCATAAGCATTTCCAAGTCTCATGGAATTACTCTACCCAACATGATATTTCTAGCTTGTAAAATAGTGTACTTCTCAGATGGATTCTATTGACTCTGGCATACAGAAGGAGAAATACAGATAATAGTTACAGAGGATATGAAAATTATGAAGCAGAAACACAAGGATTAATGACAAACTGTGGCAAGTCTTCAAAGTGCTCTGAGGTCTCTGGTGCTTAGAATGAAATCCAGTCCTGCTGAGGGCACAACAAAACATTTATGCCTCACTGCAACTTTGCTCGGAAGGCTTAAAACAGATTCTTATGCTTCTGTTAACTTGAGCATGAATTTCCTACTTCAATGCATAGTCTAAAAAGACCTTCCTTTTTTTTTACAGTTGTGAGAGAAAAAAAGAACTAGAGAAAATTTAAATAATTTTACACTTTAAAGAAGCCACTGAAAGTGCTTTGAAATCTTCAGCCTAAAAGAAAAGATTTATATACAGCCAAAAGAAGTAGTGAACAGCTACAGTGCAAAACAAATCAGAGTAATTTTCAACAGAGATCTAACAATTGGAAATAAGAATAACTTAAAAGAGAGAAGAATGGTCATAACTACACCTAAACAGATATTTTTTGGGAATATATTTATGGGCCTACGAAAAGGTTAACCAGGATGAAAACTCATAAAATTTCGAATAGCTCCATTCTAAGTTTCTTCAGGTAGAGAGAGGTCCTTGGGATGTGGAAACATTTAGAAAATTGCTGTTGTTGTGCAAATATTGAGGTTTGCAAAGCACAAAGGAAACGAGCATGAAAATGTCATACATTTCACCTCAGAAACTGTAAACAATTGAAAAGATTGAATGAGAAAGACTAGTGGGTAACAAGGATTTCAGAACGTACAACAATCTTGCCTACAACAGGACAAAATTATTTCCATTATTGTCCTACTAGACTGGATGCTATAAAGTGGTACTTGACTAAAATTGTGACACAAAGCTAGGCTGTCTCTCCTCTTGGAAACCAGGTTTAAGAGCAATATTTCCATTAATCTGCTGGGAAAGTTTTTCCAAAAATAAGCCAGTGTAATATAAGAACAGCGTGTTAGGGCATGGGTTGTATTTCTGTCTCAACATGGAGAGGCTTGTGGAATTATGAATGCGAAGACCTGGCTGTTTAACTCCCTTGTAAACTTCCTTCCTGGAAGCTCCCAAGTTTTCTTATGACTGTGTATAACAGGCAAGATATTTCTTCTCCAAGATCCCAGCCACTACTCCCTCCATGTGTAACATTCTGTTTTCTGCATCCTCCCCAAGCACAGACCAGAAATCATAAAAGAAGGAGAAATGTTGGCCAGTGTATTGGCAGCAGTGTCACTGGACATATTTGTTTGAGGGACTGAGGTTACAGCGTATCATCTCTCCCTTGATTCGGGATCTACTGCAACATAGATTGTTATTTGTGTTCCGTGAGATTATTCTGATGCATAAGTTATTAGTCATGAAAATATGAAGATGCTGAGGGAAAAAAAAGGCCATGTTAGCATAATGGCTGTAGAAAACACCGTGAGTGTAGCAGGACAACAAACATCTTTAAAGAGAGAATGGTAGAAATTTGAAATAGATGGAGCCTGCTTAGTACCCACTCAAAGATAGACACACTGTGCAGTTTTCAAATCATGTCTTAGTAGCTTATGCAGACATTCCTCATGCTGTTTGCAACACAGAGGTAAAAATATATAGACACAAGAATGATTAGAGAAATTAACATATGTTTTCTAATGATGGAATATCCATAAGTAAATAATTATACTTCAGAATTTGTTTATTGGGACATACATAACATTTGGAGTTTTGTCATTTGCAGTTTGCCCATTGTTGACAGTTTTGTATGGTATCTGCTTGTCACAATTGCTAAAGTAGACAAATAAATTTGTGTAATATTACTTCTAGTTCTTGACGGGACAAGTGAATTTAGAGCTGATGAATATAGAGCTGATGAAACAATGAATCCTTTAGATGGGGAAAACAGATAAATGGCATTACAAATTAAAATATATATATATCTTGCACTGTGGTTCTTGTTTGAGGCAGCATTTCCTGTAAAATTGCACAATTGCAAAATTTATTTACTACATCAGAAGTTTATATTTAATTTTGTCTCATCACATTTATATAAAATAATTCTTCATGTCTGGTCTTAACTGTGAAAATGAAGTTAGATGGTTGTGTGATTTCTTTGACTGCCTAAGCTCTGGCACAGAGAACAATGGCTTTGGAGTCCTTGTGTCCCACATGTTTTATACTGTTTCAGTACGCATGAGTTTAAACTAAAATATCATGAAAGTTTAAAATTTACCATCTGTCATCATCATATATTTATAGAAAATTTATTGGAGAGTATATATAAGTTTGGAGTAAGGATGACTAAAGTGCATGGATCTTTTTTGTGAATACTCCCAGACAAATTTTTATGTTAGGAACTCAACAATGATTTGTTCTTTCAGGGGTACCCTTTCTGACCTGTCAGGCCCCAGCATTCTGCTTTCAAAACTCCCTCAGGATCTATCCTACACACTTGGCCATCTTATTTGGGAAGCCATAATCTTTTATGTTCAGTTCCTAGATCTCTTTAAGCCAAAGGGGACTTCTCCAGCAGTTTCATCTGTCTGTGCACATTACACAAGCACAGAAGTCTCTCCCTGTAATTTCTGCCTTAGCCCATCATTTTTATCTGAGTGGTAGCTTCTCTTTTGTAGAAGAGACATAATCCTGAAAGCCAAAACAGGCTATAAAAGTGGCCATTTGTCAATTATGGTCAAAACTCCTTGCTCCCTTAAGCTTCAGGCAAATTGTTTAGTCAGATGAACTCAGCGCTGCAGCTGTTCTCTATAACCAACCTTATTTTCTGTCACTTGCTACATAACCCAGAATTTGCTATTCCTTCGCTTGCACAGCTTGAATACTTTCAACTGGACATATTTTAATTCACCTTGCAGCAAGCAAAAAACACTATTGCACTACCTCTCATGGTGGGTTCTGCATAATGTAAGAGGAAGTAATGTACAAGAAGAGGCTTCTTCCCACAATGCCCAGCCCTTACTCCTGATCTTCAAATGTTCCCTTTGGAATCAGAGTAGGAACAGGTGGATAACTAGCAGGGGTGACCAGTGTATGTTTGTGGTATATCTCCATACAGTATGCTTGTAAGAGTCTCTTTGATTCTCTAGCTGGCAGGAGCCTTTGAAGTCTGAGAATGAGTGCAAAGAGAAATGCCACCAGGGAAAGAGGGTGGAAATGGCAGTAAGGCAAGTGTAGCTGGTTCATCTACACTGTTAGTAGGTGCTGCAAGGGAGAAGAAAGGTCTTATTCTGGCATGTTTTAAAAATTCTGGCTATTATCCCAGATCACATTTAGACAAGGTAAGTGTTATTGAGACCTTCAAAAGGATAATGACTGTCCTAAATACTCACCTTCCTTTTTTTCCCCACTCTCTAGGTTATTTACATGATTATAGCATTTAGCATTTGACCCAGTTATAGACTAAAGGTACACATCTTTGCTGTGTCACAGGAACAGACAAAACAGAGCAGTCTAGAGAATGATTTTACACTAGCAAGAATGAGACCACTTACAAGCCTTGTATTATGAGTCTTACCCCATAGTATGGATTTACGTTGCAGCTTTCTGACAATATACTTCATCCACACCTTTAACTCCACACACCATCCCTACAGATCTGAAAGGTATCAAAGACAATATTGCGTAAGACATTTTACTTTCTTCAATTTGCATTTCTCACTCACATAATGCAAAATTATCCTTCTAGAAAAGAAAATTGTTGTCTATAACTTGTACTACAAGTTTCACCTATTATGGCATCTACTAAAGTCATCTGTAATTCATAAAACTGTACAAGATTCAACCAGGAAGCAAGACCTAAGTGTGCCAAGTCCCTTAAAATTACATAACAAGTCCATATCTCCAAAGACCTCATGGATAGGAGGGGTTACAAACACAAAGACAGCGTGAATTAAAACAGCTATGAAATAAGGGACCATCAGGTAAAAAAGTGAATTGTACTTGTAATACTTTCACAAGTAGATGTGACATCAGATATTATTAATTAATGACTGGATTTCAAAGTACTTCCAATTTTGGGGGTAAAGTGAGCTATAATTTTGGAGAGCAAGTCCATTATTGAGGGTTGAAATTCTGTAAGCAACAAAAAATAGTGTCATTTACAAGATAAGCTGTTTAATCACTAATAAAAGGAAATGTAGGTAAACATATAAGACTAGAACAAATGTCCGTTTTGTTCTCTTCCTTAGAAAGATTATTTGATGAATGATGGAACTGGGAAAATCATATCTTACTGTTTACTCTGCTTGTTACAAGTAAAGTGTTGATATTATCACTCCTTGCTTATAGTTGTTGACATATTTACACAGATCATTGTGATATTCTGGAAAATCTCTCAAAAAAAAAAAAAAAAGCTGAAAAGCTTAAACAATCACATACCAGAATCAAGGAAATTACAAGAACATTTCATGTTTGTGTTTTTGAGGTTTGAGGTTATTTTTCTGCAGGAGAAATCATCTTCTTTTTGTTAAATATGTAATGAACAGAATCAGAGTAAGAATAAGATAAAAATCTTTCTAATCTAACAAGTGAAGAATACCCTTGATAATAGCTGAACAACTGTTAATGAATTCATTAGCATACAACAAAGGACAATAATAGCCTCATTTAGCATTTTCACACGTTATTGCTGTGAATTTTCAACAATGTTTTAAAATGCATAAAAATGAAAGAAGTAAATCTTGAATTTTAAGCAATATATGAATAAACAGTATGACATAAAAAAGCATTAAAATACAACCATATTCGAAGATGTATCTAGCTAGTCTCTTGGTATGTTACTGAATAAATTAATGGTGAAGGAAGAAGAGTCCCAAAGAACCTACATATGACATTTGGAATATATTTTTTAAATCCATTTTTGTATTTGAAATATTTTGTTTAGGTCATAACATGGACAATATCTAAGTTTTTCAACGATGAAAGACTAAGGCCATCTTGCAACTGGAATACAGGATCCAATGATGGTTAAAGGAAATTGAGCAGTCTAGGCCAAATAATGCTGCATCACATGGATATAACTCACTCTTACAGGTTTGTCCAAGTAGTGAGCTACAGAATCCCATTTCACTTAATTCATATAGCAATGAGGTATGAGTAGACAATTCTGCCCTTTGTATTACACAGCCATCTACATTCAGTGTCCACTTATTTTGTTTATCTTTCTCAGATTCCACCACACGTCTACTTCATTATTGTTCTTTATGATCTCGTACTTACAAAAGGTAGGACCTGGTTATTTTGAGTAACTAATGAAAGTGCTTTTGATTTGAAGTATCTGGACATATGCTGTCTCGTTGGCTTTAGTTTGGTCCTGATGATTGTGTTAGTATCTTCCAATCAGTAGACATAATTAATTGGGATTTTTCCCCAGCCCTCAAGTAGGCAGCATCAATATCAGGACTTTCCTAAATGCAGCAGCCAGATGTAACTATCAATAATGAACCAAAAAAACCAATCAACTGCTTGTGAACAGCATATCTGAGAAATCTATGCCAAGGTTTACAAGGTAAATAGAAGATAAAGTGGCTGGCTCCTGCCAAAGAACACCAGAAAGTGTTTATACTTCACCTTTACTCTAATTCATAGGCTATAAAAAGTGAGCAGCCTGTTTGTACATAGGAAGCTCTTCTGTTTTGTAGGTATCTACTAAATATTGCAAGCTATTAAGCTGTCTTTTTTTCCTATCAGTAAGCTCTTGTTTTCCTTAATAAATATTAAGGACAACATATTCTAAAGTTCAGATTTAATTATTATTGAAACTCTAAGGAAAAACACACTTCACTTTTTAAATGTGTTCTAATCAGGGATGACATTTTCAGTAGAATTTACAAAAGTATTTGTATATGCACAAATGTACACATATGTACTCCATGCACAGGTGCTCTGCAAATCAGTAGATGTTTTCATATAATTGTAAGAATACACGGATGTACGTGGTAGCACTTTGCCCAAAATTATTAAATGCATAAAGCTGTAAAGAGTGAAAGAGTGTGCCTAATGATCTGGTAGCTGACATACATCAATCATTCCAGTAATTCAAATACAGAACCAAAATTCTCCTTCCCTCCAGAAGTAGCAATACAATTGACCTTCCCTGAATGCAGAAGCTTGCAACACAGGATAGCAGTAGAGGACACATTCACTCTTCCAGATGATGACAAAGATCAGAAAGACAGTAATTTCATCTGAATCAGCCAGTAGCTAGGAAATGTGATCTTAGACTTGCTTCAAGTGAAGCAAGCTGTAATTTTTAAAACCTCTCCTCCACTGAGGTGTGTGCTTGTGCGTAAAAAGTAACACGTAGAATTGTGGTAACTATTTCTTTTTTTTTTTTTTAATAACAGAGCTGTGTCCTTTTTATGAATCTCTGTTTTTTTTCCTATGCTGGACTGCCTCTGTCATTAAGAAAGTTTACTGCTCAAAACCTTTTGTAAACTTTCATAATCTTAAAATGTATTTTAGAAAATATTGCTCTCAAAGGCAACTTTCTATTATGCTGAGAAATGCAAACTTTTGCCACATTTGACCTCACATTTGGTCTTTGAGCTAGAAATGTGCCCTCATGGCCAAGGCAGCCAATGGCATCCTGGGGTGCATCAAGAAGAGTGTAGCAAGCAGGTCAAGGGAAGTTATCCTTCCCCTCTACTCTGTCACAGTGAGGCTGCATCTGGAGTACTGCATTCAGTTCTGGGCTCCCCAGTTCAAGAATGACAAGGAATTACTGAAGAGAGCGCAGCAGAGGGACACGAAAATGATCAGGGGACTGGAGCATTTCTCTTATGAGGAGAGGATGAGGGATCTCCGTCTGTTTCACCGGGAGAAGAGAGACTGAGAGGGGATCTTATCAATGACCATATAATTTCTAAGGGGCAGGTGTCAAGAGGATGGGACTGGATTCTTTTCAGTACCATACAGCAACAGTATAAGGAGCAATGAAGCAAAATGGAACACAAGGAAGTTCCACCTTAACATGAGGAAAAGCTTCTTTACCATGAGGATGACAGAGCACTGGAATAGGATGCCCAGGAAGGCTGTGAAGTTTCCTTCTCTGGAACACGTTCCTGTGCAACCTGCTGTAAGGGAACCTTCTTTAGCACAGGGGATGGACTACAGGATTTCTAGAGGTTCCTTTTACCATTTACCATTCTGTGATTCTGTAAGATAAGGAATGCGAAAGGCAGAAAGAAGAAAAAAACATGAAATACTGGTCCCAGACAACTGCACAGTGATTTTACTTCCAAGAGCACAACTGGAAAGCCAGACACCTTTTTCTGGCTTTGGAAAACCTTACCCAAAATGCAGATTCCTGCAAAGCAAACCGTCAGTTAAATAAATGAGAATAAAGATACTGATTCTCTTGTACCACTGAACGACTCCAAAACAATTTTGTAGCAAAGTGCTACTGGTGAATCAGACAGATAAATTATATGTGTATGTACACACTGACTTTATTGGCTGGAGAAAAAGAAAAAAATGCTTTTTTTTTTTTTTTTGGTGCAAACTGCCAGAATTTTTCACATTATTTGTTCATAGATGATAATTTAACTGGCTCTGATACCAAGAACAAATTACATACTTTAAATATCCTCAGCACTGTATGAGCCAAAAAAGCAGCACTTGCAGCAACAAAATCACTGTCAGTCTCCTAAAGACTCTTTGGCTAGCCCCTTAATGCTATTCCCACCAGTACATCCTCTGAGAGGTGATGCCAGCTTTGACTGAACAGGTCAAATGTTTGGCAACAAATGATGGCACCACAGCCCAGCTTTTAGATTTTTTCCAACTCCATTTTAAGCAGCTGGTCCAGAAGTTCAGTGCTGTCATCCAACATGTGCAATGAAGCAAACAATAAAAGGATGGTAAGACCAAACTGGGAGATCAGTAGAGGGTAATTTGTACTCATGTACTGAATTGTGGCGCACACTGGAGACTTTTTTCTATTCCCTAGTAAATCAGAAGATATGATTGGAGGAACAAAATCTGATTCTCAACGCAAAGTTCCCAGATCTGGTGAAAAGGTCAGTCTTTGCCTTCACTAGCTACTTTTTCTGTATTTCCAACAGTCCTTAAATTTGAGCCCAGAAGTATTAAATGTTTTCCTTTTGTACTTCCAAAAGTTCAGTGTGCTACATTCCCATAAGCAATTCTCCTGATTTGATCTCAACTCTTACTATCATTAGTAAGGACAGAAGTGTTTCAGCTAAGAAGAGGACTGTCAGTTTGCAGCCACATGCTAACAGACACCAAGACCAGGCTCTGGGCCAGTAAGAGGCTTTTAAATTACTGTTTTCCGACACAAGATAAACTTCAAGTCCAGAATAAAAGCCTGTCCTAGCCTCTTCAAGATGACTTCTCCTGATGAAGTAAAATACTGAAGTCAGTAGTAAAATTCACACTTATTGTAAGATTGTAAGAATTTCACAGATAATGAGTGATGAAAGTATCAGAAGTAAATACACTCTTCTAAGGTTTTCCATCAACTCATCAGCACAAGATGGTTAAGCAGCTCAGATAAGTATTCAGATGTTACTGGCACCCTAGCTGGATAAAATCTAAATGCTAATTCTCTGCAGGGATAAAAAAAAAAAATAATAGGTTAAGTTCATGCACTTATGTCTAGATTAAATTAGGTACAATATTATGATGAGGTGATATATATCAATTGAAACTCAACTCCTATGGGGTGCAAGGATAACAAAGACTGATGAAGTAGCATGGTATTAAATATTAATCAAGTTTAATAAAATTGATTCTACTGTACAGATACAAATGATAAAGAAACTTAGGTGGAATATATTTTCTCCTCAGTAGACGTCACATTAATCTCCACATTTTTGGAAAAAAATTAATAACTTGTGGACATTAATAAATTATCTATATAAATATGAACTAGAAGCTAGTGCTCAGCGAACTTTCAAAGAATGCTTTGCACTGTATTTATTTTTGGCAGATCACCAGACAGCTTCATCCACCAACATACACTGAGAAACTGCCAACATCAAGCTTAAAGAATGAAACAGCCCAAATGCACCAAACTCTGTTCTTTGAAGGTTTATTAAACTTTAAATAAGTTTACTGGAAATTAGAAATCCCATTTGTTTTGACCCTTTCTATCATGATCCCAGACAAAAGTAAAACTCCCCCTTTTAAAGGCAGGTTTAAAGAACAGTCTTGCTCCACAAAGTTAGTTGCACAAATTTCACTGTAATGTGTCTGTGCAGCAATTGTGACTGTATTTTAACCTGAAAAGCCTATCTATTCCTAAATACAGCTGCAAGTCAGAGAGGTTGAACCTCCTCTACATCTCACAGCATCAGTCCTTGCCTTTCTATCTCTTTCTTTCTCACATACTATACTTTCTCTAGAGCCATGTAAGCTTGCTCAGTGAAGTGGATAATCTAAAACAAGTTAATATCCTCTGTTGCATTTGGGTTTGCATATTTACAATGTGGTGCACGATGTTACTCCTGCCTCAAGAAAAAATACCAAACCAAAGAACAACTCTGAAAGCCTAAAAAATAAATAGTAAATATATGGTACATAAATCTAATGCTCTCTAGAAAATCTGATCCCACTGAAGTCAGTACATGTGTGCCCTGAACTGCAACAAGAAAATCATAAGAGGCATTTTAGTTTTGCACAGGAAAAATTGCTTTGTGTTGATTTAAGGCTGAGTTTACCTTAAGGCATCGCTATATTTAGGGAAACTATATAAGGCTTCAGCAATAAAATGTTTTTTGCATTGCTGAAGAACCCTCTGTGATTTGTTTTTTTTTTTTCCTGTGACCTGTCAGACTGTAGTTGCAGGGCACTGTTGTGGCATTTCATGGATAAAAAGAGAGCATACAGAACTAAACCTGGCAATGCTAGAGGTAGCAGCTTGCTTCCTACTGATCAGACTTTAGTAAAATTACCAATCTCCATTAAATTGCTCTGTGCCCTCAGTTAAAGTTAATTGCAAACCCTTGTCCAAGAATGCAGATTGCACCCCAATGCTATCATAATGGACTTGTACTGGCATCTAAAATTAATATATCATGTTTAGTGCCAGAAAATTTTAATATTGCCATGGTAACATTTAAAGGCCTTCTCAGAACCTCTAATTGCTACATCTACTTGGTTTGTTATCTATGCTCTTGAATTTAATTATTTTTGTATTTTTCAGAACCTTGTATACAGATCCTGAGATCTGAAGTGTAAAAAATTCTGTTGTGCATATGTAGTCATTGAGAAGTCCCTCCTTTTATTCCAGACAAAATCTTATCTCTGTATGAGTTCATTGTGACTTTGAATTTCAGGGGTGGTCTAATTATGCACAGAATCACATAATTTCTGAAGTATGGTGTAAAACAGAGATAAAAGTGAAGACTCACAAGACCTTGGATAAATGAAAAAACAAAATAACAGGAAGGAAGCTGAATGCTTTGGAAGTTTATTCAGTTGGTCAGTTTAGCCCAGAGTTTATTTCACCACTTGTACCTTGATATTGGTTAGTTAACGTTAAAAAAAAAATTGAAAACTTTTCACTGCTTCTTAAATGAAGGAGGAGTGTTCCAACATTCATTTTAAGCTGATTCAGTCTGGATCTCTTGGAGGTACAAAGGTTATCCAGGACGGTAAAATCCATTTACACTAGAGTAATATTCATCTTAATGAGAATCAACACAATCTGACTGGATAATATAACTTTTCAAAGGTGCATGGTTTGGTACCAGGAATTTCAGTAATGGCAAGTCACACTGAAAAAATTTCCTTAAGAAAAACTAAGTTATATCTCATTAGCAAAGTTAAGACTGCATTAAGGAGCATCTCCATAGTGTAAGAACTATACAGTCTGTATTACTAGACGAGAGAAAAATTTAGGCTAAAAAAATTACTCTGTGAAATGCTGACACTCCAAGCAGTTCAGATGTATGAATGTATTAGAAATTTAAGACTTGTTGGCTTCAAACCATCTCTTATTTTCAATAAATTGGGTAAAAACAGAAGGTAGTTTCATCTTTTATTAACCTTCTACAACATTTCTTGCCCTCTCTTGCAACTTCAGACAGTGAGCCTTCTGCTGGATACTGTAAATCATCCACCTTTCTGCATTCATTATCAGAATAACTCTTGAAAATCACACCTTTCATCAACCACAGCATTATCACACATGTTATTTCAATGATTAAGTACCCTTATGGACCCGATCATGTTACTAAAAGCCACTAGAGCATTTAAAAAATGAGTAATTTGAAAGAAGGTTATAATAAGACAGTCACACAATAAAGGCTTTTATTCATTTAATCAGGAAGTTTCCTTATTTTGCATGTTATTGGCATATAAAAATCAAATTCAGTTTGAGAACAAATTATAATGCAAATAAAGCAATATCGTAGTAATGAAAACAAAGTATTTCAAGTCACAATATGTAATAGCATTTTATCAGGTGGTTAGACAGACCTTTGGATTTTATTAAAGGTTATATTCCTAAAGATCATATATCTTTAGTAGTAAGCTGTGCTTGTTTCATTATTCTATACTCCATTTACAGTCCATTTACAGTGGTTTGCTCTTTTCTTTTTTAATGTAGTCTAAGATTTTATTGACATATACAATGGATACAGCATCCCTCCTGATTTCATATCTATTACTTCTGTTTTTTCTAGGGACTTCTAGGACAGTCACTTGTCACTTTATGTGACCCTCAAACTTCTTAATTAGACTAGCATTTAGAAAACACTTCAGGCCTGATTGATTACGATGTTTGCCTCTACAACAGTGTTATGATTTGATGAAGATAGAATACATTGACGCAGAAATAAGAAATGGAACTTAGCCCATTAGATGCTGATGGCTGGCAAAGGGAAGTTGCCTTTTATACATATCAAATTTTTAGCTTCTCCTCTCATTCTCATTAGATGGTCAACATTTAATTATGCTAAAATTGTTGTCAGTAAAATGTCTAATAGGTAACTGTCATGTTTTATAGCTCTTTGTTACCCACAAATTATTTTTTTATTTATAAATTATTATATTAAATAATACTATTTAATCAATTCATATTAGTAAGAAATTAGCTACTGTGAGACTGTATGATTTATTGGACAAATGAGATGGGACATCAGAGAAGAACATATAAATAATAAATGAAACATAAAAAGCATACCTTAAAATAAACATGGAATTAAAAAAGCATGATAAATAAAGTCATGTAAGAAAACTAAGCAAATTCAAAGTAGTCGCCTACAGCTAAGAACAGACACTGTGTTAGACAGATGAAATCAAGAAGGACAGTAAGAAGTATTAGAGAAACAGTTTCTGAAAGGACTTGCTTTGTTATCTAGAAGGTGCTGCTGAGGGACTAGTATTTACATGTGGTTGGAAATACGTTCAAGAAACTACAATTTGCACTGCACTTTCCACTCCTTCTCATGTATTTCCATCTGTTAGTTCATACATTTACAACAGATTTTAGCCCCGGAAACACTAAATAATGCAAATGCTTCAAAAAGGAGCATACAACACTAAACAATTCAATAAGATTACCCTACTAGGGAAGAAGTTTCTTGATTTTTCTCCCCTCACAATCATAGTCAACATCCTGGCCATTCAGCAATATACTCCACCTCAACAGAATGCACAGAGGTTACGAATTTATGTCAAATTTTATATATAAAAGTCACAAAATGTTACAACTCAGCTGACTTATGTTAAACACCAGTATAACCAGTGGTTCTGTATATTCACAGGTATACACAGAGTTGTAAGACTTCAAATTTGATTAAAAATTACCATAGAGTTCCAGAAGCTTTTTGAAAGAGAAATTTCATGAAACAGGTGGGTGGATGAATGGATATCCTGCCAGCACTGCCACAATAAATATTACTCCTGTAGGAGTAGTAAGGTTAAAAATACAGAAAACCACATAAAATTTGATAGAGAGAAATCTCCCGGTGTTTTCTTGTATGTGGTTTAAGGATGCATTGCTCACTTCATTGAATGGATGCAGAATGTAGAGCTGAATAAGAACACTCCTCACACACAGAGTTATCAGTTAGAATAACCTTAATGCTGAGTATGGCTTTTTTTTCTTTACAACTGCAATTTCTATTCCTGCTGGGTTAATTTGCTGTTTGGAAATGTTTTTTGCATGAACGAGCATTTTGCTAGTAGAGAATGATTCTGCCCTAGAGCTCTGCCTCTCTGCATTTCATCATATTATGTAACTACTTCATGTCTCTAAAAGCCATCTTTTTGTGCAGCATGTACATGCCTCTACCCCCAGGGACACAACTCCCACCATTGCTGACAGCTTTTTACTATTTGCACCATGTTTCCTTCATTCTTTTCCATTAAATCTAGCAATAAGACCAACCTTTTCCTTCTAGCCTTGTTGTCTCTTCAGAAGGTGGCAGGCCTACTTGGAAATTTTCCTTGGATTTATTTAGCAGTTTTGTTGCTTCTGCCTCTTTATTAAGAAAATGAGATTTTCTTGGCAAGAAAAGTATTTTGTGGACAAGAGTCGAGTCATGAAGTAGATGAGCAAAGACAGCACTAAGTCTGGCAGTTATA
Source organism: Cuculus canorus (assembly GCF_017976375.1). Taxonomy (NCBI): domain Eukaryota; kingdom Metazoa; phylum Chordata; class Aves; order Cuculiformes; family Cuculidae; genus Cuculus; species Cuculus canorus. The sequence continues at coordinate 74,262,656 of NC_071402.1, forward strand.
ACAAGGCATTGCAAATAAAACTATGACTGTCCTTCAAAACTTCTAGAAAACATAGTAAAATTTTATCCTTCCTTCTCTCAAATTTAGAAGCCGTCAAGGGGGAAAAGTGGATGTGAAAAGTTAATGGAAACTACCATTCGAAAGCAAGCAGAGATGCATATTCATTGAGAAAACAGTACCGCCTGAAACATTCTAGGAATTAAACCATAATTCACTTGACAGTGCTGTCTCAATAATACATTAAGACAGTTAATGAATGGATTTAGTTGCCTGGTTGCAGGACATTTTTAACCACTAACTATTTGCTAATAACTCAGTGCTAGAGGAGATCATATTGCTGGTGGCACAAATCAAATTCTAGTTAAGAAGAATATTTCCAATATGCTACTCTTTATGTGAAATCAAAATTATTACTCTGCTTTTGTTAGACTAAATCTTGTTATTCAGGTACAAAATAGAAACACAACCCAAAATGAAATTTTAAAATTTGTTGAGCTGCCAGCTTCTTATTTGCAAGGACAGCTTTGATGGATAGTGCACACAAACAGTGCTAAAACACCTGGGACCACAGTTAGATTTCTTTTCAGCCAACGGGGAAGAAAATGGTAGAGAAAACAATAATCATCTGTGAGTTTAATTCATATGTGCTATTTTTTTCTTCACAAACTGGGGTGGTGTTTGGATGAGGAAAGTAGTTTGCAATAGCAGACTGTAAATTTATGGCTGATAAAGCCTCTTCTTTGGGATGGTGGACGTAGCAGTGCAGTTTTAGGAGATTCTCACAAGTGGAGTTAGGAAGAAAGCTGTTTTCAGCTCCAGGGATCTGGTTAGCCTGAGACACAGATCTGACTCCTCTGCTTGAGCTCTTTACAGAGGATAGAAGACAAGCAATGACTGACATTTTTCGATGTCCTTTATAGTTGCTCATTAAGACAGCAAAAGTATTCATTTCCTCCCTTCCCCTCCACAGCAATAGCTGGGTCACAGTGTGAGGAAAATGTGCCAGAGTGTGAAGACAACCACTTACATGAGATTTTGTCTATGCGGGGCAAAAATCTGAGCTTTATGTAACCCGTATAGGGGGTAAAAATCAGCTGCTTTATCAATAATAATATTTGTGAAGAACTCCAGAATTTACTGAATGAAATGGAAATCTTTTAACACTATGTCCCTGCTGACAAGCTTCATCATGAGAATCAAACACAAGTTTAGAGGGAAGGGGTTGGTAGAAATGGAGACAGGCATATCACAGCTGTCAAACTAGATTAGGACTGTAGCTAGTCCAATAATATGCCTGCAGGAGAAATCAGTATCAGTGGTCTCCCAGAACTCCCCCTACAATCATCCCTAGAAGATGCCTCTTGGCAATATGCAACAGTTCAAGTTTGTCCTAGGACCTAACTGTTGTTATTTTTTAAGATATTAATTTTCAAAGAATCTCTCCAGTTCTTCTTGTGTCACACTGGCACCACAGGCCAAACGATGCCAGTACCTCTCCACCCCTCTCCATTGGGGTTCCATGTGGAAAAGAGGGCACCTCTGCACACTCCAGGGGCAGAACCAGGAAAAAGTAGTGTTCATGTAACACTTGGCAAATTTTATTGAGTACTGGCAGGCCTTGCACAGGCCGGCTGAGCTTCCTTTTCCTGCTTGCAAGATGTCTGGGTTCTTCATGTTTTAGCAGCCACTGCCAAGCACACTGGGATGCATCACTTGCAGGAATCCAGGGTATTCCCTGCATGGGATGAGGAGGAGGCTGGAGCCCAGATCTCCATGAGGGGAGATAGAGAGTAGTCCCTGTGCCTAAGGTGTGGTCACCAGGAAAGGGACCCTCAGCCCAGCTAATTATCCTCCTTCTGCCATTTAAGGGCACCTTTCAGGCCAGAGGACTCCCATCTCCCAGATGTGGCCATATTCAGCCACATGCATTACCATCACAGTGGCCTTCCACTGTCACAAGCTATATCACTGCCTTCTGTTCCAGGCTCTGTAAATACAGGGACCCCAGAGGCTGACCCACAGTTCACTGAGTTTCAAGGCCCTTTAATGCCAAGGGTGATTGGCCAGAGGTCCCAGAGCAGCAAGGCAGATGTCTGCTTGCTTTTGCATGAGACATCAGAGATGCAGTTGCAGGAACCATGGAGGAAGAGGAGACAGCGTCAGAGGGGGAATGACATCAGCCCACATGGCGGTGATGGCCATTGCTCATGTGGCTGATGGTGTGGAGCCTGTGGAGGTGAATCCACTTGAAGGCAGGGTTCCTCTCCATGACACCATGGCAGTGGTGTCAGAGGAGAACCTAGACAGGAACTTACTATTGGCCCAGCCTCTGCATCTGCTATTAGCCAGAAGATACAGCCTCTGTGCGCAGCCATCCTGTTGGCTCACCTACAACGTCTCCCAGCAGTCAGCATTTATTTTGTTTTTAGAGGTGGTATGAGCCTTCTTTCCCATCTCCCACTCCTACCTCTCCTGAAGGGATGTTAACTCTTCTGCTTCAGGCTCCATGAAAAGATGATGAGACCACCCAGCTTCTGCTGGCTGCTGTGCTGGGGCAACAGGAGTCATCTTTGTTGGAAGAAGTGCTGGTCTTCAACATTGAAGTCCCTTCTAGATAGTTCATTAGGAGTTCTTTTCAAGACTGGGCAATAAACAATTTTTTTAAAAAAGCCAAAAACAAATAATGAAAAAAAAACCCCAAACCCACTAAACAAAAAAAAAAAAAAAACCCAGTAAAAATGCTTTCCTCATCTCTTATTTAGTACTTTGATGACTGCATCTGGACTTCTGTATCTCCTCCCAACCTCCCAGTCCAGGAAGGACATTGATATGTGGGGCTTGGGCCCAGCCCAGGGCCTTTGAGATGGTGAGGGGCCAGGGCACACAGCACACAAGGGTAGGCTCTAGTCATGAGAGTGGTGAGACACCGGAACAGGTTGCCAAGATAATTTGAGGATCATTCATCCCTTTGAAGTCAGGTTGGATGAGGCTTTCAGCAACCTCATCTAGCGAAAGATGTCCCTGCCTGTGGTAGGGGGATTGGACTAGATGATATTTAACAGTCCCTTCCAAGCCAAGTTATTCTGTGATTTCCTGATTCTATAATTCTATGATATTTAGGTCAGTCTGTGATTTTTTTCCAACTCCGTTTACAACATCAGGATATGACTTCTGCTGCAGTAGCCCAATAATACTGATTGTGCCCTCTGATAACCTTTGAAGGTTAAAGAAGGTTATTAGCCCCCTTCCAATGCTTCCTGTGAAAATACACATTTGAGGCACTAGATTTGGACATGCATAATTTAACGTGATTCATGTGCTGCACTGTGGATGCCTTAGTGAACGTGCACAAAGGGCAATGCATGCTGAAATCTTGTGAACTATCAGTCAGATTTGTTTCGCACTTCTCTTGCACTGTCTAAAATTGCCGTGCTTCATTCAGGCACGGTACAAGTCTAGAGAGATATGCTATAATGTTTTGACTAGTTGATGTGAGTAATGATCTTCAATATAATGGCATGAGTTAAAGAACTCATAGTACTCTGTAATGTTGTGGTGTTGCTCCGCGTTTCATTTCTTTACAATTAGCCATGCTACTTACAGTGAGTATTACACTGTTGGCTCTTGACAAAAGCCAATTTGCACTTCCATATGCTTTGCTATATATTGGCAAGGAGTATGTAAAGTATAGCTCAGAGGTTTGCGCAGAGATAGACTTTCTCTAGAAAATTCTGGGATTGCATTGCTATTTCTCTTTTAATTTTATTAAAAGGATTAAATAAAAGCATCTTTTCATGAACTCATATGAGCTAAAACTACATTTCTCTAATCGTACAAGAAATAAACAGAATCCTGACACAGATCCTTAAATCTCCACATCAGATGATCAATGCTTAGCATATCTGACTATTATACTTCACAAGCATAATCCAAAACACAAGAGTCTTTGTGGAAGATTCCTTCTTTAGAAACTTCATATTTTTAATCAAATTTCAGTGCAAATCCAAGTCTTTTCTTGTAAAATCAGTGAGTTTGAGAAAGGTCTAATACTGAAGCAAAATTAGAGTTTCATGACTAGTCTTTACATCTGCAAAATTAGAATCCAGTTTTTATTATCAAACTAGGATTTTGATGTTAGGCTTAAAAAACATATTGCCTGGGGTTTAACGGTTATGACTCAGACCTGTGGCTCAGCATGTTGTAAACTCTGACAGCATGCCTCTGATGCATATTTTTCTTTTTTACCTAATCATAATCCACATAGTATATTGAATTCCTTTTCTTTTTTAGACAACTACCATTTAGTCTGTGATCGCAAATTTCCATACAGGTTATACAGGTTTTGTCTTAAGTTTTTCTAGCAAGAATTCAACATTCAATAAAAAAAGAGTGGTTAAAATTTCCCAATAGGGTATTTTTAGTACTGCAAGTGGTCAAGGTCTGGTTTCATTTCTCAGGTTTTGAGGGTTTTGTTTTTTAAAAATGTCCCTTGATCTAACTCTGTGGTCACTTGCACAGTGTCCCACAGCGACATGTTGGGTTTTTTTCTCAGTAATGGTCTAGAAAAAGTTACCTAATGCATAGCTACTTTGACTTTTTCTTATATCCAGGACCTATTTTTGAAACATTTCATTCCTGGAATGAAGTTATTTAAAAGGTAAAACTTTTTGGTTTCTGAAATGCAGCAGGACCATTTCTATGACAGTCACAAGAATTTTAAAGAATTCTTTGAAAGTGAAAGACTTTTGCAGCTCATGAACGAAGCAAACATCTTTGTAACAAACTTGAAATTGAAGATCATATTCCTTCGACTGGTTTGACTACTGTTATCAAAGTCTGCATCCTGAAACGTATTGTAGCACATGCCTCATGATATATGTCATCTGGGCCTGAGAAATGTAAAGAGATGACTGAATTTAAAGACACACATGAATATTTTTTAAAATATTAAGGTAGAAATGTTTTCTGGATCTTTATCCAGATAACAGCTTGTAGGACTTATCTGAAGGAAGCTTTTTGAACTTTGGTTTTTGTTCTGGAAACTACTGTCTCAAACTGAAAGTTTTTCTGAACCTGCATCACATTGTTTTCTCAGATGGAGAGTGAGATTTCTGGTCAAATTAGAGTATGATGCTTGCTTTATCTATATCGTAGCAGAAAATCCTTCTCCTTTCTCAAAAATCCCAGGTAGAAGCTGTAGTCAATGTACTGTATACCTAGCTTTATGCAACATTCTCTGTTGGAATAGCTACTCTTTATGTTACCAATCAAATATACATGGAAGTCTTAGAAGGAAAACTTCAGTTGGTTTTCACTCAACACACATAAGTATGCATCTTATTCTCTAAGTGCTTAGCCATTCTGCAGTTTGGAAGAGGCATTATCTGTAGGGTTTGGTGAGTGAGAAAAACTGGAAAAGTCTAATTTACAGTTTGATGTGTAACCGAAAGTAACACAGAAACACTAAGACCTTTGCAAGTGGAATTCAGGGGGCATTTTGTTTGGCTTTTGTAGTATATAAAGCAATGATAACAGAAAACAAACACGCACACTCAGTTTCTCCTCCAGCAAAAGGAAAGAAAATATCTATCTTATGTGTGCTTACAGATCCCAGTCCCTTAGTTTGCATTTTCACATGCAAATGCTGCTTTACAAAAATGTTCCCCTAACAAACAATTACAGTGCTATGCTTGTGCTGTTAAAACTGTGGAAAAAAATATAAATACAGACAGTTTTCTTCCCCTGCAGCTTTTATTTCTACAGGTCATTTGCTGATGATACAGTTCAAATATTTCTGAGAAGGTATAAAAAAAGTCCCTATAAGCATGTAGTGCTTCAACATGTTTTTATATGTTATTTTTAAATGCCACTAAATTTCCCTATACTCAGTATTGAAACTTCCTTGTCTCTATTAACATACTTTGATATGCCTTGACATCCTGACCTTGCAATGTTTTGTCTGATAATTTTCAACTTTTCTCTTTCAATCTTAATTGCCTCTGCTCTGTGAGCTTTCTTGCACACCACTTCTTACAGCACTCGAGGCAGAACTGGAAGAGATGTCACTGCTACACAACAGGGGTTTCAGCTGCATCTAATTTGCTCCCTCATATACAGAAGTGTTTTCCAGAGGCACTGTTTTTGTGTTTATGTAAAAATATAACTTATCTAATGGAAATAAGGGAATGACAGACATGACTACTTTCCAACACTAGAACAGATAAATTTTAATAATGAAATAATGAATCCCTGCATACTATGCATGTATTATTTCTATATTCCAACTATCATTTTAAAAGCAATCAAAACTCAATAGTTATTTTGCATTTAAAATGGAACCATGAAATAATATTTAATGTTGTTTAAAGCTAAACTTTAGAATACATAGACCATGTTTGATGGCTGTCTGTCTCCCAGCTGTTGTGTTTACACATATGAATGAAACAACTGGCCCATTGAACTGAAAACAGGCAAAACCTTTTCAGGAAATGTGGTATCTACTGGGAAAACAAAAATTAAAAAAAAAGAAATATTGGGAATCTATTAAATCAGAGCCACGTTCAACTGTTTCTTCCTCTAACCGGGTTATCATCATGTTTTTTTTCTTTTGTGTGTATTGTGTGTGTTTTTATTATGTTTGCTTCACATTAAAGTCATGCATTTTGTAGATGTCTGCAGCAATTTGAAAACAAACAGAAGTCATTGATTTTTTTCTCGTTTATATTTACAACTGAGCAGGTGGCTTTATCCCACAAACAGAGTTACAAATTCTAGAAAAGGAAAAGTAGGTTTCTTGTTTAGCAAAGACATATACCACATATAGCAATATGTCCTTCTACAATTGTTTTTTGCATGCTTAATTTACAAATGATAGCAATCAAAACTACTGATGTCTTTAATAATAATACCATTCTTAGCAATCCGTTGTATTTAAGAATGTTGCTGAAATGTCATAAAAAATTAGATCAACAGGAAATCTCCAAAGAAAAAATTAGAACACACCACACAAAGCAGCTGCCATTTTAAAATAAAAATGTGGATTGATTATGAAAACCAACTCTCTTCCTCTCTCCTTCTATTTATTAAGGAAATAAAGCAAATATTGTGGGATTCGCATGTACTGATACCTGATTCTTTTCTATCCACTTTATTTTATTTTATGTATCTAACCTTGTGTGATTTTCATTATTACAGTCCATATATTCAGCTGTAGCACCACTTGAATCCTTCCCATAATGTCTGTGGTCCTGATTAGGAAATGAGATTTCTGTCTCTTTTCGGTAATAGTGACCAACCAAAGCTCAGATCTAGGTGAGATAGATGAAATCAGGGCAGGCCAGGACTCATAGTCAGAACACTGAGTATTCCAGCCAAAGTGGCTTGTTAGGGATGTAATCAGACTCAGATTCAAGGAAAACTGAGTTTACATGATCTACTGAAGGGTTTAGTGGAAGGCAAATGCTGTGCCAGGCATAAGGTTGGAAAATCTAGGGTACTAAGCAGTAGGGCATATTTTCAGATAAGAAATAGGGCCAAAGACAAAAGCCAGGACAAAGTGCTTGGACAGGTACAAGGAACTGTAATAAGGTCAGAGCTGGCATCAACGATAAGATCAGAGCAGAAAAACCATAAGGAAAAAGAATCTGACAAAAACCACAGCATTTGAATGACATCAAGTTGGTAGAATTCCTTAACTTCTAGCTAAGAATGGAAGAAGGCAATTTCTGTATTAAGAAGTACTGTGGAAACTGGCAGATTATTACCAAGGTGGGCCGGAAAGGGACTGACAATCATGGCTCTAAATTCTTTACTTTCAAAAAAAAATAGAGAGCAGCCATTCTGTTTAATTTTGAAATTGTAACCTGCTGCTCCACTTCTTATAAAGGGATGCAGATGTTCCTTGCCATTCTGTGAGCAAATACTCTTCCAAATACCTCCAGTTACTGGCACAGGTAAACATTTTTGCATGCACAGGCATTCCCTATGATGAAAATGATCTCTTTTCTTATTTTTCATAGCTTTTAAGAGAGTTCCAACTTCCAGAAACTATCAACAGGAGACACAAAAGGGCAAATAATAAAATGGATGAGACAGACATAGTATCGATTAACTGCTGTCATTCTTACCTTCTGGAAGATGGGCAGAGACATCTTTCCTTATTACTCAGATACACTAAGTGATTTGTAGCCCAGATTCTCCCCAAAAGTTCTGGAAAGCATGTTAGACCTACAGTAAATAATGATCAGCAAAACAATTGAAGTTTGGTTGCTTTCTGGTTTTATTTTTTTACATCCTCCCTGTGTATCACTGGACAATTCCAGCTGTCTCAACACTTTCCAAGCCTCTCTGTATTATCAACACCTCTCTGAGGTGACATGCATCTGAATCAAATAGCACCCAGCTGAGAAAGAGGTAGTATGTGTCGTGATTAGCTTGGAGATATACGTGTGTTAATTACACAGCTACTATATATTTGCTAGGCATTAGGACAAGTAGATCAGCTAATTGTTGGTTTCACTATGTTGCCACTATGTCAGGGAATGGCAGTGATGCTAATCTTTCTTCTTTATCCATCACCATATTTCAGTGATCTTAAGTAATTCAGTGCATTTAATACTGGTTGTATTTGGCCAGCAGGCATAAACCTCCCTTCAGGAGAAGTGAAAGACTGAAAACTGGCAGATGGACTGTGCAATTCAGTATGCCAGATTTCTTTAGAGAAGCAGGCCAAAAAGTATTCCAAACCTGCCTCTTGAATGTTAGTCTTGCAAACAAATTCTGTTCTTAAGAGGCTGAATGTAGCTTATTGTACCTCTGACTAAACAGAATAAAATTTAGGGTGTATAGGAAGACTGTACATAAACATGACCAAAACGTGAAGTAAAAGGTTAGAATCATAGAATCATAGAATCGCTTGGTTGGAAAAGAGCTTTGAGATAATCAAGTCCAACCGTACCTGTCCACTGCTAAACCATATCTCTGAGCGCTTCATCTACCCATACTTTAAATAACTTCAAGGGTGGTGACTCAAGCACCTCCCTGGGCAGCCTGTTCCAGTGCTTGATAACCCTTTCAGTGAAGAAATTTTTCCTAATGCCCAATCTGAACTACCCCTGGTGCAACCTGAGGCCATTTCCTCTCGTCCTACACCTATCACTTGGGCGAAGAGACCAACAGCCACATCTCTACAACCTCCTTTCAGGTAGTTTTAGACAGTGATAAGGTCTCTCCTCAGCCTGCTCTTCCTTGGGCTAAACAACCCCAGTTCCCTCAGCTGCTCCTTATAATACTTGTCCTCCAGAACCTTCACCAGCTTCATTGCCTTTCTCTGGACATGCTCCAGGACCTCAATGTCTTTCCTGTAGTGAGAGGCCCAAACTGGAAACAGTATTTGAGGTGTGGCCTTACTATTGCTGAGTACAGGCCACAATCGCTTCCCTGGTCCTGCGGGCCACACTGGTTTTGATAGGGGCTGTGATGCTGTTGGCTTTCTTGGTCACCTGGGCACACTGCTGACTCATATTCAGTCAGCTGTCAACCAACACCCCCAGTTCCTTCTCTGCCAGGCAGCTTTTCAGCCACTCTTCCCCAAGCCTATGGCACTGCATGGGGTTGTTGTGTCCCAAGTGCACCACTTGGCACTTGGCCTTGTTGGACCTCTTACTGTTGGCCTCAGCCCATCGATCCAGCCTGTCCAGATCCCTCTGTAGAGCCTCCCTACCCTCAAGCAGATTGACACTTCTTCCCAACTTAGTGTCATCTGTAAATTTATTAAGGATACACTCAATCCCCTCATCCAAATCATCAATATATTGAAAAGAATTGGACCCAATACTGAGTCCTGGGGAACACCACTTGAGACTGGCCTCCGACTGGATTTAACTCCATTAACCATGACTCTTTGGGCCTGGCCTGACAGCCAATTTTTTTACCTAGCAGAGGCTCTGCCTGTCCAGGCCAGTGGCAGTTTCTCAAGCAGAATACTGTGAGCAAGTATCAAAGGCTTTACTGAAGTCCAGGTACGCTACATCCACAGTCTTGTCCTCGTCCACTAGGTGGGTAACAACAAGAAAAGATCAGTTTAATGGCCAGTGTCATCCTGACACTTCCAGAAAATATTTAATTAAAGCTTCTATGGTCGGATATGTATAGCTCATTCCCTCATAGTGTGAATTATGATAGGTAAAGCTGTGTTAGCCACCAGCTGCTTGCCAAAACATCACCTAAAACTCATGACTAAAACATTACTTATTATTTCATAGAATCATAGAATGGTTTGGGTTGGAAAGGACCTTAAAGATCATCTAGTTCCAATTCCGCTGCTGTGATGGGCAGGGACATCTCCCACTAGATCAGGCTGCTCAAGATCCCATCCAGCCTGGCCTTGAACACTACCGTCGAGGAGTCATCCACAACTTCCCTGGGCAACGTGTTCTAGTGATTCACCAGCCACATTGTGAAGAATTTCTTCCTATTGTCTATTCTAAATCTTTCCTCCTCCTATTTATAACCTTTTACCCTCATCCTGTCACTACATGCCCTTGTAAAAAAATTCCTCCCCAACTTTCTTTTATTCCCCCTTCAGGTACTGGAAGGCTGCAATAAGGTTTCCCCAAAGCCTTCTTCTCTCCAGGTTAAACAGCCACAGCTCTCTTAGCCTGTCCTTATAGCAAGGGTGTTCCAGCCCTATGATCACCTTTGTGGCTCTCTTCTGGACCCATTCCAACAGTCCCACATCCTTATGTTGAGGATTCCAGAACTGGACACAATACTCCAGGTGGGAGTATTTTATCAAATAGTTCCCAATAGCTTTCATACAGCTGTGTATGTCAGTATGTTGTTCCAACTCTTGGCAGATGATTCCATATGCTTTTTATGAATACTGGTGTGTAGAACGTCTAGGGTTAGCGTTTGCTTTTTAAAAAGACCTGCAAACTTGTGGGCTAAAGTGTTATACGATATCAATAAGGATTTTTTGAGATTACCTCCTCTATAAATTTTCAGAAGCTGACTGAACACTCATCCAAAAGAAAAGTCGTCACCTTGACTTCATTAGAAATATGCTCTGCAGGAAAAAGTGGAGTTAGTCTTGCAATGTTTCAGAATTTCTTATATGCCTGAATAAGCCTTTATAAGATACTTTGTTAAATTATCAGTATTAGACTGTCTTATTCAAAGTGATTAAATGTCAATAATGTAGAGACAGAATGCTATAAGGAAGTAGATTGAAAGGGCTTTTAATAGGACAGGGATTGTTACTATTATTGTACAAAATCAATTTTTCAATTGAAATAGTTTTTTATCTAGCAATTGTATCTCTAATGAGAGAGATGACTTCTGTCAATCGAGATGAACCTCACAGCATCAAGAAGATATATGTTCATCTCTTGTTCTGCCCACTTTCTCATAACTTATTAAAATTCGTCCAGGTTCCGGACAATACAGAAGTAATAGCAAACTAAGAATATGCATAAGCTATCCCTCCAGTTGGAAAACAAACTGTCCCTGTACTTCCACTTCAAAACCAAACTGTCCCCTCAGTGCTTCCATATTTGAACTTTCCAGCTTTTTCCTCATTCTGCTGTCAAGCCCTTCATTCTCTACCATCTATCTTCCAGTCTCTTGCAGATGCCACCTTCTAGCTGATGGTTGCTTCATTCCCCTTCCAGAAAAAAAGACCAGCAAAACAGGAAACATTTATAAAGAACTGGGCTGAATTCATAGTATCATCTGGACAGAAAAAAATATCCAAACAGCAACAAAACAACTTATTACAGCAAAAGCCTTCAGTGAATTTTTCTGGAGCTGAGAGGAGAGCTTCTAAACCAGAAAGTCCTTTAATTTGCGGAAACCTTTTCCTAAACAGTGTGACAGAGTCACTTTCCCCCCAGACTGTCCATAATGTTCAAACCAAAATTGATTTTTTTACTAATGAACAGATCCTTTAAGTGACGTAGAGCATAGGCTGTATGATGCATTTTGCCATCATTTAACACATGTACAATATGTAAATGTCATCTCATAATGTAAATTGATGAGACCGCTAAATCATATTAAGTAAACAGTTTTAAGATACCAATCAGTATGTTGTTGGCAACTTGCTTTTGTTAATGCGGAACTGAAGACTGTTGGTTACTTGAAAACGTATCTATCTATTTGCAAATAACTAAAGAACATTCACTAAGCTTATGCTTTGATAACTGCAAGTAACGCATAACATTAGCTTCTCAGCTTCCTGCAGCAGTCCTCAGAAATGTGTAATCACAGGACTGAGCTTTTAGATATGCACATTTATAAAATGCCTGTGCAATCTTGGGCAAAATTGGCTGTCATGCAAATATCTCAGTAAAAACCTGCCCCTCTATAACTACATATAAGCCCTAATGATGGTGATTTCCAGTTGCAGTTTTCAGGAAACAATGTAATTGTCAAATCAGTCTTCTGACCCTCCTTTGGCTCTAATGAAGGGATTGTTAACAACTAAGCAAACTTTAGCATGCTAGCCAGTTTCAGTGTTTCTGCTGTTATTACTCACCCTGTAACTGAGTGTAAATAGCTGATTTTCTGATCACAGAATTGCAAAAAAAAAAAAAAAAAAGAAACATCAAATAATTAACACAGTAGATGCAGATACCTGGGACCCACTGTTTTAATTATCCTTAACATTAACATTAACATTGTCATAAAAGCATATTTTACTGGCTCAGATCTCAAAACTGGATGATGAGCAAATACTAAATAAAATAGGAAGTCACCCAGAGTGTTCACAGATAATTTCCAATACTGCTTTACACATCTCAGTAAAAGTGTGATCCAGAAGATGGGCTTAAGTTGAAAATCAAGCTGCAAAGTAGAAATGCTACGTATATGCCTACCTGTTCTGTATTCAATATTTACAGTAAAGTCATTCTATTTGAGACACCAGTATCAAAACTGCCCTGCCATTTTATCACCCACCCAATCAGGATCAAGAAGCTATATCACCGTCTGCTTCATAGCTCATTCCGTAGTCTATAAAATCAAAATTCCTCTAAAATGTAATTGCAGCCTTCACTTTTTTTAAAACATACTGAAATAGGAGATTTTTCCCATTTCCTTAGAGTGCTCATTAATGAAAGCTGAGACTGGTTTCAATCTTCCTGAAGAAACCAGCCTCTGCTCTTTTCTCTGACTGCAATGAGGCAAAGTGAAGTGTCTTTCAGCCCAGCATGGTGAAATAACAATCCAATTAGAGGTTAAAAACCAACTTTATGCAATATTCTATCCAACAGTAACCTTTTAAGATAAAACAAAGAACTGAAAACTCTGAACCAGGAAGACAGTGCAACAGAAGACATAGTTGAGATAGAGAAATCCACTTTCTCCAAAACATAAAGTTTCTGCAGGTTATCTCATGACCATATTTGTTCATAATGTCATCTTGCAGAAGAATGAGAATGTATCTTCCTTTACTGTTTCTTGATTCAGTGCTGCAACTTGTAGACTACAGTATGCCAACAGAAATGGAGATAATCTTCCTACTCTATTGGCCATGCTTTCTATTCCAGTGGCCAATTCAAGCCACTAAAAAGAAGGGAATAGACACGTGCTTTCAGGAAAGAGTTCACTGTCATTGTAGGAATAATTTTACTTTCCTATATGAGTCTTTATAGGGTCAATATTCAAACATAGATCCTGAACCTTAAGTTTTTTTGATATCTCGCTCTATACGTCTATTCACTTAGTGAGCTGTCAAGGTAATGCTCTAGTGAATATGTTGCCTTTTAGGGATCCAATTCTTCTGTTGTGTAAGATGCCTAGGAGATAATTTACAGGTTTGAATTCTTCTGCTTGGATTAGGCATTTGAAAGAATGTTGTTTTGTCTAGCTTTTAGATTTTACATTAGCCTCCAAGCCTGACCCAAAGGCTATGGGGTGCTCCTTATTTCAGCAGCTCAGGTTCCAAGTCAGTCCCAAGGAAGACAGCAGGTGCAACAACAGCAATTGTCCACTAATTTTGCTATACCTCAAAAAATCTTCCCAGAATTTAGACAAATTTTTAGATATAAGATATTTTATATATAAATCCATAAGATATAATCCAGGTGTTTCAGTCAAATAAATAAATCACTGAGTTTTATACACACGGGCTTGTAAATTTATTCTGGCTTCAGTTGACGACGAGAGGGAAATTAAATAGCTGTTTAAAAGCATTAGTTTCTATCTGCCCCATTATATCTAAAACAAAAAAAGCTAAAGGCTTCTTCTGAGCTGCAATGCTTGTATTGATTATCACTTTCTGGATGTATTATTGATCTTCACCGACATTAAACTTGTGTGGGTTGTCATATGCAACACATGTTAGGTTCATCTGTTAAAAAACAATAGCGTAGCGTTAGGAGATGATTCCTAAGTGTTAGGAACGCTTCTAATGTAATTTATCATGCTTTGAGCAAATACAGTCTTTTGTATAGCTGGAGGGATTTTGGCAGTCCCTCTTTCTCTTGGTAGCCATTAATAAAATTCTGGGACAGGATCTTAATAAGACAGAATTATCTGTTTAAAGTGAAAAGAAATATCTTGTATCAAACTGTTCTGGTGAACATCTCTGAGCTGCTCTGTGTACTCTACTGAAACGAACACCGGAAATGAGACATTAAGCTGCCAAACATAACTCTCTGAGAGTTCAGGAAGTCAAAAGAGGAAAATTTAATCACAAGTATTAAATATGCAAGTATCTCCAGGAATAAACCATTTTGACAGTGTTGTCTAAATGAGTAAACTAAGTGAATAAAACTGGAACAAAATGACAAAACAGATCCCCTTTTTTTTTTTTTAAATTTTAAAAATGACCATTAGGACATAATGTTAAACTGGTGACTGGAACCTCTGTTTTCAAAAAGCCCTAGCTGAAGAAGAGCCTCCATACTTCCTAACAGCTTTTTCTTTATCAGCAACCACATAGATCCTTTGACACTGTGGAAAACAAGAGTGAATAAAAATGCAAAGCCTTTCCATTCAAATCCCAGAGCTAACCTTAGCTAAATCCAGAGGATTAAGAGAACCGCCCTTTGTTTCTACAATGTTTTTTCCCCATAAGAGAAAATAGTACAGACCATCTGAAAATTTGAAAATGCTAGACTGAATACACATAATAGAAAATCACATAAGGATGCCAGCTGCACATTTATGGATAGATGAAAAGTAAAGTCTGTTTGTTGTACAGTCATTTTCTTAGAGATATTAAGATTTGCTACTAAAGAGCAGGAAAATGTGGTTATATAGCCCACAGCTGACAAGCTGTATTGATGAAGGGCTTGTCTTTTTACAGTCTTGTTTTCTAGACATCTGAGGAAATGGGGAGGAGGTGAGGGATAGACATCACTGTTGAATTAGACTGGATCAAATTCATACCAGGGTTTTTGTTTTGGGGGTGATGGTGGTGAAAAAATACCCAAGTTTGGGTCATGAAGATTCACAGTAAGGTTGCCTGAGCTCTTTCTGGATCAATGTTGGGGACAGTGCAGGCTACATGTCAAGAAAAAAAATGGTTGTATGGGGAGCTGGGAATTGTAACTGTTACAAGATAAATTGTGATAGATATATCTATGGTGATAATAAGGTGTATTTTTAGTTGTATTTTGAGTAAAGGTAGAGATGAGGGAGGCAAACATTTCCACAGTGGTGCGGGGTTCCTCCTTCCACTTAAACAAGCTCTGGGACACCAGCAGTGCTAGCTTGGGAAAGTATTGAGGCACATTCCCTGAAGAACATAGTGGCAAAAACAAGGCCTAGGAACAATGACAGTAAGCTTCACAGATCTGTTAGATCTATGATCTTTCTGTGAAAATAAAACAAAAATTTCCTTTGATACTTTAAAAACACAGTAGGAGAGCGATCAATCAGATACCAGCCAGCTGCACCTCTGAATGTTTTGGTGAAGGGACAGAAGGAAACCCCAAGCTTTGAAAGCATCACATCTCCCAAACAACAAATTCCCCCTTCTATTCTCACATTTTATCCAATCCAAAGTGAACTCACTTTGCTCTCCTGCTGTTTGTCAGAAGTTTAGATTTAATCATAATATATTGAGTAAGGCTTCAAAATATTTGTGAAGAATTCATTGATTAACCTGAATCCAAAATGTCACACTGTTCAAGTCATAATTCTTGGACAATGTTGTCTGTTACTGGTGTAATTTAAATTTTCATTTAGTGTGACAACACTTGGTCATAGCCTAGTTTAATTTACCTTCAATTAGTATGTCATTATAATTAAATTCCAACAGAACTCTTGGATTATACCTCAGCTGAATATTTTGAGTGATTTATAA
The DNA here is from genome assembly GCF_017976375.1 of Cuculus canorus. Taxonomy (NCBI): domain Eukaryota; kingdom Metazoa; phylum Chordata; class Aves; order Cuculiformes; family Cuculidae; genus Cuculus; species Cuculus canorus. The sequence goes on from NC_071402.1 coordinate 74,278,968, forward strand.
AGGCTTATATTTCGAAAAGCAGAAGGAAAAGAATGTAAATAACTCACTTCATTTCTTTGCTTAAAAAAAATTATGAGTAAATAGCTTTGGCACTGGCACACATCTTCTCAGGAAGTGTAGATACACAGAAGCACACAAAAAAAATCATTCTTCTTTGACTAAGGCTGATGATAGTTCAGAAGGTGCTGGCTGACTCTTGTTTGATGTCTTCTTACCTGTGTTTGCTGCATTCTCAGACTTAACGACTTTAGATACGTGTTCAGGAGAAATGTAAGCTGAGAAGGTTAGTTAATACACTTCGTGTGGCTCATATCTGTTTTGCTTGATGAACAATTTGTTGGATAACTGAAATATGCCTGAGGTGGGAGTCACTCAGGTGCAAAATTATGACCTGGTCTTTTACTGTTTCATCTTGATTGTGACATTCTTTCTGTGTAAGCTTTTTAAATCATTAATGGCCTGCTAAAGCAAATTCCCCACATTAATACCTAGGAAGTTATGGAATGATTATAATCAGGTGGCTTTTGCAGAAACAGGTGATCTGATTAGCTGGAGAGACTCTCACTGCTGCAGAATCATCAGAGATTATAAAGTTCTTGTTATTTTAGCGTGGATTTTGTATTATTCTCTCATATTGTTAGCTACATTCAGTGAATACAGGCTATATTCCTACTGTGGGATTCCAAACAAGGTTTCTTTAAGCCCCAGTATATGGAAATGAAGTTAAGTGAAGACTCCTTAACGTGTTAAATGTGTTAAAAATGAGAGAAAAAGAAGAAAAGTTGTGATTTTAAGGCGAAACCCAGCATTTCAGTATGCTGTTCCCTTGTGTCAATGTGAAAGATTGACACCTTATTCTCATAGTTCTGTCTTCCAGAAATATGTAGGGCTGATTTCCAAAAGTATCATGAGAATAGTACTGTGCAATGAACTTCACCCAATTTTTTCTGCTACAATGTATTTCCAGGAGAAAACATAAGCGAATTGCAGCTGCAGAATTAGGTCTCTAGCAAAACAGTAGTTTGAACTGGATCTACGAATAAGGGAATCCAGCTGTTAAACAAAATTAATTTCCAACTCAGTAAAAGACCTTTTCAGAAGATCATATAAATTATATGTATATGGTACCTATGGCATCTCTGAATTGATTAATTTTGAAAAATAGAGGTAATAAACGGCAATGTGAATCATGTAGCAACCAGCTAGTGCTAACAATTTATAGCCTCCCATTAATTTGAATGGTGAGTATTTTCATGTCCTAATGGAAAGTTTTAGGGTTAGATTTTTATGTGAAAGATGTGGAAGTATTTGTCTCTCAATCTCATCCTGTTTTGTTCAATCATTTATCAATTTTTGTGAATTTGTCCCACATTTCCAAGAAGAGGTTTATCTAAGCAAAGAAAGTTATGGTGATGTTGATTTTAGAAAGGGTTGTTGTTTTTTTTATTTTTATTTACGGAAATATAATCTGTGAAAAATTACTCCCAGAACATTTTTTAAAAACAGATGAGCTGAATGGTGGGTCTAACACTTTATGGAAGCTATTCAGTTACTTTAAATATTTATATTGCTCTTATTTATTGGGTAGAAAATAAAGACACAATGTTTTTGTTAAGATAGAATATTCTAGTTGCTTGCTAGAAGTACTTTATTAGTAATTCATCTGTAACACAAAGTTTTAATAAAATTATGACTATGCTGTTACAGAAAATAACTTCTCAGGTAAATCTGATCTATACTGGTTTTATAAGAAATAACTTCCAGATTCCAAAGTTTTATTAAAGAAATGTTTCATGAAATTGTACAGCAATACATATAATAGAAATATAGAAGGTGTATTTAAGTTTATGGGTTTTTTTGATTCATCCTAAGGTGAGATAAGTTGCTCCAACAATGTCTCAGTCATCAGATCACAACAAACAGCCAAGAAAATAAAGCTGCTTTTTCTCTTTTTTTTTTTTTTTTCTTAAATAACTGAGAACTCAAAGCTTATTTTTGTTTTACAAATAGAAGGTATTGCTTTAGAATGTGATTAGAATAACAGATCAGGGAACAATGAAATTAAATATAAGGAAGGCTGCTACATCTTATTCAAATCAAGCTCCTCTGGTATTTGTGGACCTAGGTGATCTCCATGTGCCAATGAGAAACCTCAAGTCTTTCAGGCAGACACCACCTCTGCATGCTATCTGAAAATATGTACCATTTTCAGAATCATGTAAGAACTTTCTCACAAGTTTTGAAAGCAGCAAGCCAATTTGAGAGGAAAGAAATCACACACAGGTCATAAGGCAATTATTTTTTTCCTAATTGGAAAGAGCTCATTTATGGTTTAAATACGATTTATAAGAATACAATTCTATTATAATATCTGACATATTGACTTAGTACATTAATAGTAGAGTTTAATAGTGACAAAATATTATGTTTACTATCGACAAACCTTATTATATATTCTGATGTTACTTCTTTGATGTACAAATGATAACAATTTTGGTCTACTTTGTTGTAAGGACTTTCCTCTAGAGGATAGCTCTAAGTTTGGCAGATTCTTTTCATTACTTGTAGAAAAATGTGGATGTTTGATCAGATGAAAACACTTCTCTTTCTGTATTCAAAGAATTTGTATTGGGACATATAATGTGTCAAAGATAATTTGATACTATTCATATTTGATTGCTTTGTTAGTTTGAGTTTGAAAGCAAAACAACATCTGCCTGTTGCCAAAGTACATTTCCCTTTGAACCATGCTTGGATAAAACTCACAGCTGAAGCAATTTGCAGCATGAAAAAAACCCACAAAAACATAATTGTTTTGCTTATAGAATAGTTTTTGGTACCTTTCATGATTTGCACTATGCTTAAAATAATGGAGAAGATATTAGAATTCTGTCTGAATATCAAGTTCTTCCTGTTTTAAAAATGACTTTGCAATTGTAATTTAATATTATCAGCATCATAGCAGAAATAATTACTGGGCAACTTGCAGTTTCACCTTCTGTAAAACACTGCTTCTAACACAGTAAACAGAGCTGGAGATAAAGGCAAGGACTGAACCTACTTTTAGAAAACTGCCAACGGTGCCATTTCCCTCACAAAATATATATAAGCTGTTTTCATTCATAAACTGAAAGAACAGAAGTATTCCTACAAGAGATGAAAAAGAAGAAATATCTTCATTTTCAGTATATGTCCTTCGGATTTTGCCCTCCTATGACTTTCGACACAGAATCTGAAACAGTGTCCTAGAACCGGACATATGCATTGATTTGTTGGATGTGGACAGGATAGATGAATTTATCGTCTCCTCCTTTGGATGTTTCTTTCATGGAGAAGCAAGGGGCCTTCTGATAGTTGTTGATAAATGGTGAAAGCACATTTTGTCTTCATGGGACTTACCTCCCTGCTATTACAGGTCAGATGTAGAGAGGGCTTTAGAATCACTTCCTTAAAAAGTGTTTCATAGCTTTTTCTCCAAAAATATAGAAACTAGGAGACCTTCACCTAAAATAACCAACAGAGGGCTCAAGGTTGTCAGCTGCCTTGTAGCAAGCATGTTAAGAAGGTAATGGGGTCTTAACGAGCTAGTAAGTTTATAAGTCTGAAAACGCCTTCTCAAAATAAATTCCAGCTAATATAAATAAATAAATTTCCTTAGATCTATCTTGAATTTGGGCTATTTTCCTCATATACAGGAAAGCCTTTATAGGTTATCTGTGGTAACATTTTATGAGTTTAATCATGAACAACTCCTGAAGCACTGATAGCACTTATTTAGGCATAATAAACTTAATATTAATTTGATGTGTTTCACCACATAATGCTTTCAGAATATGTCTTCTTACATTCTGTTGCCAGTAAAGATGGCTACAGACAGCAGCAGAATTATAATAAAGAGAACAGTAAAACAGAGAGCATCTTATCTTTAAATAATTCAGGTACTACAGACTGTGACCAAAATTCATTGCCATCTGTCAGTAAGTAGATTTAATTCAGTTAAACATGGCAATCCCTTCCTACTAGACAGCTGTCCTCATAAGCCATGGCAACCTATGTTGAAAAGTCTCAGCAGAAAGATCAGTAAGTGAATGAATATGGGGCTTTATCTCTATCCAGAACTATTTAAGAATACATGAATTTTGATTTACATATATACTTTTACATATTTTTTAATATATATGTATACTAAACAAAACATTTTGTTTTCATATTGTAGGATCATATGCTCCATGGAAAATATAGTTAAATGATTATAACCTAGTTTTACTTATACCAGTATCTCTAACTGCAGACTTTACACATACATAGATTAATAGGAATCTCAAAGCTCTACATCCCTCAAATCTTTTATATTTTCTGTTCAAACCTAAGTTTTTTAAATAGCACTATGGGACCTTCACAAACGCAATCATGGAATTTCAGACACTAAATATAGCATTCAGTTCAAGCCCTTCTTTTGCAGTTTAACTTAGCACAAGTGAGGATGATCTTTCTGCAGGGAAAGGAATTGGTCAATCACAGGAAGCTAATCAAAACTGTTAGAACCTAAGTTTGACTGGATGGATACAACACAAATATTGACTAAAATAGAAACTTATGGATACTAACAATCTTTCAAGATATTGCTCAAATTTATGTCAAGTTTGTTATGGTTTCTGTGCTTATAAATCTCATGTCTGCAGAAGCAGAGCAATCCACACTCAAAGGATGGAATCAAGGTACTTTATTGAATGCATAAAATTATGCACCTTGCTTACAACAGAGAGCAGAAAATCTCTTGTTAGTGATACTGAGAAGAAGAGAGACTATCATGTTGCTGCTGTAAAACACCATGGTCACTCTTTTCTTCAACAATATAAGCTTCATAGTTGAATTAAGGGAGTTGGTGGGTACCTGTGCTTAACTTGTTAGAAAATGCCCTTTCTCTAGCAGCTTGAAGAAAAATAATGCTCATAGGTGCATATTATAATTAAACTATGCTTCATGCTTGGACTGCTCAACTTCGGGGACTCTTGTCTCAAGCTAGGTTTGTCAGGAGGGCTATTCATCACCACTTTCAGCTAAAAATATTCTCATTCGCCTCCCTACAAATAATTTCAAGTGCATTCACTGAAGACTGGAGTTTTCAGCATTTGCATGTATTACATATAAACTTTCTCCTACTAGTAATATTTCTATATTCATCTCCAATGAAGATTCTCATGTGGTAACAAAAATTGCTTTTCAGTTTCCAGTGCAGCAATACCCACTCATGGCAGCTGGAAATTGCAAGGAGAGAGTATAAAACTGTTTTTCTCAAATATTAAACAAGATAAAAATAATTAATTTATATTAAGACTAGGCCTACCTTCTAGCTTGGCTGCTGCCATTCTTTTATGAAGTTAATGATACTTTAACATTTTTATTTTTATGCATTATCCATCATTCTCTGCATACTAAGCAATGTTCAGATCAAAATAATCAGATGTCCCTTGGGAATAATTTGGCTTTACTGCTCCCACTGCTAAAAATACCATTTCATACCCCAGGTGCACACTCATCTCTGATTATTCCTGTATATTGCCCTTCTACTTAAGAGTGATCTTGAAGTTTCTGATCTCCCTAATACAAAAGGGGCATAAAAATGGCTCTCCAGAGCTGTAAATTGATAGTTCAGGTATGAGGCATTATCAGCTCACTGCAAAAAAACTTGAATGTGTACACTCAGCAAATGTCTATCTCTGGAGCTGACTTACTGCTGTAGAAGCCAAAGGTTGATGGTGACCTTAGTTTAGATTCCTACAAGATTTAGATTTTAGCTTCCTGAAAATGATTTTCAATTAATACATTTTAATATTTAATTTATCAACATTCTATTAAAAAACCAATAGATTTTAAAGATTTAAACAGTTAGTTAAGGACTATCATATTAATAATTGTTCTGACAATCAGTAAAGGGAGGGAGAACAGCAGCAAAAAGCAAAATGTACCATAAAAAATAAACAAATCTTTTCAGGAAAAGGATATTTTTATTTTATTCTTATTGGTTTTATTACTAAATTTCAAACTCTCCTTATGTTTACTATTTTCAATGTAGAGACATAAAAGAGAGTACCCAATATGATACTGGAGTTTATTTTTTTTTATTTGAGATTACTTATTCAAGGCTGTTTAAGACCCTCCAACTAAAATAGATTATAAAGAGTTCTGAATCTATTGTTTTTATAACTGTTGTCATAATATAGTTCTGTCAGCTTTATGGTTTATACATGCTATGATCCAGAAATTATAACTCAGCATTTCTCATGCATTCTTATTCCTATTTCAAGGACTTATTCACCAGGGGATTGAGCTCATTGGCTAACTGAAAGTTTAAATAAGAACCTCTGCTTAGAGAGTGCTGGTAAATTAAAATTAATTCTTAACATAAATCAGCTGGCATACCGTTTGCTTCTTTTCACTACAATTTTCACCAACACAAGCTCAGTCATGAAGTTGTCATAGTGTGATAAAAATATTTACAACCAATTCAGGAATAATATAATATTTTAGGAACTATTTCTGTTATGAAACAAATGCATGGTAAAATAAAGTATCCTCTACCATCAATTGAAATTTGATTAAGTCAGTTATTGAATAATATCAATTAATAATTTAAAATTTAAAAATGAAATCAATTATTGAATCAAATTAAATCAATTATTGAATAAGACAACATTATTATTCTAACATTTAGGCTCATTTGATATACTTTCTAAAATATAAATCATCATATGAATAATAATTTTCACCATTGCATAGCAATATACCATATAATATTACTGGAAAAAGTGTATTATTTGACACTATAGAGGTTTAAAATCTTCCAACAAATTGTTGTCCTCCTATCTAATTATTATGCAATCAAGAAAAGAATGGGATTTCCATTATGAACAGATTTAAAACCCAAAAGTACTTAAATTCCTGAAATGGTCTGACACATTTTAATTAATTATGTTGTCTATAGAAGTCCTGAAATCTGTTGTTTAGCTGACTTCTGAACACCTACTTCCCTTCCTTTCCCCTACTTTTCATTTGTAATTTCCCAAAGTGTCCATACTCAACTTTGATATGTAGGAGTGCAATATAATCTCTCATCTATTTTACAGCACATCTTTTGCAGTATCTAACTACATCTGCTTTCAACAAAAGTCCAGAAGCTCTTGATCCATGGAGTGTACTTCACACACTCCTCATGCAAGGTGTAGGACTGGCTTTTAAAAAAAAATTAGCAAAAGCTGTATGTGCTTTTTAGGTTATTCACAATGAATGGTGATGAAATATTTTAAAAATTAAAGATATGTCAATGTGAAGACATAGTTTAATTCTTATGTTACTCAATTTGAATTTCTGCTGATGACTTTTCATCCTACTTCAGCTCCACTTCATGACTTTTTAGCTCACTGTTGCTGTTTGCTACAGTACAATATTCTATTTCTGCTATAATATTTACCATTCCATTGTCATGGATGTTAGATTTAGCAAACAGCTTATTTTGATATCTTTTTAGTAAAGACATGAAGAAAGCCATTGATCAGCATAAATATCAGCAACTATATTATTAAATACAGTAGTCTATATTTAAAATGTTAATATTTTACTATATTAATAACTAATAAGTATATAAACATCATTTCAGAGATACATGAACTGCTTCTAAAATGAAAACATTTCCTTCATTGTGATGAAAGATTAGAAGTGGCAGACAAACTGTTCTTGTCACTAAATTAACTTCTGTTTTCACACATAGCCTCACAAATTCCATTACTCATACCATTTGCTTCAGAGTAATCCATAAAATATTCAAAGAAGACAATGATATAAGTTTTAATGTGACTATTCTTTATCAGGTGCAGTTTAAGGAAGACACAGGCAGATCAGGCTGACTGACTTTTACCTTAAAGTAGCAAAGCAGGGAGGAAAAGAGCACAATGGAATGGAATTTCTTACTTACTGCCTTTTAGTCCTCATTTTACTGTTAATAAGCCTATTTAGGTTCTGAACTAAAACGGCAGCATACAACAACAGTATGTAAGTTTTGTCGTCATTAGTAAGGATTTTAAGATAAAAAAGAATTAAGTTTTTAATGCTGACAGGTAACAGATTATTGCATGCTTGTGGGTGAATGTCTGAAATTGGACTTCTGAAATCTGTTGCTTACTAGCTGCTGCCAGTATGGGTTGATTGTGAATGTCCACGGCACCTGGGTGAAACAGAAGTGGCATGACCTATGTCTGCCTTGACAAAGAGAAAGGAACCACTAATCAGGAGTCTGATCACACATTGTGCTTCTGCACAGGGACTATTTAGATCGGGAAACCAGGGGCTTGTGTTCTGGGAAGAAGAGCAGGTGTGACAAAGAGAGGTTCCCAAACAAAGGAAGCACTCTTGGGAACATGAAGTTCCAGACTCTGCCTGCAGGAAAGACCCCAGAAGAGGAGGAAGACATGGAGATGAGGCTGCTGGGTGGAAATGAATGCCAAATGGGCATCCAGAAACCCTGTCCGCTAAAATCCAGGACTGGTGACTGTGAGAAGGGGCATAGCATGAACTGGAAACCTTTCTGTCTAAACTTCTCAGACTGACCTCCCTGTGGGGAAGGAAACTCAAGACCTGGGAATATAGCCCAGTGGAGAGAGGGGGAATTTGTATAGGGGATGATCAAGCAGAGTGAAAGATTGAATCCCATTGGTTCATAAATAAATATTAGCATCCAAATCAACTACAGGTTGTTATTTACTCTGTTTCATCTGCAAAAGAAAAAAATTAGTTTCTAGAATATATTTTTGGAATGGCTTCTTTTTTTTTTTTGGTTTTAGGGAGAGAAAAATCAATTGCAGGCATAACTTGTTAGAAAATGTTATATTTCAAGGGTGAACCTCTCCTTCCTCTTTCCTAAATGGGAAATTAGTTAAATTAACAAGAAAAGACATTGGGATAGAAATATAGAAGTGCAGGAGGTTGAAAACAAAAGTTGCAGTGAGCTACTTTTTTTTAATTGCTGTTACATTCTTTTTACTTAATAGGAAATTGCTTTGGCTGACTGTGCTTCAATTGCTTTGGGGAATAAGACTGATTGCTCAGCAGAAAGACAAAAATTAAAAATCAAGTATTGCACCCTAGAGTCACTTGGTTGCCAGCAAAAAAATGTTGTGTTGCTTTTGGAACAATCCCAGGAGCCTCCGTGACCCAAAACAGATCTCTGGGTATATACTGCCTGCACGTAACCATCTATCTTACGGCTCTCAGCCATCACTAAGAGACACCTGTTCTCTTCGTTTACTATAGAAGTAAGTAATTAATCCAGAATTAGATACCTAATAAAACCTGACAGATAGCTTGGAAATCTCTATGTTTCCTTCTTGCCCCTTAGAAACAGTAAGAAACCTCTCACCTTTCCTCGCAGACTTAATCCTGTGCACTATGACGAAAGCCTCAATCCCAGGTAGTGCAGCAGAACAGGGAGAGGGGCATCTCTTTTCCCATCTGATTCCTGTGCACAGATGCCAGTTCAAGGAATAAGCCTATCCACAGAAAGAATACATTAAAGGATGTATTTCACCATCTCGGCCCATCTGTGCTGATTTTTGAGCTTGCAACATCAGCAGCATGCCCTATATAAAATATTTTGGCTATAGAAATATACCAAGTGGATACACTTTATAACTTTTTTCTTCCTAACATATGCAGAGTATAAAGTTATGATCTGTAACCATAACTGCTATATGACCAAAACCAGCAAAATTAAATGAAGAAAGAAATCACATTTTTCCTCGGCATTTAACTCTCAAAAGAGGAGATAACGTGCTCTGAATTACTTTGCAAGAATACTTGATCTTGGCACTCAAGCTTTACTGAGGATAATTCCTGATGCTGCTGAAATAATGTGAATTCTTTCATAGATAAGTAGAAAAACAATGGTTCTTTTGATACCTTATTTTGATCAAACTTTTTGTTCAATTAATTCCCCATGCCTTGCAAAGTTGAGGTGGCAATTGTTACATGTAAGGGTCGTAGTTTCAGATGCAAAAATTGCTGCATCATTCTGCCACCTTTCCAAGTAGTTTGGGGCAATCTAAAACTTACATGAAAAAATAGCTATAAATGTACTCACCTGCCCATGCTCTGTAAAACTAGGCCATAGACTTTTGGAGCCAAGAAAGTTGATTATGTTTTAGAAATACTACACTGACAGAGTCTAAAGAACAGACTAAGTTGAATGCTTCATGGAAATTTTGCTAGGATAATAGTACCAAAGGATAAGAAAATCCTAGACGACCTTTTGCAGCTCACTGAATCTCCCCTCAACATATCACTTAGGGCAATTCAGGGCTGCCTGAGGACTTGGCCATTTGCTGGTGACATTGCTGAACCCCTTCCAGCAGAAGCAACACAAGCAAAAGAACTAGCCAGTGCTCACACAGAGCCTGGCAACCTCTGAAGTGATTGCATGGGATAGAAAGGGTTTGAAATAGTCTATGTTTCTCCAGGTCTTGTTTAAGCACCAAGCAATAAAACAAAAAAAAAGGGGAAAAAAAAAAAGCAAAAATGGAAGAAAGGAAAAAAGGAAAAAAAGATAAAAAAGTACTTTATCGTGTAGTCCTTTGTGAGACCACTTCTTACCTGCTCTACTACTGCAATATTCTCATTGAAGCAGTGTAGTTTGGTTTGATTTAACACAGCCAATGCATACACTTCCAGCTAAATGTGCTTGACCTTTTCTCTAAATTCACAAGGATAAGCTCATAGGACATAACAGAAAGAACAGAAAGCCAGTGTGTTCAACCTTCAACTTAAGACAGAAAATACTTTTAACCTAAGACACAATTCCATCTAAGCCCCTATGGTTTTGCTTAGAATTTCTGTAGAAGCAAAAGATGCTTGCAAAATATTTTTTTTAAAAAAACCGTTCAACAGCATTTTAGTGATTTTAAGAGATATTAACTGCTTCTTGAGATAAAGTAATAATTCCTGTCACCCTTTTCTCTTAATCTCTTTCAAGCTTCAGCATGTAAAGCTAGTCATAGACTTTGAATGTAAATTTCTATGTGTATACAAGCTATTTCTATAAAATACAGATAAGTAATATAGTATTGTTGCAGCTTTATGCCAACGCTTACTTAAATAAAATATCCAAACTGTTTTAGAATTCACCTGATAACTCACAAATTAATGTAAATATGCATAAGATTGTCTATATATGTTAAAAAAGGATCATTTATAACATTAGTACTCGAATAGACATATAAAAACTCTTAGTCTGATGAGACACTAAACTGAGAGTCTTAAATGTACTTTTCATTTAGCACTAGAAATGGAAAAATTAATACTTTAAAAGTTATTACAGGCTTATTTTATAACAGATATGAACAAATTACCTTTGTAGCTTTGCCTACCAAGAATGAATAGTTTTATATAAAATAAAAAAAAAAAATCTCCCATTTGTTTTGATTAATCTAAGCAACATGAAATACATTTATGTGTCTGCAGTTACATTGATCAGAGCTTGCCTGAGCTGGGGTTTTAATAAATCTAAATTCCAAACCACAGTGGCTAATTTTTGGTAAAAACAAATGAAAAAATACTTGGAATGGTATCACTTACCAAAAGCTCAATAAGTAAGTCATGTCTAATTCTGCTTTATGGAGAAATGACCAGTCTTGGGACACAACAACAATAGAAGGCAGATCAGATAATTTTTTAGGCTGTCTGAGGCAATTCGGAAAACTTTTGTGTCACTGAAGAGTTTTTTTCGGTTTAAGTTGTAAATGGGAAAGTAAATCAATGGTGATTGAAAACATCCCTGCAGGACAAGAACACAGAGATCACCTATTAAGCAGAGTGCTTCAGAGTTTCAAAAAGATCATGAAGAATGGGCCTCAGAGTGAAAAGACTTGGGCCTTACTCCTCTAAAACAACACTGCCAGTGCTTCTTCATCGTGCTATGTTAGAAATGCATAATACATGAGTCTCTTACTCTTAAAATTGGACTTATTATGAAGCCAGGCAGGCTTATCAATTATTTTTGGAAAAGAGTCACAATGGATGTACTCTTCGCTTTTATGATATATGTCTATCTAGGCAGAGGTTGCTTGCTAAAAAAAAAGATAAAAAATCAATGTTCCTTTGCACTGATATGCAATAACAGCAAGATAAGAAGCTCTAAGCCAAATCAAGATGCAGGTCAAACTATCAATTTTTCAGTAAAAATCCCCATCCACATCACTAAGGAGTTCTATTGAAAAAAAAAAAAAAAAAAAAAGAAAGGAAAGGAAAGGAAAAAATAATGCTTGACTAGCTTGACTATAGCCCCAGGTTCTACTGAGTAACACATGCTCAGACCTGTAATGTAAGACACTATTATTAAGAAAAATGGCTATTGCTTTCACAGGTCGAAGGTCCCCTGAGAGAAAAGTAAGGTAGAGGCCAGAAAGGGTAGAGAGGTAGACAAATTGAAAAAAGAAACAAGATTCTTTTAGAACTTCACTGCTGTGAATGGCAGGAGTCTGACTGGTACAAATTCACAAAACTCTGTTGGTGATGCTGGACCTGACATCAACAGAGGCTTGAAGTTTTGAAAGGGAGAGATTTTTTCCCTTATTGTGTCCTGCTAAAATTATATTCCCACTGTGGCTATCACTCTTGTGACACTATAATATACATGTCCTGATGCTGCAGCATAAATATTGAACGGCTTCTTAACTACAAAATTAAGAGGACTTTCATGTCACATGGTACATCCTCATTAACACTAAATAGTTTAATTATTATAAAAATATTACCATAAATACTATTAGGATTAATAATTAAACACATAAAAAAGTATTGCGATTTTCATAAAATCTTATATATAATATGTATAATGTTTATCTAATTGCCATTTGGATTGCCTGGAAAATTCCATACACAGTAGCCCAGGGTTTGCATTGCCCCTGTTTTGGATATTTAAAGTTCTGTTATGCTAAATCAGGCCCTGTGAACATGACCAGATCTCCCTGGCACAGCCCTACACCTGGTGACTACACAGGCACCAGTAGTTCCCTGTTTAGGAACTGATTGTGTAATTTCCTTGCCTTAAAGTAGATGCTATGGCTCCAAGTTATAATGCAGGATTTAATTCTGAATCTAGTCAAAGTCTAACTATATGAGTGACTTTAGGCACAAGACTTTTTTACATGATTGTCAGATATTTTCTGACAGTCATATTTTACTGCTTCTTGGGCAAGGCCTTAGAGACGTGGTTATGTTGATTGGTTTCAATGCCTGGGTGAAGTTGTCCATCCACTTATTCCTCATTTTTTCATTGCCTGTGAAAAACTAATTGTAATAAATCCTTCTTCTGGTCATCATCTGTGTTATCTATTCATAACAAACTGAAATCTGAGAAACTAATGGATAAGTATGTATGCATGCCTTGTTCTCATATTCTCCCTTAAGGCATGCTTTAATGTCTGCTATCACAGGGTACAGGGTTCGGTGTATCTATGGGCTACTTAATGCAGAACTGTATGGCTGCAAAACATAAAATAAATATTGCACTTTCATGTAAAGAAAGAACTGAAGAACAAAAAGGGTTTGGAAAATGAGGATCTAGGACCTCGAATTAAAGCTACCAGGAATTAAAGGAAAACAAGCCCAAAGGAAATCAGAAATGATTTTTTTTTTTCCCAATGGTGACATGACATAGAGCCACTAGTTATAACATAATTTTCCAGAGATACGTTCACACAGAGACAGCAGGACTGGAGTTTGAGATAGCACATGCACAAAATCCATTAGCAATTTCGAAGAGCTGAGCTGTGCTGACAGACTAATTCCACCTGACAACAGTTCTGGGCTGAGGTGTACAGAATTCACCACAGCATTTCATTGAGCACCACTGTCAGACTTGGCACAACCTGTAACAAGCACCTCCAGAAATGTCAATAAATACCACCCTTTTTTCTATTACTAATGACAGAAGTGCCCAAAGATCTCAAGTGGGAATAGGTCCTATATGTACTAGATAGGCTTATGTTGACTTTAAGAGGGCATACCATTTAATGTGCCAAAAAGAGAGGGTGGCGATGTCTAATGTCTGCATATATGCAGCCAATCACTACTTTTCTCTTTGTTCCCTCTGAAGGAAATAACATTATCCGGCTGGTTGGTCTACCCCCACTGCAGGGAAGAATTAAGGCTGGAGGCAGATGTCTTCCTCTTCCCATGGCCCGGCCAGCATTGCTCCTTTTGTTGCTCTAAAGCCTGAGGGAGCAGGGGTCAAAAGCCAGGCTGTAGGGTCAATTAGTCAAAAACCTAATCATTTTCATGCTTTTGACAGAAATTCCACATAATTTTCTGTAGATAAATAATGTGCCTTATCCAGGTGAAATATACTGTTAATATCTCTATAGGTATATGTTACAGATGTAGGATTAACTTTCTGTAGGCATCCGACAAGCAGTTTAGCTGAACTGTACCATTTCTTGGTAATGAGTTGACAGAAGATCATCGGATCTCAAACATGCTGACATAGTGGCCAACTGTTTCAAGACTAAGGACTTTGTCAGCTTTGCTATCAGGCATTCAAGGTGTGATAAGAGTTTTTGATTTCACTATGTGCTAAACATGTCTGAAAATCAAGTTTCTTCATGGTACTTCAAGATGCACAGTAAGAATTAGAGGATCACAAACTTAACCTAAGCAGGATTCATGTCAAAAGTTCACATTTTTAACCTAGCTTTTACCTAGTTTATACAACCACCATCAGCTGAATGTGCACTGAAAGGCAAGAGAAAGGAATTAACAATACAACAGTACAAACTTCCTGCTTTGCTTTATTAGCCTCATAAAGTAATGCTAATTTTTTACTGTTCTCATAAAAAAATCCAAAGGCCATGCGTTACAAAGAGAACTGGCATTTCACATTACAGATTATACTCCAATTAATAGGAAATTACTATGTTGTGATAGAATATGTGTTGTAGAATATGTAGTAACAAAACTATTTAAAATATAATAACAATAATACAAACAATATGTCACAGTATTTTTCATTATTCTAAAAATGTTGTTTTAGCTCTTTTTTCAGTGGTTAAAGTAAATCTTCAGAGGCAGGGAACTAGAATGTGACTGCTGTTACTCTCTTCTCGTTTGTAAAGGCACATTAATTCCTTATTGCAGAGTTGTTGGTGACCAATGAATTTGTAGCACTACCTGTTTGCTTTCAATGAGGACTATTGGAACATTTTGTTTAAGCAGGTTACATGCACAAATAATTATTCAAGTGTCATGACAAGATATAAGTGCTGGGTATAGAGTCTAAGAAGAGAAAGTAGTTCAACTTTTCTGTAAGCTTGATATCCCTGAAAAATATTCCAATGGACAATGCAGTTAGAATGTAAGACAAATAGTGGAATAAAGATCTCATCTTGGAGTGTACGACAGAAAAAATAAAAATAAATAAAAAGGAGAGTGCTGACCTGCATTACAAGGGCATGTCCAAGTCCTTAATATTATTTCTATCAAATCCTCAAGTTTTTTTCCAAAATCTCAAGTATATCAGTATTTTGTGCAGCTGGGGTCCAAAGCAGGAACAGAAAGTAGAGTTTGGGAGCAGGTACTGTAAGATGTTCCCTCTATCATATGCAATGTAGCATTTGGAAGGAAATCCTTCTAACAGCACAGATTAAAAAAGACTATATTAAAAGAAAAACCAGGGTTACATTGCATTTCTCATTTGGATTTTTTTTTCCAGGAGAAATGCTCCTGTGTTTGTAAAAATGCCTGGTTTGATTATTAATAAAATGAACATGGAGGGCGAAAAGATCTTTTATTCAGTATTTTTTGTTCTTTTACTGTGTTACAGACCTGTCAAGAAGTTAAGTCTTCAAAAAATGTCCTGAATACTTTTTAATCTTAATTGTTCATTCACACCATTATTTAGTTTTCTTTAAGATTTTATTTGATTTCTGTTTTCTTAGTTTCTTTTTCTTCTCTTTCCCTCTTTTGCAAGTAAGACCTCACTTTTATATCTCAAATATTCATCCAGGACAGAAAAACAGCCTCTTAAGTTTATTATATTTGTTACTGAAAGTATTTGTCCCAGCTTTTATTTCAGGGTGCACACAAGAAGTAGGAAATATAGCTATATAAAAAAAGACATTTCTCCTCATTATTTTCTTCCTAAATCCTAAAGCAATATAGTGTAAGAAAAGTATCTGTGCTTAGACTAGAATTTTTTAGCCATTTTCTCACCTTTTCATAACTTATTGTCAGCAGCTCTGGGGAGAATGCTACTGCATATATGGCAAAGCAGGTGACCTGCAGTTCATCTCTAGCAATTCAAGGATATATATTTCTGCTTTCAAGAATGCAGAAAACAATTTGAAGCCTTCAGAACTTGGAGTGTAACAATGGAACTGCAAGTAGCAGCCAGGAGTCCACTGCACAGGTTTTGCAAAACAAGTTCAACAAAAAGAAACGTAAATATACATAAAACCATAAACATACATGTTTACTTGCATCCACCTTCTGAAGCAGACTGAGAAAGGGAAAATATAACAGATTTTCTATAACAGACCTTGTTCAGGCCAGCAGGAACTGATTCTGATCAGGAAAATGGGAAAAATGCTGAGCTGGAAAATTAATTCATGTTGGCCTGGGAAAGATTGCTTTTCATGGCTTCATTTAGACTCTCTATTTCAAGAATTTTTTTGTTTCAGTAATACCTAATAAACCAACCTTTAATAATTAGAAGCATATTGGTGGCTTTGTTTGGCTCATGTTAAAAACAAAAAAACCCAAAATAGCTGTAGTTTCACTTCCGGAGCAGAGCTGACCCCTGGTCCTCTTAATCAACCAGACAATGAGCTCAGTCCTCCTCCAGGGACACAGAAATATACTAAAGAGGGACTCACGGTTTTTTAAGAATAAAATTGGAAATGAATGGAATATGTTACCCAGGCAACAAAACATCTGCAGCAATGGTAAATGATACAGAAAGCTGGCCAGCAGGGAATGAGTCTGGTGAAAATGTCAGAGGAAGAAGAGAGTCTTCCCCGTAGTAGAACGAGGATAAAACAGAATATTCAGAATTCAGCAAACAGTTTAGAAACAAACCCCAATTATTTTTTTCTTGAAGTAAAAAAGTGCATGTAAAACATACCTCAATGTATTTTTGTACGGCTTGGACTATAGTAATGTTGGGCTACTCTCAAGGATATCCTTCCCTGTATTTGTTTTAATCATTTAGCATTCCTTTCAGGATTCAACAATCAGCCTTAGACATAGCTGCTAATACTGAGGGAGGGGTGCTCAGAAATACTATAACCTAAAGAACTATTTTTAGGCTATGTTCCCAGTGACTTTAGTAAGGTGAAAACATCAGAATTTTGAGACCAGGCTCAAAGTCGCTAAGCTCTGGGAAGGGTTTATGTTTACCAACATGGACTTAGGCCATGGCATAACTCTCTGTAATACCCTTTGTAAATATCAGGAGGGGTTACACTAACAATACTTCAACTTCTGCATATTTTCTAACTTTATGCCTTTCAAATGAGCTCAGAAAAGCAGTTTTAAAACAACAACAACAAAACATGGTATTTGAGGGGGAGAAGGGAGTTTCTATGACTAAGAAATGAAAAGATTTCATACTTGAAAAGAATTCATACTTTCACTTGCACATATAATGAGACTGGGGAAAATAAAAAGGCAAAATTTATTTTATCTTGATCTTGAAGCTAAAGAACGATTTGAATAGAGGAGCTATGACATATTCAGTGTCACATCTGTTTATCTGTATATGGTAATATAAGGGGCTTGCCATTGCTACCTGTCAAGAATTTATATGTGTGTGTTCTTGGCTGTTGGGGGAGATGTGTGTATATACACAATAAAAATGATAAGTGGAACAAAAGAAGAGAATCAGAAGGCTTCAGACGAACGATGAGGATAATGTGATTGACAAAGAATAAGATAAACAGAGGACAGAGAAATCAAATTGACAGCATTTTTCTATTTACTACATTAAAAAATAATCCACTTTCATTTGAGAATGAGATTGTAGAAATGGAGACAGATAAAAATGGTCTGTCAGTAGGTGACATAAGCAGGTAAGTTAAGATCTTATGAATTTTAATAGGTGTGTTGGCCCTGTACAAATGCTTTTTAAGACGGTGACAAACCTTCTCAAAGCAAATAAGATGACATTTTTCATACTGATTCTGTTGCTCAGAATTAGGTATATGCCAGACCTCCTTTCTCCCCGTACTCAGACTGAAATCTGGCATTACCTTGCTTATAAGGTATATGCATTATTAACAGGTAGGCAGAGATTACAGACGACTCTTTTGTTCTTTATGTCCACTAATTGTACTTGTTGTTAGACTAAAGAGACCATTTTGAGGTGATGTAAAGTAAGGCAACTGAGAGACACTTAGTCACACTGAGCTTTTCAGCTGAATTTTTTGCTGTAGTGGTATGGAAGCAAAATTGGTGCTGTGTCAGCTCACTGAATGTAAATCATACTGAAAGAAGGAAAATGTTGTTATAATGCAACCCTTGGGAACAGAGAAGATAAGGTCAGAGACGAGACAAGACAAATTTCTAGAAAGTATGTGATGAGCAGTCTTTCAAACCTTCCAGAATCTAAATCTACCCTCCTTGACAAATAACTCCTTCTGTAAAGTGTCATCCTTGGAGAAATCCACCTGATCTAACTTCGCCGTCAGCAAGGACATTTAGATACCAGAGATCATCTTCTATCCTGTATCTCACTTTTCTGAGAGAGGGCTTGGGATGGGAAAGCTGAAGAGGAAGGAGTTGATTAATGACAACAACATTGTGAAAGTCTGCCTTTCTTTTTTAATTTTTAAGTTGAGCAAATGGTGACTCTGTGAAACAATTTACCCATTACTTTTCAATACATTGACAGAAGACTAAATGGATACCCTAACTATATCGAGTCCTATGCCTCTTTTATTCAGGTAAGTAACCAAGTACCAACAAATGGATATAACAAGCTCAAAGCTTGTTGAATTCAGTGTAGGACTCCCTATTGAATCAGTGCTCCCTATATCTGCCCCAACATGGACATAATTAAACAAATATTAACAACTATGCAAAAGAATTATTCCTAAAAATATGGTTGCCTAAATATGTACGAAATTTTTATGAATGCTATATGACTTTCATAAGGTCTTGACCTTATTTGGAAACTGTTTTCAAGGAGATGTGTGCACAGGATGAGGGATCTTGAATTAAGCAATCATAAATACATTATTCATTCCTAGTCATTACTGATGACCTTATGTATAACTAGTGAATGACAGAGCATAGCACAGCTATGAATGATTGCTGTGAGTTCATCAGTCATGGGCAGAAATTAATTCTGCATTTATATGTGCCTCATTGCAAATTTTGTTTAACAAGTTCATGCTGTTTCAATACTGATGATTTTTGTATTTCAGTATTTTCCTACATTTAAGTATACTGCCTTGGGCAATGTGGGATGGAGAGTACATCCAGTAATTTTTCACCTAGACATGTGCTTTTTACCCAGAAGCCTGAGACATTAGAGTATTCTTGTCTCCATATTCTGGGAAGGGGCTGATTATTCCTATAGAAAGCTATATTTATGTTAATAGAAGCTGCGTCACTGAATGTTAAGAAAAGGACAATGGTTTTGAATTTAAGAGTAATATGTGTATTTGGGAGTAGCACTTAAAAACAAGTTTATGAAAAAAACCTTATATTTCATTTCCACAGCAACAATTATTAAAGAATTAAAATTTATTATGTATTTGATTGTGTTTAATATACTAATCTAAATACTTTCTCAGCATACAATAGCAGTAAATTAATTCCATATTAAGTAATCTTTTGTGTATTAAGAAAAAGCTGCTCTGACCTTAGCAGTGAATTCCTGATAGAAGCAGCACTTTTGCCCTTGAAAACTATCTCAAACACAGATGACTGTCTGTACTAAATATTCAGAGAAATTATTAAAAATTAAAAGAGCTCAATTGATTAGATAGGTGGATAGACAGTGGGGTGTGTTGACTTCAACTGGATGCCAGGTGCCCACCAAAGCTGCTCTATCATATCCCTCCTCAGCTGGACAAAGGAGAGAAAATATAAAGGCTCACAGGTAGAGATAAGGACAGGGACAGATCATGCACCCGTTACTCTCATAGGCAAAGCAGGCTTGATTTCAGGAAAACCGATTTAACCTATTACGAATCAAATCAGAGTACAATAATGAGAAATAAAAACTAAATCTTAAAACACCTTTCCCGTATCCCTGCCTCCTTCCCAGGTTAAACTTTACTCCCAATTTCCTCTGTCTCCGCACTTCCACAGGTGCAAGTGGATGAGGAACAGAGGTTGTGGTTAGTTCATCACATGTTGTCTCTGCTGCTCCTTCCTCCTCATGGGGAGGACTCTTCATGCTATTCCTCTGAATTAGTGTAGGCAATGGTAATATATTGAAGCCAGGTTCTGACTGAAGATATTTCTAGAAATTTAACACAAATTAACAAGTCAAGTAAAAACGTTTTCAATATATTTTACTCCTCATAAGCATAAGCCTGCAGCTAAAGTGCATTGTGGTCAAGTTTTCATTAAAACGCAATTGATATCCTCTATAATCTAATCCTACATAGATAGTGTGGAATAAGGTCCAGCCTAATGAAAGTCTGACTGAGGTATTTTGCAGATCTGTCTTCTGCAGCTGTTCCTCTAATGTCGTACTGGAACTCATACACATCTCAAGAAATAGTTCAACTGAAGTCACAAATTTAAGTGGCTCGCATATCCTGCACAAATTTCAGGTTACAAAACCCTGTGTAGGAAAAATTCAGATCCTCTGTGGCTTTATTAGGACAGCAAGAACAGCTTTCCAAAAGAACTTTCATATGAGGTAATAATTAAGAGACATGAAAGCTTTTGAGTATCATACTGATAGGTTTGAAATGAGAGCTTTTTGTGAGAAAAACATTCCAAAAATCCTAGCTAGAGGCAATACTCAACCAAACAGTGGTGGAATGAAGAAACTAAAAAAACAAGGACCTTGACTTATTGGCTGTGTGCCAAATCTGCTGCACTTCAGTGCCCATAGCAAACTACCCCTTTTTTTCTATAGGAGCAAGATTAGAAACACAATGACTAATCACTGGGATTATTAACAACACACAAAAGTTTGGCTCTATATCTAGGCACTTTTACTGCTAAATAAAAACACATCAAGAGATAAACAGAGAAACAAAACCTCAGAAAATTCATCACAGTGTTCTAGCACTGAAAAGGATGGAAGCTTTCTCTTCAGAAGGAGCAGCAGGCAATGGGTACATGTTGCACAAGGAGAGATTTCATCTTGATATAAGAAAGACATTTTTTACACTGAGAAGAATCATCCAATGGAACAATGTCCATGGTGATTTGGCAGGATCTCTATCACTGCAGGTTTTCAAGACTCAGTTGGAAAGGTTGCCAGATAATCTCACCTTGGCTTCCTTTCCCACAAAATGTTAAATCAAGTGAACTTTTGAAGTCCCTTCCAACCTGGGCTACTCTATCATTCTGTGGTTCTGTTACTATTATTAGTCATCAAACAGAACTTTTTCAGCCAGTTTTCAATACCGTTTAAAAACCTACCATAATTCCCCAGTTTATTTAGCTTTTCATTAAACTATCCAATAGTGAATTCTAACTGGAACTGGTTTTGCTTGTTGTAATATTTGGTGCTTAAGGAAAACAAAGTTGAAACTGTTATTCCTCATGAAACATTTAATGAATAAAACCTCCTTATATTTCTCCTCAGGTAGTCTGGAGGTTTCTGTTTGTTTTTTTTTTTTTTTCTGTTTACCGAGTCCTCTCTACATTTATTTGTATTTCGAATCAAACCTAACATGGATGACCAGAAGCACCTAATTATGTTCTGATTAGTTAACACACTATTTTCAAAAGACTTCTTGAGAAGCTCCCATAAATAGAAGACTATCAACAACAAGATCTCAAAGAGAGAAATTGTTCCATCCTTTGCTCTGTAGTTTGAAAAGCTACGCAGAAATCAATCAAAGGAGTTAGTACAAGAAGTTCTTTATTCCCACACTAACCCAGGCATCTATCATAGCTATAAATGATTGGACAGCCAAAGAAAGTGCCACATTGCTGCAAGTTACTAAAAAACAGCAACACACAAGGTCTGTCCTTTGGACACTGTTTTGGTCTGTGGCTCTCACAGAAAATACAAGGTATATTGAGGTAGTTTTACCTTTTAGTGAAAGATTTAGACATTTCCTCAAGTGATTTGCAGGATGCTGCTGGGCAAGAATTTGCACTTAGGCAGGTTTTGTGCAGCAAGTGATGGCAGGTAATTTGCAACCCTATGATAATCTGTATATGGATCAAAGCTCTAAAGTCTCTGAAACAGATTTAATTTATTTCTGAAAAATCAATGTTAATTTAAATACAAGCTTTTAATTTCTGATTCTGTCAAAGAGTTTGGGTGTGACCTTAGGCAAGATGCTTACCTTGTGGGGACTGAGGCATAGGGAATTTATGAAAAAATAAATCTATAAGTAGTTGTTACAGATTCACAGACAGATTATCCACCAAACCTGATTTAAATATTTCTTCAGTTGAGTTTGTATCTTTAATATATTTTAAGTTGAATTTAATTTACTGTGATGGTAAAAAAGTCAATTAAGGCTTCAATCAGTAAATTATAATAAACATAAATTCAGCAACGTGTGATGACATCTGATGGGAGACTTAGTTAGACAGAAAAAGCCCTCATTTCAAAGCCCACTCTTTTCCAAAGAAGACGCTAAAATAAATTAACATGCACACAGAAGTGTGGAAAAGTACTTGGATCAGACTATGTAGACAGTATGAAATAATGAAAGCAGCAGCATTTAAAACCGATTCCCTTGCTACATAACCTTATGCAAGATTCTAGCTAAGATCAGCTTTAAATTTTAAAGATAATTTTTTTTTATAATTAATTTGACTCTTTTTTAAGAGGATGCATGCACAATTCCTTTCTGGCATCAGTGGGCTTGCCCTTCTCTGCCCTGGTGCAAGTAATCAGAGTGATTTAAGTAGCTCAGCTTGCCAGTTAGGGTTGTGATTAGGTTTATAGTGAACAGAGCTGCCTAGAAATATTTCATTAGCACATTGTTAATTTCCTATATACATTTTTCTAAGAAAAAAAAATCAACATTACCTAAAGGCCACATTTCAAAGTGTGGAAAAAACACTGAAATAGCAAAATTCTCTGTAAAACAAAAAGTACATCTGTAACAGTCAACAATAATATTTACAGAAACACCCTTCTCATTGGCAGGTCTTTTTTTTCCTCCTTCTCTTTCCCGCCTTCTTTCATTTTATTTTTTAAGAACTATACATATGGTGATTTCTATAACTCTTGCAGTCCATTTGGAAAAGTGGATTTCTTTCTCTTTGTTTACAGACAGCAGAGCCACCATTCAGATTCAGAGCTCAGCACAACTTATTAACATCAGACAAATGGATGCTGTACTACCTCTCAATAGATAGGCTTTTCAGCATCAATTCAAAGTGAAGTTTGTAGCCTTTCCTTACTGAAACTCTAGTGGGAAAATTTTTTCCTTGATGTGCGACTGTAACAGCTGCAAAAACAACAGTGATGAAGACATGCATTCATCCAAACTCCACCTACAAAACTCTGAGATTTCAACTGTTCAGAAGCTTCACAAAATGTTCTTGTGTTTGGATTAATCTGTGGAGACCATCACTGTGGATAAAAAGCAATCTCATACTGAAATCCAGTGGGTACCACAACAACAAAGGGTAAACAAACAAATAAATTGAGAACAGAGTAAACACAGCAAAAGATATAAACTTCTGGAGATAAAACTGTTATTAAGAAGAAGGAGGCGCATAACAGAGTTTCATCATGAAACTCTGATCTAAGTGAAATGGAGATTGCTCTTTTCAGCTACTTCTTCCCCTTTTCAGGATAAATATGCTTCCTGGAAAAAACCTCTTCCTACTCTTTTACTGGACTGCAGAACTCTGCATTGTCTAAGTAGTTTTAAATAAAAAGCAGGCTGGGCCTATATACAGCAAACTATCCCTCAACGCGGAATGCACACAGGCATAAAATATGCATATACAGTTTTCTTGTAGTCTTGGCAAGTATGAGCTAAGAATGAAATACATATGTCCAGATACTCAAATTGTGTAGCAAATACACCTCCACCGAAGCTAACATGAGACCAACTGGAAAAGTGCTCTGTTTTCTGAGAGAAAGTTAAACAAGAACAAGATGAGAGTCCTGAGGGGATTCATTACACCAAATACTGTCTACCTCTTGATTATAGACATTGCATGCAATATTCTATAGTTCTTAATATCTTCCTTATTAAAAGAAACCACAATCACCTACTCCCCCCAAAAAAAAACCAAAAACAAAACAACAACAGCCCCCTTTAACCCAAACAACAACAACAACAACAACAAAACCAGGAACATGTTTTTGTGTTCCAAACTAAAATAGACACACCTGAAGTTTCATGAACTACTAAAGTCCTTCTTACTATAAAATCATTGTCTGGTGTCCTTATTTGTGGAAGTTGTCACACCATCTCCTTTTGATGCAAATGACTGGTTGTTTTCTTCCTTCTTCTGCAGTGGAAATCTTAAGCAACAAGTAATGCAGGATACTTATATACACTCTGACTTGTAAAGGTATTTATGGACTTAAACTGTGGGGAATAAAAGCCTTATTTGGCTTATTCAGAAAGGTAAGTAAATTGCTCAGAGAGCAAGTTTGACTTGGAAGTCATTTCTCTGTGGGAAAACACAGCAGCCATGAATTTATACAGCTACTGAAGAAGCCGGTGTACAAAACTGGCATTATAAAGATCAGGACGAATACCTTTTATCTGTCATCCCTCTGCTTAATATGAATATACTGGATTTTTTTTTTCTTGAGCCATGATTCAAATAATACTTTAATAACGGTCCCAGGCATATAATGGTAAGTTTCATCTTGTAGGTTTCAAAAAGCTTCAGAAATGCCATCCACTGCTAAAATGCTGCTCCATCTACTTGTAAATCTGGGTTGAATGTAGTTAATGTTTCATTAAAAATAAGAGTATTTATATCCATCTTTATTTTTATTAGAAATAACCTACATCAAATAAAAGATTTCACCACTCTGTTTGTGGATATTTGCATATTTCTCAAAGATCTGTATATGATCTGTATTCCATGAAAGTTATGTGAGGTCAACGCCTTTGCATACTGAAACATAAGAAAGATGGTATATCACATAATAAATAAAGGTTAGTTTATTAGTGAAACAGTATTCTATCAACACATTTCCAATTCTCCAAATTATAAGCACTGACTATGGTACTCTTCACAGACATTTCTTTGAATAACAAAGACTTGAAAGTACGCCCCTCAGAGATAAGACTTTCCTCAAAATCATAGAATTGAAGAATCACAGAATGGTTTGGGTTGGAAAGGACATTAAAGACCATCTAGTCCACACCCCTGTCGTGGGTGGAGACACCTACAACGAGACCAGTCCAAATCCCAGTCCAGCCTGGACTTGAACGTTTCCAGAGATGGGACACCCACAGCTTCTCTGGGAAACTTGTTCCAGTGTCTCACCACTCTCATGGTGAAGAATTTCTTCCTAATGTCTAATCTAAATCTTCCCCCTTCCAATCTTGCCCTTGTACAACCTCAGGAAGTTCTCACAGGCCCACTTCTCCAGCTTGTCCAGGTCCATCTGGATGTCATCACATCCTTCTGGTGTGGCAACTGTACCACTCAGCTTGGTGTCATCTGCAAACTTGCTGAGGGTGCATTGGATCTTGCTGTCTATATTATGGATAAAGATATTAAAAAGCACTGGTCCCAGTACAGACCCCTTAGGGACACCACTTGTCCCCCATCTCCAAGTGGACATTGAGCCGCTGACCACTACTTTCTGAAGTACTTTGAACCATCCAACCAATTCCTTATCCACTGAACAGTCCACCCATCAAATCCATATCTCTCCAATTCAGAGAGAAGGATGTTTTGGGGGATGGTGTCAAAGGCTTTACAGAAGTCCAGATAGATCATAACCGTTAGTTTTCCAGTGTCCACTACTGCGGTTACCCCATCATAGGAAGCCACTAGGTTGATCAGACAGGACTTGCCCCTGGTGAAGCCGTGCTGGGTGCCACTAATCACCTCCCTGTCCTCCATGTGCTTTAGCATAGCTTCTAGGAGAATCTGCTCCATGATCTTCCCAGGCACAGAGATGAGGCTGACAGTTCGGTAGCTCCCAGGATCATCTTTTCTACCCCATTTAAAAATGGGGACAACATTACCCTTCTTCCAGTCACCCAGGACTTCTGCTGACTGCCATGACTTTTCAAATATCATGGAGAGTGGCTTTGTACCACATCATCCAATTCGCTCAGGACTCTGGGATGCATCTTATCAGGTCCCACAGACACATATATATTTGGATTCCTCAGGTGGCCAGAGTACAGAGTACAGATACATTTAAATTAAAATTACTGTAGTAATTCAATCAGTAGGTTGAAAAAGTTTAAATAAGCAAAAATACTCCTTCTTATTGTGCATTTGCATGTAATATGACTTTTCATTTAGGGCAACAAAGAGCATATTCAACAGCTTTTGCAATAAAAGCTAATAATTTAATTATTTATGATACAACAGGGTAGGTTCTGCCAGATACCACCCATAAAAAGCTTAATTCAATGAGACATCTGAAATTTTATTTAGTGGCACTCACAAAAGCCTAATTTTTAAAGTGCAAGGATCAAGCTTAATAGATCTATAAACATCTAAACAGAAAAGCTATATTAGTTTTCAGACAACCTCAAATCACAACTCAGTCAAAGCATTCCCTGCTAACAATAGATTATGTTGCTTAAATTCATATATTTGCATTGTAAAGACTATGCCTATAAATTTAAACTAAGCATTTTCTCAAAAGAAAATGGCACTTCTTTTCCTAGCTTGTATTTTCATGGGTTTAAACATAGTTGATTCTTAACATCTATATTCCATTCACATTTTTTTTCTGTTTTCATACATATTTTTTCAGTTTCATCTTCTGCATGCATGACTTCTTCTGAGATTTACTGAAATGGCAAGTATTGAAGTATTTTTTGATACCCTTCTAAGCTAGATACTTACTGATTTCACAGAGGCAAAAGTAGAAAAACAAACATCACCCTCACAAAAGATGGTAGAGTGACTACACATCAAAATACATACTTAGAAATCAGGTATTCTGTTTCTCAGTTTTTTGCTCTAAGCCAACATTCAGAGTTCTTTTTTTCATTCTCTAAGATCCACTGCATTTTTAGTATAATGCAATCATCCCAAAGTACTTATAGAATTAGAGACTTTTAACTTCATTATTACTGATGGAATTTGGACTAATTAATAATTCCCAAAAGAACACTTAGCATAATCTACATTTTGACAATAGAGCATGAAAATTAAAAGAAAATATATGCGTATTTCCAGCTGTCTTTGAATTATAACAGTGACATTAATAATTTGTTATATTCATTGCTCAGCATTTATTTAAACTGCTCATAGAGCACAATAAACACAATTAAAATTAATGAAACCTAAAGAATACACAAAGGAATAGATGTCAATGTCAATTGTACTTGCTACTTAAAGAGAACTCTGAAGTTGGGGGTTTGCAATTCATATTTGATTTATGTGATAATTGACTGGTATGATTAATTGATACAAGTTATCTTTCTTATTTTACTGCTACTGAAATGCTAGTAAGAGGTTACCAAAATGAAAGCAATTATTTATGAAACAATGATGTGGTAACTTTTGCATGTTACTCCAAAGCAGTTCTTTTAGTGATGGAACTTATAAAACTTTAATATTTTACAATGAGATTCTCCCAATGGTTCTAACAATATTGTGGCTTTAGTTTTAGTTAAAAGTAGAGAAGTCAGTATGTTTCTAACACGTTTGTTTTAGCTGTTATGTTTATTGTGTCATCTGTATCTAAAATCAAGTTTGAGTCCCTGCCTTAAACACATACAAAACGTGAGTTGCAAATAATGCCTCATAAAACTTAACCAAATTATGTAGTAGAGCTATGCCAAATCACTCCATCTAAGGGTATAGCCTGAATTAATCATTAGAAGCAAGAAATCAGGGCTGTCAGTGTTTCACTATCAGACCAAATATTGTCCTTTGGCCTTGCATTATAGCTACATGCTGTCTGGAGAATCAGCTGAGCTGTTACCTAAAACACACTTCAGTGAACAGAAGAAATACACAGCTGATGAAAAATGGTTTAACTTTCTCCTGTTTTAATTGTGTTGGCCGTAACAAACATTAGAGAGATAAATATATAGGCCCTATTGAGCATCTAGCACATAAAATGTTTCGTTGTACATGCTTCTGCACATAGCAGGTCTGAGTAATTCTTAATTTTATATGGAAGTTATGGCTTATAGGTACTTATGGATATTTCAGGGGGTGTTGCCCAGAGGACCTATGTCCACTTATCCCGCATAAGAGTTTTAACTATGATTTTTTTCTAATTAAAATATTTTCTTTGAACTGCAAAGAGCTAATGATGCTGCATATGTAAACAAAAAGCATGTTCATAACTTTAACTGCCAATAGCCTTCTAAAATAATACATATAGAATAGTTTTCATTTTGTGTTCCTCTCATAACTCTCTGCATAGTCCTGATTTCTTTGAAAGAAACAACATAACAAAAATTAAACTTTTTTTTTTCTCAGCTGACCTCAGGAATAAAGCAGCAGACTAGAAGGGTTACATATCACACGTGTTTCCTTGCTGATAAACCCCTACTAAACTCTAATATACCAAATTAGCTGACAATTTAAGATTATATGCTCACCCTCACATTCATTGACAGTAGAGGACACCAACACACACCATCTAGTCCACTTTGTACTGTTTCCTGGGATGGACACTTACTTTTTAGACTCCATTAGCCTGCAGTTTGAATACATCACACTGAGCTAGCCCTGCATAGTACCAAGCCAACATGTCTTTTTCTATCTTCACCACAACACTACCTAGTAGAAGCTGAAGATAAAATGTTGAATATCACCAGCAGGCACTTTGAAAGCCTAGTTGATCTGATACGAATGATCTGGAGACATATATAAGAGGCTTAAAACACCCCAAACTTGTATTTGATATTAATTTGAATTAGGTTCATAGGCTGCTTATGAAGAATACAAGAAGATAGAATGATTGTATCACTGTTATGAAAGATATACATATATATATATAAACAACTAAACACTGTCAAGCATGCTTTGGAAAACAGGAAGCAAGGAAGATAACAAGGCGTTATATCTCTACTTCAGAGCCTTGTTTTTTGTCAAACAAAAGTTTTCAAAGTTCTCATCTGGAATGTCCTTTTCAGACTGTTTTATCTGCTGGGCATATGTGTATGGCAGAATTTCACATAGCTGTTGCAAAAAAAAAAAAAAAATGAAGTCAGAAAAAGTGGTTCCAAAAATAATCCACAAGTGGCTCCAAAAAAAGATCATCTTCCCATTTAGGAAATGAATGCATTAAGAATCATTTAAACTATAGTCTATTATTAAATTCAACCTTCATCTGAAGGGTTTGATTACTCTCATTGGCAACTTTTGAAATTACAATCCTATGTACAAAATTGCATTTGTAGAGGACTTGCTCTTCTATTTCTGAATGCTTCCATCTCCAAAGCTGAGTGCAAATCAAACATATTTTTCACTGACATTCTGCATTTTTTTTTTTATGAATAAGCAAGAACAACAGTGTATGCATTTAAAACCAGAAACTGCACACTTAGCCTTCTAAAATTTGGCTCACAAGCACAGGCAAGTTACATATTGATCCACGTAACACTGTATTTCTCTGGATTACCTGCTGATTCTTTCTTGAGCTGCCACAGATTTATCACATCGTACTGTATGAGAAAGACACTTACTCATACTGAATGATGTTTCAAAATCAGCTGATGTGCAGTCCTCTGAGATCTCTGATGTTCTTGGAAAGTATCATTCATAATATGAATGGAAATGTAGGTATGCAGCTCATAACTTCAATTGACTGTGCACCAGGATGTCCTGCAGATTTAATATAGAGATCATCATTGTTCAGATCTCTGCATAAATGGAGTTCATTTCTGTGGTTCTACAGTTCCATGCAATTCACTTATTGCTTGCAGTTTTACTTGGCCTTGACTTAAATTGTCAATTATTGTTTTGCTCAATGGCCCAATGAAAAGCACTCTCCATTTTGCTACCAGAGATTTCATAAATAATGCCATGATTTTTTTTCCTAATGAGTGGTGAAGAAGTGCAATTCTATGTTTCAGTGAAATTGAAATTATCTTCTGGAAGTTGTTTTGCTTCATTTTCTTAATCCAGTGAAGAGACTAATCACTCTATCTTATTAATTGCATACTCCCGCGAATGATATTGCAAGCCCTCATGTTGAGAAGCTTGCTTTTCAAGCTGGCTTCACTACCCTACTAACCATCCTGCACATCATCATCTGCCTGAAAACCCATGAGAACAGCTGACTGATTTATAGTTCCCACCAGAAAAGCAAAGCAGAGTGATATCTTAACGAAGAGGAAGCACTGAAAAGCTCCTTTAGTCACAAAAACATCGACAAACTTAAAAAACAACAAAAAAGCATATATTCTCATTGTTTCTCAAGAGGTTTTGAAATAAAAACAGAAATGCCAGAGAGAGAGAAGTGGGGTTGAGTGGGAGGAAGGAACTTCTGCAGATAAAACTCTTGAGATGATGCCTTTCTTCTTGAGCTACGATTTTGAGATCCTCTCTTTGTTTTTAAACATTTTGTCAGAACCGATACTACTGTGCTTGTTAGACTTCCATTTCATTCATTAGTGAGTCAGATATTGTGTCAAAATGCCAAGATACACATAGACAGCAGTGTACAGACAGTACTTTTCTTGACAAAGTGGTCACACATAGATGTTTTTCCTGATGTTTTACTGTCAATCAACATAATGAAAGAGGTAACCATCAATGGGTTCTGGAGTATGCTTGAATACATATAAAGCCACTTACAAAAGTACAAGGAGGACTCTCTGAATTATGTTATTCATCTTGTTTTTAAAAGAATTGTGAAAAAAAAATCCCAGAGTAATTTCATTGCCTATGGATGCAGAGATGCTTGAAACGGAAGCAGAATACCTTTTATTATGGGTGTATGTATAAATTAGAAGCAATTTGCTCTGAAGATGTTACTTATTGAGCTATTGAGAAAAAGCCTAACTGCTGCCAGAGGCAATGCATTATCCACAACAGAGTTGAATATGTGGATTCAGTGCTCTGCTAAGTTAATTCCCTGTAATGCTTCATCCTATGCAAACTACTTCTCAGGACTTACACCACAAAATGTGTGGTTTCTTTGCATATCTTAAACTCTGTGCAGCAGGAGAGTGACTAAGAATTTTTGTGCTACTCAGAGTAGAAAAACACTTTATTGAAAAAGTGTACTGTTTTAACCAAGACACTGAGCACTTCCATAGTGTTTTTTGTCAAAGCAGCATGACTTGTTAAGCTTCCTGGAACTTTTCTGAGATACATACAGGATTTGCATGCTAAGGCAACTTTTGCTTTTCAGCGATCAAAGGTACCATACACTGTTTAAACTACATTTAACTGAAAATATTTAGGAAATTTTATTTGCAGTATATTAACTGAGCAGAAATTTTACGAATACTGTTTTTCCCAGCAGTCATCCTGCCAGTTCAAGAAGGAATTTTCTTGAGAATCATAATTAAATTCAGATTGGATGGGACTTCAGGAGGTCATTAGTCTAACATCCTGCTCAAAATGAGTTTACATCAGATTGCTCAGATCCTCTCTTATTTCAATTTATGCCCACTATCTCTCATTCTTATATTATGTACCTCTGTGAAGAGCTAGGCTTTGTCCTCTTCACAATCACCTCATTGGTACTGGAAAGCTGCTAACAGATTAAACCCCACTAAAGTAATTTCTTCCCCAGACTGAACAAGCCCTACTCATTTGGCTTTTCCTCACAGAACAAGTATTCTGGCTCCCATTTATCTTGGGGATTCTTCCCTTAACTCACTCCAGTTTAACAATGCCTTTCTTTTCCCACACTCTTGAATTGCACGGTGTTCCTGTTGGGTCATTCCTCCATCCTCTCTGGGTTCCTCTTAATGGCACCTCTGTCTTCCGTCATATTAGCTGACTGCTTTGAGTTGATGTTAACTGGGAGCCTGATGAAAGAGCACTCTACTGCTTCTTCTAGGTCATTTAGAAAGGTATGAAACAAGACAAGTCCCAGGATCAATCCTTATGATACTCCACTTGTTACTGGCCTCCCAGCAGTGTATGGTCCATTAGCCATCTTCCTCTAAGACCAACCATTCAACCATTTATTTTACATATTTCACTTGTCCTCCCAGATGATAATATCACAACTTAGATACAAAATTATGATGGGCCACAAAATCTAAAGCTTTGCTTCATTTGCCCAGTGTGAAGCAAGGCCTCATGATCATGCAAGTTCAGAAGGACCAGGCAAACTAGCTATGAATGATATGATGTAAGATCAGGAACCTATGTGAAAAATTTGCCTTAGTCAGGCTGTCAACAACTTAAAATTTTTCACTTAAACATTTTTTTCCCACCTTTGTAAGCAATAAATGACTTTAAATACTTTGATATTCTTAAATCAGCATCACATGATAACAGTGATAAATCTATCAGTCCTTAAAGGATGCATGCTCCAACAGTAAGTCCAGCATGTGACTAAGCATTAATCACTTGCTTAACAGTTGCACATATAATGTTCTCTAACTCATATTTTTTTTTTTCAAAATTTAATGGGACATTCTTATTGCAGTATGCAACATCATTAGAGTGGTGAAAAAAATAAGTACAAATTAAATAGCAGATATTAAGATTATTCAGAACTCTAAATCTGGTTTGTATTTAATTAATACACATATTTTTAATTATTTAAATGTCAGAGCACAGACAGTGAATTATAAAATATAACTTAGAAAGGCACTTAGAAAGAACCATAATTTAAACAAGAATTCCTATTTTGTGGAGATAGGAAACTAAATGCTCGGCAAAACAAATACGAGCATGCAGAATCGTTAAAAGAGAGCTGCTTAACAAAATTGGTCTTCTTTCAATCTGTTGATATGTATGGTAGAAGTTTAACTTCATTTAAGAGAGTGAATTTCTGTGGATGTGTGTGCGTACATAAGAGAGGAACATTGACTAAAATAATCACTACCCTGGGAAAGACATTTGATTAATTAACATATAAGGAATTAGAATAAATAGTCTAAATTATTTCACATTCCTGACTTAACAGCTAGTGTTTGATTAGACTGTCATGGAAACTGTCATATGTGATCTGATTAGTATTTAACAATGACTTGCTTTAAGAATACATAGTCTCTATATGATAACAAAATCATAGCCCCAGAGGAAAGAATTAGAGACAATTACATCATTTTTTGATGTGAGAGAATTGAATTATTAGGCAATAAGTTTTCCTGAAAAGAAGCCATGACTACCTCATTTTAAATTCATACAGCTAACATTATTATTACCACCATGTAGCCTTATGCTAATTACTCTAACAGAATGACTGACTGCCAAAGTTAATTTCTAGAGGTCCTGCTGAATGAAAGCCTTGAAGTTTGGCTCATTTGTGTGGCCAACTACAAAAACTGAAATATTTGATTTTTCAGCCCTCCCATCACACATCTAATAGAGACGTAATGCTCATTTAATACAAGATTATCTGCTAAGCATAGCATTAGCTCTGAGGTCAAAGTGATAATAGGAGGCTAAATGGGGAGGGAATCTAAGGACACTGTATGTTTCCACGTTCAGGAGTGGCACCCAAATATTGAGTGGCTGGGAAGGTCTCAGATGACCTCGGCACTTCTCTGTAGTTAGAAACACCTGGGTCAGTTGAGATAAGAGCTCTTCACTTTCAGGCAACTACAGAAAGATTAGCAACTCTTATTCCTATTGCACAGTAATGACAACTGCAGCATATTGCTCCAAGGAAGCAATGTTGGCAAAGGGGCAACAGACCCTGAGAAGGAACTAGACAGCTGGTCCTTATGCACCATAACCACCTACTGCAGTTATCCAGGGTGTGAGAAAAGGGGAAAAGGAGTCTTAGGAGGTCACAGGAATCGGATGAAGTCCTTCAAACTAGCATATGCTTATTGACAGATTTCAAGCATTAATAAAGAAGAATCTGTTCAAAGTTCTGTAAAAGTGGGTGCTATCTCCTACTAATCAGGGAAAAAATAAAACCACAGAGTGAAGGAACACCAGCACAAGAAACAGGGCCTAATGTTCCAGGTGCAGGGGATGTTGTTCAGCAGCAAAACCAGGAAACAAATCAGGACTCCCTGGACTTGCATATTTTCCAGGAAACTAATTTGTCCAGTGAATTTTATTATCTTACAATCAACTCTACCTCTAACAAGAGATGTCTGAAAACCTCAAAATTGGGCAAGTACTGTCACTGGCCTGCTGAATGAAAAAGACAATTTTTGTGTGGTTTTTCTTAGACTCATGGCCCACAGTACAGGCAAAATGATGCCTGCCCTCTGTTCTGATCGTATTGAGTCCAATGTGATCCAGTATTAGAAGGACTTTTTGTACCAATGGGTGTCCTCAGCTCACTTTTATAGAGTTCCATTTTTAATGTATACATTTCTCTCTCTTCTTCATCGTGGGGGTGGTCCTGATTTCTAAGCACTGTAGGTCAACTATTAAAAAAAAAAAATCATTTTCTGAGATCTCTCTTTGAAAATGAAATGGCTGTTTTGAGAGGTAAAAATTGGCATAGAGGAAAGAAAAAAGTGGAGCATATATAAATAAATACATCCTTGTAGCCATAGAAGAATGATGATGGAGGTTATCAAAACTAGATATGACCTTTTTTCCCTCTGCTTCTGGCAATTTCTGGAAAACAGAAAGCTTTGCTGCAGTTACAGCTGAAAACCCAAAGGCATATATATTGCTGTTATAGTGTTTCCATACTGAGATGTTCTGAAGCTAGGAAAGTTTTATTAAACTGAAATTTTAGAACTAAAAGTGAAAAAACTGTAATCCCCGCACACTGAAGAGAATCTTAAAGAAACATAGCAGGTATTGTCAATTAAAAAATTAAAGCTGTGACAGTTTTGGCAGATCTCATTCTTATCTCATGCATGGGTAGCACAATAAACTAACAATTCTGATTGTGAGATGCCTCAGAATAAACAATGATTATGGTGCTACATTTCATTGGAACAGAATGCATGCAATTATCCTTTCAATATCATGCTGAGCCAGTAGAGTATTGTGTGTGCCTTTTTGAACTTCTTAAATGTTTCACAATTCCTCCAGCAATATCCTCTAAAATTTTTACTGGCTTTACTTTCAACTTCAATTAGGTCATTCTAATCAGAGGTCAAATTAAAACACTGAGCCTAAATATCTTCTAAGATACTTTAAACATTAATTTAGTAAAAAAAAAAAAGAAGCCAGAATACGTACAACGGTCTTCCATCTGCTGGGTTTTTTTCAATGTCATTACAAAAATTAATATGTTATCTTAGATTACTTGAAAATCATTTTTACCAGAGCTTCTTATTTTAAAGGACTATATTCCTTGTTATGAATAATTGTTCTGTTAATTGTAGAATTCCTTTTTTAATGCTGAACTGCAGGCATATACTGTGGCATAAACTTTACTAAAAGCAACAGAGAATGCTCAGATTAATTTATTTGTCTTGTTGCTTTAGTAAGTTGGTTAGATTCTGAACAGTGACCTTTGAATTTCCTACACACAGCAGAAAAGCTGTTAGCAGATAAGGAGGTGTTCCACCTCCACTTTGGTCTCTATTTCACAGAGACACTGTCACTAACAAGGGAAAAGGAAGGGGAAAAGTCAGTTTCAATGGTCTGTGCATTTCAGCTGGGAAAGTCACTTTCATTTCTCCTCTCTCCTCTAAGAACATTAGTAAATGCAGTATATAAAACAATGTCTTGTGACCTTCACTGTTGTTGCTCAGCTATTGTCTTCTGAGAGGAGAAACAAAAAAATATTCAGAATATATTTTACTACATTTAGATGGAATTACACAGACTAGATACGGAGATACCAATGAATATTTTAAAAATGAATTGCTGAAAAACTACTTCAGCCTAACCCAATTAGTTATTTTTATGAATCAAATACCTTTATGAGCCCAGAAAGCATGTCAAAGGGTTAGGTGCTGCTGCATTCTTTGGGTATATTATTGTCAGTTGATGATAAACTCTTCTCATTAGCTCAAAACCTTACAATAGTTAAAATTCATATAAGCTACTTCCACAGAAAATTAGTATCACCTCTTGCAACCAAGGGATTTCACACTATACCAAGTATGTCTCACTTTCTGGAAATTATTTGAAACAAAAATATAATTATACAGGCAGCATGCTACTAAAAAATTTAAGTAAAAATAAATATGTACCATGTCTAT
Source organism: Cuculus canorus (assembly GCF_017976375.1). NCBI lineage: Eukaryota > Metazoa > Chordata > Aves > Cuculiformes > Cuculidae > Cuculus > Cuculus canorus. Next base: position 74,315,558 of record NC_071402.1, read on the forward strand.
CTGTACCAATATGGTACTGCTGTGTGGTTTAGCACAGATTTAGTGTTAATAATCCTGGAATCAGAACATCAGGAAAAAATATTGATAAGTGCTAAAAGAAAGTATCAGCAAGCTATAATTTGTGTAAGAGCTGATGGATCTATGATATTTCTTATACTATCCATGTGAGTTCCCTGTTGAAAAGTTGAAAGTTTATTTTCCAGTTTACACAAAACAAGAATAAAAGCAAAAAACAAATGGACCCTTTCCCTTCAGATAGGATTCAGCATTCACAAAGTCTGTAGCAACCTGGTTCTTTGTGTACACGGGAGAACTGATGAGCTAGTCTGTTTCTCTGCTGGCAGTGAGAATCACTCTTACTCCATATTGCAGATCAAAAAACACACAAAAATGTGTGGGTTGTACTGAAGATGAAAAACATCCATCCTTGAAAGAAAACAGAAGTAATTAGTCTATTAAAAATAATTATGCATATTAATTATACTGTTGTAGATGGCATCCATCTTTCAAGTTTGAGGGAGACTTTTGCAATATCAGTGGAATCTATCAACTTTTCTTTTCCAAATGTAAATATAACAGTCTAGGGATTTGTGGGGTTTAGTTTTGCACTGTGTAGAACTCACTTTTTTTTCTTCCAACCAGTTTAAACAGAACTTTTTTTTTTCTTACTAACACAGAGAACTGTGATATGTACTTCTCTGCACGGTATCCAGTTCGGCTGGATGAAAGGAAGGTTCATTGCCAGCGGGGAAGGATCAGGGAATACGCTCAAATTAGCACAGTCTCCAAAGTCTTACTCTACAGTTCTTTCTACAGAAAACACATCTCTAAGAATGCTAAATCTGCCAGATATCTGTTTTGAACCCAGACCTTTGTGTCACACATACAATCAACATCAGCTTATGCTGAGCCCAGACCACTGGGCTTTGCATTTACACAGCCATTGAAGTAGCTGTTTGTTTTCGGTCTCATGAGAGTCAACTTTGTAAAGAAGAAATAAAGTAATAAGAAATGTTTTTCTTCATTTACAAATTAAGGTAAAAGAAAAAAGACAACTGCAGCTGTTCTGAGACTTAATTATTTTCCCCTGAGTTAAGAAAAAAGGAAGAAACTTGTTTCAAACAGAGCACAATCTAAGCCTAATTTTAACTACTGCATCAAATAGGTCCTCACATGGGAAGCTATAACTGTTCCAAAATCAGGAACTTCTTATTCTGCTTTTCACAGAGATTTAACATGACCAAGAAGGAAATAATCTAGTATCTACACTGATCTTCATTAAGATGATTGAAAGACAGTAAAAATCAAACTGCCACACAAGAGATGAGAGAAGAACCCAAACATTTATGAAAATGCTCAATGAAATTTTTTTAGCTCAGTTTGGGTTCTTCTTTTTTCAAGTTAACACCTGTTTCTGCAAAACAAAGTTTCTCTGTAATTACAGTTCCACACTCAGTTGCATTGTCTTTGGGGAGGTTACTGAAACCAGACTCTATCTCTCATTCGTGAATAGGGACAAGTCCACAAAGGTAGTTCAGATGTAAAGAGAACTAAACGTTCTTCAGCAGGAGCCACTTTCTTCCCATGGGCTAGAAAGAGAACCTACAGTGACTGCACACCCAACTAAAGCACTTCAGCACTAAGGGGTTGATGCAAAATGGCTATTTACGTACTTAAAGTAAAAGCTCATTTCCCTGCATTAAAAAGAAAAAATATTAGACTAGGGTTTTTTAGTGAATACTTTTTCAAGTTTGAACAATAACTTGGGACACGTATTTTGGGTTGTTAAATTTGGGTAAGAAAAGAAGCAGGAGTATGGAAAATCAGGTAGTAAAGGAGAAAACACAACCAGAGAAGTCTTCAATATCTTCTTTTGTTTCTCCAAATCTGCAGTGAAAAGTTTCATCTTTTTTTACAAGCTATCACTATTCTTATTAGCACCTCAACATTTAAGCAACAGAAACTGAAGGCAGCTAAACCTCAGTTCTGTGTTGTTTTCCCTCATGCAGCTTCTATTCAGCTCAGCCTGATACCAATAAAATTGACTTTGCCTTTTTATGAGTGCAAAACTGTGCCTCTGCACCTTCACTACCCCTTTAACTGTGACATGGCTTCACAAGACATCAAAACTACAGCAATTTCCTCTGAACAACAGCCTATGAAAAGAAAGGGATTTGATTAAGGGAGACAAAGAGATGAGGTGTCAGTTCCCATTTTGAAATGAGTGATCAACAGACATCACTTGGAGAGAAAGTGAACGAGCATATTTCAGTTCTAACAGGTTTACTTCCTGCTATGCCACTAACCAATAATTATAACATATTGTAAGTGATCCAGGGAGGGCCTGTATAAATAGAAAAAAACCCACATTTTAAAAGAGGCAGAAGCTAACACCTTCTCCAGTGATTGTAATTTGTGTTATTACAGGGCAAGAAAGAAATATATAATTTTCTCATTACCTTCCTAACTGGTTAGTTATGTAGATCAGACACCTGAAAATTAAACACTGCACAAACAGCATTAGATCATGCCAGGTTTACTTTACAAATTTGCCTCCCTTGCTTTGCCTTAGTTTTATCATTATAAAAGCATATTATGTATCATCTTTTTTTTTTTGCCTCTTCAGTACAGCTTTAATAGCGACAGATGTGCCACTTTGGCAAGCTGCAAACATTGCTCAGCGCTTGCATCTCCAACACCCATTTCAAGGAGTTTGTGACATAGCTTGAAATTAAAAACTCTGCTGTATAAAGAGGTCAGCCTCAAACATGAAAAGACAAGGGAATGAAAACTAATAAACAAAACCGCTGAAGGAGACAAAATACAAGTTCTTTCTCCAAGCTTTCAGATCTACATAGTATAGAACTGAGTGGATGGTATATTTGTTTCCTCTCTTGTCATAACATCAAAGCCTCCTGACTAGGAGAGAAGCATCCTACTAGTGATTTTGTCTTGAACTCACATACTGGATTCCTGTACTTGTTACAGGCTAAACCTTTGCTATCATAAAAATGTCCTTGTAACTAGGTAGTCAACCAACTGCATTAGATAGTTAAGTTTCTTACACCTTTCTTCCTGCTAAAACTATACCTCTTTCAGCTACACTTTATGGGGGATTACAGTGACCAAGTCAACTCATGTGTAGAATTGCCATTTATTAAATATGCACATTCTTTTTAGTGGAAAACAGCTGGCAATTTCTTCAGTGCAGTATTACGATACTCTAAACAATCAAGTGTCTAATTTTGATTCATATGTCATACTGTGCTTTTGAAAAGTCACGTGAATTTCAAATACCAGCCCCTTTTCCCTGTTATGCACAGGCAGAGCAATCCAAGTAATGGGATTACTGACACTTAGAAGTACCTTGTGAGACCAAACAGCTAGTGAACAGTGCAACATAAGCAATACTCCAACAGTAACCTGTCTTAGAGCAATAGCTTATTTGAACAATAGGTATATTGTGGATGATTATGCATATTCAAATTTGGAAGCCAAAATTTGTCTTAAAATCAGCCAGAAAATGCAAATAATAAAACAGTACTGAAATCTACTACAATAATTCTGTCAATGAGAGAAGGGAGAAGAAAACACTGAGCTACTTCATCTGATCTAATGCCTGATTCTGCTTTGAACAGGTTGGACTAGACACACTCTAAAGTCCCTTCCAACCTGAGTTATTTTATAGATCTGAGGAGAAAAGTGCCACTATTTAGAATGCCAGTCAGATTTTCACTTGTACAACCCAGAAGGTATGGCATCAAATATAGAAATTGAACATTCAAAAGATAGCAACAAGATATTCCAGTAGAATCACATTTGGACATTAGAGAATTAAAAATCACACCGTAATAAAACTTATGCCCATTAAAAATCACCAGGGGGGAAACCTCTGTAGCCATACAGTTGGTCTGCACTGAAGTCTTGGCACAACGGGTATCAGAAGGAGTTGCAAGAATAATAATAGTGAAGCTGATGGGCAAATCTAAGAAGACACAGTGCACTAGAAAAAAATCCAATGTTGCGTAGCCTTTAGCAAGAGCAAAGGAGAAATGTCAGAGAAAGAGATGTATTTGCAATCTAATGTTCAGTTTTGTAGAAATACTTTTGGCAATGATGTTCATTTTCAGATAGTTCAGACAATTTCTTATTTTAAAAGAAAACACAAGACTTTCTTACAGAAATTGCAAGGTATTTTACTGAGATTTAAAAAAATATTTTGTATTCCTTTTATTGCTGTTCTGTTTCTGTAAGCTTCTAGGTAAACTTCACTCTTTTATTTGCAAGGATGAGAGTCCTGATATCACAATAGTCACAAAAGCTGGCAACAATGAAGAATCTTCATACAAGAAGCACAGAAAACATTGTGCAACCACATACTCTTAGTTCATAGGATCACAGAATCATAAAGGTTGGAAAAGACCTCCAAGAACTTCAAGTCTAACTGAAAGTTGGTTAGTCTGAACAATCTTTTTTGGGTTAACCAGAAAGAATGTTTCTCTCTGCTGAAACACATACTCAAAACAAGGTAAATTTTCTGAGATGGCACACCTTCTCCCCACTTTCTACTCTCAGATCCAGACAGAACTTTTCAAGGGACTAGGAGTTCATTAAACTGCTGCATACTTAAGCATTCATAGCTTGATTTCAATTGATTTCTATCACATTTTATTTCAGTTTCATTCTTGAAGTTGTGGGAAGTTTTCTGTTTCTTATATTCACCCATTTATTTGTCTTCAGCAAGTCTTTATCACATCGGTTTGCAGTTAGGTCCCACACCGAATTTTTTTAAAAATAAATTATGCCATAGACAATGTTATTTCAGCATTACAAAAGGAACAGGTATTTTATTATAGGAAACATCAGTGTTTTGGAAGTACTTTCTAAAAACTACATATAATTGAAAGCAGGTAAAGGATTGAAGAACGTTACAATGTCTGAGACTTGCTTGTTTTCTTTGGACTCCAGACTAGAAAATCTCACTAACAATATATTCGTTTTTATAACACAAATAATGTTCAGTGGGAGTTTTTCTACTTTTCCCTTGTGTTTCTTTTTTCTTCTAGAGCCTCATCAAATGCAATGAATTGTTTTATTTTGAGAACTGGAACAAAAATGATATAACTATAAACAATTCATGCATATATTTCTACTTTACAGGATGGAACTTTCCATCTTAAGATAGTTCTGTTTAGCGTTTGTGAGATCATTGCCAGTCCCTTTTTTATTCAGTTGTTTGTTTGGATCCATTCCCTTTAATATGGAAAACAAACTGTTTAAATAAAGGAGAATGGTGCCAGTCTGGCATCCAGACAGTGTTGTTCTATTTTAAACACAGGACAATCATTTCCAGCATTGCCTCATTCCAGTCTTACATCAGTTATGGGAAGATTATTGCCAAGCCTGCACCAGAGTGGCAGCTAGGAACAGGGGTATGTAAATGTTTCTGAGTATGCACCTCCATACTCCTGAGAAGAAGAGAAAAATTGGGAATTTTCTGTTTGCTACCAGTGAATTTAAGATCTTTGCTTTCTGCCTCTATCTCTGTGAGAAAACTCCACTACAGTTCAACCTACCCAGATGTCAACATTGCAGTATACTTAGAACAAATTTTACTAAAGAATGATGCTGTATTTCTGCCAAGAAAACAATACTGAATCTATAGTCTTGCACGCATTTAAACTTCCCTTTATGTGAACGTACTGAGACCAGTAGGAAAATCTAAAAGGCTAGCTAATTTCCTGGCAATAATGAGAAATTTACACTTCTTCTCTCATCTTTGATTCTGCAGCAATTAACTAAAAACATGAATATGTAATTATTTGATTGAATAAAATGTATCAAATTTGATAAATCTGGGAAAATACTGTAGAATTTTTGACCACATGGAAAACAGAATGAAAACTGTGATAGCTACAGAATTCATTTCCCCTGCAGAATAACAGTCTTTGCAGACGGGAGAGAAACCATAAATATTAACTAAAGCATTTGAAACTGCCTCTAAGTGGCGTTCTAAAAATGAGTTAGTTGATAAAAGTTCTGAAATGTAGGAATAAAACTTCACCAAAAAAGCTGGCAGCTAGTAGAAATAGTTTACTGTCAAAGTGAACAGCTGTACCGAGTGGGAATCTGTGAGGGTCTGCATTTTTACCTTCTTCAGCAAACTGGATGGTGGAATGTAACCCACATAAATCTCCTCTGTTTACGCATCACAGGAGACTGAGAGAGATCAGAAGTAGACTGGAATTTGTAGAGAGTAAGCATAGGTAACTTGGTTTACTAGGAAAGGACAACCACCAGCACATATAGAATGAGCAGCAAGCATTTAAGACAGCAGATCTTTAGAGGATTTGGAAACTGCAAGCTGACTACACACCAATAGTGTAAGGCAAGCTGGGCAAATGGTCTGAGGCAGAGGTAAACAGTGAGAGGCAAGGAAAGACCCTTCTGCTTTAGTCATTGGCACGGCTTCAAGCAAGGAAGCTTTGCTTCAGGCCGGATACATTCACATATCTAGAACAGAACTAAAACAAAAAATCAGAAAAGGGAAAGCATTGCATCAGTATTGTTGAAAGAAAAAAATGTATACAAGTCATCATGCTCCTGAAGTATGCAAACAACGATAGAAAAAAAGGAGAAAACTGTTCAAAATTACCATCCATATCATAAAGGTAATAACCCTCATCATAAGGAAAGTACACAATGCCTTTCTGTAAGAGTAGAAATGGAGAAAATATGATTAAACTGGTAGGAGACATTTAAAACAAATAGGTACTTTACACAGCAGACAGTGACATGGAACTTGCAACAGGAGACTGAGGCAGCAGACATTAGCTGCTCTTGAAAGAAATACACGGATCCATAAGCAGACAACAAAAGGACTGAACCCTTTAATAGATTGCTAAATTAGGCATGTAAACTGGAACAGGTCTGGGTGCTAGAGAAGTACAAGGGCACAGAAAGCAGCTACACTGATGTGTTCTTCCTACACAGCATTTCTGTGATGCAGTGAGGCATTTCTTTTGTTTTCAGAGATGAAGAGAACTTACACTGAAACATTTTCTCCTTCCAATTACATATTGTTACAGTAAAATTAGTAAAGCATTAGAATACAACTTTTTAATAGAGTTACGGTTGATTCTACTCTAGGACTTTATGACTTTCCAAGGTGTGTTTCAAATCTGTGGTGTAGGTCCATCAATAGCTCAGATTGTATTGGACAAAGCAGCTCCTCAGGGTCATAATTTATCCTGTTTGCCAGTCAATTTAGCAATCATTTTACCAGTTCAGGATCTGGTTTTACTTTATACGGATAGAATCCTTTGATCTTCCATTATCTTGCTACTTAGATTTCTGCTGTTGTAAAGAATTAGCATTGGCTTAAACCACAACATTGCAGGTTTTGTAAGCAGTATACTTTTATTATTAATTATATTTTAAAAGAAATTGAGGATACAAGATAATCGCAGAGGAACTCAGAGATATATATCCTGAATTTGAACAGTATTTTCAGTTCACTGTCAAGAGTTCAGCTAAGACTCAGAAAAGGTAAGTAAAGTATTCCAGAAATTGAATGTGACCTTTTCTTTTCTATCTCTGAGATACTTTGACAAACTCAAAGGGATTAATACAAAAAAAACCAAAACCCATAACAAACTGCTAATAAATAGATAACCATTTTCCAGAAGGGGCTATGCTCAATACTGGCATGGTAAAAGGACATTACTGAAATAGTAAATGAGTGATGAGTAAGTTAATAGAAGGGTGATGTATTCTTAAGAAGCTTTTCATAGAGTTTGCCTGAAGTTTATTGTTACAGTCTGTAGCTTTGTGAGATAAGATGAAATAGACTTGTTAAAGAAGAAGTTATATCAGGATAGTAAAAAAAAACCCACTTATGCAGATTACCTTGGTATCTTGAAGAAAACCGAGAATACTAGAGGAATATGCTGCTAGTCAAGAGACTGATGAATTTCCAGCCAAATCATAACAGTTACCAGCAGCTATAAACATCGTAAAGGCAGAACAAGTTGTTAGTGCTATAGCCTGTTCATATATGATAAAATAAGGGAGAATTGGCAGAGATGATACATTCAGGATTCTTAGTTCTAAGAAAACATAAAATAATTTTATACATTGCAAAGCTTATAGTGGTGACATTAAAGGATGGATGTTTCTGTGGTTCTGTATATACAAAAACACAAACAAAAATCTGAAGGCTTAGCAGGGAGTATCACAAGTAGCGTAATCCTTGAAAGGTCTTGCAATTAAAAGAAAGAGGCAATTGCTGAGTGTGTGTCTTGTTGTTCAATCCAGAAATTCCAATGTGTTTAGAGAAAGAGGCCTGAAGACTCAGTGAATAGCACATCTCTTTTCTAGCTGGCACTGAATACGTAACTCACTGATGTGTTAGGATCCTTAAAGTATTTTCCTTATGGTTTGTTAAATGGCCCTAAAGATAAAGCAAAATGTCAGGAGAATTAGCTACTCTACTATTGATCATGAGTCTACAATGACTCTATATTCCTCAGAAGATATTTTCCTTTACATGTTTGGATGAGTTCTCTGCCCTTTCAAAGCCAAGACTAGCCGGACATGACATACGGTTTTCATTTTTGCATACTTAAGACTGAACCAGGGTATAGACTACAAGTTTAGCAGACGATATCCAAACAGTTAATATGAGGCTGTATCTTTATTAGTAACTAATCTGTCCTAAAATTTATACTACTGACCATAATTACAGTCATATCTGAGGTCACTTATTCCTCTCTACTTCTATTTTGCAGAAAGACCTACACGGAGTAATTTTAAAGAAAAAAGCTTCTTTTAAATAGTAAAAAAAAAAAAAAATAAAAAAATACCCAAACAAACAAACAAACAAAAAGAAACCTCTAAATGCAAACCTCCAAGTTTGTAATTACCACAGCAAGACTGCAAATTACTTGGGCTGTGAGGAATCAAATCCAGGACTATGTTCTTTATATTAAGTACTTGGGCTAGTATATGACAAATGCAATTTTGCTGCAAATAAATGTGTATGTATTTCAGAATAGACACAGCATCTTAATAAATCTATCTACACAGATTCAAGAGCTAGAACATAAATTAAACTAAATGGAAGAATGATACAGCATAATGACTTTAAAAAAGGGCCCCCGGCATCTCAATCAAGTAAGTTTCATTTTCCCTGCCTGCAATTCCCCATGCAGTTTCAAATGTCTGTGATATTTATCTTCACTTCTTCTCCTAAACACTTCTAACCAATATTTGAGAAACAGGCAATTCACACATTTCTAAGGACTGAATATCTCATGGGTGGAAAAAAGTTTCACCTGAAAATATTTAATTATTAATCAGTTACAGAGCTTTCTGCAATTTAGAAAACAATTCAAAATGTTAACACTGGTGGGGTAAATTACAAGCTGTAGGGAATACATGTCCCTTGTTAATGTATTCTGTGAAACACCTGACATATCAGTCTAATTCAGAGGCAGCAAAGCTTTGTAGGACAGAGTACATGGTAGACTACAGCAGAGCCACAGATGCCTAAGAATTTCCCACTATCCACTTAATGGCCACAACTGGCTATCATAGAGTGGAGATTTGTTTCAGGTAAAAGATTTAGGGTAAAGGGACATAAACTAACATTGAGCCTGAACCCCTCAGGCACCTGGTTGCAGTAAGTGAACTCTTCTATCCAGTCCACTGCAATGTGAAGTCGAGTAGATTAGTCAGAAAAGCAGTGACTTAAAGCTGAAAAACAAAACAGTGGCTTTTGACACTACCTTTAGCTTAAATCTCAGTGGAAGAGATTAAAGTTAAAGCACTTTACCTCATAAATTTGATGGTAATTCATAAGCAAACACAGCCTTCCTACAGCAGTTCAGTTCAAACAGTTAGGAGACTAGTGTAAAAATGTCTATTTCTTGTGTTTTGACAGATATCACACATGGCAGTTTCAGCTACACTCAAATCATTCTATGAGACTTTTCTTTTTATTTAATGAGAGATGAAAGATGCAAATAATTGCTGAGTGGCATTCCCATCATCTATCATCGGTGCTTCTTTCATCAGTATGACAGGACCTCGGATGCCCAGAGAGAAAATGAAAAATTGTTTATTGAGATAAAGAGCATGCTGGAAAATAGAATTACTGAAATATACCTTTAATGAACAATCATTAGACATTTGAGAATAGACAGCATTGCTAGAACAAGAAAATGCCGAAGCTTTAACAAAAAATATTGTGAACCAGTCATAATGGAGCGTTTTTTCTCCCCATACCATCATGCAAATACAGAAAAAAGAAATACTTATCACATATGCAAAATAGCATCCCATATCTAGGATCTCTAGCCCATGATTATTGGCTACTGCTATCAGAATAAAGACTAATGCTTGGAGGTAGAATTGGGAAAGTTAGTCTGAATGACATCACATGATTACCACAGACACAAATGAATTGCCAAGGAAGAAGGTCTAGGGAAAACAGATCTGTATCTATTCAGGAAAGCTGACGATATTTATCCCCTCAACCCAATTGCATTCTAAATAACCATTAGTGGTAATAATGACAGACACCTTTGTGACTCAAAGGAAGTAATAGGGTAAAACACAAGGCCCAATGGAATTGTCTGTTTCTTTCTGCATATATGTTTTCTGCCTGATAGACTTAGTTATTACGCCAAGAAGCAACATTATGTATAAAATGATTTCAGCTTTGGCTTCCCTCTCTTGTTTTCCTTTTAGAACACATTATATCACCAGGGTATGAAGACCTTCAGCTTGGCAGAACAAAACAAGTGATTTTTTCTTTTGTAAATATTTGTTCGATTACCTAAACATTTTGCTTCATTTCCCAGGGGACTAGGTTTCATTTACTTACCCACCATCATTCTGTATCAGAAAAATACTGAAGTTTCAACTGTGTGGCACTGCCGGTTTGTTATAAGGAACAGTGAAAGTCTGTCTCTGAGGATATATCTGTGACAAGCATCAGGGAGGAAAGAGCATGTGGAGTATTTTTGTCATTCAATATCATCTTCATTATAACTATCATCTATACTTACTGGTCTTCTGTAAGAATCTTTCCCACACATGCACACACACATTTCAATAATTTCTTCATACACTACCAATAAAGAAACATATCCATATTGTGTCCTTACAACATCCATATAACTTTTGAATAAGGAACCATAGACAATACTCTCCTTCAGCAAATTAAAAAATAGATTATCAGGTGGGGAACGAACAGGTTCTCTCTGGTTCTATACGAGACTTCTCAAGTGACCTTGGGGAAGCCGCCTATAACAGATAGAGATCCTGTCACTACTGCAGTCCTTATTGCCTTCCTGTCTCCCTCTGTGAGGGATTTCTTCTTGCTGGCTCTATTTCTCTTCTGTGAAACACAGGTACAGCTCACCCACCTTTGAAAACTACAGATGGGCAACACAAAATAGATGGAAAAAAAATAATTCTCAGTTATTTGCAATATTGTATTCAAGAAGAGCTTTACTAATGCTTTATCTACTTTGTTGTATGTCATCCAGAGGAAGCTGACATCCAGTTTGCTCAGAATGAGCAACAAAAATCCACGGATATCTGCTTTATTTCAAATGTAAGACATGCATTGTTATTGAACTACAGCCCAAAGAAAACTCACTTATGTTAATAGAAAGGCCGTTCTTTATTGCAGTATAAGTTTGTGTGGATATTATTTATGACATAAACTCAATTGGAGAAGTATAACGGAGGTATATCTATTTGATTAGGGGTGGATTTTAAAAAAGCTTTTTAAGGCTTTTTGATTTTCAAAGTATTTTATAAGAACAGACTAATAGTGAGTCTATGAAACATCTGAGAATCATTTTTATTCTTAGGTTCTCATGAAGGGCTGTCCTTCGGACACACCTTATGGCATAAGGGAGCAGAACACAGAGGCTCTAAGTTGCTGGCAAAGAGTTTTACTATGATACTGCATCTATGACAGTATACTTCAACTCTTAATAGATTTATGAAGTGGTAAATATATTCATCTATCAATTATTTGAATGAGGCTATATTAATAGAGTTTTCCTGTTTATGGGTCCTTAACTGCTTTGTTATCTGTGATTTTCACAGGTCTAGTGGACAATATCTTAAGCACTTCCAAGCCACCTAGGCAGGATCTTTTATCAGTTTTCCATTGATCGAAATGTGAGCAATCTTTTTGCTAAGGACAGCAACAAAGATGAAAACAACCTGTCTAACAACTGTCTTAATGGTTTAAAAGGCTTATGCATTACAATTTCTATATCTACATTTTTTTCTCCTCTGACTCCCAGCCTCTTCAATTCTCTTCGGAAGAAGCAAGACTACTTGTTATGATCTTTCAGAGGGAAAAAAGGAGAAACATCTGTTAATATTACATAAGTGAAAAATCTCAAGTAGTTGTAAATTCAACAGGAACTTAGTTATTGAATCTACTTCAAGAATTCAGATAATATAAGATATCTTGTTGGAAATTCACAAGTCACTAGTTCCCACTCAGGAAATTTTCTACTTATCACTGAGTGAGTCTAACTCAAGAACTATATTTTTAATTAGGCAATTTTGCCATGAATTCATAACATCTGATTACTTTTACTAATGCCTAGCTCCCAAAGTCAAGATTTCTTTCATCAAAGGGTATGTTTTCACACCAAAACTGCAAGACAAGTGATTGCAACTGCATCTATATTTTTATTCCTTTTAAAAAAGGAATTTCTTGTGATTCTTGTAATCAGTTATAAAGGTTTTAGGTTTCATGGGCCTGAGGTAACAAAAACAATTATTTTGTATAGACCTTATAGAAGAATACTTTAACAGAAAATATACAATTAATATTTTTATGGTTTCAGCAAGGAGTGGAGCTTGATGAAATGGATATTGTCTGCCCATAATAACCTCTTAACTTACTTTGTGACATGATATCCTTTCTCAAATGTTACTGCAGAGCAACAATGGAAACTGGATTTGATCATAAAAGTACTATTATAGCCTAACTATATCATCTACTGGGATATACTTACTGTGTACGAAAGGAAAGAGAAAATCAAAAAGGGGATGAGTGGTAAGTTTGGCACAGGGGCAAATCTATTTTCTTAAGAAGAGAGAGAAAATACATAGTAAAATTTACAAGAATTTTCATTTTAAATTATGAAAGCACTCATTGAAAGCAGTATAGCAGGTTCTGCCCTTATATATACCACTCACTTACCAAGTAATATTATATATATGAACTACAGAGATCTTGAGGATACCTTTAAGTTGTCTACCTTTATAACAAAATATGAAATGGAAATTGATTCTGTTACAGCACATTTGATACAAAATTACAGTAAATTAGAGTTAGAAACAAGCAAAATACCTCACATGTGGCAACACGTGGGATCCTCAGATAAATTATTTACTTTGTTTTGTAGTACTGAAGAGTAAGGCTATACTGCACATATTCCAAATCTCAGATTGCATTATTCTGAAAAAAAAAAAAAAAAAATTCAAGTATTTTCCTTACAAGAGGGTGAAAAGGTGTAGTGATCAAAATTACTCAAACAAGATAGAAATTCTGTAAGTTTTATTATGTATCATCTGTGTAGATTTTATTTTTTGTTCAGAACTTACATGTAGTGTATATCGTACCTTACATTTGTAGTATCGTGTTTAAATCAGTTTCTCCTAAGAGCATCAACATATAAAGTAAAGAATGCTAACTCATTTTTTTAACTTTCCTTTTCTCATTCGAATGATTTTATCTTAATTTTTCAAAAAACAAGCAGAAAGCATGTATTCTTTCCTAGCAACAATCATGTAGGTGCTTCAATAGCTAAATACGCTAAAGCATACTCAGGGAAATATTTTCCAACAGGAAAGATGGGATGATCAGTACAATGAAATTAGAATGAATTCAGATAACAAGATACTAAGTCTGGTCTAATAGAAGTAAATATTATTTGTAATATTGTAATAAAATTAAAGACTATTAGTTTTTAATCGCAACCCTCCTTTGGCAAGCAAAAAAAGAAAACCTTATTATTGGTTTCCTTGTTTATTATCTCTCAGCAACTGATTTTCATATCAAGAAGTGCTTATTTCACATACAAAAACATACTTCCTGACTTCAAACCCTCTCCACATCCAGTAATTTTTCTGTTCCAAGTCACAAAAAATATTGCAAATGTACAGTTATTGGAGTTATACTTCCAGCATCAGCAGTCATTCCACTGCCTGTCTAGACAAGAGAAGTAGCTGTCAGTGGATAAATCAGACAATGTTAATTTCCTAATCTAAATCATAACCTGGAAGAGGTTTGGGGTTTTTTTTCCTCTCCACCATCACCTCAGAAATTTAGTTTCCTGGTACTAACTCGGTTAGCCGATGAAAACAATCCAAGTAATCCTGGTGATTTGAGAGAAATGTTTAAACCTGGTTCAGTTTCAGTTTTGTTGGTTTTCTTTATAGTCAAATGACTAACCATTTATTCCTGATGGATAAAAATCCAATATAGTTCTGTAAATTAATTAAACAAGTAAAAAATTGTTATCATGAAAAGGGTTCACAAAATTTAGATGATACTTTGTCTGCACTCTAGCTCGCTTTCAAAATGGATCTTTAAGGTGACCTTCAACTGGCTTTGATGGATTTCTCCCATAAAAAGAAGACTTCAGAAACATTCTTTTGAAATTCTGTTTTAATATTGCCAAGACTGAATGCAAATAAAGTATTACTTCTAATAGTCAGAATCTGTATTCCTTTAAAAGGTAAAATTTTTACCTAATATATTATTTAGATGTTTGATGAGAACAAGACTATTCCTTGTAAAATGAAAATGGCTGTAAAGACCACAGTGAATCTTTTTCATCTACTTATTCTTAAATATTTCTTGAGGGAACTAAAGTTGCAATTATAGTCAGCATTGATCTCAATTTGTCACAACTGTTTTGTGAACTATTTAGATAAAGAATAGGTTAATTTTCTTCTTTAATTTTGAAATAGCATGCAAAATATATACCTGCAATTGTTTTCAAAGTTATATCAAACTACTGTATCCTGCTACATCTTAAAAACTTTTCTCCTTCTTTTGGTTTAAACATCCAGAGAACAGATTTTGTTCAACAAATTTCACATCAGAGATTAATTCATCATCAACGATTCAGATGAAATACTTCTGGAGTAAAAGAAAGCCAAAGACAAAGGATTTCATTTGAACTGTAAGTGAACCAAACTGCTGGCTTTTAAAGACAAAAAAGGTTTTAAGGTTGAAAGTTGTTTAAAGGTTGTAAGTGAACTTTCAAACTGAAGAGCGAGAAAAAGCTAAGGTGTAAAAAAGAGCATATCTTTTACAGAGAAAGCCATACAAATTCTCTAAGTCATGAAGGATAAGGAATAGTCAGATAAGAAACTCTGGACTGTCACTTAAATGGGATACTAAGAGGACCAAAAAGTTTACTCTAAGAGCAGTGGTAAAAAAAACTAAGAAATAGGAGGCCAAAAAGGAAAATCTAGAAGAGAACAAATAAACGTAATGGAAACTCGATGGAAGAACACTGTCACACAGAAATATCAAGGTTAAAAACAAGAAAGAGAGAGTACACTGTGCCAGTAATGAAACACACTGTTTTAAAAGGCTGATCCTATTCTGACAGGAGCAGAGAAATTATCTTTATGCAACTCTACATACCTACTCACATTTGAGGTTAAAATTCAAAGGTTTAGGGAAGGGCTACAAGCTACAGAAAGGCTTCTGGGTGAGGAAGAAATAAATTTATACTCTTTAGATCAGACAAGCAACAAGAGTGTTTTGTGCAATCTGAAGTGGCAGGGACCACAGTGCTAGAGTGGGCTTGCTACTGATGCCCTTCCTGAGGACAAAGAACTGAGAGAAAGACAGCAGCCAGGCCCAAAACCAACAGAAAGAGAAAATTATTCGTGTAATAGGATGTTAGAGAGAGAATACACAGGCTCACGGAAGAAAATTATATTGACAGCTACTGAATAGATGCCGATAACAACTAGGTCTAGGGGAGTATTAAAAGAAGTATGTCTGCCTGATTTTACTTCTCCCCTATGAGATGCTCATGACCACTGTTAGAAACAGGGTATTAGGGAAACTGCTCTTTTGATCCATCTTAGTAGAGGTGATTTTCCAATTGCAATTTGAGGAGCATTTTATTCACAATTAGGTACTGGTTGTATGTCTTTCATTGCTGGTCTCACAGGATATTACATCTGCTTCTTGGATGAACCCCAAAACTGAAAGAATCCTTATGAAATCTGCTTCCAATGTCAACTTCAAGTACGTACGTAAATATAGATGTGCACATTATTGTGAACAAAATGTTGCTCCCACAAGAAATAAACATGCCCACACTTTGTGCATCAACAGCATATGAAGCTTCTTAAACAAAGGTTTATTCTGTCAAGATTTTTGTCTGTTTCTATTCCTCTGAATCTTACTCCATGAGAGACAATAGGATATGAAATACATACGTCACTCTGCTTTGTACCAACTTTAATTTATTGTTGCTAGATACAACAAAATTATAATGCAGGACAAAATTATTCTTGTTGTCTTTACTCTTCCTGAGCCTATCTAACCTACATCTGATTTAGTATTAATATAAAATACTTGATTTAGAAATCAGTATTTCATTACACTGTTGGTCATTCCATACAACAGCTCCAATCTTTGGAGGACATAGAGCAAATTCTGTCCTCCAAAGACTGTATGAATCACAAGACAGTTGCTACAATTTACTCATTTTTGTTAAACACAATTGTAATTATTAGCTTTATGCTGCATCATTTGTCTCATTTTAGCATTAAATACAGACAGCAGCCATATAATTCTCCTGTCACAGTTTAAATTTTTAATTTTACTGGCTATATAAACAACTTTTATTAAAGAGTCACCAAAAGAGACAGCAAGCATGCTTTTTAGTTCCAAAGATTAGTACTAGCTATACTGCTTGCAAAAACACTAAATGGTGACATCCAGCATTATTATAGTCAGCAGCTAGAACAGAAGGATCCAAATGATCCAACTAGAAGACTGGCAGCTGCAGCTAGATAGATGTCTATTTCATCTCTTTGTATTACAAAATAGTACTTGATGTAAGCCTTTCCCAGCTGCATGTATTTTTTATACCACTCCACTTTTTGCATTTGCATTACCGGCAAAGAAAATTCATTACTCTCCCTAAAACACCTGAGAGGTGTACTAGTATCCCTTCAATAGCTGTTATTCAACCATAAAGGAAAAATGAGGAAAACAAATGAAATCTCATAGCTAGGCCACTTAGCCAGCAAATAATCTATTGTTTTACATCATGACTGCAGACATTTCATGTCAAGTGTATCATCTATCTACAACACTGAACCCCACCACCTCAGCCCAAGAGCCACTGCAGTTTCTCACAAAACCTTTGGGCCAATTTTCCTTTTAATCTGACTCCACCAATACTTCTTTACTTGCTCATGAGTTTCCTAGATGGACCTAGACTTCTGTAATCATATGAAAGAATAGATGCATACAACAAAACTGGAGTCTTGCCAGTAAAAACAAGTCAATTTAGTGATCACAAACTTATTCGCAGCCGCATCAAATTCTCCATTTCATATACATTACCTGCTAGCTCTCTTTTGCTCCTTCTGCCGATAACTTTTCTCCCACTTCTTTTTACTGCCTCAATTTTTTCCTGAGTCTTTCCTCAGATCTCCATTTCATCTCCGTGTCATCATGGGAGAGAGTCACTTCAGATTTATCCTTACTGAGGAATTATTTCTGAATTTCCCAGAAAAAAATAATTCCAGTGCAATTATTGACAAGCTTTCCATCACAGGGCCGCCTATCCATATGCCCTCATGTTTGAATGTTTTGATCACCAAAAATCACAGTTAGCACTGTTTTAACATCTGTTCCTTTGGAAAACTGCTGTCTTTTTGAAGACACTGTTGAAAACCAAGAGAAACTGGTATAACACTATAAATGAGAGGATTAAGAGGGGGCACTGAAATGTAAACTGTGCTAATAATGCTATAAATCAAAATAATGCAATGCTGGCTTCTGGTACTGAGGTATTAGAAGGAATAAATTCCCTCTAAGTCACTGTAATGGGGCAAATGCATCAACATAATCTTGCTGCTACTATACAATCAGCCACAGAAATAACTGCAGACAATTTACTCCTCCAACCTTTCTGACTTCTTGCTACTATAAAAGCCCTGTAGTTTTGCCCTTTTCAGACTCCAGTTCTTGACTGCTCTTCTACAGATGACTTATTCTCTCTCTTTCTCTAACAGAATCTTTTATTTATATGCAAGAGGATCCATTACAACAACTTGGAACAAAGCCTGATTTTGTCAAGTAGTTGATTTAAAGGATTTGCATTTCTAAACATTCTGTATGCATTTTAATGCATTTAAATAAGAAAACCATCTGTGCATTTCTTTCTTTATTTGAAACTATGCTTGGCAAACAATCATTACAATTATAAGTAGCATACCATTAAGCATATGGTTAAATGACAACGTAGTTTCTTATTTCAAGATCAATGCACTTGAAAGCACTATTTTGTTTAATATTGAAATTCATAAATCAAAGTTTTATAATAATAAAAGACATCTACCTATAAAATAATGCTGCTTTGCCTCAGAAGAAAATATATAACCATTGTGTCTAGAGGTTTAGAATTATGCATAAACTTAAATTCTTGGCACAGTTCAACATCCCACTTGCCTCTTGCTACAGGAAACATTTGTTAAATTCTCACAATCTCAGAAATTGTGCCCAGAAAATATTTACATTTCTATATGAACTTGAGGAGATCACATCTGAGCTGCAATATGTGTTACTGAAGCTTTTGCCAGCCCATAATGAAATGTCACAGTCCCCAGATGAACGATATTGCATGAATGTATGCAATATCCCACTTCCTCTCAATTTTCTTTTACTCCTAGGATATGAGACAAAACACAGGCAGAAGACCAGGCCTGATTATAGAAAAAATAAACTCATATACAAAATTAAGCAATTTATAGTCTTAGGTCCCCTTTACCATTTATTCGTTTTCAGTTTTATTATGGAAGATGGTAAAGTCTGCCTTTCCTGTAAAAAATATGCACATATAAAAAGCCTAATTGTTCATTATCTCTTAAGTTTTCAAAAAGTTGCTGCATTTAGGACTAAAAATCAATTTCATGAAGCTGTTTGACCAGCAAATTCATCCTGGGGCCTCATATTTAAACTACATTCTCTCTTGCTCCAGTATCACTCTCAGGCTAATATTTTCTATTAAAAACTGGATGGGTGATACATGAGCTGAAAATTTCCAGCAAACTGTGTCAATGACATATTTACTGAGCAGAATTAAGAAAACATATAGAAGTAGGAGAAGAAAATGGATTTGACTGTCTAGTCTGTTACCTTTACAGGATAGCATCATATTTTCTTTATTACAATTTCATATGTAAAAATCAAAATATATTAACAGAAATAGATGTAGAAAATTTACTTTGGACAGTGATGAGCAAATCCTGCTGTAAAGCAGTTCTTTATGTTTTATCTCAGTGAGGGTGGGTAGCAACAGCCCTCAAGCTGTCACCTTCAAACTGTCAGGGAAAAATGTCTGTGAGAATAAAAACATTAGGTGGTTACAAAGGTGAAAGAAAGTGATATATTTGAACCTTTTTTGTCCTGGAACTGCAATTAGATAATACACACCTGCCACAATCATGAAAGCTGCAGGGAGACTATGGAGTTTTAAAAGAGCCAGCTGGAGACATCAAGTAACGTGAACAACACATACACTTGTTTATTAGTTACTAGGAACAAGCTACTGAAGAAAAAAAAAAATTAGATCATGTTCTCCTTTTGTATCATTTGTCAGAAGAGTTGAATTCACAGCTGATATAAAGCAGAGGTAGTGCTTTGCACATTTATGATTTAAAAGCTGGTGTGGTGACTGGCAGTTGCAGTTTTCCGTTAACCCAATGAACAGGAACAGCCTTGGGCACAAGCAGACTTTCCTTTATGAGGTGTTTGTACAAAGAGAGCAAGTGAAAACTTTTTTCCAAGATCAATGCGTGAGAGCGTGGCCCAGTCATCTCAACATTCAAGTGAATTGATATAGTTTAATTCCTTTTACTTACTTTTTCTATGCTCTATTGGAAAATCAAGCCTTTATGTTTTCTTCACTCTTGCTCTAATCAATGTTTTAAACTTACCAAGCTATACGGAAAATCAATTTTTTATTTATACCAGCATGAAGCCAAGGTACTGGCCAAATCAATTTTTCCTCCTTATTTGTCCCCTGAAAATATATTTATTTTTATTAGTGGAGTATTCTCAGCAGGAAAACCTCAGAGAAGCCACCCTCAGCCTTCACTATAGCCACTAGACAAGTGTTCGCCTCTGGCATGCAAATCATGGGTTCAGATCATGACTAATTCCACTACACATCCTAATCTAACAGAACTCCACTATGATGTTTAATTAGAGACATAGTTTACTAAGATCTGCATAAGCATAACAAATGAACTTCACAATATTTGCCTTGTTTTTACTGTAATCTTGTTCTCCTTATGCACTGTAGCTGTTTTTCGCTTTCATTTGTGCTAAGTTACTGAACGCTTCTCTCTCACTGATCACAAAATCATCAGAATAGTGCAGACACAGATAGTGGGAGATGGTATAGTTTTCATGACCTGTCAAGTAGATACACTGGAGAAGCAACCACATAATTGTCTGTTCTATCATTCACTTTGTCTTCTTTTCTAATCCCCTTATATGATGTTTTAATTTCTTTCTTTGGTAAATTCTGTTTTGTTGCCTAAAAAAGTTCTACGTATATGTTTCCATAGGTCTAGTTTTAGTCCTGGCATCACTAACGCATTCTTCTTTTCACAGCATACAGTGTTTTTCTTAAATTCTTTGCATTCTTTATGTCTTCTTCTGTTGTTGTTTCCACTTTTCACATAGTTGTTGCATTTATTGTTGTATAAGTTGGTCTAGTGATTTTACACTATGTTTAGTCAGAACTGCTTCTTATGTTGGATAGATATTTATATGAACCAAGATATTTATTGCTGAGTTCTTTCTATTTCACTCAAGTTCATTCCAGTGCACCAAGAGCTTTCAGATCCTTGTTTTGTTTATTTTCACAGATAATTATTGCATAAAATCTTAAGGCTAAATTAATTCAGTACTAGTAATGCC
Source organism: Cuculus canorus (assembly GCF_017976375.1). NCBI lineage: Eukaryota > Metazoa > Chordata > Aves > Cuculiformes > Cuculidae > Cuculus > Cuculus canorus. The sequence goes on from NC_071402.1 coordinate 74,336,796, forward strand.
CTGAATCCAAGACACCACCCAGAGGTCCCATCTCCCCAACTCCAATACTGTTTTCTTAGTAGATATTGATCATATCACTTTCTATTAAGAACTAACTTGACTTTAATTCAGTATTCATTATTTCATCATCTCCAACACTGACAAATAACAAAGTCGTGCCCTTTGGATGAGCCAGGCAGGAGAAGTAGCCTTTGAGATTCTCTGCACAAGTGCAACTTCCTAGCCTAGGATGCAGGAAGCAGGAGATTCGTGGCATAAAGCAATGATCCAGAAATTTCTCTTCTGACTTTTGTTCCACAGGTATTATTATGGCAAAAGTAGAGTCAACAAAGATGCTCAATAGCTGGAATTAAAGTCTCTTCTGCATAGCTAGAATAAAAAGTTTCTAAACGAACAATGGATGAGTCCTTCTGGGAAGATTTTACGTAAAGGGTAAATTACAACAGTTTAGACTCCTTCAGGCTAATCTCTAATTTTGGTCATTAGTCCTTCTCTGCTGTAATGCAAGCCATAATAGATTCAATCACTTTACTCTTTTAATTATACACGTCTAATGAATATTACTGGGCTTTGTTTCCCTCTTGTATTCTGTCTTTCTGAAATATTACATGACCTGAGCTTACAATCTCAATGATCGATCTTTAATGATCTGTAGGCAATGAGCCTCATAACTTCCTCTTGCCAAATAAGCTTTAATTTTAGACAATTTTATTGCTCCTTAGCATTATAAACACATTCATGTCTCTTGTTTAGAAGAGTTTCCTTTCTTGGTGCTTTATCCATCTCTCATCCATTGAATTTCTGCAGCTATAATTGCTTTTTCAGTCTAAAGAATACCCAACTAGAATACCCTTTGGAATACCCTAAAGAGCAGATGAGCAGGTCAGCAGGCTGACTCATGCAAGTCATTCAAAAGCACATGGTATATGGATGATGTTTTACAATACTTAAAAATATCTTGCAATGGAATGAGAACATCACTAACTGTTCTTAGCTGGTGTAAGGGTCTATCTGCTCCAAAAGAAACATAAGGATCTTCCTTTATCGCTGCACATTGAAAGCTTCTAAAGGGCTTTCCTTTTCATGCCTCAGACTGGGAAAGGCTGTTTCTCTAGAAAGGTTTCCTCCTTAAAATTAGTTTATTTCCTTGCCTACCCAGACCACAGATCCTGAGATATTTGCTTCAACGTATCACCTTCAGTTATTTGGAAAAAATAATTTGTGATTAGGACAGGTGGAGTTTAAAAAAGATAAATAGAATTGTCCCAAGGCTGAAATGGCTAGAGAGGATGAAACACTATAAACATTTCTGGTTTGAGCTGATAGACGTTTCTGACTTGCTGATAGTTACATTGAGTATACAGTAGGAAATCAATATCCCAGTATATTGTGGACTCTACGGCTAGATATAATTCTATTATACTTGCAATGGAACTCATTCAATCTGTTAATTATGCCAGATATTGGGTTCAAGTAATAGGGCAGAACATCTGTCCCTCTGAGTACTCTTAACTAGGAACTATACTTTAGGGGTGGGTGGGAAGTGAGAAAATACTACTGACTATCCAAACCAGTAAGGTGGTGAGAAGGGAACAAAAAGACATAGGGACCAATGCATCATGTAAGTTTTCAGGGAAGACTTTGCCTTCTAGAGTGGAGAATTTTGTCTGTCCTTTCTATGTAAACTAATGACACACATGCATAGTCTGGTCTAATCTGCAATATTCTATCATCTCATCTGCTACAGAGTGTTGACCTGTACTGTTTACTTGTCTCATAGTCAGCTGTATCACTGACAAAATGTAATACCAACACTGACAGAACTTACCTTAGGAGTTTTCCTGGCAGATATTCAACATACTCCTACACTATCATGCAAAAGAATTGTAGGGTGTACTCTTGGCTTCCTGGATACCATCAACAGGACAGAGAAGCTAATAACCAGATACTCATTTAAGTTCTTTAAGCAGATCTTTGAAAGGACTAATTCTGCAACTGTTCAGTTAGAGAAACAGACTTCACTGAATATGTCTGCCCACAGAATCCTAAAGAAAGGCTTAAGAATATATGCAACAACAACAGTCTGTCTTTTCAATGCAAAATTGCAGCACTGACTTTCCTCAGCATCAATACTTGCATACACAGGACAAAAAAGGAGTAAGAAACATAGAAATATTGCTGACTCGATATTGCCAGATGTCAGGTATGTTCTGCTAGACAGGGAGTGAAGGATGCAAGAAGAAAAATCTCTTTTATATATCTCAATAATTTAAAAGCCTGTTCCTGTTAGCAACCTCTCAGAGACTGCAGTGCAGTGAAGAAGCTGTCACCCAGAGATAGCTGGTGAGAAGTCTGTTTGTTTCGGAACCACAAATATTTTGATGATGTAGGTATACACCATCATCTATCAGTGGCACTGTAGAACTATCACAACCTACTGTTTGCTCTGATCCCACCTGCAGCCCTGAATCCAGAACTCTCTGCTGTCTTGCCAACACAACCTTCTCTGATCTGTGCTGGTGTAGGTAGGCATAGTAGTATGGCAAAAATGTACAATGAAAAGCACCATTCATCCTGATATCGGTACCCATGAATAGAACTGCTGCCTTCTTTTGGACAATGAACATACATCAGGTTAAAGCTGTGCCTGGATTCATGCCACACAAGAACTTTTTACAAAAGAAAACACTAAAAATTGTAGTAAATCATGATAAAGTGAAATCCAAGAGAAAATAGTAAGAATCACCTTTGGCTTTAAGACACAGTATTTATCTTGAAGTCAAATCAGTGAGAAATATTGATCAAAACCAAAACTAGATTAATCTAATCGATTTTACATATTTATATCAGATAGCAATAAATCATGCATATGCACGCAAGACTTTAATTCAAGTACTCTTTTTAATCTAAATAAAAAGCTTGTATATTTAGATATAACTATACAATTATATAGAGAAAGGCTAACTTTATCTGTGGGAAAGAAGACCTACTATCTATTCTTTTGTAAACTTTATATTAGACCCAAACAGCAGAAGAGCAGGATGTAGTCAGTTACCTTACTTTACAAGTCAAGTTCACTAGAGTTTAAATTACTATGCTATTTTTGTGAACCACCCTCTTTACTGTCTACCACTTAACATTACTACTTAATAAACAAGTTTAGGAAGCAAGAAACTCATTCTTATACATGAGTTAGGTGAAAAAGTCCCTAGAGATGGTTTCATTAATCCAGTCGGGCAACTTTAAAGAAAACTTCATGCATTCCTTTAACAGATTGCATGGGAACACACTTTCTGTTATCTCCAGTATCAACATCATCCCTCCCTTCTACATGACTTCAAGAACACGCACTGGAGGCTGAAGTAATTGATTCATTTAATTATCTGAATTCAGAGTCACCTCTTCCAGTGGATCCTTACAATTCATACTAGTAGGTGTCAGATCTCAGCCAACTGAACCTCATCCTGTTCAAAGGCTTTGTAAAATAAACTTGAGCTATTTACTGTATGCTTGATCCTCTGTGCAGGGAAAATGAACATCACCATTACACTGAAAACGCTGCAGTTGTATTTTTATTGTAGATTTCCTATGGGGTTTAATATATCATATCAAATACAATCAGGTATTTATAGACAAAGATTTAAGTAAAATCTCAAGATCTTAAAAAATGGGCAGTTACTGAGGGCTTACTCATTAAAAGGACTTAGAAAAATAAAGACTGACACTTTGGCATCAGAAAATTACCACAAATATCCCAGCATTTGTCAATAATGCTAGATGGTTCCACATGGTCAATAGCCCTAAACACTACCCATGGGATTAAAATATGCGAGTACTGAAGGCTGGGATCAGTTTCTATCCAAAAACAGGTCTGACTCCAAACTTGGATTAAAACTCAGTTCACGGACTTCCAGGGAACCAAGTTTTTCAAGAGGCTTCAGGAACTCACCAGATCATTCTGCATGATGTTCCTCCCCATATAGTAGATTTAGTATGGGATGATAAACAGCAAGTCTACTACAATGTAATGGTTTCAGAACTACAGAGAGTATTTTACCTGCTTCAGGAAATGCAGATGCTGAGGCTATCATTTCAGTGGCTGCACTGCAGTGGCCTTTCTTAGTCAGTGGCAATCGCCCCTGGTGTGTGCCATGTCACCGTCAACTCCCTTCTCAGACCCAAACCACCAGCCAGGTACCACCCTGGCCTCATCCCTGTGGCTGTCATCAGGCCTGATGGCAGTCCTCTGCCTGGGTCTTACAAGGCTGGGGACAGGAGACTAGCGCCTGCCCCTGTGATGAACCTTGGCTCCCCCACTGACTGAAACCGACTGCCAAAGGAGAAAGTCTCCCATCAAAACACAAAAATTGTTCCTCAGGACAAAGGAAGAGGTTTTCTGATGTGTTTAATCTGTGTCTAAGGCAGCCTAATGAGTCTAATCAAAAAGTACCTGGTTCAGTCTGTGTTTTCCTTAGCAGCTGTGGCCAATAGCTGCTCCATAGCTGTTACCTTCTCAAAGTCACAAATATTAGCTCTCTCAGCATCTTCTGTGTCACCACAGAATGATTTTCTTCACAGCTGTAAGGGGACATCTTTACAAAATCACTCTTTGATCACTCTTAAGATTTTATAGAAAAAACTGAACTCACATTCCTAGTCCTGTGTAAAATATAGAATAATTTTTCTTCCTGAGGCTGGATATTGATACCTTATGTGAAGCTGAAATAATGTGTGGCAACAATGATCCTGATACATCTTATTTCTTACAACAAACGTGTGTATGTTTCCCATATTCAACTATGTAGCTGTGTTGACTTCTTTTATTCACTAATCTCAAATCTGAATTCAAAGTGGTTAGTTGTAGAGCTGTGTGTTCACTTCTGCAATTTAAAGCAGGATTAGTAAACAAATATATCTTGCTTTTTGTGCCCGCTTGTCTCTCTGCAGTCTTTCTTCTTTACTGAATGATAATCCTCTCACTTTCTCATTCAATGCATATTTCTTGTCAAGCATTATTGTCAGATTTCAGGGAAAAAAATCTTTGCAATTTTTGGCACTAGAGATATGTCAAAATTGTATATTCTGATATATTTTTAGTCAGATAAAAATGCTACATATTTTTAATTGATATGGGAAGCAAAACAACTTTTATTATAAAAATTTAAAAAAATCTCTAACACACACCCTGAAAGCCTGGTCAATAAGTGTCTTCAAGAACATAAATCTAGAATGAATTTAGCTTTTATTTGAGCTTTCCGGTTCACTTCTACTACAGATTTTCCAAGCAACAACTAGTGGAAACCTAACTAGACACTACAGTAGTAGTCCAAGTACCTACAGATGTCACCTGCTGGAGCATGAACAGTTTTCAGTTAACATTGCCCTATAGGAAAAAGAACATTCTCCTGATTGAATTGTCTTCTATGAAAATCTTCTAAAAGAAAACACACTAGAACAATTAATTGTCTTGTGTGGATAAAAAACACTTAAAGTATCTAGAAGAACAATCTTCAACTACTAGCTGAATAATTTCTTGAAGGTATCTATAAAAGCCTTGACCTAGATAATTTTTGTCAACTCTCTCTACTTTGCATAGAAAACCTTGCATGACATTACATGCCTTTCTATGCAATATTTTTCATATCCTGTGTTACATAAATCACAAGGCACAGTGACCATTTTAATATTTCGGCTTTGTTCCTTATCAACATTGAAGAACCATTCGCCCATAGCTGCTGCTAATAATTCAGTGTTTAGTAGCTCTTTCTAGCCTGCTGGTACCTGACATTTTACCTGCAATGAAGTACTGCAAGACAGTGCGGCCACCCAAGGGAACTGAGTCGATCATAGCAGAACGTGCAATTATGCTGCCTCCAATCACAGGTAACATTGGAAATCCAGTACTTCCTCATAACCTCCTGGTATGCTATATGACAGCCCTCAGAAACTGTTCTACTTAAGTCAATGAGCAATCCATAAAGTTCTTAAAAAGGAACAACTATGCAGTCATCCCAATATGCTCACTCACCCGCTCCCAGGAGGAGCCAAATAAGTGTCAAAGAATCTCCTCTAATTCCCTTTGCAAGTTATACCCAGCTGCAGTCAGAGCTATAAATAGGACAAAGAATATAATCAAAACCCAAACAAACTCCATGTAAATTTAGATATGTACAGAAGTATAAAACATTATTCTACCAAAGAGAATCCTAGAGTTATGGGTCTGCTCAGTTGTACATGGTGTGGCATGCTGTCGCTGAAGACAGTATAATAGTGGGGGAAAAAAGATGGATAGTCATTGAAATTTTTAAAAGCACTGAAGTCAGATCAATCTTGGTGAAGATGTCAAACCATCAAATTGAAAAAGAAAGGGACAGGTCAAATACAGGAGCCATATCCAGCTGTCAATTTTTAAGTTCCCTATAATAACAGCAGAATTTTCTTTATTTGCCCTAGGAACATAGTAATAAACTTGGTGATAGTTGTTGATGCTTATGTTCTTTCCTACATAACTGACTTATACAGAAATACAGTGTATGAAATCCATCTGAAAAATTCCTACTGCTTCACCTAGAGTTTTTTAGATTTAAAAATTTTTCTTGTCTGTTCACCATAGTTAAACTGGCGATTTCCAAAATACAAACCACCCATCAAAAATCTGAAAAAACAACAGTAATATTTGCTCCTGCCAAGAATAAGCTCTCTGCAGTAACAATTAGTTCTGCTCCCCATAGCAATTGCATTGTTAATAATCATAATCACCAATAAGAAAACACAGGGTTTTTGCAACTGCTATTTCATGGAAGATTAAGGCGCTGCTCCTTTGCATGTAAATGATTCCCACCTCCATTTTGATTGAGGTGTTTGCCCCTTCTTTCTGTTCACAATTTAAAACCTCAAAATTAAGTTTAGAGAAACTCAAGAAATGAATGGTGTGGGTCATCAAGGCCATCAGCTCCACAGTAAACTTTACCCCCCAAAAGATAAAAACTAGAGAAACCTGCAATGAGGTGGTATATAAGTGCGATTTGCAAATGCCCTTTAACTACTCGAGGACTTCATTGCAAGAAAGAGAAGTTGCATAAAAATGCAAATTTCCCCTTTCTTGTGGTTCCTTAATGAACAAACACATTTAAGTATCAAACACATCAGTTTACAAAGTAGGTTATCAAAGATTCATTCAAGAAAAAATATCATTTCATCTGAAGCAAGGTTCAAGAACATAAATCTCAGATTATAAAGAAGGTTGTTTTGAACAGTCTCACCTGTGCTACCTCTGAGTTCAAAGCTGATTTGGCTGCACTGTATATTGCTGTGAAATTGAAGCAGACAGTATCTTCAGACATCGATAAAAATAAACAAGAAATGTTATATCCACACATTGGAAAAAGTATTTGTAACTATGCTCATATAAAATCCCCTGTTACATGATCCCAGGAGACACAAAAACCTGGATTTATTTCAGAGGTGGTAATAGCATAAACTGTCATCCTGAGAGGCCATTAATAAGACCATCTGATTTATGTTCTACATATCACTCATTACTCCTGATTCTATCACCCATGGAGACAGCCTGTCTTCTCTCTAACTGCATGGTCTTTTCAATATTTCTTCACACAGGGCATTTTCTCACATTTTTTTTTTTATGTCAATTCCCTCCATTCCTAATGCTTCTGTTTGTTTTGCCTTTCTTTTGATTTAAGAAAGACTTGGAGAAGGCAGTAGCCTCAGGAGGGCATGCTATTGATTTATGAAATGGCAGTCTATCAGTTTGAGTTTGACCTGTAGCTTTGTGTTACAGGCTAGCAAACTCCTACACTGAGTCCAATTGCCCTGTCTAAAACAGAGTTTATATCCATTCAGCTGTCAAAGGTGGGACTACATCTTGTGGATACACCTCTGAACTACCTTTAAATGTCCTAGTTTGGTTGAAGAAAGTAGATTGGTTAAGCATAGGCTATGAAGTCCTCCCGAGAAGCTGTGTAAATAAATATTCAGGCAACTAAGCTAGTCTGAGCTCTGTGTTGCCATGGCTACACTGCCAGGAGTACCTGAACCAGCTCTTTCAAAGCAAGAGTGGTCAATATACATCAGCTGGAGTCACTGCAGCCCTGCTGTGTAGCCCTAACCCTCAGTTCAAACAGGAGCTGTACAGAAAGGATGACAGCAACCTCAGGTCTGTGTCCTTTGTTCTCTGTTCGGTAACACACAGCTAGAAAATACGAGGCTTTCATTTATCAAGTAAATTCTACACCGATTGAGCTCTCTGGAAAACAAAAGCCTCCATACAGCAATGAGGGCAGTTTATATACTCAGCAGACAATACAGAGTTTGTACACGTAGCATGGAGTGTTATGCTTTAAATACAGGTACCTGAGACTGTGCTGCTTTTTTGAAAATAGAGTCACACATTTAGATATATAAATAAGAAATTACTGACAATTTTAGACATCTACTTTCTGTAATATTTTTATTTCAACTGTAGTCTATGTAACAGATGTTAAATTCCCTAATTCTGACTCCTTTTTTCACTGTGAACTGTTTTATTGTTTTTCTTCTGAGATACATAACAGGGCCCAGGACAACCTCTGAAAATACCAGTGTGAAGAGAATAAGCTTAATTACAGTTATTTGTGTGGAACGTAACATTTAAGATTTTCTTCCTCAGTATGTATGATGAATTACTTACTGATAGTCCCAGTGCACAAGTAATTTATTACTTCCATATCTTTGCTGAGGAAAACTTAAAAAAAATCATTTTATTCAAGTGTAGCAATCTATTATTTAATGATAGCTTCTGCTTCTGTGATTTAGGTGTCTGCTAGAAAATAAACATTTGGAGGAAGTTCTTACTTGGAGGAAGGGCATCAGGATTAATTCCAGGCAAAGCACCAAGTTCTGAAAAATCCAATTTCTATCCATGGACAGTGACAATTAAAAATAAAAATTAAAAAAAAAATTAAAAGTCTAAATCCAAATAATTTCAAGTTACATTTTCTGGAGTGTATAAAAAGGTCTCATATTTTAACTGTCATGCAGGAGGGATACTTGAATTTATACTGTGATGTGAATAATTTTAGGACTCAAGACATAATGTGTTTTATTTTCAAACATTATGAAAATGCATGCAGACAGAGAGTAATTCAGGTGGACATAGCTCATAACTGAAAAATGAGAGATGACGATGACTGCATATTTGGTTCTGCAAAGTTGGGATAGTTGCATAATGATTCAGATCAAGAATGGATAGAAAACAGCCATTTGGGAACTAATCAGCTATCTATAGTGGTAACAAACAACATTGAAATACCCATTCAGTCAGGGGAAAAAACCAAAACACTATCCATTTTTGCTAAATCACCTACTTATTCTGCTTCTACAAATAGGATAATATGGCTATAAATATAAGGCTAATGTCATACTGTGCTGGTTCTTGCTAGTTTAGTGGGGAAAGAGTTAATTTTCACAAGCAGCTTGGAAGGGTCAAAACCAGGTAAGTTTACCACAACTGGCCAAAAGGATATTCAATATCATGACATCATGCCTAACATATAGGGGGGATAGTTAAATTGGGAGCAGGGGGCGGTGATCTTGAGACTGTGTTCATGATGTTGCATAGGCTGGTTGGTGGTTTTGTCTTTTCACAGCTGGGTTTTGTAGTGGCTCACCTGTGTGGCTGCAGAGCATGGCTGGGGGATTCTGAATCAGGAGCACACATGGTTGTCAGTTCCCAGTCAGTGTATGGTTTTGTATTGTGTATTACCTGTTTAGTATATTCTTTTATTGTTATTATTATTGCTGTGTTTTCTCTTCCTTTGCTGCTCTGTCAAACTCTCTTTATCCCAACCCACAAGTTGTACCTTTTCTTTTTCATTCCCCTCCTCATCTCACCAGACAGAGGGAAGGGAGAGAGAACAGAAGCCATGTTCTTTTGTTGCCAACACATACCTGTTGATATAATTCTGAATATGAGTGTAGTATCTAGAGACTCTAACTAAGAGGGAGGTACAGTTGTACTTGGATATTACACAAACACACTGTAAGACAGACTTCTGCGTAAGGACCTCAGCTGTATACAGGAGAGACAAAAGCTGGCAAGAAGTAAACATTAATGACTCCATTTTCAGAATGGACAATATGGCACACAAAGACTTAATGAATTGGTGTGTCCACTGTATAATATCAGAAGAAGTTAAGTATCAAACAACTTTGAAACTGCAGACTGAGATAACATGTCCTATTGTGCAGCTAAGTAAGTAAACAAATTATAACATACTGAACCTCAGTTGAGAGTTTAAGCTAAAGAACATACAAAATCTACCAAAACAAAAAACTCAAAAAACTCCCTGAAGTCCACCCCAAAATTCAGAAGGAACTTTTCTGAATTAATATTGTTATTTCATCAGTCATCTCCCTTATGCTTCAAAAGAGAACACTAATGACACACTAGTTGACATAGTACATTTTTATTTGTTTTGAATTAATTTGAGACAAGTAGTAAATGTTGGATTTTGTTTTGGTTTTGTAATTTTTGTATTCAAAGCATAAAACCATTATTTTTAAGTTGATGCACAATGGGAACACAATTTCTATTTAAAAAAACTGAGAAAAGAATACCCTCTTTCTATCATTGCTTTGAACTGATGGTTTAGGAAGGCAGCCTTGCAAATAAAAACAAAGCCTTTGAGATTAAAAGCTATCTTCAACTTCTGTTGAATGGAGCACAAACTGAATTTTAAAACCAAAGAGGTGAGGCTATGCAGCTATATTGGCAGCAAATCTAATTTTCAAGCTACCCTCAGGCACAAAGATCAGCAGAATATTTGAAAGGACTGAGCTAAGGATTATTGTTTGATCCCCATTTCAAGCCCTGAATATGCACTGTGGTTCATTCTATGTTGATAAACGTCTTTGTTCTCATAGGAAAAACTAGGCACTTTGCATTATGACTCCAAATGCCTTCCTTGAGATTAGGTGAGCTCACAAGGAAGAGGATAAAAATCAGGGAATGTCAAGACATGGAAAGGACAAAAAGAACAGCTGGAATACCATCTTCACTTTCATGCTGTGACTTCTCTTTGTTTTGTTATTACTATTGCTTCAATCAGAAGCACTAAGGAGATGAATTTAAAGTGTGTGAAAAAAAAACAAGTCAGTTCCCTTATCTACATTTGACAACAGGTAAAATGTAATGAAGCTGGGAAAGGGTAATAGATATAAGAGGAGGAAAAGTAGGAAAAGTTTAATACCTTAACTCCATAACTTTAGTAGGTATTTGTCCAGAGAAGAGCAACAAAACTGGTGAGGGAGCTGGAGAACAAGTCTTACGAGGAGCGGCTGAGAGAGTTGGGGTTGTTCAGCCTGGAGAAGAGGAGGCTGAGGGGAGACCTTATTACTCTCTCCAACTACCTGAAAGGAGGTTGTGGAGAGGAGGGAGCTGGCCTCTTCTCCCAAGTGACAGGGGACAGGACAAGGGGGAATGTCCTGAAGATCCACCAGGGGAGGTTCAGGCTGGATATCAGAAAAAAATTCTTCATGGAAAGAGTCATCGGGCACTGGAACAGGCTGCCCAGGGAGGTGGTCGAGTCTCCTTCCCTGGAGGTGTTTAAGGAACGGGTGGATGAAGTGCTTAGGGTCAAGGTTTAAGGGAGTGTTAGGAACGGTTGGACGCGATGATCCAGTGGGTCCTTTCCGACCTGGTGATTCAATGATTCTGTGATTTGCTTTTGTAAGTTTTTTGTCAGTAGTATATCCTCATTGCCTCCATGACATCTTGCATTTCCCTTTTGTACTTAATGGGGAAATGTAATCATTCCTCTCTCAAAATTGGCATGAAGGGAAGGGGAAGAAATGGGAAGGTCATCTTTACACTACATACCAGTGTTTTTGTAAAGTACTTTTTCAGTATTTCAAATTCGAATATTATGGGAGGGAATAAGAAAATTTCAGGTGTACTGCTCTCAGACCAATCTTGTGACAATAATTTCCATAGTGCCATTAGTTACAGCAAAATGTACAAATGAGAAGTTAGGCCTATCTAGTTTTCCTATACCTCAACAATTTTTTTTGAAAATGCATAAATAATCTTTCATTTTCCTTGCTTATTTTTACTAATGCTTCATTATACTTATTTTTTTTATATAATTGAATTTTACAAAGGTTTGGGTTACACATAGTAGAGACTAGATTAAAAAAATGCTACTTCCTTGACTTAAGAAATAAATTTAAACAAATGTAATCAGTCAATTAATTGCTTCTTGCTGATGATTATAATTGTTTCTATAGTTTCTTCTAGCAATTACTTATACCACAATTTGAACTCAGAGATCTATGAATATTAAATCCAAATTTCGGTACTTAACATTTAAGAATGCTGAGAAGAAACATCCAGGGAATATTTTCTACCTTCCATGTTACCACTTAGAATGGAAATATATGAATTGATTGGAGATGATTAATATATCCTAATATATCCTATATCCTAAAAATAAGTCTGATTATTACTGTAGGTTACATTTCAGCATTGTCATACTGACTAAAAAACATAAAAGCTATCTGTTCTGTCTAACAATATACAAAGTGTTTTAATCTATGTACACAAGATGAACATACACGCATACATCCACTAAGCACTATTACTGACTGAAACTTGGAGGGGGAAGAAAAGAATTTAAAGATTGTTTTCAAGCTTAACTTTAAATAGACAAATTCTCTCAGCATCTGTTGTTATTCACTGAGAAACAATGTTCACAACAGTGAAAAAAATGTGCTGTTCTTCACTGGACATTCAGGAGAAATCTTTTGTAGAAACCACAGAATTGATTTGTGACAAAAAGAGAAAGCTTAGAGTGAGCAGAAATGAAGAAGGAACAAGCAGGGTCTCAAGCAGCCTTCAAAGGCTCTGATAATTAAAATTATTTAATACAAGCATACTTTCTTCTCCATAAATGTGCTAGGTCCAAGACTGCTGTGCTTACTGAAAAAGCAGACTTCATATTTTACGTGTGAACATACAAGGTGTATTCCTATAATAGTTCAACTTCATGACAAACAGAGAAAAAATTAGACTGGACAGAAAAATTGCGTCTATAAAAGACTTTCAAAGTTAACATAAACTCTTTGTAGTAGATACAAACTTGACTGGCAGCCTGAAGTGACAGGCACTGTAGTTGAAGGTTCTTAGTTTAGAATCAATGGTTGAACTTTAAAGTGCTAATCATAGCTATAGTGTTGATCGATTGTGAACAAATTTAAGTCTACTTATCAAATGATCTGGACTGACAATTAGTAAAGCATTAAAATAATGAGTTCAGGAAAAAACAAAGGGTATTGATCAGAAACAGGGAAGAGGAGAAGGGAGAAAAAAACAGAACACCTATATTTCAGAATGAAAAATATTTCTCAGGTGATGGAAATACAAGTTCTCTGCTGCCTAAACACAGACAAAAACTAAAAGCTTAATTAGAAAAAGAAAGTCCTATTAAGTTTAGATGACTGTTGCAGCAGAAAAGAGGTGACAAAAATCATTCATAGTGAATAACGCATTCAGAAGTAATAGATGCTTCTGGCTGAATATAAATTGTCTAAACAGTGCTCAAAATATCTAGATAGTATCCCACAAATACTTGTCTCGGGTTTGCCTTATGTCCACTCAACACAATGCCCTGACTGACACTGTCCTTTGAAAAAAAACAATACGCTTGAAAGCAAATAACCCCTAAGTAGCAGCAGGTCTGAATTCCTGCACAGACTCTAAACACTTTCAAACTGGAAAGCAAAGTTTAAAAACAGTCTTAAATGCAAATTAACACCCATGAGTCATCCTTGTCTGTCCTAACTGAACACAGAAGTCAATAATAGCTTTGAGGAATAGATTTTCAAAATCTTCAGCAGTGTTGTCACACCAGACTGACATCATCCTAAAGCCATTCATTTTACACAGCAGCTAGTCAGCCATTTGGAAATAAACCCCAATTCAACTATAATTCTGGTAACATATATATTGGAAAGTGACTTATTACAAAGAGGGGAACGAACAGCATTGGCCAAGTTACATTCTTGAGATTTCTTCTAGATATGGTTTCAGATTTTTGACTGCAGACATACATTGCCCTTATTTATCTCTCTGAAATGCAAACATCCTCTAAAACACTCAATGCTACTTGCAGCTTCAACTCTACTCCTTACTGGCTTTGTAGCATAAAGCTCTTCGTAGAAATGACAGAACCTCTAGTACATGCATCAGTTACTCTCTGACTACTTCAGTAGAATCGTCCCTGACCCGCTTTTCTTTCTTCTTTTCCATCTGCACTTTTAATTATGTTCCTATTTACAGGGCTGACACTTGATGCCTTCCATTTCTTGTTTGAAAATGTCTTATATGTGGGGATGTTTCTCTGCTTCTGACCTTTCCAGATTCGTTATTTTGAGACTTTCCTACATATTATTACAAATAATCATGCTATTTCAGTTAGTGACTAATGGCAAATGAATAGGACAGCCCTGTAACAAACCACCAAACCATAAAGGACGACATATAGCTGCCAGGTCTGTAGATTTAGATATCAAGCCATAACTGAAATCATTCTCCTTAATATCCTATTTCAAAAAAAAGGAAAGATGAAACTGTACTTTAATCAAATAGAATATTGTGAGAGAGATATGAGCCTTAGCCAAGTTGTTCAGGTACACCCCTGCAAAAAGTTTTGAAGCATCTATAATCAGAGATTAGTCAAAGGAACAGGAACTGGAGGTGCAGGTTGAGTTGTATATTTCATAAACAGATGGTAGATAGATTTTCAGAACACATAATCTTTTTTTTTGTGAGTCACTGTAATATAAAACCACTGAGTTCTTTGTTCTGAGTTTAGAAGTATCAATATGCGATAAAAAAAAGAACCATTTGATGAAGTCAGTAAAAGTAGATAGTCACTACAGGCAGAATTTTTTTAACTTACCTTTCCTTATTCAGCCTAAATTAATCATTTATGCTTCCTTTAAAGATGATGGAGACATTCTACACCTCCCTAAAAGACGATTAGTCCTACGTGTTTTATGATGGGAAGTAAAAATCTAGAGAGACAATTTACTACAGAGGAAAACATTGTGACAAAAAGAATGTTACTCCTAATTTGCATATTCTGAAAAAAAGACAAAGAAATAAGGGAGATCTATGAATTATACTGGCTGAAACAACAGCAACAACAACAAAAAACATGTAACAACACACATGGGAAACATAAATAACTTTAAGAGCATTCTTGGGATATGGCATAGCCAATAACAGCATCCTGATTTTCTTTTACATATTTATTTCTAACGTAATGCCAAATCCTCAGCTGCTATAAACCATCATTGTTCCATTTCAGTGAATGAGACTTCATTAATTTACATTAGTAGGATGTTTGGTCAATAAAATTTACAATCAAAGGAAAAATTAGAGCAAGCAGAAAGATTAAGGGACTTCATGATTTTAGCCAAAAGAGAAAATACAAAGAAAGAAGGCGTTTAAAATACCAGTATATACTCAGGTATATCTCCAGCCTTTTCTTCAGCTGGATCTCAAAGCCCCCAACCCATATGTCCCTTTTGAACCCTGACATGACTTTGCTACTGTACTTTCACAGGACACATCGGAATTTTATGTGCCAACAACTGTGTTGTTACTCTCAGTAACAGGAATATTCACCCAAGAATAACTGTACACAGGAGTATGACTTGCTTTACAACAGGAGGAAGAAAAGTTCTGCAATGTCAAATAACATTTAGAAGCAAATTTGTGTGCAGATTTTTTGGATCTCAATCTGAGTTTATAAAAATATGTACAGTATGAACTATTTTACACAAGGAATGTGAGAGCATATGAATTTGAATAACAGGAAACATAAATAATTCCCTGTGCAATTGTTAGCATTCTTGAAGTGCTCATAACAGCATTAGCAAGAATAAAGCATTGCCACCTGTATCTAGAACCAGCTATAATTTTGTGCATGCAAACAAGACTCCTTGTGAAGACTTGCTTTGAAAGGAGTATGAAAAGTTAAAATATTAAGAGTGCTTTACTCCCCTGATGACCTAGTCAGCATCTCTTCCATCCTAGCTTTAATTCAAGTTGTCGACATGTCAAATTTTCTTCAGACATACCAGCAAATTGTTTATACAGCTATGCATATCTGACAAAAAAGAAAGTTTGTCTGTAGTCAGCATATTTTACCATATCTTTCCAGGGTTTACCAAAATACCATGGTTTTCTAGTAGTATGCATGCACTCCTTTGGGGTCTCAGTCTCCACTGGCAATCTCTCTTCCCACAGCTTTTGAGTGGGTGCACTGCAAGATGGAACTAGAGGAGCGAAGTCCCTCCCACTGTAAGAAAAGATTAGGTTTGTGACCTGAGGAACCCAAATATTGGACCAATCTATTGGACCAGATGAGATGCATCCTAGAGTCCTGAGGGCATTGGCTGATATAGTTGCCAAGCCATTCTCCATGATATTTGAAAAGTCATGGCAGTCAGATGAAGTCCCTGGTGACTGGAAAAGAGGAAATGTGGCACTCATTTTTTTTAACAAGGTACAAAAGGAGGACTCTGGGAACTACCTGTCAGCCTCACCTCTGCCCCTGGGAAGATCAAGTCCTCCAAGAGGCTATACTGGGCACATGGAGGACAAGAAGGTGATTTGAGACAACTAGCATGGCTTCACCAAGTCCTGCGTGACCAACCTAGTGGTCTTCTGTGATGGAATGACTACATCAATGGACAAGGGAAGAGCTACTGATGTCATCTATCTGATCTATCTGGACTTCTGTAAGGCCTTTGACACGATGTGTGCCTCTCCTGCTCCAAACCACCCCCCACACAAACAGTCTTCGCAGTCTTCTCTTTAAATTAAAGAGATATAGGTTTGCTTGGTGGACTGTTAGTGGATGTGGAATTGATTGGATGGTCACATACAGAGGGAAATAGTCAACAGTTCAACGTCCCAAGGAAAGCTGGTGACAAGTGGTGTCCCTCAGGGGTCCATACTGGGACCAATAGCAGGGGATTGGCCTAGATGACCATTAAATCTTCCAATGTGACCTACTCTATGATTCTGTGTAGCAATAGTTACACGATTAGTTTTCTGGTGCAGCTCTGAAAAACTCAATAGATTTGGTATTTGAAACAAATCTTAAGTTTACTGTTTGTTACTATCAAGAAACATTTCTGATGCTGCCACAATTAAATAGACATAGGGTATGATGTATTATTCATTCTCTGAATTTAAATCAATATGGATATTCTGTAGTAAATCCTGCCACAACACAGATGGTAAAGATTTATACATCTCTCTATATATTTTTATATATTATATACTCTCATTACATACAAAATATGTAAGAGTATATATATAAAAAATTATATAACCTCCATGTACAAAACTTTTCACTTCCACAAAGAAAACCCCTCAACTAAAATATACCATGATGAGGGTTCCTCCTAGAGAAAGAGAGAAATGGTGGCCTACCCAGCTCATTAAATGCATCAGGAGTAAGCAGCAAAGAGAAATAGCATTCTCAGACCTATCTTTTTTTTCAGATTTCTGAAAATACTTAATACTCTGTCTGTATTTTGCTTTTAGCTTTCCCAAATTAAAGATACCAACATAAATCTCTCAAAATGTGCTTCCATGGGTATCAAACTGCTGTGAACTCACAAGCTTTCCTTGGGTCTCCTCCTCCCTCCTGTCAGTTCTGTCTTCCTGAGTCTTCACTTCTTCTCAGTTTCTTTGGCAAGAAAGCCAAGACAATGTGTTGTTTGTCTCTGCATACAAGATGAAAGCTTTTCAGATCCTCTTATGCCCAATACTGATGTTGAAGCACAAAATACCCTTTCAAGATAAAAAGCCTGTAGAAAGGCAGCATACACTACAGAGTTTCTGTTCTGTTGCTGACTAAAAAAATCATGAATATAAGGAATAGTGAGCACTCAACTACACACAGAAAAGCTGCAGTTACAGTGGCAGTTTCCCTTGGGATGTCATGTATCACAGCAATAATACTGTGGATCTGATTAAAACCAGTCAATTGCTATGAATCACAGTATTCTCAATATGCCAGAATTTCCATTGAGTATTCTTAAATTTTCAGGAATATTTTCCAATTGTTCTTGTATGTATAGAGAGTTAAACCTATGAAACTCAGTTATCAACCCCCTTAATTAAGGTATTTTACAGTGACAAACAGAAAATCTGGAGAGGAAAATGTCTCAATGACTAAAAATTAATCATAGATCTTGCCAAAAAACTAATGCAGTAAAACTTGTTAGTTGAAGAATATGATTGTATGTCATATAAAAATACACTAAAGAAATGCCCAAGGGGGATTAAAAGTGATTTTAAGGCCTCGTGACAACAACTGAGTGAATCAGGGGCTCAGGTGATTTTTTTCTTTCCTCCTCCCTGTTACACGTGGTGACATAGAACAGCTCAGATGGGTCCGGTCTATTAATAAATGGCTCCCTGGCTGGTGTCACAATAACTTCGGGTGTTTTGATAATGGGATGACTCCAGAAGCTGTCTGCACATGGCTCTGGACAGACAGATCTAACTATCCTGCTTGAGCAGGGGCATTGGACCATATGACCTCTGGATGCTTCACCCCCTCTCAGCCATTGTTGAGTGTAGAGGGCGGAGGCAGTCACTGTGGACCTCTGACCCTCCAGGAGCATTGATGATGCCATCTCATTGAGGGGACTCCTTGCACAAGATGAGGAGGGGAATTGAGCCCAGGGCTCATGAGGGGAGGTGGAAGGCAGTCCCTGTGCCCAAGGGCCAGCCTTTCCTTCAGGCAAGCAGCACGGCAGGCAGGAATGAGCCCATGAAAGGGGCCCTCAGCCCCAAGGAACTTCTCTCTTCTCCCACCTTTGGGTACCTTTCAGGCCATACACCACCCCTGCCAAAGCCTACTGTATTTGGCAACACATCTCGGCCACACCTGCAATTGGTATGACATTCCAGTGGCCTCGTGCTGTCGCCAGCCATCTGACCGGCTCTTGCTCAGGACCCAGCAAGCCTGTGTCCAGTGCAGCTGGCCCACAGGTCACTGAGCTTCAAGGCCTTTGGATGCCAACCATGCTTGGAAGCACAAACAGCCAGAGCAGACAGACAAGTGGCTGCTCACCTTTGAAGAGGGCAGCGTTGCCTTTAGAACCACAAGGGACCAGCGTGGATCCCATGAGTGCTTCCCAGCTGGGGAGCTTCCAGAGCAGTCAGGCAAGCATGAGCAGCTGCTCACCTTTGAAGCAGGCAGCATTAGGTTTGGCCTCACCAGGTGACAGCACGGAGCCCAAGTGTCTTCGACAGCCACAGAGCAGCAGGTGCAGTTAGAAAGGTGGCTGCTCTCCTTCGTTTCTGACACAACGGAGTCACTTCCCAAAAAGGGGCAGAAGGAAGGCCCCTCCCAGGAGCCTCAAGAAGGGCAATCAGCCAAGGACAAGGAAGAACTTCGTCATGCCTTGTGCCATGAGAATCACTGCCCCTGCTCATGTGACCAACACTGCCCAGTATGCAGCAGTGAGCACACCGTGGAACAGCACAGAAGCCTGGTGTGCCTTTCTGCTGAGACATGGTGTGAGTCCCAGAAGCGAACACACTCCAAAAGACAACTTGGAGCCAATGGAGGTGGATCCTCCAGACGACAGCATGTAGCCAATGGAAGTGGATCCACCTCAATAAGAATCACCCATGGCAGTGGGTCCACCTGCCACAGCAATCACCTGGCAGTAGTACCCCAACCGCTTTTCACAAAGTAAATTTGGAAATACCAAGAGCTTCAGAGAAATAGTTTATCAAGCTGCTTAACCCTCTTCTGGACAACGTCATGAGAATGAAAACAAAACGTCCAGCTTGTCAGAGAACGGCAAACACTGAGTAGTCACACAAGGGCAATTAATCTTTTCCAGCTTGCTCTCTGCACTGCTTTCCTTGGGATTAAAACCCCGTCTTCTCCAAGACAATTTTGCAAGAAAGAAAAGAGAAGTCCAGCTTGCTTAATTTAAGTCAGAAACATCCTTGAAATCCCTCTTAACAGTTAGTATAATTCCTGAGACTTGTAGATGTTCAAATAAGCCAATTTTATTTAAAAAAAAAGTGATTACTACACCTCCTGATTAAATAAGGGTTTGATCATGACTGTGGATAAAATACTAGTTGCTTAAATAAGTCGCACAACCCTACATATGACCCAACACCCAAATGCATACAACAACACAATTAGCAATGACATATGTGTAGCAATAACACCTAGACATAAGTGAAAGGAACATGCAGGTAGAAAATAGAGTTAAGATCAAAGTACCGAAAGATAGCGATAGCTAGCGTGAGATCAGAAGTCAGGACGCGTATACATACAAGGGGGCATGCCCGACTGGGAGGGAAAACAGATCAATTTGTCTGTTGACCCCAGGAATTTTTTCCCCAGTGCCCCAGTGTTGCCTTGGATTTTCATAATAATTTGCGGAATTTTAAGTGAAGCTTGGGTGACTGAAGGCATTAAGTCAAACTCTGCTCGTTGGCAGAGAGAAAGTTCTTGCTTAGCTTGCCAAAACTGAACTCCTTGTGCCCAGTAGGAGTGGTGATGGGAGTGGTTTGCCTCAGAGGCAGGGAGGAGGCAGGTAGTGTTAGGTGTGGAGGTGAGTTTTAGTATTATAATGATTTTACAATGATGTTGCTATAAGTATGGATAACCTGGGGAGCTGGATGGTCAGAGCAGCAGCTGCAATTAATCTTCTTGGCAAATGATTGGGCAGTTGGACCAGTCTCCTTGCTTATGCTTGCTGAGAACAGGGGCTGGCTACATTTGTCTCCAAACATCCCATCATCCACCTCACAGGGCAAGAGGTCCTTCCTGCATTCCTTTCTGATAAGAAGTGTGCTGCCCCTGTGCGTGTTGCACCTCCGCTGTCTTTACTTTTAAAGAAAACCTGCCTTATACTCAGAAAATTTTTGCGTTCCCATTTCTCCCCACATTTAGCTTTATTCCCACATTCCCAGCCACTCTCCACGAGATTTGAAAAGTCATGGCAATCAGGAAAAGTCCCTGGTAATTAGAAGAAGGGTATCACAGAATCACAAGGTTGGAAAGGACCCATTGGATCATCGAGTCCAACCATTCCTAACACTCCCTAAACCATGTCCCTCAGCACTTCATCCACCCATTCCTTAAACACCTCCAGGGAAGGAGACTCGACCATCTCCCTGGGCAGCCTGTTCCAGTACCCAATGACTCTTTCTGTGAAGAATTTTTTTCTGATATCCAACCTGAACCTCCCCTGACGGAGCTTCAGGCCATTCCCCCTTGTCCTGTCCCCTGTCACTTGGGAGAAGAGGCCAGCTCCCTCCTCTCCACAACCTCCTTTCAGGTAGTTGGAGAGAGTAATAAGGTCTCCCCTCAGCCTCCTCTTCTCCAGGCTAAACAACCCCAGCTCTCTCAGCCGCTCCTCGTAAGACTTGTTCTCCAGCCCCTTCACCAGCTTTGTTGCTCTTCTCTGGACACGCTCCAGAACCTCAACATCCTTCTTGTGGTGAGGGGTCCAGAACTGAACACAGTATTCGAGGTGCGGTCTCACCAGTGCCGAGTACAGAGGGAGAATAACCTCCCTGGACCTGCTGGTGACCCCATTTCTGATACAAGCCAAGATGCCATTGGCCTTCTCGGCCACCTGGGCACACTGCTGGCTCATGTTCAGGTGGCTGTCAACCAGCACCCGCAGGTCCTTCTCTTCCGTGCAGCTCTCCAGCCATTCTTCCGCCAGTCTGTAGCGCTGCATAGGGTTGTTGTGCCCCAAGTGCAGGACTTGGCATTTGGTCTTGTTAAACCTCATGCCATTGGTCTCGGCCCAGCGGTCCAGCCTGTTCAGATCCCTTTGCAGAGCCTCCCTACCCTCCAGCAGATCCACACTTCCTCCCAGTTTAGTGTCATCTGCAAACTGGCTAAGGGTGCACTCAATGCCTTCATCCAGGTCATTGATAAAGACATTGAACAGAGCTGGACCCAGTACTGAGCCCTGAGGAACTCCACTTGTGGCTGGCCTCCAGCTGGAGTTAACTCCATTGACCACCACTCTCTGGGCCCGGCCATCCAACCAGTTTTCAACCCAGGAGAGTGTGCGCCTGTCCAGGCCAGAGGCTGACAGTTTCTGAAGTAGAATGCTGTGAGAAACTGTGTCAAAGGCTTTACTGAAGTCCAAGAAGACTACATCCACAGCCTTTCCCCCATCCAGTAGTCGAGTGATTTTGTCATAGAAGGTGATCAGGTTAGTTTGGCAAGATCTGCCTTTTGTAAACCCATGTTGACTGGGCCTGATCATCCGGTTCTCTTGCATGTGCTTCATGATAGCACTCAAGATTACCTGTTCCATGACTTTCCCTGGCACTGAGGTGAGACTGACAGGCCTGTAGTTCCCCGGATCCTCTCTGCAACCCTTCTTGTATATGGGCACAACATCAGTCAGCCTCCAGTGTAGTGGAACTTCCCCAGTCAGCCAGGACCTCTGGAAGATGATGGATAGGGGTTTGGAAAGGACATCCGCCAGCTCCTTCAATACTCTTGGGTGGATCCCATCCGGCCCCACAGACTTGTGGGCGTCTAGCTGGGCAAGCAAGTCTCTAACCGCCTCCTCTTGGATCACGGGAGCCTCAATCTGCCCCTCTAACTCTTGGATTTGTAAACAGAAGGAACAACTTTCTTTGCTATTAAAGACTGAGGCGAAGAAGGCATTAAGTACCTCAGCCTTGTCCTTATGCCCTGTCACTGTTATTCCTTCTGCATCCACTAGAGACTGGATATTCTCCCTCGTCCTCCTTTTCCTGTTAATATACTTGTAGAAAGACTTTTTGTTGTCTTTCACAGACTTAGCGAGTTTTATTTCTAGTTGGGCCTTGGCCCTCCTGATTTTTTCCCTGCACGATCTCACTTCGTCCCTGTAGTCCACCCAAGATGCCTGTCCTTTCCTCCAGAGCACATAGAGCTTCTTCTTCTTATTGACGCATCTTGAGATCTCCCTGCTCCACCAAGCTGGCTTTTCCCCCCGCCGACTCCTTTTCCGGAACACAGGGATGGCCTGCTCTTGAGCTGCTAGGATTTCATTTTTCAAGAGCGCCCAGCCCTCGTGGGCTCCCTTGCCCTGAAGGACTGTTTCCCACGGGACTTTGCTAATCAACCTTCTGAACAGGCCAAAGTCTGCCCTCTGGAAGTTTAATGTGGCTGTTTTGCTAACCCCCTTCTTAATCCCACCTAGAACTGAAAACCCTATCATCTCATGATCACTTAATCCCAGGCGTCCTCCAACCGTCAAATCCCCAACAAGACCTTCTCTATTCACAAACAGCAGGTCTAGGAAGGCACCCTCCCTTGTTGGTTCACTAACCAGTTGTGCAAGGAAGTTGTCTTCGATGCACTCCAGGAACCTCCTAGACTGTTTCCTTTCTGCTGTATTGTACTCCCAGCAGACATCCGGAAAGTTAAAGTCACCCACAAGGACAAGAGGCAGAGATTTAGAGACTGTCCCCAGCTGTTTATAGAAGAGCTCATCAGCTGCTTCTTCTTGGCTGGGTGGTCTGTAACAGACTCCTATCACAAAGTCCCCGTTCTTGTGGGCTCTGATTTTAACCCATAGGCACTCGATCCCATCCTCACCGTAATCCAGTTCAAGAGTATCAAAGCACTCTTTAACATAGAGGGCTACCCCGCCTCCTTTCCTACCCTTCCTGTCCCGCCTGAAGAGTTTATATCCCAACATAGCTGTAGTCCAGTTATGTGAGTCATCCCACCACGTTTCTGTGATGGCAATGACATCATAGTCACCTTGCCCTACAACAGCTTCCAGTTCATCCTTCTTATTGCCCATGCTGCGTGCATTGGTGTAAATGCACTTCAGCTGGGCTGATGAACCTTCAGCCCTCGTAAAAGGAAGAGAGTTTATTCTCGATTGACTGGTCCTTGGAATAACTAATTCCACAGACCCAGTTTTATCCTTACTGTCCCCACTTGTACTCGCCCTCACTTGCCCTGTTGTGGTGTACTGGTGGTCCTCTCCAGCACACCATTTCTCAGCCGCCGGTTTCCCACTTCCAGGCTCATTCCCAACTAGCCTGGTCTCCTCCCCTTCTCCCTTCACATCTAGTTTAAAGCTCTATTTAAGAGCCTAACTAGATTTTTAGAGATAACTTTAGTCCCCCTTGGAGACAAGTATGACCTATCCCTAGTAAGAAAACCTGGGGGTGGGTGGGTCACCCCATGATCAAAGAAGCCAAAGCCTCTCTCCTCACACCAGGCTAGGAGCCAGGCATTAATCATCTGTATGTCCCTGGCCTCCTTTTTCATATTCCTTAGTATTGGGATAGAACCAAACACCACTTGTGCTCCAGAGCCCTCCATCATCCTCCCTAAAGCCCTGAAGTCTCTTTTGATGGCTTTCAGCTTTCTGCGCTGTAAGTCATCATCACCTATTTGAAATACTAATCCCTGACCTCCTTTTTCATATTCCTTAGTATTGGGATAGAACCAAACACCACTTGTGCTCCAGAGCCCTCCATCATCCTCCCTAAAGCCCTGAAGTCTCTTTTGATGGCTTTCAGCTTTCTGCGCTATAAGTCATCATCACCTATTTGAAATACTAACAGGGAATAGTAATCCGTTTCCTTCACCAAGGAAGGGAGTTTTCTATTGATATCCCTCACTGATGCCCCCGGCAAGCAGCAGACCTCCCTGTGGAGCGGGTCCGGTCTGCAGATGGGTCCCTCCACTCCTTTAAGAAGGGAATCCCCTAAGATGATCACTCTCCTCTTTCTCTTGACAGAGGATGTTTTTAGGGCCCTCCGAGGATGCTGGAGCCTAGGGAATGTTTCTAGGCTGTGGGGACCATCTCTTTCATCCTCTGCTTCTTCCTGGGGGATAGGTTCCACTGGCAGCGTTTCATATTTATTTCTGAGGGCTATCTGGGGGTTAGTTGTCCAGGTGGGGGGAGCAGGTTTCCTGCACCGGACAGGAACTTGCTGCCATCCCCCATCTCTTTTTCCCCCTGCCTCACAGATTATAGGATCGAGCTGCTCCGCCGCATTGTCTCCAGCAGCCTGCTGGGTTTGTGCGAGGGCACTGCTCCAAAGATCTATGTCCCTCTCACATTCCCTTATAGTCCTTACCCTGTTCACCTCCTCCCTCAGCTCTGCCACCATGTGAAGGAGTTCTGCGACTCGTGCACAGCTCCCACAAGCGTAGCCGGTACCAGAGGCACGGGCTGGTGTGGGAGGGGGGCACTGCTTACAGCCCAGGGTCTGCGTGGCTGCATGGACCCACTGAGGCTCTGTCTGGGTGGCAGTATCCATCCTGCTGGCTGCAGCACCCGGAGCAGTTTTAATCTTCTGCCTGGTAGCCACCATGGTCAGCCACCAGCCTCTCCCTGAGCCCTTCCTGCTCGCCCTGACCGCTCGAACTGCCGCTCAAACTGCCCCGTTGTAATAACGTGCCCCGCACCTCTTTGCCGCGCTCCCAGTCGCCTCGCTCCCAAGAGACCGTTTAAATCTCCCGCGGTATCCGCCGGGACCGCCCCCTCCCGTCAGGCACCGCGCGGGACCGTCCGCTGCCGTGTGACAGGAGCCGAGTGCCGCCCGCCCCGCTCCCGTTTAGGTTTTCCTAGGCTTTTCCCGTCACAGGGAAGTGCCCCACCACCTCAGATGGCCACCTCACCGCAGTACTCACCGTCCTGCCGCTGTCGCCGAAAAAGCGACATCTTTGTATATTTGTGCCCATTTTTAAAAAGGATAGAAAAGAGGACCCTGAGAACTACTGACCTGTCAGCCTCACCTCTGTGCCTGGGAAGATCATGGAACAGATCCTCCTAGAAGCTATGCTAAAGCTGGAGGACATAGAGGTGACTAATGGCAGCCAGCATGGCTTCACTAGGGGCAAATCCTGTATGACCAACTTACTGGCTTTCTATGATGGGGTAACCGCAGCAGTGGACATGGGTAAACAAACAGATACGATCTATCTGGACTTCTGTAAAGCCTTTGACACTGTCCCCCACGATATCCTTGTCTCTAAATTGGAGAGATATGGATTTGATGGGTGGATGGTATCGTGGATAAGAAACTGGCTGGATGGTCATATTCAAAGAGTAGTGGTCAATGACTCAAAGTCCAGATGGAGATCCATGATAAGTGGTGTCCCTCAGGGGTCTGTAGTGTGACCCACACTGTTCAATATCTTTATCAATGATACTGACAGCGAGATTGAGTGCACCCTCAGCAAGTTTGCAGATGACACAGGCTGAGTGGTGTAGTTGCCACACCAGAAGGATGGGATGTCACCCAGCGGGACCTGGACGGGCTGGAGAAGTGGCCTGTGAGAACCTCATGAGGCCAAGTGTAAGGTCTTGCACATTTGATAGAACAAAATGCTTACGACCCAATTGGGTCAGGGCAGTCTCCATTTTCAGTACACAGTGGGGCATGACGTGATTGAGAGAAGCCCTGCAGAGAAGAACTTGGGGGTGCTGGTCAATGAGAAGCACGACATCAACTCACAACGCATGCTTGAAGCCCAGAAGGCCAACCGTATCCTGGGCTGCATCAAAAGAGTGTGGCCAGCAGGTCGAGGGAAGTGATTCTGCCCCTCTATTCCTCTCTTGTGAGACCTCATCTGGAATACTGTGTCCAGTTCTGGAATCCTCAATTTAAGAAGGATATGGAGCTGCTGGAATGGGTCCAGAGGAGGGCTACAAAGATGATTGGAGGGCTGGAGCACCTTCCCTGGGAGGACAGGTTGAGAGAATTGGGTCTGTTCAGCCTGAGGAAGAGAAGGCTCCAAGGAGATCTTACAGTGACAGTCCAGTACCTGAAGGGGGCCTACAGGAAAGCTGGAGAGGGGCTTGTGGTGATGGGACCAGGGGGAATGGGTATAAACTGGAGAGAGGCAGATTTAGACTGGACATTAGGAAGAATTTCTTCACCATGAGAGAGGTGAGACACTGGAACAAATCGCCAAGGCAAGTTGTGGATGCCCATCCCTGGAGGTGTTCAAGGCAAGGTTGGATGGGGACTTGGGCAACCTGGTTTAGTGCGATGTTCCTGCCCATGGCAAGGGGGTTGGAAGTAGATGTCCCTTTGAGGTCCCTTCCAACCCTAACTGTTCTATGATTCTATGAAATAGCTTAGAAGAAGACGAAGACTATAGTTATTTGGAGAAGGAGTTGCATATAGACTGAAATAAAGAGGTCTTCTCCTCTTGGTATCTATAAGGATCCTTAAAAACACAGGAAAAGACCTCGACTGATAAGAAATCAGTGTGAATATTTACCAATTTTTGTGTTTGTTAGAACAGCTAGCAGGAGAAATGACATAGTCATCTATACTCTTTCTTACAACTTTGTGTCCCAATGTGATGTCACGGGATTCTCAGAATGGTTCCTTCTTTCCATGATGGCCTTTCAGGTGGCATTTTCAGAAAGAAATACTTAGGCAATAATTAATTGCCCATTTCCAAGTCAGAGGTTGCAGAAGAGTAAGAATTTCTTTGTTAGTGTCAAAGCACAGAAAGCAAGTAAGAGTGATTTTACAAGTAAAACCTTATGTGCATAGCATCTCTTTCTTTGCCTTAGTATTTTCAGAGTTTTCAAGTACACTGACAATATTATGATAATGCCTTAAAAGCAAAAATAATAATTTATAAAATGTCAAAATATAACAAAAGAATGTTACTTTCTCTTATTGAATCACTTCAACAGGAAAAAAATATACAATATACTAGAGAAACTGAGAACCGAGTAACAAGCAGGCAACCTTCGATACCAGAGGCACAGTTGTTGCTACCAGCAGTGTTTTAATGAAAGCACTTCCTGAGATTTTTCACTTCCTAACATTGAGAGTTTCTATAATTTCATTTAAAGGAACAAATGAGAAAAATACTACTACGTATCAGTACTTCTTCCTTTCCTAAGTACAGCTGCTGAGAGCAAATAGACAGCATGTTAGAAAATTAGCCCAGAGGAAAGATGACTAGCTGAGTGAAAAAAATCACAGGAACCAAAGAAAGCTGAACTGGTTCAGTTTAAACCAAGAGATTGACTTTATCATGTAGTGAGTATGCAGCCTGAGATAACTGGTGCACTTTCTAAGAAATATTATCCTTTAATTAGTGCCACAGAATTTGCTAAAATTTAGATTTTTCAGGTTTATTTTTGGGTTCAGATATAAAGAACAAAGGATATCGGTGGTAATTACTAGTATGTTTCAACTGCAAATATTTTCATGAATGATCTGGGATGATGGAACAGAGAGCCCCATTATTAGAGAGTCAGAGAACAGAAAACTAAGCACAGTTTGAGAACTTAGAGGATACCCTAAAGAACTCCCTGTCTTTTTTTTTTTTTTTTTCCAACAGCTTTGGTATTTGGTGGCTTTCATAACTGCTTCAAAATCTCTAAATAGCTCAAGTTTTCTCCAGAAGGGATGCAGATACATGTCTCTTCTTGTGGGAGAGGAGATAACAGTACCTTGTAGAGCCAAAGCACAGAATTATCCAGAGTTAATCACAACAGAGAATACGGAGGGCCAAAAAGCATCATGCCTTCAAGTGTCAGTGTAGTCACTTAAATTTTGCAGTTAAGGGCCTTTCTGCTGTTGTACTTTTGAAACTACTTTGATAATAATTTTCCCATGATGACCTTTTCCCACTTTGAGCTGTTACTCAAGATCACTGTCTTTCCGCAGATAACCAATATATACATCGTTTGAACACAAGCTAATCCGGCTCACTTTTTTCAGCAAAAGCACTCAGCAGAAGTGTCATCACCCTGTTTGCACTAGAGGACAGCTGGTTGAAAATCACTTGCACTTTTCCAATAGGGGATAAAACAAAAATTCTGTTAAGAAGATATTACTAATAGAAGGGCTAGTCATCAAGTATACCTGTAAATTCTGACAATTCCTGGGGGTTATGCAATGAGGATTATAGAACTCTGCAGGGATGCAATGCATTTTTTTGTCCGTGTAGTTCAGTGGTGTGCAGTGGTGAATAGAGAAATAGCACACATGACATTGTGTTCACTTTTGTTCTATCAAAGCATAAGGGTAGTGACAGGTCTTGTAGCATACTGTAAAGACAGTATTCATTTTACTGGGCAACAAAAGTTATGCTATGCATGAATATTACAGTTTATATTATAGCTTCAACTTAAACTAGCAAGAGGAGAAACAAGAATACTTTCTTCATTTGGTATAACAGTTCCACAAAAATATACTGTATATAGCAAACAATAGGCTTTTGCTTTTTTTTTTTTAATTTAATCAGTTTCTGTTTGGTTTTAGAAGCTCAGCTGATCAAGGCACTGGGAGCTTTGGAGGGCTGGGCAGGAAAAACCAATCAAATCAAATTAGAGAAAGTTGGGAAGAATTCACTGTTAGGAAGTTGAGTAAAGAAATGCAGCGTCTTGGAGCAAAGGCTTAGAACTGACCTCACAAATTCTCTTCATGCTTTTCTGCAGATTCACTGTGGGATTTAGCATAAACAACCTAATACCTCTGGACTTCAACACACTTATCAGTACCCTGAAAACACTGCTTCTGTACCTCACAAAAATATTAGAGCTGAATGCTGGGTAATAATGAGTTGAAGCCTGGATACTTTTTACATCAGATCTCCTGCTTCCCGTATTCCTACACATCTGAGTAGACCTGCCCCGTCTACATAGAATTACTTTAAAAACATCAAGTAACATCTACAGGCTGGACTTTACATCAGCTTTGAACTTTTAGGATACACTGAGCATACAATTAAAAAGATTAAAAGACCTACCATAGATCAGTTTGTCAGTCCAAGAGAGATTTGCACCTCACCTAAAGACTCTCAAGTATAACTTTACCCTTTAAACCAAATATACTAAACAAAATTTCCACATATAAATCCCATTTATTTTTTCCTTTTGCCCAGAGCAGGCCATTAAATACCTTTCTTCTTGTGCAGGCTCTCTCTTGAAGAATCTTTTTTTTCCCTCCAGCTGTACTCAATAGTCTATTATAAGAAACATCTGACTCCTTTCCCGCTGTCACTGGTTCCTCCATTACCATGGCCATATATCTAGAAAAAGTATACCTCTGAAAGAAGTCTATCTCTGAATAAGTCTGCTGTCTGCAGATCCAAACTATACCTTAAGGTTCATTGTTGCACTTACTCTGAATTGCAAAAGCAATGAAAAACTAAGGGGATATGGTGAGTCTGCGGTAATGATGTGGTTGGTACCTTGAGGGCTCCTGATATTACCTTCCGGAAAGTCATAGCAGTGCAATAGGTCTTGGTGTTGCATGTTTTTGAACTTTTTGATTATTATATGGCTTCCAGTCAGAAAGCCACTAAAACCAAAACCAGCAGAAAATTATAATCTGCTCAATTAATTTTTTTCTCATTTAAGTATATTTTTTCTTTTTTTTTTCTCCCCCTCATTCTCACAAGAACATACTAAAAGAGATATCATAAATCTTTCTGACTTCAATTTTTCAGACTGCAACTGGATCAAATGATTTGTAACTCCTTGTTTGCAACAAAGTTTGCCCAAGATTGATTGAAAACAAGGACAAACATGTTTACTTCAGTAAGGCACCTATATAGGAGCCTAACTATCTAAAACTCCTTGTATTAGCAACAAACAGATAGAGATAGGCTGAATCATTCCTGGAACATGCTTACCTCTTTGTACTGATTGCAAGCCACATTAAGGTGATCATGCTTCTAATTCAAGTTTTGCAGCTAAGTATGTCAAATTAGATTAGATTAATCTGAACCAGAGTAAGGAAAGACATCAAGTTCTTTGATATTACCAGGTTAGTATATACAAAAGAGGCAGGTAGAAATCCATACCAAATGTCTCTGATGTGCATGGTCATGTGGAGAACAGGTTCTACTCCTGGCAATGAGCTTCCTTTTGTTCAAGTGATTCAAAGCTCTACGAGTTGACAGCACATATAGGATACAGATATTATTATCTGAGCACTGAAGATTGCACAAAACTCCTTGATTATGTAGCAAAGAAAGCACCCCTTTTTAGGAATTATGTTAGTATACAGTTTAAATCTAACTTCAAATAACGTGAGAACCAAATATAGGGAACAGGAAAATAAGAAAATGTGCAACAAAAAGGAAAGATTACTATATCAGTCAATAAGACAAAGCAGTTATTTACCTTGCTGGTGTGCCTTGATGTCTTTTTTTTTTTTTTTATATTAGCATATGCAGTCTTGAATTATTTAAGGACTGTAAATTTCAATAAAACAAAAAAGACAGACAAAGAATATACAATACTTTCAATACTGCTGCTAAAGGTATCTTGAAGGGCAGGGCAGGTTTGACCCTTGAGCCATCTCCTAACAACTGAGTTCTACCGAGTTCAAACTTGCCTCGACTGAGTTTCAAGACACAGCTATAACCTTAACTATTGTGCGCTTAAGGCAGGTGCAGCTGTGATAAAAGAAATATCCCTAGTGGTCTTTATGGTTAGTTCCTAATGCATTCTACTCTATATGAACTTCAATTTAAAGAGTAGCTGGGTGAAACGGCTCCCAGGGCAAGACATCATTCTTTATTATAGCTTGGCCTATGGGTTCCGTCTAAAAAATCAAACAAAAAATCCTATCCTCAGTCTTAAACTATGATTAACTCAGAAAGGCTTTTATTAACAAAACAACCAATTTATAGTTTATGGGTCTGAATTGTTGCTGCTGAAATAACTGCTAAAACTTCTGCTGACTTGGAAGATGCAGTATCTCACTCTTCATAGGAACACAAATGCCATCCAATTTCACTGGTTCTGTGAAAGGCCAGCATTAGTTTCAAAAGGACCAGTTTTTCTTTTCTCACTACAGAGACACAATTGTGTGCCCACAATTAAAAGGTGACTTGGAACAATCAGCCTAAATTTACCAGGAGTAGAAGATGCCTTACAAGCCTGGTTGCCTTCTATGACAAAATGAATGTAGTTACGGAGGAGGAAAGAACAAAGGATGTAATTTACCCTGGCTTCAGCAAGACTAAACACACACAATATTCACTTATGGTAATCTTCAATTCAAATTAGTATCTCATATTCTGAATGGATGAACAAGTAGAGGCATAAAAAATTGTCTGGATAATCAGGCTTGGGGGACCATGGCTAAGGGATCGTATACCTCCTGAACAGTAACAAGGGAGTATCAGAATAATTTTCCTGAGTCCTGTTCATCCCACATTTTTCTTAATGACCTGGAGGAAGCAATGGAGTTGCCATCAGGTTCCCAGATTACACAAAATTGGAGAGACCAGCTAAAATGTCCAAGGATAGATGTGCCCTAAGAAGGACCCAAAGAAAGTGGCAGAACAGGCCAACAGGAACACCATGAAATTCAAGAGGGATAAATGCCCAGCTCCTGCCAGGGAGAGAAAACCCTCTGCGATGACACAGCCTGGCAATGAGCTTAATGGGTGGCAGCTCTGCAGAGGAGATCCTGGGTATCTTGGCACACAGAGAGCTGTAAGCAAGACAGCAGCATGCCCTGGTAGTAAAGACAGTCAACAGCATCCTAGGCTGTTTTAACAGTAGTGTAGCCAGGAGATTGCAGAAAGGGCTTATGTCTCTCACTAGTCCACATTTAGACACTGCATCCAGTTTTGGTGCCCTCAGTCAGTACAGGAAAGGTATTGATAAACTGCAGTGTGTAAGGGGAAAGCCACCAATATGGTTTGGAACTTGAGCAATTGCCCTTTTGGGAAAGGCTGAGGAACCAGGGCTTGTCCATTTTGATGATTAAATAGCTTCAGGGGCAGGGGGAGGGGTGCGTACCTGATAGCAGACCCCTAGTATCTAGAGGGAGGTCATTCATGCCAGGCTCTTGATGGCAATGCATACTGCAAGAGACACATCTGGCATAAATTTAAATAAGAGGGGTTCAGATTGCATGTTAGAAAAAGCTTTTTTCACCATGAGGACACTCAGGCATTAAAACAAGTTACCTAGAAAGGCTGTTCAGCCTCCATCACTGGAGGTTTTCAAGTCCTGACCAAAAAAGTCTTAACTAACGTGGCTTGACCTAGCTGGCTCTGCTTTGATCAGGAGGTTGGTCTAGAGATGTCCTGGGGTCTTTTCCAGTCCAAATTAGATCCTGAAATATGAAAGCAGAAAAACAAGAATAGACAAAGCTAGATAAGGGGGAATTGCGTGTGAAAATAAAGTGAACCTGGAGCAGTGAAAACGTAAACAAGAAGGCATTTAAAAGACTTTCTTTAGAAGTCGGGCATGCAAGCCTCATCTTCATAGGCCATGTTTCAAAGTTTCTCTCTTGCTTACATGAAAGGCTTTCCTCTCTCAAAACTTCCTTCTATCACCAGGGATGCACCCTTGACAAGTAGTGGATTACAGAGAATTTAGCAGTCGTGATTCTTACTGACACATTGAGTCCCCTTACTCATATGCACAAATCAGTAATTTTACCACAAGCTAAGTCTCTCATTATAGTAGGAACTGTCTTCCCAAATATTTCATGACACAACTCCCTAGCAACTATTCTGCAAAATCCCTGCCTAGGATGGGCATCTAATCAATTAAACACAAAGCTATTATAAGGCAAAAAACCAAAAGGTATTAGATCTGAACAGTGCTTCCAAACTTCCTTGTTGAGGTTTCATTGTTGTTAGCCATATTTGTACGTGAAAATGCTAAGTTGTTATCAAAAAGGAATCCTCCTTTAATTCCTCAGTGCTTGGCTTTGTAAACATAAAATCATTTTGTATGTTGGAAATAAGTGTAGAGCTGGATTGTACTGGAGCCAATGAAACAAAAGGTTGGCCCTGAGTGTTTTTCCTGCTCACATCTAATTCACGCACTGGAGGACAGACAGCCAATCCTATCAAACTTAATCTGGGAAGGACTCATTCAGTATCAGGCTTCACAGAATTGCCCTGATTGCTGTCTCTCTTAAAACACTTTGTTCATACAGAACAGCAATTATCCTCCTGAAAATGTCATGAGAGAGTGCCTCCATGCCTGTCAGAATTGGTGCTTTTCAGAGATAATAGATAATTAGTCTTTTGTTAGTGAGCATGACCCATCATGGAAGAGAGATTCATGAAAACCACTTTGACAGGCATAGCAACTTTATATCTTGCCTGTATGTTCATGTTATTGGATCTCTTTTTGGTATTATCTTGCGTTTTCCCTCTGATATGCTGAGGTGGCATCATTTATAGTATTACAAAAGCTTATTTTCATTTCTCTAAGAGCTTCCATATACAAACTCCTATAAGTAAGCATAGTATTCTGTTTACTATAGAAATAGAAAACTTTTTAAACTGAAATCCTATCTCTGTGTAATGGCTCACCCAAAAAAACCCTCTTCCAAGCTCACATTACACCTTTCTTCAGTTCTTTCGTCAGTATTTCAGTTATTCTGTCTTGAAATTTTGAACAATAAAACCCTTTTCTTATGTAGAGAGAATTGCACTTCTAGGGTTTCTTTTTTTAAGATAACAGCAAGAAAGATACGCTTTTAAAAGCCGAATTGTTTATTTCTTCATCTCTGAGATCAGGATGGTTTCTGTGTAACATATTCTAGTACTGTTCACTTAGTTGTTCCTTGACTCTTTCAGTACCACATTCTTGACAAGATTTTATAGATGCAACAAGAAAACTTTTAACATATATACAGAATCACTGGTAATCTGATGCCAAAGTTTCATGGATTGCATGTAGCTGATGCAAAATAAAAAATAATGGAGTATACGCACACCGTTAAGTTTGAGTAAGTAACTTTGGCACAGTTAGAATTTAAGATCTGCATGTTTAGAGAAAAGAAGCGGGTGCCCTGATAGAGTATGTCATAGCTGCTCAGAATACTTCATTAGGAGGCCAATGAATCTATCTGAATATTCCCCAATGTCACACAAGTATTTCAAAACATCATTAATCCCAGCAAAACCATTTCTTCTAAGCCATGTCTAGGTGTAAGGATGACCATTCTAGGAAATAGGGATAATGAAAGTAAATTAACAGCTCATGTCCTTTGTCCAACTAAATCAGAAGTGGAGCCACGTAGCACAATCCCATCCACAATTATTACAAATGAATTAATTGAGGGGTCAGTGTATTTTTACAAAGTTGGTGGGCAAGATCTTTTAAAAGTAAATAATTTTATTCTTTTTTCCATTTCCAAACCTCTAAGCAAAGGCAAGAAAACTTGAGTAAGAGTGAATTCATTTTCTTCTCTCCTATGTAGACTCAAATTCATATCATCTACCTGTTGGGGCCTAAATGCACCAAAAATGTTAACTGCAAATCCATAGCCGCAATAAATGTAAACTAGAGAAAATTTACAGAAGGAGAGCAAGTTAGCTGGTCTTCTAAACTGGGCATTCTCTGGCACCTCCTTTTAAGGCTGACTGAAATCCTAGGGGTATATATAATATCTTCAGAATGTGACCCTTATTAACATCATCAGAGAGAGATTCTCAGATTCAACGCTCCTGTTTAAGTCTTTTCTGGGCATAGTCTTTAGGCAGTAAATTGGTTCATAAGCATGCACTTGATCATCAAAATTCAAGGTGCTCAGTTTAGTTTTAATAAATCTCATGTTTAATTTTAGGAGATCTCATAGATTTCCACTAATCTACTAGGGTAGACAAGCTTTTCAGGTTTCCCCTGATGTGTTGGGTGCTCTGATACCATTTCACCTTTAGTTACTTACATATTTTCAATGTAACCACTACTCTCACTGGAATAACTAGAGACGACGCCATTGGAAACTCTTATTTTATTTACTAAAATACTGAAAAAAACCTTGATTATCTGGTTTTACTTCCTAACAGAGGTTTGCCCACCTGTGGTAAAAATAGACGTGAAGCCACATTCTAAGAGCACTCATGTGACTTTAAACTATCTGCAGCCACCAATACTGCATCGATTCCTCTCCCACATTCTTTTTCAATCATAGCCAGACTGCTAATCTGTTAAATGCAAGACAAACTTTTACCTTCAACAATCTATAAACTTATGGTTCCAGATATCTCTTTCTTATCAAGAAGACTGTTTTTGTAAAATCATATGTGGAAGTAGTTGAAAAAACCCTGTCACTCTAGGTTGTCATTTTCATTAGTAATCATCAAAGAAAACTCAAATTTTGAAGATTTCCATTGTTGTTTAAGTGATGTACTAACCCGATGAAGCTGAGGGACTTTGTGATGAATATTAACAGATTAAAGGTATTTGAAATCACCTTTAGCAAAAGTAGGGAAAAAATACTAATTATTCTCCTATAACTGAAACTTTTTATTTTGTGAAAACACTTATTCAGAATGCACATTCTATGATGCCAAAACAGTTCAGGAAAAACTGCTAGTTACCTTTTAGTGTCAAGGTGATTGGAACATACTGTTTACAAAACCTTTATCAATGCTTCCATTGTGTAGTGTACCATCATGAGGGAGAGAAAATACAAAATTTAATATACATTGCTAGCAATTTTGAGGAGATTTGCTGGCACTAAGTAAATGATAGGCTATTAACTGACAGCAAAAAAATAAGTGTGATATATCAAAATCTGTGTTTGCCTATGCTTAGAAGACTTTCTGTATGAAAAACACAGCAGCCAGACCTGACTCAAATAGAGGTCCATCTGTGGTGATAAAGCTATACTTCATTCAGGTGAAACACCTACACTCCTCTTTGCAGAAGTTACATCAACAGCAGCTGCTTTTCACTGGGGTACCGGCATGTTTTGGGGGCTTTTAACATCTCAGACAGGGCTTCACATCCTCATTCAACTTGGGCATACTGGCAGAGCTTAGTGTTTGAAATGCAGACCTAGACGCTTGAAGTATGAGGCAAATAAAACCAAAGCTTGACAGCTCTGTGACAAATAGTGCAAATCTACAATGATGGATGGCACAGCATGTGGAAGCTAAGATATTTCTATGCTTTAAATTCTGTGTATTGAACAGAGAAAAGGCGCTCTCAACTCTTTGTGAATGGCTTAAATGCTGCAGCCCATGTTATCCTGGGACTCGCACACATGAGCAACATGTTTAATTTCCATGAACTGAGCTGACCAGAAAGGGCTCTGCATTTAAATGAGAAGAACCCTGCCTCTCCAGGGTTCTGTGTGCTGAACACGTTAGCCTCTCACTCACTTCCACTTACTTCCTTCACATATCAAAGTGGGGCACCAAAGACAGAAATATTTTTAAGAGACATATCCAACTATTTTCTCAAAGATCATAAGAGAGTACATAGAATACTTACCTCGTTAAAGAGAAGGTCTTCCTAAGTAAAAAGCAATCTATTTCCCAGCTTGTAATAGACTACTGCTGGAGGAAAGAAGCACTTCTGCTGCCAAATATTCAAGCAGAACCAGGTTAGTCCAATCTATATATGTACCTGCATACATTATGAGAGAAATCAAGAACTAGTCTTTCCCTTGCAATAACTCAAAATAAGGGACACTGGGGTGGATCTTTGAAGTCTGTGGCAAAACTTTATTCAATACTATGTAAAAATAAAAAGGCTGAGCCTGTGCTTTTTCAATCACAGATTGAAATTATTTTAATAAGTGCTAAACACCTGCAGCTTTTATACAAGTAGAGACTATGAAGGTTGAATTTTTCCAGGAAACAAATGAGCTGCATTCCATTTTCCGAGCTTTTGACAATAGATGTGCAATTATCAAAACAGCAGCATATCTGGAATATCAATACAATGAGCTAAGAAATTACCCATTTTAAGAAGTCACATTCACTTAATCATTGCTCTGTAAGTACATAAAAGGATTACACAAAATCGTTTGTATTGGGTAATTTACCCAATAGATCCACCACACATTGTTTCTATGGCTCCGTAACACATATAGGGAAGCAACAAACTGAGGGTTTGTGAGCATGCCAACTTTCCCAATTTCCATGACTTTCAGTAAACAGAAATTCTATCCTCTCACAATTCTTGTTCTGAGACTTTTCCAATCTTCAACAGTATGAAAATATAGAATTACTATATTATTACTCTCCCTCTGTACTCGGCACTGGTGAGACCGCACCTCGAATACTGTGTTCAGTTCTGGGCCCCTCACCACAAGAAGGATGTTGAGGCTCTGGAGCGTGTCCAGAGAAGAGCAACAAAGCTGGTGAGGGGGCTGGAGAACAAGTCTTATGAGGAGCGGCTGAGAGAGCTGGGGTTGTTTAGCCTGGAGAAGAGGAGGCTGAGGGGAGACCTTATTACTCTCTACAACTACCTGAAAGGAGGTTGTGGAGAGGAGGGAGCTGGCCTCTTCTCCCAAGTGACAGGGGACAGGACTAGAGGGAATGGCCTGAAGCTCCGTCAGGGGAGGTTCAGGTTGGATATCAGAAAAAAATTCTTCACAGTAAGAGTCATTGGGTACTGGAACAGGCTGCCCAGGGAGGTGGTCGAGTCGCCTTCCCTGGAGGTGTTTAAGGAACGGGTGGATGAAGTACTTAGGGACATGGTTTAGGGAGTGTTAGGAACGGTTGGACTCGATGATCCAATGGGTCCTTTCCAACCTTGTGTGATTCTGATTCTGTGATACTACAGAATTAGAAAATACTATGAGTTCAGTAGTATATATATACTACTGTATATTTGAAACAGTATATTTGAAAACTCTTGGATTTTTCTTTTCTGATTCAGAACATATGAAAATAAAACACGGCTCTTTTTTCCTCTACAAGAAACAGATAAGTAAAAAAAACCCTACACTTATGAAAAAATATTTAATTAAAATCATAATGAAATGCATACAGAAAATGAATTCTCTGGCTTTTAAGTAAAGAATTGGAGTATGTAAGTACATTCAAGTAGGAAGTCTTTCATTATTACCCTGGATAATTTATGAATATTGAAATATAATTAATCTAAGGCTTCCTATCCAATAATTTCAATCTCTACATTCGGAAAACCACAAGGAATGTAAGATTTGTTTTCTAGAGGAACATATACAGTATGCAACTATTTATTGAGGCTGCCCTCCTAAATTATTTGGAGTTCAGGAAACTCTCAGAAAAAAGAAGAAAAATAAATCTTGAAAATTAAAGTCATCATTTTAGCTGCAGCCAAATTGTAAAAGAATGGAAGACAGCAAAGAAAAGAGAGTTATATTAAAGGTGGTAAAAATTAAACCAGCAGAAAAGTTAGACACATTCAGTCAATGTTAAGCTTGTACTTTGAACACAGAAGGTAATTGGTGGTTGAGAGAGTTTACACAGTAGCATGGCTGACCTTCCACTATTAAGTGCTGGACACTCATGTGGCTTTTTTCCTGTGATCTGCTCTGACTCAAGAAATAGTTGTGGGCTTGCTGCTAAAGTTGAGTTCTGACCTGCCAGAAGCCAGATTAAATGATTGGAACATTCTTAAAAGAACCCAGAGTCTGTGAACCTGTGACAACTCTGGCCTACATAACGGAAGGGAGTTTGACTTCAGAAGGGGACACAGGATAAGGGGAAATGTCTCCAGGTTCTTCAATTCAGCTAGGCAGCCATCCAGTGGTGAACTTGAAGCCCTTTGCATTTGGAGAAACATTTTAAGCACAAGCTAAATTTCAGCATGCATTCAACTCTCATGCTCACTAAAGTGTAAGGATTACAATTAAATAACACTATGTTGTCTTCAAGAGGGAGATTTCTTAAACTGGATCTGTAGTGACTCAGTAAATCTTTAGGATCAGTATTCTGTTGTTAAATAGAGGGGAGTAAGAAAAGGCTTCAGTACAAAATTTTCGCTAGGTAATAGGAGTAGTTCTTCTGGCCTTACCTTCTCCGTCAAACACCCATACTTCAAGAATAGTTCAAACTTCAAGTCAGGCTTTCAAAGCTTTGTTGACACCTAACCTCAAACACGTGTGTACTTAAAATAAAAACTATGGGCTTGTCCTTATTTTCACATCAGTGGAAGTGAAAGAAATTTCTTGGTTTCAGTGGACTTAATGAAACCCACAAACCTCTTTACCAACGTCTACTGAGAAATTACAGAGGTAACTGAATACTTGGGCAACAAAAGCCATCATCAGCTGGTGCAAACTGGCTTACTTTTGTTTACTGAAACAGTACAGGCAAGGAAAGATCAGGTGTAACAAAGACATCAAAAGACATAGTCAAGTAATAAACTCCAGTTTATACAAATGGTTTGGTTTGGTTTTCTTAATTTTCAAAGAAAAATTTAATTCCGAGGGAGAAGCTATTATAACAGAGCTACAAGTGCACAAAATACTGAATTAAAATGCACTGTCTGAAAACCATTTAAGACAGCTCCATATCTCACTATATGTTGGTTTTCATGCTATCATTAGTCCTGTAGGTGAGAACTGGCATTGCTGACTGTCATATTGTTTCCATGTTTAGGAGTATTCCAAAAGCAGAGCCAATACAGTCAATATAGAAGTCTTGAAGTAGCTACTACTGCGTAAATGAATCAGATGAGGGGAAAAAAGCATGCAAAGGTTTCCTTCCCTTAGAAGAAACTGTATATGGGAATTTGACCTGCTTTCCGCTGACAGTGCTGTGAAGTCTGAATAAAGGATCTCTTGGCAAGACAGAAGAGACAGAAGTCCAGCTCTCTGTACAGGGTACCACCTGCTACATACACTCCACATCTAATAACATTCCTCTAGCAAGGACTGCAGCCATCTGTCTGTCACCAACTCCCCCTTTGACCTGAGGAGTGGGTATAGCGTCAGAGTCACCTCAGAATGTACTTTAGTAGGCAGATTACCTAGGCCAAGCATCAACTGCGTCTCCAAGCTCGTTCTTTTCTTCATTTATCCAAAGCAGTGCTTTAAGTTTTCTAGAAAAATAGAGGAAAACAGGAAAGAGAATGCTTAAATTTATTTACTTTCATGATGGTTTTGGTGCTACATGAAAAACAGGCTTTTTCAGTATAGTAGAGTTGCATTTACAAGTCATTGTACCGGCAAAGTTGTTCTCAAATCCCAGCAGAAGTCAGTCCATAATATCCAACACAATCAGATGAGACCATTTCCCCAAATGTCTTTGACTTTTGGAGACTACTGTCACGATGTTATTTAGAAGAACATGCAAGTGGGCTAATCCACTTAGGTAAAACATCGGTTTATAGGCACAGGGTCAGTTCTGTGAATAATCATAATGAAATGCTATACTCAGCAGAACTTATTATCGTATCCTAGAAAGAGTTAATATTAATATGAGTGGGCAAGGGGAACACTAGAGAAAACATTCACTCATCTGTAATAGCTTTTAGTGTATACCGTTCCTTTTTTTTTTTTTTTTAGTGTAGAAAGATTTAGGTCAGGAAATATTGTTCATGGGAAACAACCAGTTCATTTGCAAACCCTTCTTGGAAGGCACATGATCTTGGCAGGTTAACATTTGCCTAAAGGAGTCTCTGATGAAGAGAAACAAGGACTTTGGTTTCCATCACAGTCAGTCCATTAGCATTAGCCTAGATGAACACACAATCTGCACTCAGAGACATGAAAACAATAGCTTTCCCTCAGAACAGTAAACAAAATCAGAGGAAAAAAAATAATTCTGGTAATGGGGGGCAACCAAAATTAAAATGAAACAAACAAAAATGTAAGATACCGCTTTAATTTGGGGTTTGATTTTTTTTTTATTATTATTAGGGGGGGGTTTAATGGTGTAATAGCCTCTACTTTAATTACCTGTCTGGTATGCCAAACTCGGTCTCAGAGGATTAAGCCTCCAAGAAACAGCTGCTCATTCAAGAACTTTACCTTCTTGCTCCCTCTAGTGTTCCGAGAGATCCTCCACAGTTTCACCTAGCCCTAAGCAGATTATTTTTCTCATTATTTTCTTCCCACTACATCCTACAGGAGTGATTTGATAAGAAAGGATCGAGAGTGACTTCGTTATGGCAATAATTTAGAATACAAACCTTCACCTGGCATGCTGCTAAGTAATCCAGACTGTTGTAAGGTCCTTTACATTGCTCAAATTAGTATGCCTTATCTTTCGCAGACAAAGAAACATTAGGGCTTGAGAAACAAAATACAAATATAGGTATCACTACAGCTGCTTTTAAGCACATGTTTTTAATTGGACGTTGGTGTTATAGACCAAAGCTGTGATCATCAATTAATCTTTCCTATAACCAAAGGGAAATAATGCCAGTATTTTTGTGCTTAGTTCTTTTTCTGTATCGTGGTACAAACCCACAAAACTAGCGGCTATCAGCTTCAAGAAAACGAGCTTCTAAGCTTAAAAGAAAAGCAGACCTCCACAACTGCCATCATTAACACTTATAGCCTGCTATAGATAGTGGTATTCCTGAATAATGAACGTCTGAACTACTTGATTATATATAAGAAGCAGTAATGCCACAATTGCTCAGGATAACAAGCAGCAAATTCATATTATTCCCCAAACATCACTGGCACTGTCTTTTAAAAGTTCATCTTTATCTTTAAAAAGAAAAGCTGTAAAGCTAAGATACAAAAAATGAACACAGCATGACACACTGGCTGCCTATAACTCCAAACTACTTAAACCAATGCTACTCCCAGGCACCCTCAGTGGAACGAGTTAAAGTCCAAAACGCCAAGCTAGCAAGACAAGATAGTTAATTAGCTTCCTGATGCGTAGGAGTACTTACAGCATCTACAGAATCCACTGTGGAAAACATTATTCTCTGATCAAAATACTGTCCAAGCCTAGAAAACTAGTGCTTCTATTTTTTCCAGTCTGACTTCTGCCAATGGCAAGCTGGAAGCATCCCCGGGGCAATAAAAGGTGAAATGATCAAAGTCTTTTCTGCTGCATCAGCACAATCCTGACACTGTCTAAAATCGAGACAGGGAAGAGCAGAGATTTTGGTTCTCGTCGTTTTCAAATAAGTTTTTAAAAGGTACTTTTGATACACACGGAAATATCTTGGATCAGAAAGATATAAAATAAAGATTTTTGCTCTTTTTTCCACGTATATAAATCACTGTATCAATCATGGGGTAAAAAATGGCAGTCTTTATATATAAGTAATATTTCAAGTTCCCATTTCTAGGTGAATGTCATATTCTTTAACGATATATCAGAAGGCAAAATTTTTCACTCATCTATTTCAATTTAAATTCTATTTCCTTCACCATGATATGTGCCTAAATTCTGGAAGGGACATTTAAGCCAAGTGCTATGTAGAGAAAAAACCTAAAAGATAGTGATGTATACCAGAGAAAGTTTTAACATAATGCCTGATCCTGAATCACTGACAGAGTGATAGGTTCTTTTGATACACAGATGTACCTTTTTGAGAAATCAACTCAAAATATTTTCAAAGGTACCCATAATGCTGTCTTAACAAACAGGTTCATATTCCTTCTTTACAAAATCAATTCAATGTGAATCAAGAAAATGAGTCATCCTTATTTCCTCACA
Organism: Cuculus canorus; assembly: GCF_017976375.1. Taxonomy (NCBI): domain Eukaryota; kingdom Metazoa; phylum Chordata; class Aves; order Cuculiformes; family Cuculidae; genus Cuculus; species Cuculus canorus. The sequence continues at coordinate 74,380,217 of NC_071402.1, forward strand.
GTCTTTAATGTTTCTGGCTGCTCATAGTTTAGTTTCAGATCAAAGTAACATAAAAGTGAATTAAAGATTCTTCTAATCTGTTATGCATATCTGACTAGAAATATATTTCTTTTTACCTACTGCATAATATTTCATGTACTTTCTTCTGTTGTGTTTTGGTAAGAGATTGGAACATAATATGTCTGTGGAAAATTAAATTTTATTTAAGTTTAGAGAGTACTTTATCAGCACTTACAAGGTAATAGCATATTAAATCTCTACACAGATAAGTAAATTAACTACAAGAATCATGAACCAAATCAGTTAAAATAGTGAACACTTATTACTAAAATAATTGTTTATGTTTGCTTGGTCAAATTTGTAGGGTAAAAAAGCATAGAGTTTTTAAAGGAGCCTAGGGGATTCATTTTCATAGTCAATTTAATTTGGTAGACTGAAAAATAAAATAGAGGCTTAACATCATCTTAAGAGATCTTCCATTTTGTTTGAAAAAGTTCACAGTCAAAAATATTTTCTTCATCCTGTCTTCCCATCTTCTACTTTCCTACATGAAAGAAAACCAAATCAACAAACCCTACAAAAACCAAATTGTCGTGTCCTCCTGCCCCCCCGACGAAAAAGAGAGAGCGAAGATTAAGAAAATGGAGAATAAAAAATGAAGAGCAGAAGAATGACACATATTTTACCAGCTTTGCATCAAAGAGCACTTGTCTTGTTTATGAAAGATAACAGACAATGCTTTTCAGTAGATGAGTTTTAATAATTGCAGACCAGATTACTATAAAAAAATACCCCATATTACAATATGTGTAAATTCCTCGTAAGGACTGATCCTTTCCCCAAACAAAATAGTAGGGGGAAGGAAAAGCACCGTTATATCCTAAACAGTCACAATCCTGTCTTTGCAATGCTGCCAGCTAACAAAACTGCTTTCTGCTGGAATAAACTGCATGAAAGAGCGGGTCCTTGTTTTCTTCATGCTTGCCAGTATACTGCCATTGTTTTCAGATGTTTCCCTACCTATTTTGCCCTTAGTTTAGTAGTTCTTCTCAGCAGGTGGTGTCCCTCTTGCCATCGGACCTTGCTGTCATAACATAATTAAGACTTGGACTGCTGTACCACCTCAGGGCTGCATTAAAGCCAAAGGGCCACGTGCAAACATACTATTTGCTTTTATGTCACTGTACATTACTGTGATCTAAATCAGTGTCATAACTATTTTACATGCTGCTTAGCAACAGAGGCAGAAACCACAGCAACTGAGGTCACCTGCAGCATTTTGTACATTTCTACATTTCCCGTTCAGTTGAGAAGGAAAGAACCATCCTGAAGACACCAGTCAGACCGCTACACCTATTCTGGCCTCAGGAGATTCAAACCTTGAACAGAAACAATTAATTCTAGAGTAGATTTCCCGACTCCGCTCTAACCCACTGAAAAAGCCCTAAAATGTGTCTATAGCTTTTGAGACACTTTTTCTATTTCGGCTCTTGGTCATGTCAATAAGGACCTTTCTGTGAGACATCCACATTTTTCACCACTTCCAAAATCACATGAAGAAAGGCTAGTAGTCAAACTGAAATATTTCCCCAGCCTGTGAAATCAACTAAAACTCTAATTTGTAAAGCAATCGATGAAAATTAGTTGCCAAAAGCCCTCCATAACTTACTGTAACTATTGAAGAAGCACGGTAAATGTCTTGGACTCAGATCTGATGAGGCAATATACACAAGAGTGACAAAGGAAAAAAAACTCTGACTTTTGCTATTGAACCTTGAACGTTGGCTCAAATAGACTCAAAGTTGGCTTTCTGTAAATATTATCTAATGCTTGTAAACAGTTGTTCTTGTGAACACAGCTACTAGGAAACATTCTTTAATGACTGGACCCCCATACTCATTTTTTTTTCTTTTTTTTGTGAAATCATGCAAAAGCATCAGCGTTTTCTTTAGTGTTTTCTTTCAGGTCGTCCTGAATAAGGTATTTTTCACCTGACAGCCAATAATACACCTGAAGCTGGCTAAGAGCAAGTGTGAGATTTGTTACTGAGTAGAATAGATGAAAAACATTGGCAACCTCTTTGAGCTCTCCAAGAGTAGTATATTTATTTAAAGAAAATGCTCTAAATATTTACAAGTGAAACAGAGTAACAATCCACAGGAAAAGTCTAAGGTCCTCTGTACTCCCTACAAAAACAATGTAGGGGAAGGTTTTCACACCCAAGATCTGGCAACTAGTATAGTGAGCGAAAGGCAAAGTAGCTGTCAAAGGGAAAATATTCCTTCAGATGCTGAGGCTATTTCAGCTGTGGTGTTTTTAAAGACTTGTGTTACAAGTAGTACCAAAAAAACATGACATGAGCTGCAGCTTGACACCAGTGGGGTAAAAGCCAAAGACTGAAACAGTGATTGATAAAAGCCTACTAAAAGAAGAATAAACTTGATAAAAAGTCCTAGCAAATGCAGCCTTGGTACAGACAAGATCTCATTCTTCCTGAAACACCTGTGGCAGTTTCTCTGTTATGTCTATATATGTGTAGTCACAGGTATTTATAAAGGAGCAAGGCTCACAGCAAGAAGCTTTCGACTTCTTCTCATGACCTATGTCTTGAAGAGGCCTCTTTCCACTTTCTAGAGACATGCACCCTTCAGGCACAGAGTAACGCTAGATATCTACTCTCAGACTGTCCCTGAGTTCAGACATGTAACAGATGCTTGGTGCTCCTGCGACACTTACCTGAAGCGTAAGGCCCAGAAGTCAAGGAAAGGAGGAAGTGCACAGAGGATGGGAAACATCCAAGCTGAATCAATTTACTAAGCAAGTTCAAAGCTGTGGTACTCTCATTATTGGCCTCCTCTAACCTTTCTTTTCTAATGCACTTGTTGAGAATCTGCATGAGAGAACGTTTTATTGTTTTCATGTAGCTAATTCAGTGAACCATAATTGTAAATGAATAACTGAGGGCTTCTTAGTGTTTGGAGAAATTTATTGTCACTGGTATTTTGCCCTTTACTCTTTTCCATTACAACTTCTGCAACAATAAAACTGTAGCCTGTGGTCAGCTTTTAATAATAGCTGTGTAGTCAGTTCTTTCCCCAACACTGTATCACATTTCTTCATTTTCTTGAGGCCACAAGTCACCTCCTTGCCTTCTTATCTGCAGTCAAAACTTCATCAGAATGTGCATATAAGATTGAGGTAAAATGCTGTGTAACATATGTTTTTTTACATATCAAATCTAACGTAATTTTAAAAAGATTATACATGTAGGAATAAATCCAATTCAGTATCACATAAGCAGAATCCATGGAACAGGGTGTGGGGGAAGCCAGTGAGTGGAAAATTGCATAATTTCGTATGATCAGGTTGCTCGAAGCCTCAACCAACCTCTCCATGAACACCTCCAGGGACAGGGCATCCACAATTTCTCTAGGCAATCTGGTCCTGTGTCTCACCATATTCATTCCTTACATCTAATCAAAATCTGCCCTTATTCAGTTGAAAAACATTATCCCTTGTCCTATCACTACATTCCTCGATAAAAAAAACCTCCCCAGCTTTCTTGTAGGCCATCTTCAAGTAGTGGAAAGCTGCTATAAAGTCTCCCCGGGGCCTTTTACTCTCTAGGTTTAACACCTGCAGCTCTCTCAGCCTGCTGTCTTAGGTGAGGTGCTTTGACCCTCTGATAATCTTCGTGGCACTCCTCTGGATCCTTTAAGCAGGTCCATGTCCCTTTTATGCTGAGAGCACCAGAACTGAACACAGGCATTTCACAAGAGCAGAGCAGAGGGGCAGAATAACCTCCTTTGACCTGCTGGCCACTCTTCTTTTTATGTAGCCCAGGATACATTTGTCTTTTTGGGCTGCTAGCATACATTTCCAGGTCATGTTGAGCTTCTCATCAACCAAGCTTCCCAAGTCCATCTCCACAGGGCTAGTCTTGATTTGTCTGAATCCATGTTTGGAATTGCCTCAACCCAAGTACAGGACCTTGCACTTGGTCTTGTTGAACTTCATGAGGTTTGCACAGGCTCACCTCCCTAACCTGTCCTGGTCCATCTGGATGATATCTCTTCCCTCCCCTCTAGAGTACAAACAACACTGCTTAGGTTGGTGCTATCAAATTATGTAAGTTTGTTGGTTTTGGTATTTTTTTTTTCATTACGTCTGCTTGAATATTTGAACCAGCATTCTGGTTTGTGGAACAACAGGCAAGGTAAGCGATTTTGCTAAAGTCTTCCCAGGTCCTGACTGAACTGTTATGTGAACACAGTGAACTAAGTTTTTGAGAAAACAGAATTTGACTCTTACCATTTGTAGGGATATGTTTGGCAACAAAAGGCAGCACAAGAAATAGCAACAAATACAGAGTCAAGCTCTGTGACATACTGAAGTAGCCTAGCTCCTACCAAAGGCCAGGTCTTGATTCTCTATTGCTTCACATCAACTTGAGAACACAGCATTCTGCTGTCCTGATGTGTCAGTGTTTCATCCATACCTTCTATTGGACAACACAATGTTAGAAATAATAATAATAAAATAATTTTAAAAAGGCCTTAGAAATTAGTAGAATTGTAGGTGATCAGCACGATACCGTCCAAGTTCATATACAGTGAACAGAAAATAAGCCTGGCCTAGCAGTCTTCACAGACATTAACAAGGAAAAGAGTACTGTATTGCATTGAGTTTCTTTTCCACAGGCATGAAAGGCTTTCTTTGTTTTCTTATGAAAGTCCTAGCCTTCCCTCACCAAAACATTCTATGTGAGTTGTCTTTTATTTCTCTGAGAAAGACACCACCACCAGCTGGCTACCTTCAAGGTTCCTCCACTTCAATCTTCGAGCAATAAAAATTCTGCCTCAGAAAACTTTTTTCTTTCACTCTGTTCCCTCTTTCTTTACTTTATTCCTCTTTCCTCTCCTACCACCTCTCTTTTGTTCTGGCTGCATACACAGATAGTAGAAACAGCTTGGATAATTGTCAGAAATGTAGAATCAATAGAGTCCAAATGGCTTAAAGCTCAATCTGTCCTTTTCACAATTAGAAATATGTAATTATGGATATATTTTTTCACAGTTAAATATAAGGTAGATGTCTATATATTATATACACACAATAATGCAGAACTTTGTAACATATTTCTTTTTATACTATTTTAAAATTTACTTTAAAATGTTTCATGCATGAAAATACTTAAATTCCTCGATGATACCCAGTTGCTGAAGATCTAGAAAATCTATTTCTATTTGTAGAGCTTGCAAAGAGCTAAAAAATCTGCGCTAAATATTCTGTATCTTTTTTAACACCAGTTCATCTAAAAAATGAACTTAGCAAAACAGAGACTCCTAAAATGGGCGCATAGGGTTGTCTCAATGACCAGCATGTAAACAGTATCAGCTCTAGGCCATCAATGAGCATTTTCAGTGACTAGCTGGCTACTGACAAGTGCCACTATTAATCACTTAGTTAACTTCGGAAGGGTAGAAATACCCAAACAAAACATCATTTCAAAATGTTGTGCATAACCTTCATTCTTACCTTTCATATACTGAGAATACTCTCTTATGTAGATTCAACCTATTTTGGATTCACATGGTGCTAACAGAATTATTCATAATAACAGACTTCTAAGAAACCAATTTCAGATTCTTCTTATTAGACAATTATCATTAGCTACAAAGTACTAGATAACTACAACCCCTCAGCTAGATCATTACATGCATATTCGATTTGACTCAGAATAAATGTCACACACTCCTTCACTCAAGTTCTCAAATATAATTATTAAAGTCTTAAGAACCAGCTCTGAATAAAATTAAAGGAACCCCCAGACAGACAATCTTTCACATTTTGCAGCAGTTTAGTCTAGTTTCAAAAGATTTAAGTCTGAGAGTACAGGTGAAGTTTTTTGGGGGGTCTGGTATTGCATATAGTAAGGTATGTAGACCAGGAATTAAGAGTGGTGTCAAAACGCTGTACGGAATAAAGGTTGCCATATCTCTATTTCAGTACCATACACAAAAATATCTTTCTGAAACTTCTCTTGAATTATAGTGATTGCACTTAATTATAAACTAGTAATAGTTGAGCATGGAAGGACTCCTGGTTGATCTTACTTTATACCACAGCATGTTACAGGACCCTATTCCTTTGCTGCTAGGTATCTTAGAGTCAGCTAAATCCCAAGGGAATTCTTTAAATTGTCATGACAAGAACTAGCAGCCTAAAAGACAGCAAAATTATGCATATGTGTTGTCCTACAGCTGGAGTAAATTAGCTGTTTATGGAAATCTCACCTATTGACTTAATCATTTGCTTATGTAGCTTATACTTCCCTTTTCTCCATTTGTATTTGTGCGAAATGAGGTATGAACCTCAGTGATCTGATCTGCTTAAGCTAGACACACACACACACTTCCACAGTGCAGATGTCTCTTATTATGGATTTTACAGAACCAATGTGAGAGAAACTAGAATTTGCCCCATGTGTTTCCATGTAGCAATAGGCATGAGGGGGGCTGCTGGAACAGTGCTCGCTGTGATGACACAAAAATTTAATAAAGAAGAAAAATGCTTTGATTTCTTTCAGTGATCCATGTCATTAATCAGCATGGATAATTCATCCATTAAAACATTCAGCAGTACCTTGCCTATTGATAGGAGCAGGCTGTTGCTTTCTGTGAAAGAATAAGATAGCTGTGATTCATGCTTTGTACCTGCTGCCCACCTTCATTGTACTTACAGCACCAGTTTTATTTGTAACGTCTCTATCACGCAACTTAGGAAGCATTTTCTTTTTAAGTTGCTGTAGGTCTTAGGAAAGCTGTCTGACCTAGTCAGCTCTCAGTCACTTAAAGAAATATCTTTGCACTGCTAGTTTTGATCTCCTTGTTCTTTAGAAAGAAAAACTGAAAGCGCTGACATAAAAAGATTAAATCATATTCAACTGAATCAAAGAAACTGTCGGCTTTCCTAGTTATGAGGAAAAGATCAGGAAAATAACATTCTTACCTAAATAACATTCTTACCTAAATTTAGGGGTTTAGACTGATCAAGGAGGGGAGCAGTTCCAGCAAGAGTTGGATTAAACTCCCTAATTTACAAGATTTCAGACCCCAGCCATTCAAATTTCACAAGCAAATACAAGCTCAAATGTCACACAATTTCTCTGCTAGAAATTTCATTACACACCGTCTGCTTCCCAGGTTTTGGTCATGACTGAATCAAACCAGAGAAAAGTGTTTTTTCCTTTCAGAAATTTAATGTCTAGCAGGATTCAAAATGACAATTCATGAGTTTTGCAATCATGTCCATTACTACCAACATCCTTTTCCATCCACAGAATTTATTGTATTTTGATTTAAAGTTCAGACCTACAGTTTCTTTTATCTCACCTCATTCTATAACTGTAATAAAATAAATTTAGGGCCTGAAACAATCTGCTCCACGGTTGGCAGAAGCCCTTATTTGACTCAGGTGGTGGGATAGTCACTTAAAAGTATGAAATTTATCTCCTCAATTTCAATGTTGAGCATTTTAGATATTCAGTTGATTTTCTAATTTTGAACTTAATTTTAGTCTACCATTTAGGGCAAAAAGTACACTTTCATAGCCAGAGAAATTTCCAGTTGAATTAACATGAAGATTTCCTAACAAAAATGTCACAAGAGAAGTTATTGTTTAAAATTCTCATCTTTCGTTTGTTCAAGATCCAGAGATCTTCTAGTAAGAGATATTTCTTTGTGACTTTTTAATTCAAGGAGTCTTTCATCATTAAGGTATAAATGACCTTTTCTGTCCAGGATCCTAGTTTGGGAATTTATGTTTTAAAAAACTTAAGAAACCTGAAAAATCTTCAAAATATTTTTCTTGAAATTTACATCCTTCAGGAATGGAGAGGGAAAGTTACATACTTCAGTCAAGGAGAGGGAAAATGTCCTCTGAGACAGAACCCAATATGCTGGAACTCAATTAGATTTTGACCTTCTTCAGCCATAAAGGATTGGTAGACAGACATTGTTTTCTACTTGCCTGAATTAAATTGGGTCTCCTGAGATGCATATGAAGCAATTTAAAAAAGAGAAAACCACAGTTAACTGAATTTATTCAACCATCAATCTGAAGTAAACCTTATTTACAGTATTAATCTATTAAACTAATATAATCTTTCACATTTTAATCAGAAAAAATGACATTTAATTACTGTTGAACAGCCAAACCTTCAAAAAGCTCCCCTATCTAGGCATTCAGCTAGGCTACCATTTTTCAGTCTCACTACAGTGAGTCTTGTACACTTTTATGCTTCCCTTGGTCTAAGTACACTGCAGGTCAGTTTTATTAATTCAACTCCTTGACATGTTTTCTAAGCAGGAATATGCACTATGCACTCTTGTCACCATTTTCATATAAATTACACCTTTTAGTTCAGCTGCCTTACATCGCAAGAACAGGCACTACCTCCTTTCCCAAATCCATTCTCCAAATGTCCTTGTTTCCTTGTACATCTGTTTTTCTTTTATTTTCTTAGCACTTGTGATGGTCAAAGAGATATAAGTTTATTAAAACAAACAAACAAACAAAAAAAAAAAAAGAAAGACAAGCAATTCTAATGTCAACTATTCACAGATCTAGAAACGCCAACAGGAAAAAAAAAATCCCTTTCTATTTTATTCATGTGAGCAAGAGCTCCAGAAATGTTCTCTTGTGAAGTAGTTTCAGACTATGACTTAAAGATGCTTGGCTGTGCCTTGTACATCTAGTTTCTTCCACCCTAACATCCCGAAACTGAGTAGGATGCTTATGATAACATACCCCTCTTTGTGCACAAATTTCCTGCATCTGCTTTTGTTTTCTTTCACCTCCACTTCTTTTCATACTCAGTTTTGTAACACTGACCTTTTTTTATTCTGACTGTGACCTTAGGAACTTTCCAATCCCAGCCTCCTGCAGAAGTTTGAGATAACCGATTTCATCTCCAACATACCTATCAGACTGTGCCATGACATTTCTACCTGGACAGTGACTATTGGGGTACAATGTTTCCTCTGTGTTTTGGATCTTGAGGAGCAGGGCAGAGTTCAGATATTTTGCAGCAGACTCTATATAATAAGCCATTCTAATGGTAAAACAGTTTCATTAACTCACTCACTCTGATCCATATATGCATGCATAACAGATCTGTAAATCTTCACTTTTTATTATTTTTCCAGAATTCATTTTCACATTTATAGAAACAGATAACCTGAATTTTGATTTTTAAAAAAGTATAGTGAGTAAAAACACACCAACAAATCAAGCCTCAGTCATTTGAGTCAGCTTGCAAAGCCTAAAATAGAAATATATATTTTTCAATATTTCATCATTGTACAAGCAGGGAATTAGAGCAGCAGCACTGCCAAATTGTCCATATAAAATCAAATTCTTCCATATCAAAGTACCCTTCACCCTCCTCTGCCCACCCCAGAATTATATTGCAGCAATTCACTTTTAAATCACTGGTTCTAAAATTTCAACTATCAGACAATACAGTCTAATAAAAGTGGCCTTAGCTACTTTTCACAGGAGCCCCAAACACTTTGTTTTGGAAGAGGCAGTGGTTTACTGTAAATTTTTTTTATAATTTTTTTTCTCTCAACAGAATACACAAGGTTTTTTTAGTTCAAGTCTTTATATATACTGAAAGCTGTGGCATGGCCTTGTCTGAAGTATCTAGCATCATAATATAAGTTTATTGAAAAGTTTATCAATCAGTGTCTGAATACTTATCTTATTATTCATTAACATGACCATTAATCAGCATTATGACATTCTAGTTTTTTTTTTTTTAAAAAAAGAAACAAAAAGATAAAAAAAAGGAAATAAGTCATTAAAAGAATACTTGAGGATTCTTCCTGCAGTAACCTGTAGGCATGAGGGAAAACTCATTGTCAAGTGTGATTTATGAAAACTTGTTAAATTTACTTAAGGTAACTGTGAAGCAGACTAGTACACTAACAGTCTTTTTAACGTAAACCCTTATGGAAGATAGTGCATCATTTATTGACTAAAAAAGCTTATTTAACTTGTCACAACATAGAAATTAATTAATATAGAAGTCAAAAGGCTGTCAATTTGTGCTATTAAATACAAATATTGGGTGGTAACCTAGCTATTGATACCATTCAATGGATTTCTCTCGCCTTCTCATGTAAAAATTAGATATTAAGTGCACATGCAAGAGATAACTATAGTGCAATAAATGTAGAGCCACTACAAAAAAAAAATCTACTATATACTGTGACATTTCAGATCAGCCTTTTTTTAGATTTTTCTTTTCTTTTTACACAAAGATGAATTATTAGGCCATTTATATTTTAAAACACCAGTTCATTAAGAAGTATTACTTTCTAGCAGATTTTTGGTCTGCATATAACAAATTTCTTCTTTTACTGAGAACTGGTATCACTCCTTCTGGCCTACAAAGGCAAACTCACCTCTGTTTCTACTATTTTTTCTCATACACAAATTCTTAACAGCTGAAAACTTATTGCATGTAAAATGCACTCATACATATATACATAAACATATATGCTGTTGAAGCTGCATCCTGCTCTGAGCCTAGACTGGCAGGTGGTCATCTCCAACAACAGGAGTTTCTTGTGAAGAATTCAAGACTCCTTGGTGTTGTGTAGCAAAATTAATGAATACCTGTAAGATATGAAAAAAAAGTAAGACTTTCAAAATAACGGTAGTTGAACTGAGACTCTGGAGACATAGCTCATGGTGGGTTTTAGTTGCTTTCCTAACCTTTTGTGACACAAGAATTATAGTTTATGTTGAGGGAACACACCTAGAGACATGTTTTGTGAACTCTAGAAATAATCCCTCTTCACATCTCCAGGTAACACAGACTGTGGTGGTGACAATTCGCAGTCCCACCTTCTCATCTCACATGTCTAGATGCATCAAAGTACTGATGAGGATTGCACACAATACAAATACATGGCTTTCTGCTATGTTTTTACTGTGCACACCTCCACTGTAAAAGCAGTAGGGTTCATGAAATTACTGTGTAAAGTCTGAGATGGTCTGGAACTGCTGGTTTATTGCATACTGGGTAATCCAGTAAACATAGTAGTATTCCACTACATCAACAATTACAATACATAGACTGTTTCAACCACAACAATAAAAACAAAAGAAAAGAAGGGGGAAAAAAAAAAAGAAAGAAAAATTAATTAAAGAAAAAAGTTACTTACCTGCTCTAATGTGGTTTGGTTAATGGAATAGTGTTTGATTTGAAGAAAAGCTTTGTGATTCTCTAAGACTCTGAAGAGCTCTGCTAAGCATCCCTGGCTTCGTGGTACATGGAACTCAAGCAGGTTATGGTGCTGTCCCTTAAAATGAGCAAAAATGATAAAACCAGACAAAAGTGAATGCATATTATAATGAAGTTACACTTGCTTGTAAACCAGTCTAGCTTCAATAGGCTCTCATTGGAGATTAACATGGAAAATATGAGCTTTTAAAATAAGAGTATATTTTGTCTACATTGGTGGCACAAAGAAATGTTCATACTCAGAGCACAGATTTGGTGCATGTTCTGACTTGATATTTTGTTAATCTCATAAAAGATATGCAAATTCAGGACACTTATATGCTATAGGTTTTTAATCCAACAAACTAGTCCTGTTACAATACAGTATGGGAGAAGACTTATAAATATGTATAAACATACACAAACAGGTCCGTATCTGAGGTAGTTATAATTTTACATTATTCTTTTCCTAAACACAGATGAAGTAAAAAAATAAATGAAAAATTAAAATTAAAGATAAATTTTTCTTGGGATATAATTCGTATACTGAGACTTATCTCTGGACTTTATCAGGAATTAATCAAACCAAGTACTCCCGTTGACTACAATGCACTCCTACTTCAGGTGAACATCAAGGTGAATTTACAGCCATCAAAAATAAGAGCAAAAGAAAATTTTCACTCAGAGAAAGTCCCTGTTTATTTTACATTTATTATACATTGTCTGAATGTCTGCTTGGAGTTGGCTTAATCAATGTCAGAAGTCATATTTTTAAGAATTTTTTTAGCAAGAAAATAGAAGGGATGCTCATACATACTTTTTCCAAAAAGATCAATATTTCAAAAAGTGTATGCATTGTTCTTACCAGCTCATACTTAATGCTGACATATAACAAATACTATGATGAGCTTTAGCTGTACCTTAAACTGTGTTCCAGGAAAATGCAGTTGTAGACAGTCCAAAACCATTCTTCCATAGTGTATTTCTTTACTAAGCCAAACCTTGACAGAATATCCATCTCCAAACCTGAGAATGATATACAGAAACATAAATCCATTTGTCTACACTATGAGGCCAGGAAGAACACTTGTTTCAACTATCTCCTTATAATTATGTCAAATAACATCATATATGCCTACTATACTATCACTGCAATTTTAGTATTATACTACTGAAAAACAGGATTTCAATCAGAAAGTTGTTAAATTAATGATAACAAACAGAAACAAAAAAAATACGTTATGCATACAGTTGAATCGCTGCAGTATGTTTCACTATCCAATGTACCCGAACTTCTGTTAACTAAACTGGGTTTGAATTGCTATATTGCTTTGAAAGTTTAGCAAAAAGCAATGAAGATAACCAATCGCATATACAGAAGAAAAAGGATCTTTTAACTTTCCTATTGAGAAAAATGGGTATGTAGTACTATTTTTCATTTTTTTTAACAAATCTGCACATTCATATGCATATTTCAACTGTGTGAGTGCAACTATATGCAAAGGAAAGTATAGGGGTACTTAGTGAGATGGCAAAGTTAATGAATTTTTTAAGCTCTAAGGCCACACAATCTGTCTCAGAGTAATTCAGGAAATGAACTTCTCTTTCTCAACATACACGTGATAAAAGCTAAGTACAGGAAATCTAACCAACAAATTATTTTTCATCAGATCTACTCACTGTTAATATTCAGTTGGGGAAGTTGCATTAAGCCCATAAACACTGAAAAGGCAACTATATTCTTATGCACATTGCCTAAGCCATTGAAATTATGCCTCACCTATTCCCAGAACAAGGCACAAGGCAGAGCTCAGCAGAGAGGTGGGGTGACGTAGAGCTGCTGCTGCATCCCTCCCCTCCCAGCCCTGCTTTGCAGCTATATAGCCTCTCTTTGGGTTCACCTTCTTGTTTAATTGCTAGCGGGGGAAAAAGAGCAGCAGGAGCTAAGTCAGAAGAGCTTTCCCCTGCCACTGTTGTTCCTTGATGCTGGGGACAGTAGAAAGGCAGAGAAGGTAGAGGGATATGGAGCTCAGACTGCACAGCCCATGTCCCTCCAGAAACCTGCCACTTCCTCCATCTTCCCAATGACCACCAAACGTACATCCTTCACTCCAGCATTACTCCCTTTTCTTCATGCGCAAGCTCTGTGATTACTCATCACTAATCTTTTACTCCAGTTCCAAAGTTTCTAGTCACTATCCTCTGTATTACTGCCTCTTTCTGGGTACAACTTGAGATTTAGGGTAGCAGCTGGATTAAATGGATCTGACAGGCATGAAGCACTTTATCACGTAATAAAAACAAGTATATATGACATCACAATCTACAATGCTGCCCTTTTCCAATATAGGAAAAAATGTCTATAGAATACCAATCAAATGTAATTAAAAAAATCAAAAGGACTATTCTGAGACATGTCCAGTTTAACCCACTGTCTGAGCAACTTCCAACAAAATACTTCACATGAAGCACTACATGTTCCTCATCTACACTATATGTACAGCAATGTAAGCGCTTAATTTTTATTTTGTGTTGGATCAGGAACTCTTTTGTTATAAAGTAACAAAGTTGTCATTGATTTTAGATCAGGGCAAGTTTCCTCAATGAAATGTTGTAGACCACAGATATTATTCTATTAAGAATTTCACATGAATTCAAAATATATTTTCCAAGGATCTTCTCAGACAAGAATCCTATTGCTTTGTGTAGAATGAAAACAGAGTTGCTACATTTCAGGTATTATAGTGGCAGCTTCTGCATAAAAAGTTGCACTGCACAAAAAGTCTCATTACAAATAAAGTACTCCAGGGTCCTTGGTCTTTGGTTGGGTTTTTTGTTTCTTTTTTCTTGCAGTTAAATGCAACCATTGAATTGCTTGAAACACAGTAAGAAGAAACATTCCTGATGTCCTCTTTGTTGGTTTCCGAAGGACTTTATTTAAATTAAATCCTATTTTGTCCAAGCTGCAGGGTATCACATATTCACTGGACAGCGTGACCTGACAGATGAATACTGCTGTTACACAAAAGAGATCCAGAATAAGGTGGAATCCAAAGAAGTGGCTGGCTGATTTGCTTTGCAATGATTTACTAACGCACAATAGATCTCTAATTAAATGTTTTATATGCATAGCGTCATCCTTGAAAAAATATGTGACAATAAAAAAAGATTTTACAAAGGTGAATACAGTTGAGAAGGGTGTTCAATTTAGTTGACAGCCAACTTGAGGCAACCTTTTACAAGAGATCATCGATTCTGATCAGTTTTCTGGCATCTCTACAGAGCCACTATTGAACTACAGTTTGAAAAATGCTGCTTTGTGGAGATGTTCAACAGCCTCATAAAACGAAATTGTATACAATGAAGTTTCCAAAGAAAATGAATCAAAATTCTGATTAGCAAAGACAGAGGTGTCTGTACAACTTTGGTTTAATTCTAAATTGTGAATGGCATAAATACCAGCATGGTACAAATAAAAAGCTTTAAAAGATTTTTTTCTTTTGGTTCGTCAAATTACGATGCTTCTATACCTTGATTTTATAATTCATTTTAGTACAAAAATTCCCCATATAGAGTGAGTGGATCAGCAATAAGCATTTCCCTTTGCTATAATCAGCAAGCTGCTTTCAGTAGAGAACTGAGGCAATGGAAATTGAGTTGACCATTTATTTCACTGTTTTCCTCTTTGATTCAGGCAATATAATTAATTCAGGAACCCGAAGTGGAATTAAAGAGAAAAGCACAATCTGGTTTGATTAGCACTATTAGGATCAAACCTTTAGCACCTGATAGTTCAGGACCTAAGGAGGGAAACATTATCATTAAAATGGCATAAGTTGAGCCAGCACACCTGTTCAGCAGCCATCTGCTACAAAAGAATCAACATCTCTTCAAAGCTATTCAACGAAGATATTTTCCACTGCTAATTTCTACCACATTACTTTAAGAACAGCTGCATTTTCATTTGTGTATACACACACACAAACACATATTCTGGCAGAAAATATATTTTTTCTCTCTATCCTCCTTCTTCTCCCTAAGTTAAACTCATTGTTTACCCTTGACTTTCACCTCATTAGCAGTTCTGGGAATACTACTTATTGACTGCTTTACCTACTAAAATGTCACCATAAGACTGAAACTGAAGTATAAATTCCCAGACTGATTGTAAACTGATTAAGTTGATTTTTAACAACACCATCAGATGCAGATGAATGAGCTTAGCAAACACATCCAAGAACTCCACACATTTAATCACACAGGTCCACAAGCTAGCTGAGCAGCTCAAATAACAAGGGAACAAAGGAACATAAAACGGCAGTAACAAATAGGACAGTTTCCATATTGGGTATTACTAAATAGGCTAAAACTTTTCAGCATTGAAGAAAGTTGACAAGATGGTAGAAAAGTGCCTTTACAGGGCCCAGAATTGTGACTGGCCCACAGAATATAACTAAGAAATGATTCTTCACCCTCCTATGTTTCTTGTGCAAGAACAGGGAACATCAAATTAAATCATAGGGAAGGCAATGCAAGATCAGTAAGAGGAAATAATTTTACTAAACCCGCCCTAGACTGGTTACAAGGGTCCTGAGAGGTACCAACCGAGTGTTTTCTGAGGTTTAACCTATGAAACCCTGTTTTCTGTGAAGGATGAAAAACAAGGAAGTCTATTATCAGCAGACTTCTATTGGCTTTAAAAAAAATAAATCTGTATTTTCATTTAAAACCTTGAGGAGTTTGAGTGTCTGTAAACAAAGAAAATCAAACCTAGAAACCACTGTTTTAACTTACTGCAGGGTCTAGAATGATGAGTTCATTGAATCACACTCTTCCAAAAGTCCATTTACCATCTCTTCTTTCCTCCAAACAAAACTGCTGAATGTAACTTCAGGAAGTTGAGAACATGCCCTTATTTTATAAACCTTGATGAATAAGTAAAGCATCTAATAATCCATATGCTTTTTTTCCACTAATCAAAGACTACATTTCCTGAAGAATTTTGCACTGTATATATATATACACATACACATATCAAAAAATTACAGCTTCCATAAAGTTTACTGCTGGAAGTATAATGTGCATACTTTATGTATGCTCTAGTTTGTTTGATCAAAAGATTACTTCAAAATGACATTATTGGATAACAAAATTTAAAAAAAAATAGAGAGAATGTTGGTACTTAGCATCTACAAGGAACCGCATCTTTTGGAATATATGCCATGAATCAAAGAGAGGGAATAATTTGTTACTGTGCTATTTGCTCTTCTCCTTTGGTTTACATTCATTTGCAGACAGATATGGTTCTACTTTCCATAAGTGAATAGACTTCATCTCAACAAGCTAACTTAGACATTCCAGTATTACTGCTGAAGCACAACATGCAGATTCAGGTTATTCCTCTTACAGCATAGATGCAAGTACAATTTACTAAGAGAACAAAGCTTAAACAGCATCGAAAACAACACACTTTGCAAAACATTGGGGAAAAAAAACCCCACAAATTGAAATAAAATTATTAAAACAATTAAATCACATTTTAAGATAGTTTAAAATCACACAATATATTTAATATTTTATCTATTAAGTAGCAAGTAAAGGTTATTAAATTAGAAATAGTTGTTTGGGGTTTTTTTGAAAAATGTTAAAATGAAAATGTATTATCACTTGCAAAATGTGAATTCCTTCTGCAAATATTCAGAACAACCTCAGTGTCGCTTAACCTGATTAGATGAAAACAAAGAGACATTACAAATTATAAAGTCACCTTCTACATACTATTCATAGATTTTGTTTCATCATTTTTTAAAGGATTACAGGTTTTCTGGGGCAACAATAGAAATATGAAAACAGTTATTTGAACAAGTAACATTTGTTCTAGTATACTATACATGCACTACTTGTTCACACACACTCCAGGCTTACATGTTGAGCCATCTAAAGTTAATTTCTGTATTCAATAATATCATTGCCATTATAGTGACAGGCTCATGTTACGAGCAATGAAGGGTTCAACTTTGCCACGCTCTTTGAACACAGGCATTTAAGTGCTTAGGCATGATTTCCAAATATATGACATAACCTTCAAAAAATCTTGTTAATTGTTCATATATGTGCACATACAAAATTATGTCTGATTATGAGCTTGTATGTATGCACATACAAGTAAGTATTAGAGATCAGTTACCCTTTTATTATTTATATATTACATTCCCAGAGAAAGATTAACAGCAGAACTGTAATTCTGTCTAAGGCTGATGGTGCAGCTTACAAGGAACAAAAATCGTTTCCTAAAAGTACCTTCTGGGTCTCAACAGTGAAAAAAACAGTGAGTAGTAACATTATCATTGTTTTGCCATCACTGTTTTCTGGTGTGCTTTATTTTTAAACTGAGTTTAAAAAAAAATAATCAGGATATGACATACTAAAATGTCTGTGAATAGGAGCTTATCAACCCTTCAAGGTAAAATTCTCAAGTTAAAAACTGCCAGAATGCAGACCAGATGTGAAATTAAAATTTAAAGCACTAATATATTTGCATTATGTAATAAGCTTTAATTACATCATCACATAGCATCTCTTCATGAAATCCTTGTTATGAATGCCTTCCAACACATATTGGAGGTACCTGCCCAGATAAGCAGCTTTCTTTACTGCAACATCTAAAAACGTAGCAAATAAGACAGCAGATTGATGAGAAAAAGAAAGTAAGTTCTTCACGGTGCTGGTTCTAGGCTTCCTCGCTAGTACATCTCTGTGATCTGTGGTAATTCACCCAGACCATATTTCTCTCTCTCATTAAGGGCCCACCTTGAGACCTGGGGCTCCAATTTGCAGAAAGAATTTGTAGCATTTTCACAAGCACCCACAGAAACAGCTGAAGATAACAAGCCTGTACTTCGAGTTTACTGTTAGACAAACAGAAAATATTTAGCCATAAACCCTTATTAAATTTAGCATGATGCTTCAGTTACTCCTCTACAGAATGGGAATAATTTTTTCAAATCCAGTTTCCTAGAAATATTGTGGAAAATATAGATGTTGATTGTTATGAAGCTTTGTTCCAATGGATGTTGATAATACTAGATTTAGAGAGAGTTTTGAAAAATATCTAGTACAAACAGTACACAGATCAGACACTAAAGAAAACAGGAGACTATGAAATCTTAATTAGCTGCTGCTCATTGAATGAACAGGTACACAAGTACAGTTCAGTGTCCTGTGGAACACATAGAATAAAGTGACAAAAAAATACACTGAAATGCACATACACAGTAAGGCTGAGTTAATGTTGCAGAAAGTTTTATAAGAGTGCAAAGATAGTGCTCATTTCTGAACTCTCAGTCTTTGTGTTTTTAAACTCGTAAGAACTTTTTTCTTCAAGTTTTCATCTGGGAAGATGAACTAATAGCTATATTACATAAATACACATCCTCTGCCTTAACGTATGTTTCACGTACAAAATGAATTTGTTTTCTAGTCAACAGGAATAAAAATTATATTCACTTCTGTATTTTATGTCACATAAGAAACTTACTGCTGGTTATCTGTTATAATACTGTTTCCACTGAAGGCTGAAATATTGATGGGATCTTTATACTTAATCCTTGCTTTTCGATTTAAGAAACCTACATGTGTCAATTTGAAAAGAACAATAAAATATTCTCAAATCAGCCTTTAAAAAAAGAGGTAAAGGGTCAATAGCTTGCCAACACATTTTCTACTCTAACTCTGCAATATCAAATGAATTATTTGTTGGGTAATGTAATCAGATGGCTTGCTGATAAAATGTGAGCGAAGACTTGAAGTGTGTCCAGCACTTGAAAAATTGGCATAGATTTTTCTGCTATGAGAAGCCTGTCCAGATGGCCCAAGAATGAAGGATAGTATTGAAAATGTTGTTCCCAGAGGACTGGCCAGCTGTATCTAACATTGAAATACTTTTGTGAATTTTTAAAAAAACATTAAGTATAATGGACAACACTGGAGAGAGCATTCAAATATAATCCATTCACAATTTGGAGTAATTGGTTCAGTTGGCAGGAGCTGTCTGAAATTAGGTTTTAACGAGCACAACTGCTAACATGTCTAACTCATACAAACTACATCTAGAACTAAAATGCTAAATTTTTGGAAATTGCCCTTCAGTTTGTTCTTTCCAGCTAACATCTTTCTTGGCATTATTCAGAAATTTTCCACCTACAACAAAAAGCCATTGTAAAGAAGTTCAACTCTTAATATTCTACTGAGAAACATTTGAGGGTATTTTAAAGGTATTTAAACATGGATAAATATAGCCAGGGCTCAACAGCTGGGAACAGAAACCCAGACACCTACATTTGTAGCAAGAAGACACTTTGGGATGAGCATTTTGTAAAAGGCTTTCACGAGAGCTGGAAAAATGAATTAAGTCTCATACATGAGAAACAGTATCACATTTTATATCCCTATGAAGATTTTAGGTTTCACAGTAGCATCTTCCTGGAACTCACCCATACCCTTCATAGAGAATTTTGTACCACCGTCTGACAAAGCTGTATTCAGTCCAAGACTATGGTCTTTCACACCTGAAAGGGCTGAGGTTGTACTAAGAGAGAAAGCTGAATCCTTGAAGCTTCCCACCACAAGGATGCAAATTTAACCGAGTCCCAGAGAAGACCCATTAAGCCTTCATCACACATTTGTCAGAAGGTGACATTTACAGGCTGGAATGGTACTAAAGGAAAAGCAAATAAAACAGTTGTGAGGATTTCCATCAAAACAGACAGAATCACTAGGAAGGAGAGAAAAAAAATCAGTTTAGTGGATGTAGTTACTTATAAACAAGAAAAGATTCTTGAGATGTGCTAATGTAATCATATGTCACATCAAAATGTGTTCCTACTGTTATCTCTTACAATAATGATACAAGACCCATTCTATCATAAATAAGAGCTGTAAAAAAGTTTTCTTTGGTTTAAGTGTTCATATGGTGTTTAGATTTCCTTCTTTCTTCCAGTCTTCAAAGACAGATTGGGACAGTTGATTTTAAAATATTTGTTCAATTTGATTTGTAGAAACAAATTGAAAACAGACTAAAGGATATCAAGAGCTGCTTATAAAAAAGAGCAAAGTAAAAAAAAAAAAAAGAAAAGAAAAAGAACTGTACAATCTAACAGAAAGAACATGATAATCTACAATTATTGTCCCCATTAATTTTTTTTAGTACCGTTCTTGCCTGTTAAGATGCATAAATATATTGCTAACATAATTCACTCATAGAATGGTCTGGGTTGGAAGGGACCTTAAAGAACATCCAGTTCCAACCTCCCTGCAATGGGCAGGACACCTTCTACTGGATCAGGTTGCTCGTAGCCTCATCCAGCCTGGCCTTGAACATCTCCAGGGACGGAGCACCCACAACTTCTCTGGGCAACCTGTTCCAGTGTCTCACCACCCTCACAGGAAAAGTTTCTTCCTAATAGCTAATCTGAATCTCCCCACTTTCAGCTTTAAACCGTTCTCCCTTGTCCAATCCCTGCACTCCCTGATAAAGGGCCCCTCCTCATCTTTCCTGTAGGCCTCTAAGTACTGTAAGGCTGCTATAGCATTTCCCCAGAGACTTCTTTTTTGGCAGTCTGAACATTACCAATCCTCTCAGCCTGTCCCCATAAAGGAGGTGCTCCAGCCCTCTGGATTCACTGTCCATTTCAAATAAATTGTCATAAGCATAATTATATTTTATGAGAGTTCTATGTAAATTCCTTAGGAAATGATCAAGATATTTGTGACCCTTTTAGTAAGATTTTTTCAGTGCTACGTATAAAAATAAGAGATACCTCCAAACAGAAGTTCTCTGTAAGCAGGAACAAGGTCACTACAAGGTCTCCCTTCTCTTCTCTAGACTAAATAAGCCCAGCTCTCTCAGCCTTTCCTTGTATGGCAGGTTCTCCAGCCCTCTGATCATCTTTGTAGCCCTCCTCTGGACTCACTTTAGCAAATCCATGTCCTTACTGAGCTGAACACACCAGAACTGAATGCAGTACTCCAGGTGAGGTCTCACAAGAGCAGGATAGAGAGCGAGAATCACCTTCCTTGATCTGCTGGTTACACTACTTCTGATGCCACCTGGGGTATTGTTGGCTTTCTGGGCTGCAAGCACCCACTGATAGCTCACATTCAAATACACGCACACATCACACAAAAGCATCATCAAAAACAATTGCTATTGCACAAGTAATTTAGATTAAATTAGATTCAGCAAAATCAGTTTTGCTTATGCTTTTCTTTACTTACATTGCTTCATGGAAGAGTTTTTTTAAACCAAATGTAAGGCGATGGGATTTTTATTATAAGGTGGAGCCAGGGACAAACACACTAAATAATACTAATTTCAGCAAAATACTGAAAACCAGAACTGACTACTGACTACACCAGTGGAGAAGATTGTCAAGGAAAATGTTGTTCTGTTGGTAGGTGTTTCTGAATAGTAGATTAAGAAATCCTTTCAGTCTATCACTTTAGAAGGTACAACGTCTTGCTCTGTAGGGCAGTGAGAATGATAGGGTTGTTAAGTCATCGGGAGAGAAAGAAAATGTGAAGGAAGGAATAACACAATAGTTTTACAAGTCCTTGAAGTTTTTCAGGATATTCACAGGTGGAGCGGAAAGTGAGAAGATGAAAAGGTTAAAATAATTTAAGTCTTAATTATTTCAGTGGTTTTCTTTGGAGTAATAAGTAAAAGCATCCTGCT
The DNA here is from genome assembly GCF_017976375.1 of Cuculus canorus. Lineage (NCBI taxonomy): Eukaryota > Metazoa > Chordata > Aves > Cuculiformes > Cuculidae > Cuculus > Cuculus canorus. The sequence continues at coordinate 74,402,245 of NC_071402.1, forward strand.
TCTCTTCTGCTTTTCCATCTCATGTAGATACAGAAGCCTGCCATAAAGTGCACAGAAACATATCTGGAGACTGTCTTCAATTAAGTTTGGAACGTGAATTACACAGAAGGACTGGGTTTCTTAACCCCTTAAAAATTACTTTATTTATTAGGTGTGCAATAGCCTGGGGTTTATGATGAAGCATTTTGTTGACAGGTAAAGAAAACCACAGTCAGGAGTTCTGTATGGAGGGGAAATTTGGAAGCTAGAGTAAGCAGTAAAATAAAAGGAGTACAGTGACAGGCTTTGGCTTCTCTTCAGCTCTTATCAAAAGTTTTCCAAAGAAAGCATGGAAAGCACTTTTATTGTATGCTTAATATTAAAAAAAAAAAAAAGGAAAAGAGAAAGCTTTGATAGCTGTGTGTATCTGAGGTTTTAAGACTGCTCTCTACTGTGTCTTTGTTCCCGGAAGCCAAGAATATTAATTAGGCAGTCAGAACAAATACAGACAACTGCATGATTTTTAATTAAATCTTCTGATAAAGTTAGTGATTATTTTTTCCTAATAAAAGGTTCTAAAGTTTCAGAAAAAAATCCAATAGATTCCTGAACAATACATGTGGAAAATCTTGGGAAGTAAATCAATCAATAGGTTAGGAGAAAAAAGGATTTCAGTCTTGCCTTCGATGAAAAATCCTAGTGCAGCTTCAGCTACACAATTTCTATGGAAAGCCTCAGCAATATTAGTATCCAGAACACATATTATCCCACATGAATGCCACTGACGTGCATTAAGGAACTGCCATGGCAATACAAAGAACACAAACTTGCTGATAGTAAGAGATATTCTTAACATGGAGGTGGTGTGGGTTTTTTTAAAGTTACAATAATTTTAAACAAATAATTTCTATGAATATGACTGCCAAACATTCTTATCATGACCTTGCTTTGGAGAATTTAAGAGGTGTTCATACAGTCTTGATTCTTGAATGGTTGATCTGATATCCTCAGAATTAATTTTAAGGTACTTCCAGAGTATCATATAGTTTATGGTTCTGCATTTATTTGCTTGTTGTAATCTGAAAGAAGTATATCTAGAGAGACAGTGCAGCAAATTGAAAAATAACTGTCCTGTTTATATGAATAGGGGGCATACTTATGAGTATGCTTATGATGTCTTACTTCCTAAGAAGGTGGATGAAAAGGCACTGCTAAAAGAAACATCTAGAGTGGCAAAAGAATGACAAAGTCACTGAAAAGGTAAACATGAAGCTAGCATTTGTGGCTTGCCTATTTTGCCCTCTCAGGGTTAAGCTGGGAAGACAGAGAAACATGATCACTCCAGAAGATCTGAAATATAAAAAGGTGATACCCACGTTTATCCCAGCAAATTTTACACAGTCAGCTGAAGTGCCTAAATGATACCATTTGTCGTTATTAGAGGACATATACATCTTCAAAAAACAGTTTTATCTGCCCAAGACTGCGCTGTCCTCTACAGACATCTGTCTCTCTTACTGCAAAAGGAGCAAAGGGTGCCTGCACACCTGCTGAAGTACTAGCTAGTGAGACAACAGGTCACTCCATGTCATGAAATTTGGGAATAAGAGACAGGATGGCAGAGACAAACAGATTGTTACAAAAGAAATAGAAACTACTGAACAGCAATTGACTTCTCATGCCTCCAGAAATTGAGGCAACTGCGCTCTGAAAGGTATGCCAACATGAATAGAAGGCTATAATCACACAGAACAACCAGAAATGTAGATACAGACCTCAATTCTTACCACCACCCAGTTAGCAAGTCCCTAGCTGGAAGTTTGTCTTGATGAAAAAAAAAAAAACAAAAACAAAACTTGGAATGAGAAAGCTTATTAACTTAAGTGTGAACCAGGCCTGTCACGCTAATGTGACTGCAAAACAAGGATCTACAGTTCTGCCCAAAAGGAAGGACAGAAAACCAAATGTGCCCCAAGGGACAAGACATTATCTGAGACACAGATAACTTCTGCCCTATAACCCTGGCAGATAACAATTCCAAAACATTCCTGAAGAGCTTGTTTACATTGTTAAATGTATCTGCATTCTAAGAGTGCTAAATCTGAGCTAGTACAAAGCAGTGTAGGTTCACTGCTTGTAAATGAGCTGTTCCATTTTACACAGTTGACTGTCTGGGTGTCATAAAAATTCTGCTTATTGATGAATGTGAATGTTACAGCTATAAGTTACAGCAACTTTCCTCTCAGCTCCTGATCCTGTTTCCTTTGTGGTTTGAGCACAAACTGTAAATAAACATCCTCATTAACAGATATTAAATTAACTCATGAGAAGATATAAAGCAGAAGACAGGCTCATGCACACCAGGAAAAAGAGACAGAAAGATACATAAGTATCTATAATTGCCACTGAATTTGGTAGAAATTAGAGATGCTACAAAACACATTGTCTTGCTGGCTGCTGATCTGATAAAAGTACTTCTTCCTGTTACAAGAAGTGTATTTCACTTCAACGTCTTGAAATCTCACAATGGATTTCTCAGATTGAGAGCAGAAGTGCTTCATTTTAGATACCAATTTGTCTCTTTCAATAACTAGTGCAAACTACAAAGCATTTTAGCAAAGCCATATGACAATTTAACTTGCTAAGGTATGCTAATTGCTGCTTTTTTAACTTCAGTGATGGCAGGAAGAGAAAGATGTGTTTAGCGGTTGTATTTTTGCCCTGGTACTATTAAAATGTATAAGAGTACCAGTTCTTAGATTGAGTGTGGCTGCAGAAGGTTTGGGTATCACATATAATACCTGTTTTTAATGTGCTGGGGAGAACCAAGACACTTGAAACTTCCATTGACCATAATAGCAAGCCGCGTGCAGAGGGCTTCACATTCTTCCATACTACAAATAAAGTGAGGAAAAAAAAAGATTAAAAGAATAATAGTGCAAACAGAGGTCATTATTTAACCTAAATTTAGTTAAAATGGAAGGAATCTCGACAGCTACAAAAATAGGTACGTAAAACCTTTGATTTTAAAGGGACAGTTCAAATTGCAACTCTAGTCAGTACATACCAAAAGTTATTACTGCATAACAGCTAGAAGAGAGCCCTAAAAAGGAATTTATGTTTCTATTCCAGAAGTAATTGGACAATTCTGGCCACAATACAACTGTTTTGTTGCCACATGCTACCTGATAGGCAGTCTCACAAATGCCACTGAGTGTGAGAGTCATGAACTTGTTATTCCGTGTTGTATCTGCTTGTGGTCATTCTGAGTTAAAAGATATAGGGAAAAAAATTAAGTAACTGCTTTAAAAAGTAGTTATCCTTAGTCAGATTGCTGGATAGAAGGAGATGCAAAACACTACAATCCAAACAGAATTTAGGACGTGGAAATACAGGCCTAATAGAAAAGCAGAATTCTGTTAGATGCATTTGCTTCAGATGATAAATAGTAATTTTGACTTGTAAAGCTTAGGGCAGATGGGCTGTCATTCTACATATTGTACAGAATTGTGTAAGCAGTTCTTCCAAAACACCGCTTCAGACATAGGACATCAGTCAGGACATATTCCTCATCTCAAAGAGGAGCCAAAGTAGTTTGGTGTTCCTGCAATTCACTGCATGCACTCTCCAACACTTCTGAAATAACTAAACAAGAGTTGCCTTGTGTGTCTCAGGCATGTACCAGTCCAAATTAAAATGCTTTTACTGAACAAACATGGCAATTAAGTACCTTCTTAGGAACAATTTCCTTAAAATAGGACACAATATGGTAAGAACTGCCAAACCACTATATTTGAAAGATAGTGAGAGGGCTTTGTTCCTACAAATCAGCAAGTTAGCTGAGTCTTTTGGCGGTGCAGTAACTCTTAGTGCTCCCCTTGGCATAACACTCCCCAGCTGTTGCAAAATAACATAAATTGGCCTGTATGGGCAGTTATACAACCTCTTTCTCTCCCCCTGAAAACAAAAGTTAAGCATTGTCTTTGAAAATTAATGTAATAGACCTAAAAAACTAATTTTTACACAGGAAACCATCTCTATACCTACTTACACATATTTACTGATATGCATGAAGATTCATTTCATTAGAATGCCTTCACTTATACAAGAAGCTTTTGAAAGGACCTCAAATAAATCTCTGACAGCATCCAGCAAACAGTACACATAGCATAAAATAATTTCTCCTTCCTTCACCACGGCGCAACAATGTCATAATAATTAGAAATTAAATGCCTACATTATCGTTGTACTTTTAGCTGATTCAAGTCACTCATTTGTAGAGCTAAATGAGTAATCAGTAACAATTTGTTGGATATTTGTTTGTTTGTTTACAGCACATTAGTAATGAGACCATAACACTCTTCTGTTCAGCTGGTATTTTAAAACTAACCATTCTTAATCCAGACTGAAAAGTCAAAGCACAGTTTACTGAAAACCACTCAGCTTAGTTCACAACACGTAACTTGTGTTCCCTCAATGAGTGAGATGGTAAGCACTTGGGCATCAAATATGGATACGTGATTTTCAAGATTCAACTTCCATAAATAACACCATAAAAACTTTTGAGAGTATTTTTCTATTAATAATGTAGCACACACATGTATAGGGACAACAAATACATTTAGAGAACATCAGGAAATATCTAGAAAACATTGAGGGATGTTCTGCTGTATTCTTATTGATTCATCTATGCTTCTGATCTCATTTGGCAAAAATATTACATTGTTGTTTTGATTAATGAGTTCTGTCCTCTCTGGGCATGTTTTCATGATCTCTCCCTCATTTAAGGACATTTTATATATAATTATACATACTATACTATATTGCCAGAGGGAAAATGTAATTTATTCCATTTTACTAGAGATGTTATAAACCAGTATTGATGTTTCCTCCATTAAACTGATATACCAATGACCATAACAGAGAACTGACAAGATATTTAACGTAGAGAGACTCTTCTAAAAGGATAGGGTCACTCCTACCATTTCCAGAAGTGTATACAGAGAATAGCTGAGGCATCTGCCTTTATGATGCCATGGCATAGTTAATTCATACACTGATCCACAACAGAATCCTTAATAAAATCAGAAGAGGGTTTTTCACTCCCACCTCCCTTTGTAAGGATTTGTAAAGCATGCAGCTGCAAGAGGATAACCTGGTGTTCCGAGCAAGAAGAGACACTACAGCACTAAATAGAAAAAGCACAGAGAAAGAAGAATTAATTGCAGCATATTTTATGTGCCTGCAGCCCTTTTGAAACATATATTAATTCCTGAGAATTAAATATAGAAAATATTTAGGATCTACACAATTTCAACTTTCACAAGCAGGAAGGAATTGCCATAATATACCAGGACATATTCTGCATTTCACATCAGGGTGAACATGCCTTCAGAATATGATGTTGACAGCAAGTAGGGAGGGAAAATAGGAATATGCTGTCTGCTGGGAAAAGAGTTTTACCTGTGGGATGTCAGCACAGCTGCACAGCCATCCTGAACTTCCTTCAGGATGGTTTTCCAAAGGTAGCGTTTAGAACAGGGATCCATCCCAGAGCTGGGCTCATCCTACAGGAGAAATTAACTTGACAGCAGCATGGGAAAACAAATTCACAGCTCCAACCCACATGAAGAATTAACAAAACTCACAATAAAATCATACATTTTTCTCTAAGAAAGCTACATTTTCAGGAAGTCATTTAAAAGACACTCTGATCAGTTTTTCATTTTAACACATGTAGTTTCAATTCTAAATTTAGAGAAGGCGCTTTTTTATTAAGGAAATTTAGATATATAATAATATGTTTATGTATTATATAATGATGTATTAAATATAATGTAATTTATAAAGATACATATGTTTAATTATATATATATACACATATATATACAAACGAGTGGAGGAGAGGTCTTGTAACTACCAACTGCTTGCACTGTTCTCCCCATAGACAGATGTGAATAATATTTTTGGATTCAATATCCTCCAGCAGTTATTCCCAGAGTCCCTTCAAGAAGAACTGTCACACATGGTGGAGAGAATCCACAGGATTAAATAACAACTCATTCAGTGCTGCCTAATGCAAACTATTTGGAAAACCTATTTACCACTCAGATGGCTTTTGTGGAGAAGGAAGCACAGCTACAAAAACTACATTTCCGCTTCCTAGCTAATCCTGCTGTCCCCACTAAATAAAATTTTCACCTGGTTTACTTGTGGAAGCAGAAAAAATGACATCTGGTTGTCAAAAGCCAGTCTCTATACCTACAAAACTAGGGAGAAGGAAACTCTTCCTGTTTCTTTTTATACTATGGATTTCATGAGGCGTGTCAGCACCTATTAGCGTGGCATGTAGCCTTAGCCAACGTATTTGCAGCAAGTAATCCCAGCTGAACACTGGAAACAAAGTTCTCGAGAAAAAAAGCAAAGAAAACATCAAGTTCAATGCTGATTTTGGTATTTAGCTATCAGTGGCAGAGGAGAAAAAAAAAATCAGTTCAGCCTGCTATTATCTGTGGATGGTTAATAAAGAAGACATAAAAGGTAATAAAAATAAAGCAACCAACCCGCACTATTACTTAAATTAATAGCTATGATCCAGGATGCAATCTAAAAGCAGATTCAGTGGTTTACATTGGTGTTTTTCTTTTCAGACAAAAAAAGCACCCTTTAAAATACTGAATAACTCCATTAAAATCTGCTAGCTTTCCAAAGCCAGCCAAATGTTTTAATGCATTTGACATGTTTAGATATTTTTCTTTCCTCTTGTCATTACATATGCAATAGTCTGTGCCCTGTAGCAAGAAGTGGGTTGAAATGGATACTTGCAGTGGCATGCTGTCGTAAAGACATTAAAAAACTGTTGGAGCGTTTTCTAAGATCAGGAAAAAACACTGATTTAAGATTATCTCCTCCTTTTACTAACTGAGCCAGGGTCAGTTTAAGCACAAAATGTAAATGAAATAATTTAGCTCGGAAGCAAGTCGATGATAGGAAGTTAGAAGCAGCAAAATGTGTCTGATCATGAAGCCTGTGAGAACACCAGTTTTATCTGGTTCTACTTAGCCTATGATCTAGTACTGGAAGCAGTGGTTTCCCCCACCCAACTCTGAGAAGTCTAAACCTTCCTTCTGACAGGTTTCTTGCACTATTGAACTTGTTCAGCTATTCGCAGCCACGGCTCATGAAAGTGATTCTTAATCTCTAGTGAAACAATGGGCAACAACAAGAAAGAGAATGGGGTGTCATAATGATATAGTTACTATAGCTTTGTAATTCCCTGATCTTCAATACTAAAGGCATTGTCTAAACTGGAGAGGCAAGTTTCAAGCCTAAATGAGCAGCAGGTTGCAAGCACCAAAACAACATGTGATAAATAATGCAAATTAATACCATACAGGAGTAGCAGTTTAACTGTGTAATTTGTGAATGCAACAAAATCTATAACAACTAGCTAGATTTTTGGAGCATGATGTAGCAACGAATTTAAATATCCTGTAAAGATGGGTCAATAATTAGTAGCACCAGCTCCAAATTTCTCATTATAATAAGAATCCTTAAAGAAGCCAGTATAATTGTTTGTATATCTATTTCTCATGTTATGCACAGAACAGAAATATATAAAGCATTAATATATTTCACATTACATTTTTTTTTCTTCTATCACATAAGAGAATCCTCAAAAAAATTACACATCCGTGGTACAATGGCATTTGTGTGGATTTAGGGCCTTTCTTTTTCTCCTGTTCACCTAACTACCCAAAGGCGGAGGGGAGTGGGAAAGGGAAAAAGAACATCGCTTTCTAATTTTGTGAACACGAGAGAATAAAGTAAATTTAAAGGGTTCATACAGCAGAACAAAGAGGATAGTTGTACATCCATGTGTCAATCACTCCCTGACTGACCAGAAAACTACCGGATTTTCTTTAGAGCAACAAAATTCAATGTAATCTATTTATCACAGGCACAGTATTACCTTTACTCACCAGTAAAAGTATTTGAGGTTTCCCAACTAAAGCCACAGCAGTAGAGAGCTTCCTCTTTGTGCCAGCACTGTACGTTCTCACCAGCTGGTCAGCATGGGCACTGAGATGTAACCGGTTAACAAGATCCTCTGCAACCTGTGATTTAGAAATTTGAAGGCCAGCAAAGATAAGCCAAATTAGGCAGTGTTTGTGCTTAGATTGAAAGAACACTCTATTCATGCATATCAAGCAAATGTACGTGTTGTATCCTTATTTACATCCACTTGCTGCATATCATTATTTTTGAATCCTAGACACGTACAAAGAGCTGTTCCAGAACGCTTTAGTTCTCCACAAAGCATAAGGATTTTCTAACATAGAAGATTTGGGTTTGAAATTATGTGTAACAGTCATTTGCATTCATTTTGCGTTGATGGGTTAGTGATCTAAAATGTTCCTCAGTTCACCTCATTCTCTGGTATTTATTCGATCAAACATATTAATGACTAAATATTCAGAAAATAAAAGTCTAAATTAGCCATAAAGATAAAAATGGAAGAAAAGCAAGTCACAGGCTGAAGACTTAGAGTTTCTTAAAAACAAAAGGTAACTTAAAGTTAAATTAATATATGTTTCTAGTAACTGAGAGGGATAAGTTGACCCTAGGTATTTTGATTGTAATTGCTTAAATAAGTATGTGTGATGTGAGTAAGCTGGGCAGGCACATAAGCAGAGATGAAGACAATGTTCATGCTGCCATCTATGGTGTTTCTTCTTCATCAAAAGGTAATATAATTTGTAATAGACCCAGTATGTCTTCAACCTGGATGTACCACAGCTGGGAGATTCAAGTCATGGCATGGTGCTCTATTGCCTGAGATCAGCTGCCAGAACATCTCTAGCAGTATGGTGCATCCTTCTTGCACCCTCTGCACTATGTTCAGCAAAAAGGCAAGGAAGGATTGAATCAAACCAGATAGACAATCTGCAATTAATTCAGAACATCCAATAGAAAAAATATATAAATAAAAATATTGTTACTTAAATATTCACTATTGATTTTGAATAAACTGTCATAAGAATAATCATATTTTATATATGAGTTTTATGTAAACTCCATAGGAAATTATCAAGATATTTGTGACCCTTTTAGCAAGACTTGTCAGTGCTATGTATAAAAATAGGAAGTTCTCTGTAAGCAGGAGCAACACTGCAGTGGTGTGAATATGCAGTATTCAACTGTGGATTCTAGCACTGGTATTAAAAGTCACTTGAGTTCCATGTACCTTAATGTATAACCTGACAACACCACCCATTCTCAGGCAAAAGCTGCATTTCATAAATATTGTTCTGACTACACTAAATGCAGACTTTTGAGAAAAAAGACAATGCAACCAACAACCATTAAACCACCCATGGGTAATTTTATACTGAAAAGTTCAAGTCTTCTGCTATTTCACAAGTAATTCACAGTGATTTACTTTGGTTTAAACACTATTGCTGCGTATAAATAGAAGTGTTGCAAATTCAAACATTCTGTGGGTTTAGAAGTGGTCAAAATTTTTAAGCTATATTCCAAGATATAATAGCTGAGCTTTTCAGTTTGTTTGGGGTTTGGGGAGTTTTGTTTTGGTTTCGTTTGCTTTGTTTTTTTGTTTGTTTTTAATTCTAGACGTTGGTCTCATTATACACTGAAATAGCCTGTAAAGTGAACTCTTCTAAAGTGTATGGTAGACATCTTATGCAGTTTGCTAAACTGACTTGACTTCACTCAAGCATTCATTGCACTCATGTCTATGTCGTGTCTTGTTTTGTACAAGGAGAGAAATGCTGGCAAATCCTCCACTATGGCAGTTTTGAGAGACAAATTTTACTTAAGGTAAGAAGGGAAAGGTGGAATCATTTCACATTACCCACTTTGCTGCTTCTTTGAAATGCAGAACTTTCAAGATAAACCTTGCAGATCATTGCAGTACATACCACAATCTGGCTTGATATCTAGATACACTTCTTTGGTGCAAAACATATCAAATTAGAACAGATTTTTATGCTGAGTCACATTAGCAAGACAAAGACAGAAGAATTACCAGCTTTGTTACTCCTAATGATCTCCCACTGCAACTAAAAAATCTCCTATTCCTGCTATTCTCCTCAACCTTTATATTTCAAAGGAGCATTGCAGAGCGTGTTTCAGCAAATTTATGAGCATAGAGCTCATTTATCTTTCAAGAGATGGCCCCAAACTTTTTTCTTTAATGTATATCATAAGATTTCTAGTAATAACAGTCCAAGCCTCACCAATACGACCAAACAGCAACAAAAATGTCAGCTGAATGAAATATTATGGATATTGAGTAGAAGCCTGCACATCTCCATTATAACTTCATTTATCTGTACAACCAGTGGTATCTTGTGATTTGTAATATCGTATACTATCAAGCAAAAATGAAAATCCCCTTTAAACTACTTCAGAACTGAACATCTGACAAACCTCTAAACCAATACACAAAATGATACAAGAGATTTACAATTCTAATGGTTTTACTTCCTTTAGTGAATGTGAGATATATACACAAGCACCTTCCCTCCTTACTTGCCATATTCATTTTAGTGTTCTATTTCTGGTTTCAATTACTTTCAACAGTGAAGAGTAAGGAGATAGATCAATTAATTTAGCAAGTGGGTAACATTGAGGTCAAATTAAAAGACAGTGAGTTACATGCAAATATATACATTCTGAGTGCGCTTGAACCATAAAGATGTTTTATAACAAGTTATGGCTGAAGTAATGTATTTAAACTCTTTCTTCCCCATTCCCAACACCCCCTACCCCAACCCCCACCATTCCAGATTACAACAGATTTTAGATCTACAGTTAAAAATTTACTTATTTTCCAATATTCCATAAATTATTTACTTTCCCGTCACCAATTCTAACATCCTTAGCAAAAGATCTTTTTCTCCAAATTAATTTGGACTAGTTCCCCTAGGTTTGAAATAGGCATTGAAATGAACCCTTCAATCTGTAAAATTGAAACTAAACCCTCCAAAATCCTGCATTTCCCAGAGACTACATCCATCCCAGTGGAGGCAGTAAGGTAATTTGAATTTTTGTACAGACGTTAGTATTTGCGGGAGTAAAAGTTAAAGTAGGCATGGTGTACTCTATCCACCAGGGAACCAAAAGGCACATCTACCTCACTGAAAAGCAGTAAGTGATCATAACTATGTAACCGCTAATGCTAATGACTTTCCACTCTCCTTGAAATTTACCATTAAGATTCAAGTAAAAATTTAAATGGTACTGAGAGTTGTCAGATAAATCTTAAAAAAAAAAATTGAGTTAGAAAAGACTCAATCTATTAGAAAACTAAAAATGTGATAGCGTGTCTATCCTTACTTGAAAGTTTCCATGTATCAGTTTATTAATTTTTCATCATTTCTGACAAAATAAATACAATGTGAAACTCCTTGCTATTTTATTTTGAACAAACCCTCATATAGCAAACCTGACATAATACTGAAATTGTGTGACATATCTAACACAAATGATAATAAACATGTGATGAATTCCGGAATCATCTGAAAAATAACGAAACATTACCAAAATAGTTATTCAAAGTGTCAGGTTCTAGTAGGTGAACGTATTGTAGTTTGAACATCTTAAGCAACAATCAGTCATCAATTCCACACCAAACAGTGTTCATTCTGCTTCAGAGTAAAGTCTAAAGTATTAGATTTTTTATGCTAGGAAAGCACATATCCATGGCCAAAGTTCTAGGGGAAAATAGTACTTTATCTCAGAATCTTATAAAACTGTATACACAAGTCCCGCTTGGGGTCAGTGCAAAAGTCTTCATGAGAGTGAACATAAAGAGAAAACATACTGACTTTCCAAGCAGTTGCTTCTGAAGGTCTGATGAAGCTGGTTTTGAGATTTGCAACACAAGTTTTAATGTGGATGGCATCTATAATTTAAGTGTGTGTCCGTTTTTCATATTTTTTAACAAGCTGTATGCTGTCTTTTGGAACAAATCGAAATATTGAAACAAAGAAATAAAAACAAGAATGAAAAACCTGTCTAAATAAATCTGTCTGATTTTTCCATTTTTCATGCAAAAAGAAACTTTCACAGAGTATTTGGAAAGTAAAGTAAAGCTTCGCATTACATGAAGCTTAACATCAATACCAAATGACCCGTTTTTCTCCTCCTTTCCCATTCAGTTAATTACTGTTTTGGAACATTAAGTGCACTCAACTTTATGTCAGGCACTTAACTCCTGCTGCTGATAAATCTGTCTAGCAAAGGATTTGATCCTTGAAGTAAGTGCTTCAATAGATTACTTTAGCAGCAGCATATCCTGTAAGTCACCTGCCTGCTTGCCAATTTATTAAAAAACAAGGTGAATGTATATTGCATTCCACATCAAAACCGTGTATGTGAGTGTACATGTTAGCATACACTCTCACTGGTAGGCATTCAGAGACAGGCCTGAAGTGCTGTACCATAGGCAGGACGGAATGAGAAAATGGCATTTCCATACAGATGTTATTCCAAAGCATTCCCAGGCCTTATTTTCTTTATAGGGAACTAAAATGCACACATTCTCCAGGCACCAGCCATTTCTGAGTTGAAACACAGCAGCTGTTCAACACTTGACAGCAATGCCACACAGTTGGAAGGGCCCACTGACAAAGACATTTGTTTTCCTCTGAGATAGCTGCATTTCAGTTTTTGATGAAGATAAACCAGAGTAGCTAAATATTATTTGCAAGGGCTCTTTGGTGTCTTGATCACAAGCGTATGGCAACAAAGTCTGCTCTGCAATCAATACAGACAAAAAAATAGGACAACTGAAGAGGAGTACATTCTCTATATCACAAATGTGAAACTAAGGCACAGAAAGCTGTCTATGAAGAATAGTCTAAGCCTACAACTAGATAATCTAAGGTCCAGGATAATCAGAAGACTAACTTCCGAGGAACTTCTCCTCAAACAGTTTTGAGAACAGCCGTTGGAGTAGCTATGTACTAACTGTCCAGGGAATAGCTGGATCTGAACATCAAGTGGAAGCTTGTAGGTACCCCAATTATTCATAAAGCCTTCTGCATTTAAAATGGGTTTTATGAATGCCAGATATTTCAGAGAGAGCACTAGTCTCACATTTTCTACAGAGAAAGTATAGAAAGTCAGTTTACCATTATGGCTCCTCACCAAATACATACAGGAGACAGCATCTGCAGTAGTGTTCACTTACATATGAATATGTAGAGAGTGTAGACACAGTATAGAATTCTCTTGGTATTGTCTCGCTCATAGCAATCTGAAAGACTTCCCAAGCACCTGAGATAAACTCAGAACCACATGGGACAGTTAACTTATGAAATCCAGGTACTTAAGCACACCCCAGATCTCTCTTCATTCTAGAGCTTCCATACAGATTCTGATCATGCTTCCTATCCTCCAAAGCAGTTGCTGGGAGACCAAATGATCCAAAGGAGTCATAAATCAAGCAGCAACAGCAGGATTCATGTGCACACATGGGCACTTTCTCCTCTACTACGCCGTGTTGACAGGGCTTGAACAGAGTGAAAATTAAAGCATTAACAGCCCATTGTAATGCATGGATCAGTTCACACTTTTCAAAGCTATTGTCTCCAGTTGTCTGCAGGTGAGATATTACCAATAAGAAAGTGTCTGCCAGTGCCACCTGAACAGTTTTTTCTCACAGCTGTAAGTACTAAAATAAACCAATAGCGTAGAGTCTCCTGCTGCAGGAGTCAGAAAGGTAGCACAGCACTAAGAGCCCTACTCAGCTTTCACTCAGAGATATCGCTTTTGGCAAAATCAAGTCAGGTACAACAGCAGCTTTTCTAAGGAGATTGCAACAATTATTTTAACCTTGGGAAAGTCCTTGTTAGCTTACATCATAGGTTCATTCCTATTCCATTTCTCTCTCAGAGAATCACCACCTACACGGATTTCTGTGCTCAGCCTATTCGTATGCAGGGACTACGCTTACTCTGTATACTGGAGTGTGCTTACTGATATTAACACTGTATGTATAAAACCTAAAGTATATTAGTTAAGAAAGTACCATGAAATTTAACTAAAATTATGTACTTTAAATAGTCAGGTATTTCTGAGATTTCCATTCTTCTTAGAGGGTCTTAAAAACTGCTTCATTTATAGTACATGGTGTACCATGGTGTGAGTCGTAGAACAGGTTGCCCAGTGAAGTTATGCATGTCCCATCCCTGAAAGTGTTCAAGACCAGGCTGGATGAGGCTTTGAACAACCTGACCTAGTGGAAACTGTCCATATCCATGGCAGCTGGGGTGGAACTGGATGATCTTTTAGGTCCCTTCCAACTCAAACCATTCTATGATTCTGTGATTTGGACATAAGCATTACAAGAATATATTGTCTTTCCTCAGGAAAATGATAAGACAAAAAAGCTTAAAAGCTGTGTTCAGAGCATTTTAAGAGTGCACGGCTGCATAATTAAACAATCAAAATGATTCCTGTTTTAAAATACATTTAGGATAAAAAGTATTCAATAATATATGTAAGAGGTAAGGATATTTAACAGCATCCTTTTGAATAACTACAAAGCATTAGAGGAGATGCCAGAATCTGTTGCCACTTCTGTGTCTATTAAAGTGCCATGATAATAGATGCTAGTTACGATAGGCTTTTAGCCCGGCTGTTAGAGAGGAGCTGTCAGTTCACAGAGAAAACAGGTAATTATAGTTGAGGGGTTTAGTGCAATAACAATTATCCCTTAATATATTTCCTTTAGATCAATGGAAACATATTCAAGTTCTCAGTGTTCTGCTATTACTCAGAAGAAAATACTACCACCTATGAGTTATGAAGAACAAACAACTAAGCAAAAGACTGTATGATGATTACTAAACAGCGTGCAAGAAATGTACAGTCAGTCCAGTCAGGCAGGATATTGCCAAAGAGACAGGGCAAAGACTTGTATCTTTTATTTCCCTCGGCCTCTCTTCCAGAAGCACACAAATGATTAACTTAAGACAGAAAAAAAATAAAATATTGCCTGTCCTTATGCTGTTATTTGAGAACAATGGCAGTTATCTCTGAATATTCAATGTCGCAATGCAGGGATCATATGTTTTTCTGGAATAGTACCTAGCTACTGAGAAAAAAGCTGCAAAGAACCAGAAGACATCCCTCTTACATACAGACAAGGAACTGACTATAAACCACCTAGTGGACCTGTGGTGACAGCCAGGAAAATGCTGGGTAGGTAGATAAAAAGATATTTCCCTTTTGTGCAGTTTTACTTCTGGAAAAAGGAAAAAGAAGACAAGTAGCATTTTGGAGGTTACAAGGACAACCCTACAGCCACAGTGACTAAATGGGACCCATTTACACAACAGGAATGACACTGATTTCATACTGCCCTCCAGTTTTCTCATGTTAATAGAGATGTAATTAAGCACAAGAGACTGAGCTGTTAAAGTCTGTGTCAGATCAAAAACTTCCATCTGCAGAAACAGAGAAAACCCCCACATTTTACACTCTATCCATTTGGTACTTAATTTCTGGTATTGGCTGACTGAGTGCCTCATTACACAATAAAAGCACTGTTTGTTAGTCAGCAGAGGTATATTTGTGTCTGTAAATTGAAAAACTCCCAGTGACATTCCCAGATACTGTCGTTGTGTATGTTAGCAAGCCCTTAAAGCATTTTCTGACATGAGTTTGCCCTTTCTCTTTGGACAACTCCAGGCCCAGTATGGCAGCTGGAATATTTTAGGGATTGTTCCCAGCAAGTGCTCTGAATGCAGCCACCATCTGTGGTGGCTGAGATGAGGTTGTGAAGGTTAAGGCATTTACTAGTAGAGAGCTGACATCTCTCATCTCAGCATCCAGATGTTTGGCTTATTTATGTAATCAATCAATAATTTTTAACTCCTTTGGGTCTTAATCCCATCTCTGAAGAAAATAGTTTCTCAGAGGCACATGATTCAGGACATGCAAGGTCCCCTCCTGTTTTTTTAAGTGTGATAATGAAGGTGTTGAACCATTAATAAATTTCATTTCCTCTGGAGGTTTTGTGTCTGAGGTTTCATTTTCATTACTGTTCTTTTAGTATTCACAGTGACGTTATTGTGTTTTTAATTGGCATAACAGACAGGAAAAAAATCCATATTTTTAAATATGTAAAGAAAAGTGTTATTACTAAAGCTGTTCAGATGAAATATTACATATCCTCTCATGTAAAAACCTACAACTGTTTTATAACTCCACAGCCCAACTTGTCTCCAGCTTCCCCTGCAAATCTCTTCTGAATACTTACCCTATGGATATCCTGTTCTGGAATTCCACGCAGTGTGCAGTAATAATAAAGATGCTCCCAACCCGTTAAACGTTCATCCAGGGCATCTTGCTGCGGACAATAGCCAATGAGAATGCCTTCAGAGCTAGCAGACAGTATATCCATTTCAGACCTGTTTAAAGAAAAAGCAAAATATTTTAATGTTGTTTAAGAAAACCAAAGCCCTGGGCTTC
The DNA here is from genome assembly GCF_017976375.1 of Cuculus canorus. Lineage (NCBI taxonomy): Eukaryota > Metazoa > Chordata > Aves > Cuculiformes > Cuculidae > Cuculus > Cuculus canorus. Next base: position 74,418,730 of record NC_071402.1, read on the forward strand.
ACTGTTGGGATACAGTCTTCAAGACCAACACCCTTACCCTCAACTCCATGGGTAGATGAGTTTGAATCTCCTCACTATGTTCACTTACCATGGCACCAACCATACAGAATACATGCTTTTTATCCCTTTCACATTAGTATTGTTGCCCAGGTATCACTATTCTAACAATGCATGTGTCAAGGTGAGCAGATCAACACAATAGTGCAGATCTATGAGAATTAATTCTTTCCAGGTTTACCTCCCTTATCTTTTTGGTAGACTCTGCTCTAGGAGACATATCTCAAAACCATACTGCATGCATCACATTCAGTATTAAAGGGACAGCAGATGAGAGAGAGAGAAAAAAATGTACTGCTGTGTATTCTTTGTGCATCTGTGCACACGCATACACATACATGTTTTCTCTAAACAGCAAGAGTAAAACAAAACACAGAATATTAAAGCCAAGAAGGTTAAAAGACAACAGAGGAGAAAAAAAAATAAAGTGATCCTGATTTAAGAGACTGCAGCCATCACTTTGTAGCTGTACAGCATTACTTGAAACGACATTCATTGCGAAGAAGTAAGCTTGATTGCAAGGGTGTCTCATTACCCATAATGACACTAAATCTATCCTATTTATTCCAACATCTAATTCAACATTCAATGATGCTGATTTACATGTACAGAAAAGACCTGTCAAAATTAAGATACTTAACAATAAAAAAATCTGAGCTTTGAAAGAAAAAAGTTTTTAAAAGGTTCTGAGAACAGAATGATTTTCCACTTAGTGATTTTCTACATTTCTTGTTAAGAGAGCTAAATTTATGATTAATCACTTAGACTCAAAGTGAATGTATTAAATGCGGGACCTACAAATACCATCACCAGTGAAAATATAAATATGTACCTCCTGTTAACAAGATTCAGGAGTCTGGGGAGAAAAAGGAAACACAAAAATCTGCATTTTACATAATGAATCACAGCATTAAAATATATTTCAATGCTATCAGAAGATAAATTATCATGATTATGATGAAACTTGCTAGGGACTAAATAGAATGGTCTTTTGCTCTTAATGGCAAAGATGCAAAACTTCACTATCTTTGTAGGCTTGGATGGTGTCAAGGAAGTTAACTGCCTGCAGACATCTCTCTAGACAAAGACTTAGCAAAAAAGAAAAGGGATGTTAAAGGGAAGATGATACCAGAAGTGTATTTCTTCATTGATTTATATCCACTTATAAGTTATTTTAAATTACTTATATAGAGAAGTTCTAACAGCTTCCAGCCATACCTAAATCAAATTAAATTATTTTTTCAAGGTCATCTTTACCAGAAGCTATGGATTGATTAATGTTGAGCTTTTTGCATAATCTGTAAGATGCAGTGGTTTCCTTATCTAACAAACACAGTGAAACATTGTCCACACTGAAGTGCCCTCTTGATGCTGCTAAACACAGAGAGATGTGTCTGAGGTTTGTTTTACTAGGAAGATTCAGGCACTCTAGTAAGGTTTTCTTTTGGTGCAGCTGCTCTCTACGGGGAAACAAGAGACTGGACTTTTGGTAATATGTCAAGTTCAGTCACAAAAGAACAAATCCCACTCAGGGACATTTACTCAGCCTAGACCCCGTAGCTGGATAGCTATATCTAGTCTCAGATAGGTCCACACAATGAAGAACAAAAAATAAACATGCACAGCTGCAAAAAACAAGAGGCATCTAATGTTCTTTTGCTAGAACTATATTAGACAGTAGTTACTCAGTTCGCATCAGGAAATAAAAACACTCCAGTGTCTCCAGGGCCAGTCGTACAGATATGATTTGAGTGCTATGCCTCCTGTGAAGCACACAGTCTTAGATGACCTTTGGCTTTCATAAAGGAAAAGTACAGTGAGAATAGATTATTTAATATTCTTATCCAGTTTAGTCCTTATCTTGAAATTTTATCTATTAGTGCTGACCTTGAATACTTAAAGAGTTCCTTTTAATAACGAGATTCTAATGTATTCACTAAAGAACTCACAAATCTCTTTTTTTTCATCTCTGTATCTGTCAAAGCAGAAAACAATCTGATCAGAATGGGAAAAAAAGAAGTCTTTTACTGAGATTTTTCTTTTTTTTCCTTTTTGTTATGCATCTACAATGCCTACTCTGCCCTCAGCAATATAACTGAGTAGATTTCCAAATCGAAAAGCTGGAGATCGTCCTGCAGTTTTGTTTAGCCAGATCCTAAGAGTTTTCTTAATACGGAAAGAATAAATGAAAGAAAAACACAGCGTAATTTTTAATTATTGCATGTATCTTACAACAGAAAACTGTTTTCATTTCTGGAAATTGATTTTCCTTGAAATTCGGTTAACCTCTCAGATTTAATTTTTGTGAGTCTAACTGAAATAAATGTTTCAAGCAGTGATGTCATGATATCAAAAAACCTTTTGACTAAATGATATCTTGTGAATTCTTTTGGTTTTTAAAAAAATTCACGTATGATGTTATCTGCGTTAAATTAGAAATGTGCATTTTTAATATTTTCTGAAATATAGGTCAGAGTGCAGTAAAATTCTGATTTTTTTTCTGATGCTAGAGAAAAACAGGCATTGGTTTACTGTCCTTCTATTATCAGCATGCTAGCATTGCTCATTAGGCCATTCATACAAACAACAGGACATACAGGGAGGAAAAAGTCAGCTTATTTAATAAATAAAGAACATCTAAGTACATACTCCAACCACTCTCAGCCTTTTTGTCCTTTAGTATAGCAAACACTATGAATTCCAGCTTAATATCCAAAAACCATAGGCAAGAAATCAGACTTTTACATTGAAGCAGGAATTTCTGTATCTTTATAAAAACACTGAGCAATTATTATCTTTAAATTCTGTCAGTAACTTTGGTTACATATCCTGATCAAGTTAAGACATTGTAAAACTAACTTGGAACATGAGTTTTCTCCTTCCTTTTTAAGACTTCAACTTTAGACTATATTGTTATGCTCAGTTAATACTTCCACTTACTATTTTTTTTCCATTAAAGTGGAACAGCTGCAATGTATGAACCTAACAGAACATGTCCAGAATACTCTACACGTTAAACCGAAACTTAAATTTGTAAAATTACATTTGTAGTACACTTTCAGAAAAGGTCAACAGAACCTATGGAATCCTCATGAAAAATAGCACAGTCTACTAATTGAAGTGTGGAAGATGTTGAATTTCATCCCTTTCTAAGCGCTTTGTTCTCCATTACGCATTGTTTCTCCATCAGAGAGAACTATGATACTTTGGTGCAAATCATCCTGAAAAAAATCAAATAGGACTCATGGAGGCTTCCATAAGTTTGGTGTGCTCTTCTTACAGAGTTTCATACTGTTGATGAAAGAAACTTGCAAGTTACTGGGGATAATATGCTAAACTCTGAATGAATATATACATTTTTTTATTTTAAGTTGTTCCTCCACTGATCACTTTAAGGCCTTTTATGTCAATCTATTTCTTTTGTGCATTGAAAGACACCCCTGAAATCTGATTCCAGCCCTGAAAGATATATTTGGGGTACTCCAGTAGGAAGCCTTTGCTGGCACTGGAAATAAACTAAAACACTAGAAAGAGTAAGATTGATCTTGGATAAAGTCTCTCCTCCCTGAACTGGACCTGTAGTTTCCAGATGGCTGGGGTGGTTTTTGCAGAAACTAGATTTGTTTCTCTTGTGTTACATTGGTTAGTGGCAACACAGTTTATAAGTAGCTGTGGATTGACATTCAAAGCTACGCCTTAGTTTCAAGTTCCAGACACAACTTAGTACCCTCAATTTCAGCCTTATGGCTATCTTCAGAAAAATTGTTTAACTATTGAACTGACTGCACTTTGCTGCACTTTTGTATGCTTTTTCTGCAGTTTTTGAGGGCAGTTAATATAAAGGCAGTGGTATATATAGCACCTACAATGGCTTCTGTAGAGAGATAAATTCCATTAATTAGTCAAAGTGAAATATAAATTTACAAATTGCAAAAGTAGTTAGACACTCCATTGTATTCTTAACTACATATTAAATTCAGTGCATACTAATGCTCAATTAACATTACAAAAAATCAAAGTTAAAATATAATTAATGTAACTATAGCTTAGTTATAATTAAACAAATTATACTGATATACAGTGTAACAACAGCTCTCTCAGTCATTATACTGATGCAAATTTATTCTGCCTTTCAAGTAAAGCTATTTGAATTACACTTTTAATTATTTATCAAGTTGAATGTCATAACTACCAAAAGAGTCCAAGTTCTAGCTATAAAGAAATATTTTACTTTCCCCTCTTTAGAAACCAGTGCTTTGGTCCTATGCCTTTGTAATCCAACAGCTGAGATGACTGATTTTTAATTCAAATAGGATGGGGAGTTCCTGTCATGGAGGATCTCTCTGTGCAGAAGGAAGATGGAAATTCATGGGAGATAAATAAATTACATGAGGAAGACAGCCAAATGCTTCAGGCCTCAGTGGAGTAACTTAAGAACAATCTTAAGAAACAGCTTATTTATTTCTTCCTCTGTGTACCCCACTACAAGGGATACCCTATGTATGAACTTAAAGTTAATTCTAATCAGCAAAGTATTGTGGCAAAGACTGCAAATCAGTGAGAGCCAAAAAGGCAAACAAACCATGAATAACAGTGTGACACTTAACAGGATTTTGACACTTTCCCTTCAAAGCTGTGTTTAGACCTTCTCTATTGAAGGAGGCTTTATGACAAAGCATCACTAAAAAAGGCTAAGATGGAAATATGGAAAGGGGAAGAAAACAAAAAAGGCCCCCACCACCATAATATCTGCTGATGCATTTATTCAAAGCCTATGAGATCTCACTTTGTTCTCCTTTGTCTTACCACTTTGTTAAGCGTCAGCTTTTCTTAGTACCCACTTAATACAGAACTTATTTCTTCAAGCTATTTGACAGAAAAAGTAACTACAAAAACATTTACAGCTTTATACTAGTTTACATTTAAGATAGCTCGCGCACGGACGGCAACCTAGTTATGGCAGTAGATATAAGCATAAGCTAATTCGAGTTCATTCGTACCCAGTCAAAGTCTCCAAATGTCATATAGCACCATACTTTATAAATACAGGTAAGAAAATCTTATTAAAAACTCTTCTTTCTAGTCATGCTTTTAATATTTCTGCCCTTTATGAGAGGGACTGCTTGTTTTTCAATATCAGTATTTTATTTTCACATCTTCCAAAGTAACCGTTTCAATGCTGCTACTTCTTTTGGCAGTCTTTTATATTTGGGTTGTAAATATCCATAATATGGAGAAAAACTCTCTGTATGATAATTATTTCTACATTTTATTTGGACAGCTATGTCACTGATAACAAAAACGTTAATAAAGGATACGAAATTATAAAGTCAAAATAGTCTGTGAATGGCATTTTACTATTATCTTCACAAGATTGGTAGCGGGTAGTGACATGTTCCTATTGTTTCTCTTACTAGACTGTCTTTATCACATCACAGTTACAACCAGAATGGGAATGCAAAGGTTAAAAGATGCCTGAAAACATTTTCTGCTGAAGGATTGGAAAATTTTTAAAAAACAGGGTTTTGGTACACTGTTTGGCTTGTATACTATAACCATACATTTGCATACATGTAAATGCTAAGACACAAACTTTAGGCACACAGTGTATTTAAAATATCTATTTAATTTGTAGTGTATCAGAAATATAATTACTTAATAAAAATGTATCAGAAGGCTTCCTTACCTAAAAGAATGCCCCCATCAAGAAGGTCCCCATCAAGAAGAATGCAGGGAAAACTTGTTTGTAGAAGAGATGAAGTTGGCTCTAGTATTTAATAAACATTCCTGTTTAATAACACCTCAACTTATGAATTTCAGTGATATCGAAAACTGTTACGTAACATCTCACTTTTATGATTTTACTAAGCTTTTTTTTAATCTAAACAGGCAGAGTTTTTTCTCAGATTCTTAGGAATAAGCTCCTTACTTGCTGTATGAAACATCAAAAAAAAAAACCTAGAGGCCAACAAATCTTTTAGAAGTGCTTGAGGATGTTATGAGTCTGCTGTTCTGCCCTGTTAAAAAGGCAACTACTGCTGAGAATTACATTTTTCTTATTTTCTTTGAGAATGTAGGAGCAGTTCCCTGTATACAACACGATTATCCATGTGTGAGGCTCTTTCTATATAACCTCATGCATCTCTGAGATGTTTTAGGTTGAACTTCCCAAAATTCTAATTTGCAATTCAACATGCACTTTTGAAATAACTCATCTTCCATTTCTAGTCCCCTGTGTTGTCTAAGAGTGCAAAATGTGTCCTGTAAAATTCAAAGCTGCTTTCAGTGAGCCTTCACCAAAGAAACACTTCTGACTTCATTCTAAATTCAGTGAAACAATTACAATAGCAATCAGGAAAATGTATACATGTTTTTGTTTGGGGTTCTTGTGGTGGGGTTTTGGGGTTTTTTTGGGGGGGAAAAAACCCAACAAACAAAAAACCACAAAAAAATCCCACAAAACTGCAAGAACTTCCAAGCATGGTTATTTAAGGAAACAGGAACTATTATGAATTAAGGCCATTAGTTAGGTTCTCCAGTATTTGCAATGATAATTTTGCATGCTCATTTCGTTCTTTGATCATGAAGAATGTATCATGGAGTATCCATTCGATTATAGCATCCTGTCCTTTCAGGGTCACAGAGGAAAAAAGCTGTGTTGTTTCTAGTCAAATCCAACAGAGATAGGATCTACATCTAAGCTGCTGCCCAAATTATTCATTAAGAATTGCTATCAAAAGTAATTTCTCTGTGGAAGCTGCTTCATGACATAGATCTTATACAAAGAAGACTAGATCTGCTGACCAGCAAATGGTCTGCAACTGTGACCAGTGACTGTTTTCGTCGCCTGACTCTTGTTCTCTGTGCCAGGAATATTAGGTTTTTAGCACACTACTGCAGTAAGAAAAAGACAACTTCTTACTATGCTATCGCCCTTCCGCCATTTATCTCAGATGTAAATACATATCAAACTACCTATAAGTGCCTGGGTTAAGCAACTTTAGCCATTCTTCAACTGTTGAGAAAGGGTTCACCACACCTGTTGTGGTTATAATCCTACCTATGCAACACTCAATAAATTTGCCTTCTAACGATTTTAAGTAATACAGCAACACAGTATGCCATTATCTGCTTAACTGCAGTTGCCAAAATATGAATAAGTTACAAAGTCAGGAATGGCATGACTCTCTTCTCTCAGGCTCAAAGGTTTTTGTTTCCCCAAGTTTAGCTCCTGCACAACTGCAGCTCTTGCTTGAGGTTGCCTTCTCTACTTAGTAATAAGCTCTGAAAACTTGGGGATATTGGTTTTAAATTCACTTCAGCCACTTCAAACCCATAAAAATCCATAACCTGGATTGATACCACCATAATACAGGTGATAATTAATGCTAAAAAGGGTATTTTGGACACTTAAATGCAAATGTGTAAGGCTTCATCTCAAGCCTCCTAAATGTGTCATTACCTGTTTCTTAATATATGGTAAATAACATCACATCTTAAAGTACACTTTAATATTGGATTTATAAAACACAGTGAGGGTATAAAATGTATTACACACAATGTGCAGGGAGAGCATTTAACCTATTGTTAAATGCCAGTAGTATACTAAAGTTGACCTCAGAAGAATTTCTATCTGTTTAGCCACAGGCATATAACACGTCTAGTAAAGGAATAAAGGCATTATTAAAGCGTTTTGTGGTTTTTCAAAAAGCATTCTTTAGCAATTCCGATAAAATAAGTGATGCAGACAATAAACATATTGTAAATGCCAATATATGTAACAATTAAATATACACATATTCTTATGACTTTACAACCGCTTTCAAGTTGTTATTAAAATTTTGGAATTGTCACACCATATCAAATCTTTTGCCCTCATATAGATCTTGTACCGCATTTTACAGGGAAAGCCATACGCAGTCTACGAATGCACGAGTTGGACCAAAGGCAAGTCCCATAAAAATCTATAGAAAAATATCCCTCAAAACCTAGGAGCATAAATTCTCCCTTGAGAGGAATGTATTATGAAGAGTTATTACAGAGTCAGACTTCAGAATCATTTAAACTTCTGACTTCCGCAATATTGTGGTACAAAGCATTCCACCAGTTTCAAAGAACATCAAACATGACTTTTACCTGATTGTAAATCGCTTTTGTTAACATTATTGTTGTTGCTTCTTGTCTGAAAATCTTTGTGATCCAGGAAATTGTAAATGAAAGCAACCATCTAAGTCTCAATAACCCCTACAAAGCCTCACTCATATAATTTCTTATTCTCTTAAGAATAAATTTTTCAAACCCTTTTTAGTCATTCTTCATGCTTAACAATTATCTGATGGTCATTTTAAGAATTCCTTGTTATCAAATTATTTTTACACTGAGTCTCTTGAAAAAAAACCAGTTGTTATGAAAGATTATGAAAAAATCAAACAAAATACACTTAAGTAAAATCATGTTTGGTAGCAGTGATTGTGTTCATTTCAAAAGAAGTGTAAACTTCCCAGAAAACTGGATTTTGCCTTGAATGAAACAACTTACATTTTAAAGTTAAGCCTGCTGATCATTCTCTTTGTAAAGAAGTGAGGAAATACTAGCTTATGCAAGAGTTTAATTTCTAAAACAAAGATATGTAATATGTCATTTTGGAAATCTCAAAATGCTTCCTTTAAAAATGTTCTGAATTAAACCCTTCACCTGTACTTCTCCAAAACACATTTTGAAACAGACATAATTTAAGAAAACAGATATTTTAAAATTGTTAATTAGTCCAGGATATATTTATAGATATATGTAGACATTTTACTTTTGCCTGACTGAAAAATAACTTTACTTCCCCTTCAACATTGCTGGAAAAAATGGTAAATGTTGGTTACATCTAATCAAATAAGTTCATTATTCACTTATCACTCCATCAAAGTTAACCGCAATATAAGCAACACTACCTCCTATTCTAATTACATAGGATATCAATCAAATAATTAATTAATGACTCTGTAGGACACGTGTCAGAAAATATTTTAAAATTGTCTAATCCAAGAACTGGTCGTCAGCCAAACCCTGAAAACTTTCAGTGCAGCACTACTATAGGGGATGTGTGTCATGCATCTGGACATACATTCATAATTGTTACTATTTTAAAAGGCTATATATTAAGGCTTCCTAGAGCCTGCTCTTTTGTGATCAGATGAGTTTATTCTCAATTAACAAAGCTGTCAGATGGAATTAAATAATGCTAAATTACTTTCCTGCATAGACTAACAGCAATAAAGCAATATACATTTAAAAGGGAACAAAATAGGTCCTTAGAGTACAGTATAAAGGACTCAAGACATGCTCAGTCTTTGATCATTGGCATTATCAATTACCGTTATTCTGACCAAACCCTGTGTTATTTACCCTGTAGGAGTCCTGATAACAGCACGTCCTGCAGATGGGCTGATATCTCCAGTCAACATCTTAAAGGTTGTGCTTTTCCCAGCTCCATTTGTTCCCAGGAGTCCAAAACACTAACAGAGAACAAAAAAACCAAAAAAAAACCAAAAAAAAAAAAGGGAGGAAAAGTAATCAATATTATCAATATTAATTATTCTTCTCCCATTTTCATATTTCCTGTTCCATTTTTGTAAGATACAATATATGGATATTCTGTACGTGCAAATTCCCTTTCCCACAGAAAATAAGTTTTCATAAAACCCACAAATACAATATTTTCATTACTGCGTAGGACCTAAAAGTGATTTATTCAGAATCCTACCCCTCCACTTAAAACCTTGCCCAATAACTGTGTTATTTATCTATATTGTTAGTAAATGTTAGATTTGAACCTAGGGATCTAAAGCTTTGTTTGAAAGTCCTGACTACCAGTCTACAGAGTCAATATTTCTGTTTCTCATGAGCTGCTTCACTCTGTACAAGTAATGGAAAATTGAATAACCAAGACACATCCTGACTCTCAACAGTTGTTTCAGAACCCCAGCTGCAATGAATATATGCTTAAGCTAGGACAGGATTCATATTAAGCTTACATAGAGCACTCCATAATTTTTAAAATACCTGTTTCATTAACTTTTTAGATGGTAAATAGGCTTCAATCAGCAATAACATCCTCCTCGTTACCTCAGTTACCTAACAACTGACCTATAACTGGCAGGATATCACTGGACCTGTGCTGCTGCCATGCACTAATTTCTCATATCTTCCAATTTGCTTTTGCTGTTATGAATCAAGAAAAGTCTTTTCCTAATCAGTAATTTTGAAATTAATATCTGCAACTACCAAAAGCATGAAAATCATTGAATTAAAAAAAAAAAACGTGGCAGCTGTTCTGAAATCTTAAAGATTACCACATTGAGCGCTAAATTTGAATGTATTAAAATAGTATGTGATATGCTATATCAAAATATACTGTGATTATTTCAGCACAGGAACTACAAGTTTGCCACAGTGACAAACTCAGGATTCCATCTACAGTTACAACAGACCTTGGTATTCTTTGCTTTCTCTTTTGCCATTGAACTGCTATGCTACCTACTTGTTTTTTATGTTAGCCTATAAAACAGTAATTTGGTACAGATAAACAAGAAGAAAAAAACAAGGCTTTCATGAATTTTTAACACAAAAAATAGGTGAAGAGTTGCTTCTTAAACACCACCATAACTTCTGCTTTTAACCAGTTATTTGTTTTCAGAAAATACTACAATTGAAGTTGTTTTGCTATTGTCTACAGATCTTGCTACTGTCTATAGATCGTGCTACTATCTACAGATACAGTCAGGGACTGGTAGGAACTACCCACTGTAAGAGAAGATCAGGTTTAAGACCACCTAAGGAACCTGAAGGTGCACATGTCCATGGACCCTGATCAGATGTATCTGCAGGCCCTGAAGGAACTGGCAGATGAAGTTGCTAAGCCACTATCCATTATATTTGAAAAGTTGTGGCAGTCCAGTGAAGATCCCACTGAGTAGAAAAGGGGAAACGTAACTCCCACTTCTAAAACAGGAAGAAAGGAAGAGCCATGGAAGTAGGGGATGGTCAGTGTCACCCCTGTGCCTGGCAAGATTGTGGAGTGGATCCTCCGGGAAACTATGCTAAGGTATATAGAAAATAAAGACATGATTGGTGAAAGCCGATATGGCTTCACTAAGGGCAAATCACAGCTGATGCATTTGGTGGCCTTCTACGATGGGGCTATGCATTGGTAGATAAAGGAAGAATAACTGACATCACCAACCTGTGTTTGTGCAAAGCATTCAACACTGTCCCACACTACATTCTTGTCTCTAAATTGGAGAGACATGGATTTAGCAGACAGACCACTTAGTGGGCAAGGAATTGGCTGGATAGTTGCACTCAAATTGCTGTGGTCAATGGCAAAATGTCCAAGTGGAGATCAGTGACAAATGGCATTTTTCAGGAGTTGGTATTGGGACCAGTGTTGTTTAGTATCTTTGTCAAGGACGTGGACAGTGGGATTGAGTGCACCCTCAGTAACTTTGCCAATGAGATCAAGCTGTGTGGTGCAACTGACCTGCTGAAGGGAAGGGATGTCATCCAGAGGGACTTTGACAGGCTTGAGACTTGGGTCTGTGTGAACCTCCTGAAGTTCAACACAGCCACATGCAAGGTCCTGCATCTGTGTTAGGGCAGCCTTAAGCACAATTACAAGCTGGGAGGAAAATGGATAGAGAGTAACCCTGAAGAGAAGGACTTGAGTGTGCTGGTGGAAGAGAAGCTCAACATAAGCTGACAATGTACACTTGCAGCCCAGAAAGCAAGTCATATCCTGGGCTGCATCAGAAGTGTAACCAGCAGATCAAGGGAGCAGATTCTCCCCCTCTACTCGGCTCTCGTGAGACCTCACCTGGAGTTCTGTGTTCAATTCTGGAACCCACAGCACAGAAGGGACGTAGATCTGCTAGTGCAAGTCCAGAGGAGGGCCACAAAGATGATCAGAGGGCTGAAGCACCTCCGATTTGAGGATAGGCTGTGAGAGTCTAGGCTAGATGAGGCTTTGAAGTCCAGGCTGGATGAGGCTTTGAGCAAAATGATCTAGCATAAGGTGTCCCTGTGCGTGGCAGGGACGGTGGACCTAGATGATCTTTAAGGTCCCTTCCAATGCAAACTGTTCTATGATTCTATCCTACGATTTGACCATAGACATTTCGATTATGCCTGAACAATTGTTCAAAATTGTGTATATTCTGAAAGGTGAAAAAATATCTCTTTACCTCACCCCTCTGTATTCCCAAGCTAATGCTTTCCACAGCTGTATTCTTCTTACTGAAACTTCCATAACACTTCCTGAGGTTGTACAGAAGGAGGACATCATTATCAGTTCTTCCACCAAACAGTCGTTGTCGCTCCATTTCTACATCGACATCTTCTGAAGGGCTGACCATGCTGTTAATTGAACAATGACCCCTAAAACAGAAGATGGTAATAAATGATATATCGCAAATTTGACGTTGCTGTACTCTGGGTATTTCTGGTTTATTTCCCTGATTGCAAGCCCTTAAACTTGGTGATCAGATCTCAGCAGAATCCAATGGAAAGAACAACTACTCGTACTTTTTCTGCATTTTCTGCTAGTTCAGATAGACAGTGTTATCAGAAGTATACATCTTCAGACTTCAAGGAAATCTATAATTTTCTTTCTTTAAAAATATGTTAATTGTCCGCTATGACAGAATACAAACGGCAACACACCTTGGTTTCTGGAGGAACTCCCAGTGAAGAAAAAGCCGTAGAAGAAGAAGTAGTGTTCCTTGTATGGCCATTTCCACAAAAATCCAGCCCAGGAAATTCATCTCAAAGGGGCTCACGTATGAATCTATTCCAAAGTTGCTGGTCAGGTCAAACTTGATCTGATTGTATGAAAGTTCTATTAAACCCTGGCCTAAGCAGAATTGTGGGAATATGATGAATGCCCATTTGAGGATACTGTAAATGTTCTGAAAACTCTGCATTAAGAATCATCAAGAAGGAGACCAAAGGAAAAAAAAAAAAAAAAGGAAAAGGAAAAATATTAGCCTTCTGTGACAGCATATTAAGCACACTTAAAAAGTTGGATACAGCATTCAAATCTCCCTCAAGGTCAACTGATTTCAGAAGAGCATTTTGTAAACTAATTTGGGACAGGGTTAAGCTCTTGTTGTATTTTAGACTGCCTAGGACCTTGGGACTCTAACTTTAGTTGAGGTTCACAGACAGTAACAAAACACGTGGCCATGATCATTCTATTTTCTTAAAAATTTGGTACTTGAATGTTATTAATTCTAAAACACCAATTTAAATCAAAATGAAGACTAAATCTGCCTCCAAACTGGAGTAACATGTAATTTGACTTCAAACATCAAGTTTTTGACCTTGTACATGCATAGATATTCATACATATTCTGGACCTCCTCTCCAATGAGTTGCATAATTACCATTACAATTAATGAAAATTACATAAATAGAGTGGCAATGCATATTACAATTCATACAGTGCACTACACATCCTAGGAATGCTTGGCTTATCTCTTATGTCAATATTTTTCAAACACATTTTAGAATGCATATAATCTATTCAATGGACCAGAACAGCTCTCATTATGTGTCAATTACAACTTAATGGTCTGGAAAATGTTAAGATTTCCAGTAACACTGTTTTTTTCTGTTATTATGGAGCATTTTTTTTTAAAGTTATAAACAAGATAAATTCAAGATAGTTATACTAGGACAGAATAATAATGAATGTTTAAAACACGTGCTCTTCTGCTGGAAAAAATCTTTTCTGTACATATATATAAACATACACATACATAAACAAACACATTGTAAAGCGGAGTTTTTATACTGACCTGCACTTTGGAAATAATAGCTAGCAAACGAGGTAAGAGAGTAACCAGCATGGTACACAGGCCAAACACAAAATTTAAGGAGATATAAGAAATAAAAGCTACATCTGAACTTGAGAAGAATCTGGATATAAGATACATCCATGGTAAAGTTGCATATCTGAAAGTTTAAAGAAACAAAATTATCACAATCACTTATGTTTTGGCTCCATAAAAAAAAAAAAAAGAGACAGTTATCATACTAGAAAAAATATATATGCTTTCTCCTTTTAAGATATGCAAACAACTCTTTTGATCAACTGAAAAAAAGGACAGGTTTGGCATATATATACTTAATTATATATATAATATATTATATATTTACTTAATTACCTCAAATTACCTTAAGATTCTGTAGATGTATAAATACTTATTGCCATGCAGTGAGCAGATATGATTCATTTTTGCATATATCAACTGCATATATTTACTTTCTTGTTCCAGAAATCTCCCAAACCTGATCTCTGAATGAGTACAAAACCATGCATCTTGACAAGCCGCTCACATAGAGACAGAATTAAAACCAAATATTTGAAACTTAAATCATGGATGGTGAGCAATCACCTTTTCTTATAGGCTTTCATAGACAGAAAAAAAATCCAAAAACAAAACAAAAAAAAACCAAGGAAGGAGATAATGAGATATTGAGCAAGGAAATGAAAAAGAAAGAAAAGAAGGAACTTTCCTTTAACGGGAACTATAATTTGTGCCAGTGATAAAAAAGAACTGAAATTTGCCAGATATAGTGTTAGAATGGTAATCAAGTATTCAGTTTGTAGAGTAATGGGCATCAAAAATGAGTGCACAGTTACTTATTGTCCTTATAAGCCAGCATGTTCATGACTATGTAATTTTCAATGTAAATCTTTAAGAAGGAAGATGCTCTCCATTCTGGCAAGACACCTATCCAAAATGGAGCAGTCATTTTTCATAAAGACTAAGATATGTCTAGTTCCACAAAACAAATGCCCAGGCAATTCGATGTACATGAATGTCATGAAAACAGAAATTTGTGTTCCACTGAACGTAGGGCAAGAGTTATCTTTCCAGGAAACAGTACATAGACTACAGGAGCATAGAGCATAAATATCAGCATAAAAAATTACATGATGATAAGTATGTATGTAGTGTGTATATTTACAGTTGTGTTAGGTGTTTAAGGAACGGGTGGATGAAGTGCTGAGGGACATGGTTTAGGGAGTGTTAGGAATGGTTGGACTCGATGATCCAATGGGTCCTTTCCAACCTTGTGATTCTGTGATTCTGTGATTCTGTGATATAAATCCTTCTTAAATAGTATTAATATATGTATCTATAATAATTTTAACAGTGAGTTCAATGAAAAGCAACTAGCCAAAGATCTGTGGATCCCTTCCTTTAATGCATTAAACAGTAGTTTAGATTATAAGCCATAAAAGTCACTTTAAAATTCAATATTGTGTGCTTTACAAATTATTTTTTTCATCTAAGGATGCCAAAATCCATCACCTTAAGAAAAAAATTTTCACAGAACCAAAAAACCCCTTAGGTTGGAAAGATTCTCAAGATCATCAAGTCCAAACATAAGCCTAATACTGCCAGGTTCACCATTAAAACATGTCCCCAAACACCACATCTACACTTCTTGTAAATACCTCCAGAGATGGTAACTCAACTGCTTCCCTGGGCAGTCTGTTCCAACACTTGGCAACCCTTTCAGTGAAGAAATATTTCCTAATATCAAATCTAAACTTCCCTTGGTGTAATTTCCTCCTGGTCATTTCCCCTTATCACGTGTTACTTGGGAGGCCAACACCCATCTCGCTATAAACTCCTTTTAGGTAGTTGTAGAGAGCACAAGGTCTCCCCTCAGCCTCCTCTTCTACAGACTAAACAACCCCTGCTCCCTCACCTGCTCTGCTTAACACTTGTCCTCTAGACCTTTCACCAGCTTCATTGCCATTCTTTGGAAATGCTCCAGCAACTCAACTTCTTTCTTGTAGTGAGGGGCCCAAAACTGAACACAGTATTCAAGGTGCAGCCTCACCAGTGCTGAGTACAGGGGAAAAAAATCATTTCCTTCATCCTGATGGACTATTTCTCATACAGGCCAGGATGCTATTGGTCTTTCTGTCTACCTAGGCACACTGCTGGCTCACGTTCAGCCAGCTGCAGACCAACACTCCTGGGTCCTTTCCCACCAGGCAGCTTCCCAGTCACACTTCCCCACGCCTGTAACATTGTATGGGTTTTTTGTGACCCCAGAGCAGGACCTGGTACCTAGCCTGGTTGAATGCCATACAGCTGGCCTCAATCCGTCAGTCCAGTTATCTAGATCTCTCTGCAGAACCTTACTACTCTGAAGGAATTGCTCTGAATTAGAATACTGTAAATACAAGACAAGTCAATCCTTGGAAATACCTCCAGAAAAAGACAAGATTTAGAGTGCTATTACTATGCAGTAAATGAAAGCAAAATTTGGTTTGTTTGCATATAGCTGCTGAGAAATGAGTAAGATTTTTGGAACACTAAAGTTGTATGATGTTCCAATGCAGCCTTTGAAGTAGCTGCCAGTCACACCTACATTGCTATCCTCTTTCTTTTCCTTCAGCTTCAGCTGTAGTTACTTTGTAAGTATCAAAGACAGAGCATTTTGGACAAAAGCGCTTAATCAGTTGTACTATATAACACTTGTGTTATCAACTAGAAGAGAAAAAAAATGCAGTTGAGTTAAAGGAGCACCATATTTTTAAAAGAAATCAGTTGTAAAGTAGCACGCTAGGAAATCGTTGATTAGTCTTTCCAGCACACCATTTTCTGGGCACAGGTTAACTTTTTTATATAACTGGGCGATTTTTCTCTTTGTTCTAGACCAGAAATGGTTTACAAATGTACCTTGAAGAGAAAAATAAAACTTTAAAAGGAAAAAGGATGCATTATGGAACGCAGATGAATGAGAATTACATGAGCAGTGCTGAGAAAGGATAAAATGACCACATTAGGCTTCATCAGATTTACTGTGCAGTTAGGCTGAGTGAAGGGTAGAGTAGGAAGAGTGGAAACTCTGAAATTTATCAGAGTGCCCTTGAAACATGTTAAATTTACTGATCAACAGCTGTTTTGTCTTTAATATATATTAATACACACTGAATACATAAACCTTCTTGTTAAAAATCACTATAATGTCAGACAAATCTGAATGGTACAGGGGGGATTATGTTGAGATGATTAAGCTGCATCTGCAGTCAACAAAAAGACATCAAGAGACATTCCAGCTTTTCAGTGAATGCTTGTTTCTTCTGAAATGCCCGAACTTTAACTCAATACTTTGGTTAAAACAATGCCAGCGTAACTCTTACTAACAGAGAAAATGTCATGACTCAGTACCACAGAAAATGTCATGACTTCAGCAGACATACGATTATGTACTGTATGCTTTGCTAGCTGCTTGTCTAAGATCTTTATAGATAGCTTTTGTTATGCTAAGCTCAGAGCAACTGGATGACAAGAAGGATTCAACAGCTGTAAGTGTAAGACCATCTTTACACTACGACTGATAAGAATTTCTGCCTTGAAGAAACTTGAAGAAATTAATTGGTAGTAATGCAGGAGGAAAGAGAAGGAAGACAATAGGAAAAAAAGAATGAACTTTGGATGTTCCATCTACGTTATTTACAAGATCCTGGCATCATGACCTCTAGAATATTATACACGAGCCTGACCACTCATGCCCAGAAAAGATGAGTGCAAACTAAAGTTATAGGGAAAAAAGATAATGGAATTCTCCAGGGAACGGATAATTGTGACAGAGAAGATGTTTCATGAGGGGGAATTATTATTATGGCTCCAAATAAACTTAGGCTGGAATTTCAAAGAACACATTCAGCTATGGAGGCACAGAAAGAGTTTTCCAAAAAATGAGTTGGTGGAGGCATGACATCTTGAAAACAGTTGGAAGATTAAAATAAGGGTTCTGTTTTGTTGTTTTGATTTGGTTTTTTAACGTTTGTGTGTGATTACTCCTGGAATGGAACATGTCCTGATCTTGTAGAAGGTAATTTCTGTTGTAATTTCCTCCCCTGTGATTTAGTCATGGAATAGTTTTATCTAAAAATATGTCTCATAAGATATGCATTCCACTATACAAAAGCAGCAAGAATTAGTTCTTTGAAATAGGAAAGAAACTTCTTCCCAGAACGCTTATGCTGTAACTATTAGTCTTCAGTATATCTTACATCACCAGGGACTGCACATAGAAAGAGTTAAAGGAACAGAATACACAGACCATTATATTGATAGAGCCCAAGGCTCAACAGCTTTATTTCTACAGAGAAACCAACCTTCTGTTTAACCAGTTATTTTAACTTTTTATGACAGTTTTTCCACTGAAACCAAGCAAGAAGGTGATATAGAAGGACTATTTCTGTCACAGTACTATTTGGAGAAAACCTTCAACCAGCCCAGCATTGGACAACCTTCTTATTGGAAATTGGTGGAACTGTGATGAAGGACTGTCACTTCTTACCTTCTTGATGGTATTCAGAACAGCTAAGTACTGAAATTCTGACCTATATTGTTCTTTCATTTTTTGGAAGATAACATACAGTTTCTAACAGCAAATAATTGTTATACAGGCTGAGCATTTCCCCTTCACCTTCTGTGTGGAACATTCAAGATCATGTTTCAGCCTGTTTTCTCACTGCCTTTTACTGAATTATAATCATTCCCAAAGAGAAAAAATCATGCATCCAGCAGCAGGTGTAAACCAACTCTAAAGATTTCTGTTTGTTTCTTCTAAGCTATAATTCCATAGCAGCATTTCCAATCACATACCCAAAAAGTATTAGCAGGAGAACAGTGGCTGCCAAGTTCTTTCGGAAAGTGAAGGCTGACAGCTGGAAGGCAACAATAATACCAACACACAGGGTGACTGGAACCATGTAAAACAGCTAGAAACAAAAGAAAAAAAGGCACTTAACTGCTGAGCATCTCATACTGGTCTTACTTAATTAACATTGCAGGGCTCTACAAATTAACTTTTCCATATTTTCAATAGAATTACACTATAAATTAAGAAGAATTAGACAGAAGAGGTCCAACATTTCATAGTACACACTTGCTGTGAAACTGCTCCTCTTACACCTATACACATGAAAATGCCTGACAAAATAAAATCCGACTACTGAATATTTCCCTTAATTCCATTCTATTGATGCTTCCGATACACCCATTTAACAAGCTAAGTTTTCAAGATAATGAGTCTATGTGGAACTATTGCTCCAAAACATCAAATTATACTGTGAATACAGAGTCTTGGATACAGAAATAGGAGTTTCTGGTTATTGCTTCAGTCATAAGAGTAATAATACAATTTTAAAGGAGACTTTAATGAAGAACTGTGAATGCTGATCAAGCAAACAAGAACTTTTAATGGGAACAGACATGATATTTAGAAGAGTTACAGCTATCAGGCAACAGGCAATATAGTTTCTCTTTATAGTCTCTTGACATCCTGGTAACCAAATACTTCAGGTAAGGAGGATGTGATTGGTACAGGGGATTCATATCCACATATTCAAGAGAGATGGGTTCTGCTTGCAGCTAGGAATGCCAAGATCTGAAAATTTCTGCTCAGTCCCAGCCTCAGTGTTTGCTTGCTCTGTGCAATGAAGGTGAGATCATTAGGGAAGTGACTGCTCCATTTCTGGTTATATAACATTTAATCTCATCCTAATATAACTGAGATTTTGAGGTGCAACTTCAATTGAGGCAGCAAATCAGTCTAGCTAAATATTTAGTGTAGAAGAACAACATCCTTACCATTAAAACTGGACTTTCTAACTGATGTACAATGCAAACCTGTTCAAAATTAAACCCAAGTGCATGACTTCTTTCCAAATGACAAGACAAGACTTTTTTTTAAAAAGAAGGGCAATAGAGTGAAATGTAGGCAGACATAATGTTCTCATCTTGTTCACAGTGTACCTTATTCAGTGACATGTATAAATATCATACCATACCATCGCACAGGTTACGTTTCAGTTATTATAGAGCTGTTAAAAATATGATAGAGAAATGACAAGGCATTTGAGTCCTGGTATGTTTCAACAGACCTGGGACTTTTTCGCGATAAATAGATAGATAGACAGACAGACAGATAAAGTTTAAACATTAAATTCTATCAGAAATCTTACCTGTAGTCATGGTATGTTATAGAACTTGGGCAAAAATAAAATAAAATAACCTTAATTTTGCCCCTGTAGTGACACAACCTTAATCTGAACAAAACATCTATATTTGTCATTAATTTTTTTTGTATTTACACAATTTCCATTTGCTGAGTTTAGTAAAGAATACCATTTACATGTATAAATAAAGTAAGAACAGCCTGATTCTCATGACAGCAATTTCATAATTTCATATACCAAATATTTTGCAAGTCTAGTAGAGATTATGCTACCAATAGTATAGGACATAGTCTGTAATACTTAAAATATGTACAGGGATTTCAAGTTTGACAGTTCATATATTCATGTGTTCACTGTCTCTAAATGATCTGCAAGCATTAAAGCAGTGTTTTTTCTTTCCCAGATCATGATTGATCATGTAATATTGTGCTGAATTTTTGAGAATATTTTGAAAGGAAGAGATTGGCAGAAAACGAGAAGTTGAGTTTGCTGCACACGGAGAAACTGAATGATGAAGGACTGAGATTTTAGCCGAGCCCTCTTATCTGACACAGCAGAAAGGGAATACAAAGATCGACCAAGAAAATAAAATTTGGAGAAATGTGCTCTTACTTTAAGCTTGCTCAGCTGTGAAAATTCTGATTTCAAGCATGGATGGGTGAAGCTGTAATGTTTCTGATTTAGAAGAGTCTGAGAAGAGTGTTCCAGAAATCTCTGTTCCTGCCCAAGGTAGTTCATGTATATGTTGCCTATGCTAGATCACAGCCCTTCCTCCCATGACCCAGTGTGTCAAGCGAGGTGCAAAAAGTTTGTCCCTTCTTTGGGGCCAGGAATCATTTTACTTTTGAATAATCCAGGTGACACCAATTGTTCACAACTGCCTCTGAAACCAATCTTCCAATCCAAAACAACTTCTTTAAAAAGCAAACTATCAACACACAGCATGCTAGCTCTTTAAAAACTGTAATTCTCCCCCTTTCTCGGAAGTAGATGATCTAATCTCAAATTCCCACTGAACACTCACCTAATGCTATAGCCAGCCTCATCACAAGTGAATTATGAAACAGCCTTTCAGTAAAGGGACGTATATGAATGCCTTACATTATATATATACACACACATACACCCACACACCAGTGTGTGTATATATATATATATATACTGTATATGTGTATATATATATATACACACACACATATATACAATGAAGCAAATTTTAAAATTAGTTTTTAAAGAGTCATCTTTGAAAAAGTTATTTGAAGATAATTTGTGGAATTCTTGCCTACATGGAATCCAAATGTGCACCACTGCACAACTGATGAAAAATCAATGACTGGGGACTAGCAGCATCTCGAAAATTTCCTGTTTCATTTAAATGTGCTGGCCTAAATGTGGCCTACCACAGTGAGGTCTCAGTGGCATTCCTGTCTTTACATTTGATTAAAAAAAGCAAGATTTAGAGAAAAATAAATTTTTTGTGGTATTTTCAAATAAACTTTTGTGGTATTTCTAAAAGAAAAGAAAAGAAAATTTTCAGATTTGTTAATGAAATTATACAGACAATACTATTTGTAATGTTAACAATAGTAGAAATAACTTTGTATGAGAAAAATAAACATTCAAGACAGAGACTTCACCTGTTTCTGATCTAAGTAATTTTGTGTATGTGAATTAATAAAGAATATTTTTTACTGCCAATCTAGCCAGAAATAAAAGGTATCAGTTATGAGTATCTCTCGTATTACCCACCATCAGACAACATAATTATGCCTTTAAAGTACCTGACTAGCATTTTCAGGCCTCTGCAATAATGTGGAAGATTCTACCAGTGGCAAATCAAAGCACAGAAACTCCTGTTTTGAGCTGCTGTCTGGAAGATTCTCTTTGTCTAGGCTGATCAGCCAGCTTCCTTCTATTTGTAAAATAGTATAGTTATCTAATGATATCATATGCTTCACCTTACAATTCAACTTTGGAGAACAAAGAACACAGTCCCTACCTTAAAGAATTTTCTTTCACAGTGTTTAAGTAGGAATAGTGTCCCAATGCCTGTTAACATGATAGCCAAGAGCTGCTGTTCTGCATAATTCAAATCTTATTCACGTGCCTTGTAACCTTATCTTCTTTTGCTCATTTATGAAAAACTAGCCAAAAATTTACACCTGAACACACACGGCCCCAGATGATACATACCATATCATAGCAGAAGTTAGCAAGCCAGTAAGTTTTGTAACCCAGGCCTGTGATGTGCTGTAAGCGTTTTGTGCCAGATACTCTATCTTTCACTATTGCACTTCCAATGGATGCAGTAAGGATAGAGAAACCCAGCATGATACACAGTGCTACCCCACACTGCCGAACATTCTCCATTCTAGGGTAAAAAGCAAAATGGTATAATGAAAACACAATGGGGAAAAAAATCTCACCAAACATAAGCATTTACAGGGCCAGCTTCTTACCAAATGAAAACTAGACATTAGGACCTTAATCCTGTTTGCAGACACTGCGTTTGTACACTGTCAATGTCTAATCAGAGAACAGGAGCAAGATGATGTGTTAAGTCACAAAACTATATGCAAGTTATAGAACACAGCATGTGTTTAAATCTGAATAGTAAAGTGAAGCTTTTGCAAATATTTTTTATCTACAGAAAATTGAATTTTAAAAACTAGACAACCATTTGAAGCAGTTAAGCTGTTTGAAAATGTCATGACCTGCTCACAAAACCACTCTGTAAAGTACAGCCAGTGTAAATTCAGTATTTTTCTTTACAAAATAAGGCAGTTATAGCTGGTATAATCTCTAGACTTCACATAGAAACACCAAAATAGAGAAAATACTTCACTCAGTGAAACTGAACTGCATCTGTGGAGTCACAACATCTTTTGCATGCAGCATACATGCTTACTGGATTAATAGTTTCAACTGTCTGCTGATTACAGCTGTTACGTATTTTTTGAGATACAGAGTTTGCTCACATTTTGTCCTCATCCAGCAAGGCTCCTCCATATGGCTGGCTGTAGAGTGTGATCCCTGTGAAAAGAAAAGTAAATTATGAAACAGTAAATGCTACATCAGGACTTCAAGTTCTAGAGTGCATTGCTGCCTTCTTATTACACAAGATGAATGAAAAGGCTAAATACTTCAGAAGCAACAGAAAAAATCAACCACCAAGTTGCCACACCAAATACTATCTCCTATTGAGTGATTTCCAGAGTCTGGATCGATGAAAATCTAATGAATAAACATAAATAAAAGCTGGTTTTCTGCATTCTGAACTGCAGAAATGCATTTAACAATATTGTATAATACTGCAGGGTCTACATCATAGAAGAGACTAAATACAAAACCTAAGTACATGAAGATATTTCACTTTATCTTCCAGAGTAAGGCAGTTGTATTTGAAATTTATATACTTGGTAGTTTGTCATTTTTTAAATATTTTTTAGATTTTTTTTTGCAAAGAAAAATTGTCTAGCTAAGTTCATCCAAAAAGCAACCCCTCAGATTGAAATCGTAGAGCTTCAAATTAAAAAGATACTCAGTTTGGGAGACCAAGAAAAACTCCAAATAGACAATGGATTCTTAGGCTTATTTTGGTTCTTGGCACTGCCAGTCTGTAACAATCTAACAAATGAAATTTTGGAATCAGAAAGTAGTTGAGAGGAAAAAATGTGGCTCTTTTCTTTTCAAACCAAACAGTAGTTAAAAAAATCAAAAGAAGATTCAAGCCAATAATGTTTTGATTCATCGCTAGTCGATACATGTGATATTTGCAGTTTTTCTTGTTGTTTGCCTAGGGGGACTCTCTAAAGTTTTTCTTTTACATTATTATTTTTTTAAACAATAGGTGCTATTTGTTCTGAAGCAAAAAAATCAGCATATCAAAGAAAACTGTTCCCATTGGAACCAAGTATTAGTCAAAATTCCATTTTTGTAAAGGAAAAGTAGCATGATAGAGAGAAGTTTCATTCCCAGGAATTTTTTCTAAGCTTTTCCAATGGTTGTATAAAGGTGTGCATATTAGAAAAAAAGTCTTTAGTCATATATATGGGATTCCTATTGAATCAGAAATTAGTAGTCAGAAATACAATTAAACCTGATTTTTACTGTACAGACAAACTGAAACCAGCCTGAACTTCTTTTCAGATCTGGATAGGAAAAGCAAAAGAGAAAAAAAAAACCCAAAAACCGATATTCAGGCAATCTACTTACAATGGAGGAAAGCTTTTGGAAAATGGGAATCTTGATGACATAAGTACTGCTAAAACTTGAAGCTAACAACATGAGAAGTGTTTCTTGTACATACTACTCCTGATTCACATCTATTTTACCTGATTTTTGAGAAGGGTAAAACTGTCATGTGGACTGTGGCAGAGCCCATAAAGTGTCCAGAACCAGGGCAGCTTGCCAAAAATTCAGGAAAGCTCTCTACTATATTCCATTAATTAATCCAGGCTGGTATTAATTATCCCACTGCTCAACTGCTATCAACTATCTGTTGTATTCAGTGAGAAGAACTGCATTAGCAAAACCAGAAACATGAATTCATGCTTGTGCATTTTTCTGTGCAACTGAATTCGTGCTCATAAACATCGTTTTGACCACTTGTGCATTTTTAGAAACTAGTCAAAGAATTTTGCAGATCATCTGCAACGCCGAAATTTTTCAAAAAGACACACAGGAAATTAATGAAACATGCAAAACATAACCAAGAAAAAACATCATCAAATATTTCACAAGGAATAACTTCTCCTCAGGAATATTTACTGTGTTGGGAAATAATTTCTCTCTTGAAATCACCATAGCCTGTCCCTGCTAACTAAGTGCACAGATCCCAAGCAGAAATAAAATAAAATTCAGACTACTGCATTGTATTAAACAGAAGTCTACAGTAGGTGACCTGGGTTCCATACAGAGAAAGACACTCATTTAACTTTCTAGTATAGACAGAATAAACAGAGACTATGAAAAAGAAATAACTGCTGTGGGAAATAAAAAACCTCCATGACATTAAATAACATAATGCTCATTGCAGTTTTGTATGACACAATACTGATCAAAAAGGAAATTGCACTGAATTAATTTCCTTCAGTGGAAGGGTCCAAAAAAGTAATTGCTCTTCTTAAAAGTAGTAACTATTTTCTACAGTCAATTTCTATTTAAACCATGTAGATTAAAAAAATGACTGCATTTTTTGACAATTCATACACAGAACTGAGATCAAATTTCCTGGGGCTGCTGAATTACAATTAGCCAAAATATGATCATGTTAAACTAAGTTCAATTCTGAATTAGAATTCAAAATTGTATCAATGCATTAAATATAATACTTGCCTTCATTCATTATTTTAAATATTTCAATTACTCTGGAGCATACAGACCTTCTGCATTTGCTACCTTTTTTAGTATGATTTCTTCCCTCCCTCCATCATCCAAAAATAGATAATTAATTTATACGAAGGCAACAAACTGGCTTGTAATTCACAGAGAAAATAAATGTTCCTTTGAACCTAAGGAGGAGTAAATGATAACTATTGTCCAACAGCAAAATGAGCCAACAGATTTTATACGCGTTATTTGCTAGTATATGTATTTTTATAGAAAAATCTCTTCCATGTACTTTCATAATCTATTCCTTCCTGAATTTCTCTGAACCACCTAGATAACCTTTCTTTACGTATTCTCTGTTCCAATACAGCTGTTACCGTGATGTAAAATGTACTTATTGATTCTTTCTTGCCTTTATATGCTCTCTTACTATGTAAAGCTGCTATAATGATGCTCATTAAGTTGAAAACTGAACACTATCTTTGAGGACTTAAAATAAAACCCAGAAATGACAAAAACCCAAGATGGTCTAAATAATAAAGCTCCTATTAAACAGATTTATGTGGTGTTTATGCAAGGGCTTTTTAAGGATTGTATGTGCAAGCTTTGTGTGAACAGCCTTCAGGGTAAATTTTACCAAATCAGTATTCACAACTTAAAAACAGGACAGGCAATATCAACAAACATGATAAGATTCATCTCTGTCTGCTTCTTTTCATAGATTTCTTGACATAAAATTTTCTTTAGCATCTACAGATTGCCATTACGTTCTCCTGACTTAATCACAACTAGAATTTCCCCTATTGTCCTAAAATATCCTTTGGCTATGACCTTGGAAAAGTGTTGGTCATATTATTTTTACATTGATTTAGGCTTCTTTATGGGCACAGGTGAAAAATTATGATGGTAACCAATACCAATCTTTCCAAAGCCCTGCATAAGCAATTCAGGAACAGCAAAAAAATGTGAGCAAGGAGATCCTTATACTATATCAGGAGTTTAATGCCGTATTCAGAGAGTAAGTGAATACCATGATGCTGAGACTTTCTTAGACCATTTAACCCTCTCTAATGTAAAAAAATAAGAGACTGAGAAACGAGAGGCATTATTTTCCTCCTATTAGAGTGGTGTGAAGAGGAAGGGAAAAAGAAAGATGCTATGTCTGTATTCTATCTCAAAGAAAGAAACACAGCTCTATTTTGGTAATATAATTTTCTTAGCTGGTTTTCAGCTGAGTAACTTCTTTTTATTTCTTTCCTTAGTTGTTTTGCCTACTGTTAAATACATTTTTAAAGTGTTCTTTCTTTCTTTCTTTTTCTCTTTTTCTTTGCCACTATGAGCTTCATGCTGCCTGCTTCATACTAAGAGAGGCAATAAAAAATTAACAGTACCCTCTTCAGCTTCTCCATGATTTCCACTTAGTATTCTCCCTTCCAGGCTGAAAAATCCTATTCTTCCATTACACTGTTCTTGATTAAACAGAATTTAGATTCTAATATGTTAAAA
Organism: Cuculus canorus; assembly: GCF_017976375.1. Lineage (NCBI taxonomy): Eukaryota > Metazoa > Chordata > Aves > Cuculiformes > Cuculidae > Cuculus > Cuculus canorus. The sequence goes on from NC_071402.1 coordinate 74,445,671, forward strand.
AGGCAACCCTAACCTGGTGAAATAAATTAAAAAAAAAAGTTTTAAGTGTTACAACATTCTCTCGTATAAAACTGTCCTTTTCCATTCTGGACAGGACAGTTCACGGGAAAAAGGGAAACACATCCACATTACACATGTTTGAAATGAAGAGCAACTTGGTTGTAGTAGGAAAAATCCTGCTTTGTTGTCATTCAGGAGTTGAACAACTGAAGAAATCCTTTACCATATCAACATCTTATTAACAGTCCACAAATGGTACCGTCAAGAGAAAGTGCACGAGATCCATTTAAAATCTGAAACCTGAACTTCTGCCAGAAAAGTTAGGCACATGCAATTCAGCATAGTCATAAAGACTTGGAATGTTTCCAGCCCAGTCCATCCTGCCTGGGTGCAAGTTTCCACATAATCACATGTTACAAAATCTGTGTTTTTGCAGTAAAAATGAGGACAGTGACACGAATCAAGCAGTACTTTTTCAGTATAGGGTGGAGAAATCTAGAGGAAAAAATCTCAAGGATATTCAAGATTGTGTGCCACCACCATAAATTAATCAGAGCTATCTTTACGTATATTTTGTGGTTCTGCACTGTATTTTGAGTGTGTCTGAGACTGTCTCTTGGCACTCCTTCTCTTTCTTCACGTAGCATGCCCAGTGTTAAGTACATAGATCAATTTGGATCTGTACTACTAATTCTAAGTGTCATAATTGTTACAACTTGAATAGAAGACCAATCTAGGGTTCTTTGTTCCAAACATTTTATCTCAGACTAGGAAAAAATAAAATAGTATGTGTGACAAAAAATTAAGATAGCATACATATGTGTATATATATGTAGGAATGCTTTTCCCAAGCTCTTATTTGTGGGCATTTAAAATTCGCTAGGCAGCATCCCCATTAAAGATTTATATTTTACTTTCCCCCACTAATTAGACATGGTTAAGAAGGTGCCTGCAAAATGCCATTTCACAGGCTACTTTGAAAAGAGGCTTAAAGTTACAATTTGCAAAGTAGTAAGGAAACTATACAATAACTTTCCACCAAAGCTCAGCTGAAAGTGGGTCTCTTGATCCCTTTAGTTCTTTTGAAGAACTGAATCTGAAATAAATGAGGATGCTGTATGAACATTCACAATGAGCCCTAGCATGAAAGGTTTTTGAAAAATTGATGACATCTATTGAAGTTCTGAGATGGGCAGGTGCATCACACAAGGCCTTTCTATATCGATACATTTCCATTATTTGAGTAATGATGTGAGAACTTTCATTGACCACTGTACTTTTCAGACATCATTAGATATGACTATTACTACTCTTTAATTTATATAGCCTTACCCTAGCAGGTAGGCAATAGTCCTTCCCATACATTCCAGAACAAAAATCTCATTCTGAATCAGCCGTGCAGTCAAGCGAGAAAATTAACATAATTTCCCTTCATGAAACTTTCTATCTTAAGCTTAAGTAAAATATGTTTCCTTTTGGTTTTCTATTCCTCTTATTTCATTATTCCATTTTTTTGTTTGCTCACAATTACATTATCAAATAGTGGGGAAGCAGAATTTCAGAAAGAAATTTTAAAATATACAAACCTCATTCACATAAGCTTCAAGACCAGCCAGAGCTGAAGAGTTTTGACGAAAACCCAGCACATCCTACCTTGTCTGTTAAATAGTCTTTCTCACATTTGTTTTGTTGTTTAACACTCTCATTTACATTATCTTCCAATGAATTTATAAACCACTATAAAACAGAAATGTATTTTGTTTCCTTTCTAGTAAGACAGATGACTTTGATTTTTTTTCCCACAACAGAAAAACAGATTTACATGATTATGAAACTAGTGGTGGCTCTCCACATGGTACAGAAGCCAAGATATTTTCATATAAGAAGAATTCCTGAACTGCTGTTTCAAAAAGACATCTGATCCATTAACAATGATAAACTGACATAAATCTATCCGGCTAACTTCTGTTCCTCTATTTATTTACATGCACTCCCAGCTGGCGCACAAATCTTCAACAACAATACCACTCTCTACAAGAAAAATACAAGAAGAAAACATTGTAACTTTCCAAGCAGCATCACAGAGAAGCTTGCTGATAATCCTGTGAAGGATAGAGGAGGAAAAAAATCTCTCCACTTGCCAAGAGAGAATTTGAACAGCAGATTACATAATAATAAACTGTAAATATTTTTCATCAACAAATAACTATCATTTCCTGCTCCTATATGCTTGGAATGATCAAGAGTCAGTAACTTGGCATGACACAGGAAAAATAATAATCAATATTTTTCACAGCTTTTTTAATAGATACAAGCCTTCCTGGCTTGTATCAATACCGTACTAATTACTACTCTGTTTAAAATCACAGCAATACTCTACCCTATTGAAGTAAGTCTCTTGCAACATAGCAAGATTAATTCTTTGTGAAGAAAGGAAAGACCATTTCCTCACACTTCCTTTTCAAGGGTCAGATTATTTTTATGTCACTTAAAAGCAACACAGAAGCACCAGTTCTATCGACTTGAAAAAGTTATCCCATAGGAAAAAAAAATGGCAGTGTATGTCAGAATTACAAAGCTACATTTTTGCAACATCCTAACAAGTTTCCTTGCAGTAATTTCTTATAATATTCCAGAACTGCCCTTGCATTTAAAAAAGAGAGGTTGCAAGGGGGGAAAAAAAACCCAAAAGAATAGATTAAAATGGCAAAACGCAGTATGTACAGGACTGCATAGAACTACTTTATTAAGAAGAGTATATAAATAGTTCTTTCATCAGAGCAGTATCATTGTGTAAGAGACAGTTAAAGTGAACTGAGCAAAAGGGCCCTGTACAGTATTGGAAAACTGCTGAGGGTTTGGTTTTTTTAATAAAATATACGTATGTATTTGTCTCTCGAAATACACACATATATATGTGTGTACACACAGATGTATATATATATTTGTACATACACATATATATACATACATGCAGATAGATAAATGACTTCTCTTTCTAGGTTCGCCCTGACAGGTACTTCTGCATTATTTCTCAAGGGCATGGTCAATCCATCTTTATTGCACCTCTCCAGTAGTTATGCACATAAATGCACTGCTTTCTAGTTCATAAACTCTACTTCTGCAGAGACTTAGCCAACATATTCTGTCAGAAGACTGTATAATGAGCCCATAGTTGTACAGATGACAGTCCAAGACCTGAAATATTTATTTAGCACTGTTTTGCTTGTTGGGTTTCTATGTCATGCAACAACATAAAATATATTCCACCATCCCTGGGACATCTATAATTTTCTCTGATTGTAATCGCCAACTCTCCATAACAGATATAAAAGTAAGGGTACATAAGCATTTATGTTCCAGAATGGTATATCAAATGCTGCAGAAAATGAGTCACCATCAGTAGTATTCATGAAGTGCTGGGAAATTTGATTAAAAATCAATTTCTATTAAAAATTCTCATTCTCTGTAGAAAAACATTATCTTTGACTGGTTCTCATAATTCATTTAGAAAAATAAAACCGCAGTCATCTTGAAAGCAAGTAATTATTCTTTTCTCATTGACATTCTGGAAACTTGTATTAACAAATTTTTGTGTATAGATACTCAGGATTCTTTCCCTCTTTTCACTGGTTTTTGTTTTCTTTCTTCCCTTTTAATTATAAACACACTTAAAATCATTTTACCATTGCAGATAACCACCCAACCTTTCCCAAAGCTCTTAAAAATTCATCAGAACCTATTTTTAAATTTCTCTAAAACAAACCTATTCCTTTTTAAGAGAATCTTAAAAATTAAATAAACTGGGATGGACTGATAATTAGCCTGAACTATCAAGCTCAGTTTTTAAACGAGATCTCAACATCCTAAATATTCACCTCCATTAACAGCAGATTCTTTGGCTGCAGTCATTTTTTAAAAAGTCAGTTTGCAAAATTTTTGTTTTAACTATTTTTTATACAGTTCAGGGATATCTGAATTAGAGATTTCAGGTGTGAAAAACACTAATCTCTCTTTTTTAATATACAGCAATAAGATATACCAGCCTCTCCTGTTCCTTGAGTAACACGATGCTATGGAATATCAACCAGAAAAAGAAGGCATAACCTGACTGATGAATGAAAACGGTGACCTCGTATCAAGAGACGAAAAGGCACAGGTATTCAACAAATTTTTTGCCTCAGTCAAAAGAAGTGTGATGAACAGGTTGAGGGAGGTGATTCTGCCCCCCTATTCCTCCCTTGTGAGACTTCATCTGGAGTACTGTGTCCACTTCTGGAATTCGCAACATAAGAAGGATATTAAAACTGTTGGAATGGGTCCAGAGGAGGGCTACAAAGATGATCAGAGGGCTGGAGCACCTTCCCTACGAGGACAGGCTGAGAGAGTTGGGGTTGTTCAGCCTGCAGAAGAGAAGGTTCTGGGGAGACCTTATAGTGACCTTCCAGTACACAAAGGGACTACAAGAAAGCTGGGAAGGGACTTTTTATGAGGCTGTGTAGTGATAGGATGAGGGCAAATGGCTTTAAATTGGAGGAGGGAAGATTTAGATTAGACATTAAGAAGAAATTCTTCACGATAAGGGTGGTGAATCACTGGAATAGGTTACCCAGGGAAGCTGTGAATGCCCCCTCCCTGGAAGTGTTCAAGGCCAGATTGGATGGATTCTTGAGCAGTCTGGTACAGTGGTAGGTGTCCCTGCCCATGGCAGGAGGGTTAGAACTACATGATCTTTAAGGTCGCTTCCAACCCAAACCGTTCCATGATTCTAAGATCATGTTACAGTGTGAATTTATAGGATACTCCTCATATAGCCTGGATATTTACATAAGGAGAGAGAGTAAAGTGAAAAAGAAGTTATAAATTCATAGTCTGTTGTGCATCAGTCACCCCATTCAAACAATCCATCACAGTGATTTCACAGTGACGATCATCCTAAGTGTAGCAGACTAACTTGCACATATTCCACAGCAAAATTCTTTGTAAGAAACTTCATATGGGATAGTGAGTCGTAAATTCAAATTTCACCTTATTGTGTCATAAATGCCTCAAACAAACAGACTGTACATGTAATTAAAAGTTCCACTTTCAAATCCTACCAAGAAATGTGTAACTGTGCAATCCTAGTTTATGCTATGAAAAATTTCCACACCTAAATTTAGTTTATTTTAAAACTCCTTTTCTAAAGATATGAAAAAGGACTTAAAGAAGGACTTTTACCATACTGTCTCCAATCCACATTAGGAGGCAAATTCATCCACAGAATAAGGTTATTGAGTTCGTTTAAGTAGGATGGCAGTGAATGGAAACCTTTTTGATTGTACCACACCTAGAAGAGAGAATGGAAACTGTGAATCAAAATGAGGTGAATCTGAACACTGATCTGAGATCTCCCGTGCCTTGAAGAATTGCATGAAGATATCAAATTCCCCTGTTAAGTTATCTATTCACAGAAGAAGGTGAACTAAGCAAAACAGAATCAGTTAATTTGTATGGGTCTTTTAAAAGAATGTATCAGATTTTTTCCTACAGTTGGGTCTGTACACCTATGTTAATTATTAAATTTATGTTCTCTGACCAAATGGAACATCATGTTCTTTCCTTTATACACATTTGATTGGAAAAATAAAAGGAAAAACCACTTAATTTAACTGCAAATACAGAGAGATCAGTGAAACCAGTGTTACAAGTGGAGAACAATATTTAAATACAAAAAAAATCCCTTATATAAATAATAACTGCAAGTGGTACACAACAGAAAATGCCTAGGAAAACAATATTCTAGAAAGTGGGGGGAGAAAGAATCAAGGAGACGTTATTTACAAGGTGAGTATGAAACTATTACATAAAGGACAAGGTTATGTCCCCACTTTCAAGAAGTAATTATTAGTGGAGGAATGGAGCATGGAGGAAACTAATAGGGACAAACTTTAAGGCAGAGGAGGCAAGCAAATTTCTCAGAGGAGCACAGGGAAGCAATTCTGCTGTAACATATACTTCATCCTCAAATCTTGCAGAATCACACGGACTCAATAAATATACTGAAAATTCACACTTCCACATGCTAGAAACATTGCCAAGAGACTGACATATCCCAAAACCAAATATACTGAGGTCTGAGGGTTTTTTTCCTTTGAAAATCGATTCTATTTTGATGCCTCATTACTGTTAATCACAGTGCACTTGAACCTACATTATCCATCCAGAAAACTGGGTCAAATTTTTATGTATGCTTGTTTTCTGTTTTAGTGACATGTTTGAAATCACTATCTGTTCCTCAGTGAGCATCAACCTTTCATCTCCCCTTTTTGTTTACAGCTTTTGCTATTTGATAACAGCTATTTGTTAATCTGCATTTTTTATATCTCAGGTGGATGCTGGACAAGTCTCACAATTTCTGGAATCATACTGTAAACTGCAGTTTTTATTACAGGTCTTTCTTACCCTAACAACCTTCTTCTGGGATTTGTTTTCTTATATTCTTTCTAAAATTACTATCTATATAGTTACATCTTGGAAATTTCCCTGAAGATTCTTTTCTCATGTCACTGATGCTGTTCTCACATAGTGCTCTTCCATATGTATGTGCCTGCTCTTGATACTGGTGTAAACTTTGACTTTGTTTCCTGTTTTCATTTTATTTGCAGATAATTCTATTTTTTCTTTCTTGCAGTATCCAGCTACAATCATTACTTGGACACCAGTTCTAGATTTTGACTGGTTTTTTTTGTTTCATTCTTCTCTATGTTTCTCCCAGTCTATGTTGTTAATTTCCCCATCTTAATAATTATTTTCTTCTGATTTATTTTTCTAACTACCTACTTGTTTGGATCTCCACATTGTACTCTGTTCAAGGCAAGATTTATCAACACTCTAATTGTTCATTCAGTTTAGCCCCATCTATCCTATATCATGCTTTCAAACTTCACTGTGAACTCCACTGTCACTTCTCCTATGCCACTCACCCTCGAATCTTCTTTGCCATAAGCTCTGTTAATCATTATTTTAAAAAATTAGTAGCTTTAGTCTATGACTGCTCTTACTCGCGTCAGCTTTCACATTTTCTCCTCTTCTCTATGTGGTCTTCACTACTGCTTGAAATCTTAACAGTATCTTATGCCACCACATTTGAAGAAAAAAGAACAATTCCCAAACTCTTTCCTTCTTTGCAAACTGATTTGCGACTCCTTTGTTTTCCTCCAGTTCATTTCCCACAGATTACTACACAAACTAGATCTCACATTGTTTAATCAACAAGAGAGTTCTTTAAAGAAATGAAGTGAAATAGAACCTTTGCACTGATGGATCTTCTGTGCAAATAGCAAACAGGGCAAAGAGACATAAACAAGTGATGAAAAATAGCCAGTCTTTTTTACAGCCTCACACAGCCGTTCTTATTCTATCTTTCTTTAAAAGTTTTGTGCGAAATAGAAAGTTATACATACATAATGAAACTTCACTGCAATTGCGTTCATTGTATTGAAAAAAAAGACAATTAACAAAACAATAAAGCAAAATTCAATGACACATCCTCGCTTAATGAAGAAAGGCAAAGGTGTTCATAGAATGCCTTAGAAAGATAGTAATGTGATCAATAATCAAATGAAAATACAAACCCCACAATAGACCATTCTGTGCAACAATACATTTCAATATCCCACACATTAATTAGAATTCTTCCTTCAAGCTATATTATGTAACTGAATCAAACTGCCAAGAAATAATCAAATTGAAGCTGGATATTTAATTGTTTAGAAACTGGCAAAAGAGGCATTTTAAATTGCTCATTTCAATAGAAGCTCTTTTTTTTTCTAAAATTTTTGGTTTATTCTAAATTGGTTGCAAAGCTAAAATATAAAAAGGGAAAAATTTTAGTTCCAGCTGAAACATCTTTTGTATTTTCTTGCATGCCACACAAGCGATTATTCACAGAGGGATGAAAAGAGAGGAGCAACAGAAAAATATATAGATTAAGAGGATTATTTTTTATTTTCGTTATTTTATCTCCTATCCATGGTTGATAAAATTCCTTCCTAAGTAAAACCATGGCCCCTCATCATATTAGATACGAGTTCTGTAAAGATGTGGATTTCATTATTCCATATGATTCTTACCTTCTATTAATATTCCAGAATAATACTAGACTGACATTTTGACCAGCCTATGGCCTATCAAGAAAAAAGGCTGAGGAGAGGCAGAGAAATCCCTAAGCATTGCTAGACTAGATTCATAGTAGGGAGGCAGAGACAAGAGGTATTAGACTGGAAAGATATATCTTCCTTTGGACACTTATGGTATTACTATACAGAAAAGTTTCAAATCCCAGCCTTTGAGATTGGAAAAATATACACTTCAGAAGGCCACATAAACAGCAGAAGTTGCCTTTCAGGATTATTTTAAATTACTACATCTTCTTCCTATATTTTATAAACAACAGTAACTATATAATCACAAAGGAACACTTTTTGCCCATATTATCAATAGGTATCAAAGAATATAAAATCGTGAAACCAAAAAAACTGAAGAGGAGTTGTGCTTTTCACACATAGCAGCAATCATCAACGAATGTCAGTAACCAATTGTTTTAATCAGACACATTCGTCAAGTGGTAGATATATTCCCTCGTATATGCACAAACACACATTCTCTGTATACATGTATATACCCCACCTATGTGGTGTATAAAGGATGGTATGTTAAGGTAAAGTAAAATAGGCATTGAATAGGTATTTTCGATTTGAACTGTAAAAATTGTTGACTTTTTGAATGGAGGAGAATAATATTTAAAGATTCAGGAATTTTCTAAAATGAAATGAATTGTAAAGTAAGTCTCTTCAAATGCAAATTTTTCATTTTCTTTCATATAAGGCTATGTAAGCGGTACATTCACTGTCTCATGAACAAGCCTGAAAGGTCAAAGTAAAAGTCTGGTCATTAATTACTGAAAGGTTAATGCAATAATTTGACATTGCATCAGTCGAAAGACACTTCCAGGAGGTTTTTTAGATAACATTGTGCCCTTTGTAAATCTACTCCACTATTTTCCTGGGGTCTGAAATAGGAAGCTTACTCACTAACAGTACAACTGCAATGTATCCCTTTGCTGATGGCAGGTGGAGCTCACTGCCAAAGACACTTAAAAAACAAAAAAGGAACCTGACAAAAAACGCAGTGAAGGCATGTCAAAACAAGAGTCTAAAATGATTAAAGATACATAGGACAAAAGCAGCAGCCAGAAAAGCACATGTTACTGCAGTCCTCTCAGGTTTCAAGTTCCTAATGAAGGATTGATGGAATGAAGTTCAAAGCATTAGAAAGTTGTGAGTAGAAGGGAGATCACAAATGACCTAAATAAAAATATATCTCAGGTAGAGTGTGTATTCAAGATAGAGAGATTTTTAATGAAACAATATGGAGAAGACATTGCAAACAGGCAGTGATTTTGCAAAACTAAATGTGAAATTATACTGAATTGGAGAATACCTTTATATTGTTTTAAGACAGGGTTTATTTAACACTTTGTACCAAAACAGATTTGGGGTTAGAACTTGTTTACACTGTTCCTTCTATTCTTCTTTTATAAGAGCAAATAAAATCTAGTTTCTATACCCGCATAAAACAGTTTAAAGAAAGAAACATCTTTCTTTCATATTCTAATCTGGAAAGTCCACAGCTTCCTCTTGGCAAATCTGTTTTACCTTGAATACAAAAATAGACACCACTCAATGCTATTCTTCAATACTCCTCCAAGACTGCCATTCCTCTGCTCATTGCTCGTCTACATTTGAACAGCTCTCAAAAGAACCTTTCAAAGCATCCCAAAGGAAAAAAAAAATCCCTTGCACTAATAATTGGCTGTTAGCCTCTAGTTCCCACTCCAAGTTTTCACAGGATCACCATATCCTTCCAGAGCTTACCAAAAGGCCTAAAGGAAAAGCTCTTTATTTCAGTTGCACTTAGAGTAATCCTCCTTTTCTTAACTTCAGAGGTAGCTCCAGACAGAAAATTATGTCTCTGTGTAGCATTGCAAGACAGTGTGGTATACTGTCAAAAAGAGACTCAAATTTCACATGACTAATTTCAGCAAGGCACACTTCTGTTTCTCTGGGGTAAAAATGGAAAGTTACTCGTGTATGAAAGGGGGATTGTAAACACAGGGTAGGATATTTGTTACACACAAGTAGCTACTCCTAGAGGCTAAACCTTTACTTTGTTTGGGGTGGGAAGGAGGGCATGGAGTGGAAGATGGGGTATGGAGAATGTGAGAAATGTAGCAAAGAAAAGTCTTCCTCGCAAAAATGAAAAAAGAATTAATAATATATTTTTTGAGATGTTCAATGAGCTTTTGTTAATACTGACATTGACTTTTTGTAGAAAACAAACAAATAAACGGAAGTATCTGGGCTGACTCCTTGAAAATGTTTTAAAGGTGAGCTCAGTTAAGACTATGAAATAAGTTCCCAGGAAGAAAAAAACAACAAAAGCCGTATTGTTTGACTCATTTAAAACTGCTTCTCAGAACACAGGAGAATACTTAAGAATTGTGAACAGAGAAGTGGACTATAACAGAGACTTTGTCTCCCAATTTCAAAATGTAAGTATTTTACGTGATGATTTATTTGCTAAGCGCTGTGAAGCCTAGAGCCTGAATAAGTAAGCAACAAATACATATAAATATGTACACATACATGCAACCTTTACCTTAGCCAGAGGCTTAGATTTGGTGCTATCCATTGTTTCCCCCTGGAGTTCAAATGCTTTCCTCCCTTCAAAAGACCAACCACCATATCTGGTAAGGGAAAATAAAGCAGTAGCAAGTTACCTCTCTTAAGAATAGCGGTCTTTTCTTGCAATTATAAAGTGGCAGTACCTACATTAATGTTTTATTTTTCACAACCCCATTCTCTGTTAAAAACAAAACATCAATGTACTTTGAATCAGGTGAATATTATTGCTTTTTTCTGAGGAAGGGATTCCCTCAGATAACAGTTTCTACTTTCTGAAAGCTGAAATCCCTGAGCAACATGAGGGTTTGTGAGTAAGTGAGGTATTACTGGCTTTCGGAAACATCTTAAACAGCCTGATTTCTTCATACTCTTTTCATATTCCAGTTCAAATCTTTCTTCCTAAAATGTTTACCTCTATTTTTATCAAATCAGACACACTTTTTCTTTAAGGAATAAATGGTTAACGCTTTCTTCTCTTTGATAACATCGTATTTGTTCTATGCATTTATGTCAAAAGCAGTGATTGAGCTGTAAAGGCACCTAAATAAACCTGAACATACTGCAGATTATGTGGCTGGTATAAAATATGAAGTCTTGCCATGTGGATACTAGTTGTTTAGTTCAAAGAAAAGATTAATTTGAGTATATCCACCTCTATTTGACTGAGTCTCTGACAAATGGAAGCTATATTTTTCATCTGATTTGCATATGCATATGCATTTTCACTCTCTGAGATGCTGAAATAACTTGTGGTGTAGCAAGAAGAGCCAGGGTATGCCTACAGGCAATTATCAAGCAACTGCTGGAGGAATCTCTGAGAAGTGAGATGAACCATGAAGGTGGTTCCATGTTACCTTAGCCTGACTCTACATCTTGATAACAACAAACAGAAAAAGGCAACTACCCCTTATAATCTCAGTGACATAGCTCTATGCTGTGGATCAGAGAGGATTCTGGGTTTTATACACAGAAGACAAACAAAGGTTAGTTATTTTAAGGTTACCTTGCCTTGTTGGAAGGTCTCATTAAATATTCTTCCACGAGGAACCCTGAAAGATTGTATAAAATATGTCCTTTCTTATTCTTCACATAGGGAGCAGAGGTATTGAAACTTAGACACATCTGAAAAACAGTATCCATAAAATAAGTAAACAAATCTTAAAAATCAGTGGCACTACATTTTGCCATATTTTTTTATTTTTCCATAGATTTTACAGCATTGCTTTTCAGCTGTATTTGCCCTTCTCAGGTTTGATAGCTTTTCATTAAATTATGTATGGTTTTATGTTTATGAGTCACCTAACTATTGGACCCAAATTTGAATTCTCTTGCCACCTTGTCATTCAATTTTGTTTTAAAAACACCAAATCTTGTACAAAAGTTTAGAAAAGTTTTCAAGAATGAAAAAAGCAAGACTGCTATTCACTTGTTCTTAAGAAGAAATAATAATAAAAAAAAAAAGCACCAGATGAATAAGAGATGAAAATAAAATGTTAGTAGTTAATGCAATAAGTTTCCAGAAAGTTCATTGATGGACTGAAGAGAAGAATAAAGGAAGATATTTTCTAATGATTCATTGGGATATTCTCACAACCAAAGAAAAGGAGACAGGTATTATGATCAGTATCTCAGGAGCCTTATGAAGTATATTATGTATATCAACTGAAAAATGTTAAGTCTTTTTTGACATTTTGACCCTACACAAATTAGAATTCACTCTCAGAGATTCAGATTTTCCTTAGCTCCCAGATACAGGGAGCTTCCACCGTCAAGTGACTTCTCCCTTTTGAGCTTTCATGGTTAATGGGCCTCTCCCTGTGTGAGTTCCCATTCCAATTTTATTTAAGCTTCTCATATTTTAAGTATACGTCTCACTAGTATTATAGGCAAATCTGTTCCTTGACCAGCAAAATAAAAAATTAGTTTCCTCCTCCCACTTTTCCCAAAAGTGTATTGCTACGTTTCAGATGCCAGTGCTATGAGGGTTAATTTCCTCATCTCTTTCTCTAGCTTTTCAAAAAGAGACAAGGTATTAGGTGTAACATACACACACATAGTGTTTACATACATAAGTAAACGTCAAATGACATACCTCTTGCTCAGCCACACATCTGCATGAATCCTGGGGCAACACAGATTCCATCTGCCAACATGAATTATTTTTTCTAATGGGAATAAACACAATGATAGGAACAACCATTAAATGGAAGGAATATATTATTTAAGAGAAGAAATCTGCAGAGTAACAAGAAGATCTGACATCTTCAACATCCTGTTAGCATTTTATCTCAGTGGCAGCAGTCTCTAAAGCTATATCAGTTTTATTCATTTATATCAAAGGGGATTAACAAAAAAATATATATAAGTAAAGCAAATGAGCTGCATGCCTTGTGTTTGCAGGGATTCCATAAGTAAAGCATGGTCACCATTCTGCACTCCTAAATTTGGAAATCCAGAATGTTTCTTGAAACATGTTGTAATTATTGTTTAACCTTCATTCATATGGACACCAGACCTGATCAAATCCCTTCTGAAATTAATCAGAAAGTTCTCACTGACTTTAAAGGGATTTGTATCGGACTTTTAACAACGAAGCCTACTTATGCACTTTGCCTGGATGCCAGCTCCTTCATCTGAGCAGATTTGTCATTAACCTCAGGATGCCGAGAAAAGCTTAAGACAGTCCACATTATGCAGACATAAAATAATGAATTTACAAGATTTACAATTTACAGTTAAGGAAGTAGATATGTTATTCACAGTTACCCTTGTTTTGAACGCATGCATGTGTGGTCCCAATCTGAGAAATATCTCAGCAGAATCTGAGAAAGATTTCCTAAGTTATCATCTTCAATGCTGTTCCAAGTGGGTCACAGGGGGGTGCAAAAATAAAAAAAAAAGAAAGAAAAACACAAATGTTAATATGTCTAGTTCTATTAGCTTTCATGCTCAATATCCTACATATTTAAAGAATTAAAGAACTATATAATATATCCATATAGGCTTTGTTAATACTGTATGCCACTTTCAAACTGGAGAACTATTTTTAGAAAATGGCAAGTAAAAATAAAGCATGCAAAGGCTTGTTTAAATGCATTTGTGCGTTTACATATAAATGGTCATTACTGGTATTGAAACATACCATCTAGTTCAAATTGCTCCAAAGTCTTTGCCCTTTTCTCATTAAAATCCTTTGCACAATGCTTTTCTAATTTTCGCCCTCCATCATAAAAACATATAAAAATGTACTAAACATCTGAAAACTATACAGCTATTGTAAAAATTAACATATTGTCCTTCCAAGCATGCAAATAATCTTTAAAATATGAGAACTCAAGGGTAAAGGTCCTAGAATCCGGGATACTATGGTGGATGAGCCCTTTACCTAAAGAAGGATTCCGCATTGTCATAAATTCTTGGTGTCAGCTTGAGAGAAGGATAGTCAATAGCCAGTGGTTTCACACTAAACAAGGCCATTGCCAGTGCAACAAACAGGACAGGCATCAGTACATTTGACAGACTTCCTCTCCAGTCTCGCCTAGTGCAGTGAAACCTTTTCATCAGAAGGGCAATGATCTGTGCAAGAACAAGACGGGCTCCACACACACTTGAGGCCCTCGTAAGTGAGATATCTGAATGAGACAAAAAGCAAGTAGAAATTCTGTCTTTAAGCAGTTACAATCCCAAGAAGCAGATCAGTTTTCAAGGGATGACTTTTTACAATAAAACAGATCTGTAACTGTTTCCAGCTGAGCATCCTTGAAATTGTAAAATATACCCTCTCTCACTTATGTAAGTAGTGAAATGCCAGAAAAAGAGCATAGATTGAGATATTTACTGTAGTCCTGGACCTGTTCATAGACTATAAGCATTCAATGTGAGCAAAAGATGCTTCAAAATTTGCCCCTTTGAATCGCTGAAAGAGGACTATGACAGATACTTTCTGGGGACAGAAAGCGAAATAAAAGCTGCCATTCACTCTTTTTTCTTGACAAATGGAGCAGAGAGAAATTATAACAAATTGATTCAGATTGAAATAGGAGGAGAAACTGTCATCCTGAGCAAAAATAATTGTTCATTTTGTCCAATATCCTGCCTCTTACTCAATATATTTAATGCTGGTCAGCCAAGATACATCACAAAAAGAAGCAATAAACCATTATGTTAAAAATATACATTTGCCTCAGTTATTTCTTCTTTTTAAAATGATTTGTCTTTTCTAAAACAGGTATATGTTTATTATCTAAATTCTCATTGAGAAAGGTGACAAATATCTTTTTGAACCTTCTTTTCATTTCAGTCTTCATTACTTTCAATTCGACCATTACTGTGGTTTTCAGGTAAAAAACAAAAATCTTGTTTATCTGTCTTTAATTTATTCTGTTTGGTGGTAATACATATGCTCTTCTATAGAATCATAGAATCACCAGGTTGGAAATGACCCACTGGATCATCAAGTCCAACCATTCCTAACACTCCCTAAATCGAGCCCCTAAGCACTTCATCCACCCGTTCCTTAAACACCTCCAGGGAAGGTGACTCAACCACCTCCCTGGGCAGCCTGTTCCAGTGCCTGATGACTCTTTCCATAAAATTTTTTTTCTGATATCCAGCCTGAACCTCTCCTGGCGGAGCTTCAGGCCATTCCCCCTTGTCCTGTCCTCAGTCACTTGGGAGAAGAGGCCAGCTCCCTCCTCTCCACAACCTCCTTTCAGGTAGTTGGAAAGAGTGATAAGGTCTCCCCTCAGCCTCCTCTTCTCTTGGCTAAACAACCCCAGCTCTCTCAGCCACTCCTCATAAGACTTGTTCTCCAGCCCCCTCACCAGCTTCATTGCTCTTCTCTGGACACACTCCAGAGCCTCAACATCCTTCTTGTGGTGAGGGGCCCAGAAATGAACACAGTACTCAAGGTGCGGTCTCACCAGTGCCGAGTACAGAGGGAGAATAACCTCCCTGGACCTGCTGGTCACACTGTTTCTGATACAAGCCAAGATGCCATTGGCCTTCTTGGCCACCTGGGCACAATACTGGCTCATGTTCAGTTGGCTGTCAACCAACACCCCCAGGTCCTTCTCCTCCAGGCAGCTTTTTAGCCAGACTTCTCCTAGTCTGTAGTACTGCATAGGGTTGTTATGCTCCAAGTGCAGGACCCAGCATTTGGCCTTGTTGAACCTCATGCCATTGGTCTCAGCCCAGTGATTAAGATCCCCTTGCAGAGCCTCCCTACCCTCCAGCAGATCAACACTTCCACTCAGCTTAGTGTCATCTGCAAACTTGCTAAGGGTGCACTCAATGCCTTCATCCAGGTCATTGATAAAGACATTGAACAGGGCTGGACCCAGTACTGAGCCCTGAGGAACTCCACTTGTGACTGGCCTCCAGCTGGAGTTAACTCCATTGACCACCACTCTCTGGGCCCGGCCATCCAACCAGTTTTCAACCCAGGAGAGTGTGCGCCTGTCCAGGCCAGAGGCTGACAGTTTCTGAAGCAGAATGCTGTGAGAAACTATGTCAAAGACTTTAGGGAATTCCAAGAAGACTATATCCACAGCCTTTCCCCATCCAGTAGTCGAGTCACTTTGTCATAGAAGGCAATCAGGTTAGTTTGGCAAGATCTGCCTTTCGCAAACCTATGTTGACTGGGCCTGATCACCGGGTTCTCTTGCATGTGCTTCATGATAGCACTCAAGATTACCTGTTTCATGACTTTCCCCAGCACTGAGGTCAGACTGACAGGCCTATAGTTCCCTGGATCCTCCCTGCAACCCTTCTTGTAGATGGGCACAACATCAGCCAGCCTCCAGTCTAGTGGAACTTCCCCAGTCAGCCAAGACTGCTGGAAGATGATGGAAAGGGGTTTGGAAAGGACATCCGACAGCTCCTTCAATACTCTTGCTTTAGGAGGCAGGTTATAGTAGTTTCCAATCTACCTTCTGCATAAATAATCTCAACTTTTCACGCTCCTCTTATAAGAACATTTATAGTCCCAATCACCCTCACCATTTGTTTGTAAGTCCCTTTATATTACCACTATATCAGTCTCAGGATATATCTGTCTATCAGATGTGGAAACACTACTGAATTATACAGCAGCATTATGCATTCTTGTACCGATCCGCTTGTCTTCTTTATGCATCATACCATTTTGTCTGACTGCAGCCACGCTGTGAAAAGTAGACTTGCACTGGGCTTTCCATAATTGACTCAATATGGCTTTCAAGATTCCCAAGGCATTCATTTATGAAAAAAGAGATTCTGATTACCACCAATAGTCATAAAGGCTAGAAGACAAGACCAGCTGACCTCTCTGTTATTAAGTTAATTTTTATGTTGAAAGCTTATGGAAATACTCCCATTAATATTTTAGATCACAAAATTAAAAGTCTGACCTAACTGTTAGAATCTGTCTTGCTTGACTTACGATTGCAATTACCTGTAAGAACTGCAATTACGTTCACAATTAGGTTGTACTTCCCAATTCATTCAGAATCACCTTTGTATTATGGAAAAGATTTGTGGCACTTTCCAATTCATATGGTTAATAACAGGGAAACACAGATAAAATTTGGGAACGAAGATTTTGGAAATCCTTACCTATAGACTGCTCTAGAAGACCAGAACTAAATATTGTAAGAGTCTAAGTGGATATTAGACAGTTTTCTCCCCCATTTTACACGTCTAGAAAATAATGCAATTTTAAACTTTTTTCATGGAATAATAAAACAAAGAAAAAAAGGGCTATACAATGGCTATGTAGCAGTCACGATTAGGCATTTTCAATTCTGCTTCTGTCATTTTGGCATTTAGACAAGTGATTTAGAGGAGGTCTCAGTTTAGGGAAGATAATGCTGGAACTGAAATAGCCTGGCAAAACAGTTCAGATAGCTCACATGAAAACGATTGTATTTAAAAGCCGTATATATTTATTAGTTTATCAGAGGTTCTGTGCAAACAAATTGTAGGCTGAACTAGTGATCTAACATCACTCTGCATTTCTGCACGCCATAGTGGCATAGAGTTAGCTGTAGCTCACCAGTCTGCACACAGCATCCCATTAGAAGGTATAAAAATGTCTTCCACCTTCGTACAATTTGCTTTACTTATCATAAAAATAAATATAATACTGAATTTTTTTTCAGGAGGATTTTGAGAACTGATTTTCATATAGGGCTTTTGAATAAAAGGCACTTCAACAGTGTGAGGTATAAAGGGAGTGCCTCTAGTCTGTGTTTTGTACAACGATTGACTCGTGCTTATTTGTAACAGGATCATGAGCTGTCTCCATACAGAGCTTGTCAGAAAAAAAACCCTGTATTTTGGGAGAATTTCACAAGAGAAATTCCCTTCTGACATTTTTAGACATAAATCCTCCCATTTTAGCCCCAGAGCATGTGTCATTTTAAGCGTGGTAAATATCTCTTGTAAAAAGTTGATTCAAATTGTTTCCATCTTAAGAATTTCCTGTCCAGAAAAGCAAAACTTCAGCATATTCCCTCCCCCATATATACTACTTAATCCAGTTAAGTGACATTTTTTGCAGGGAAAAGGTGTTTTTAATTTAAAAATTCAGCTTTACATCCTTGGCTCCAGATTCTAGAATAGAATTCTGCATGGGCCTTAAGATCTTTGAGACAAAATAATAGATGTCTAGGTAACTGCAGTGTTCACCAATAAAATGTTTTGAAGGCAAAGCATTGATGTCTGTTACTTCACAACCCTGTGGAGAATCCCCATCACAAATCATATCTCCCAAGCCCTTTTCCTAAGCCAGACAGATGACTGATAAGAGGTCTTCCTTACTTTATCTAAGACATTCTTATGGTTCAATATGCAACATGTTTAGTATTTTAGCACAGTGAAGACCACTGAAAAGTCAGCAAGAAGAGTGTAGCTGATTCCTATGGAAAATCAAGAAAGAACCAACATAACCAGAAAAATGTGTTGAATATTGTCTCCACGAAAACTCAACAATAAAACTCCACAAACTGAAAAACTGTCCCTAGAAACACTATTGGCAAACTTGTAAAGTAGGCTGTAAAGTAGCTCCTTATTTTTGCATTTCCCACAGAAAGGTATAAGAATTTTCATTTCAAGTTCAATGTTCATTTGCTGGCAAGAAACCTAGAAAAAAAATAAGGCAAACTTCATTCAAACTACCCACTCTCTATTTAGAAGAAATTAAGTCTAAAGTCAGGCCTAAACACAGCAGCTATGGTCTCCCCACAACAATGCGTAAGATGCTGGAAAATCGATTGGGCACCACTGTATCTAAATCTTTTAAAGGCAAGAACATTTTACAGCAACCTCACTCAATCTTTTGAAAAAGACATACATTTGATCTTCTCTTCCTAGACGAAAAACACATCCATATCCATCCTTTTGTGCAGAAGGAAAAGTGTAAAACATGCAGGAGTTGAAGAACAACAAGGCTTTATCTAAAAATTCTTTACTGTTTCCTGCTGCATTGTTATCAAATCAGTGACAAAGTTGCTTCCAAGCAACAACATTTGATCCTAGATATCATTGTTTGCATCCAGGATTTTCATTCAGGTTTGTTGCAGGTGGCAAACACATTGTACAGATTCATATAAGGCACATAATTAAATGGAAGTGGAAAACACATTGCTAGTATCCACCAGAGAAAATCAAAGAAACAAGGCACATGTATAACAGGTTTATGTCCCCTTAAATCCTGGTCTTTCATTTTAGTTTTTCCACAAAGCACTATGACATAATCTGAAAAAATGCATAACAAACACATGAATTTCTTACCAAGTAAAAGAATATATAAAATATATATATATATATATTTTTGTTGGGAGCAAAGGCCAGTCATGGTTTCACATGAAGTAAGCCTGATACTTAAATCTAAAAGATTCCACTTCTCTTGCATGCTAATGCATCCTAACCCTTTCTTCCATGAGATACCTTTGGGATGGCTAACTAGCAAATGTCGAAATAATTAAAACCAGGAATAAATTTGGGGTGCTGAATAACAAAACTAAATATATTATATTATAGTCCACAAAATAATGAATGGAATAAAATACATTATCTAGATTCTCAAGAGCTCATTAAACGGATACATTGCCTTTGCTGATATGGGCTAAGCAGTTAGAGGTGAAAACGTGGAATCACAGTTTCAACACTGCAGACATGTCTGTATCAAATTACTACCACAAAAAGTTTGATTGCTGACCGCCAACTTCTTCAGCTTTTGTACAGATTATTAAGTAAACTTGAACAGAGTTCAACTAATCTACCTATTCCTACAGCAGTCCAGCATCAGAATGTGATGCTGCAAAGATCTACAAAAGACTCAGAACAGTAGATTTTTAGTATAAGAATGAATCAAGGTGTTTACTTATTCTTTCCAGATATACCGCAGCCTTTTCCACATAATGAATATCAGCCTTTGAGTTCAAGAACTTGCAGTCTTTTCAAAGTAGAATATATTACCAGTATTATACGGACAAATAGGTGAGCACCATTGAATACAAGCCAAAAAATTCTTAGGAATTCTACAAATTAGAGAAAAACTAAAACAGTTAGATCCCAATTTTCCTTTCCTTTGCACCTTCACAGGCATACATGATAATTTATATTCTATCACATGAAGTATTAATTTAGGCAACTGTAGTATCCATAAAAGATAAAAAGAAAGAAAGCCAGTCTCTTGAATTCACATAAAACAAATACTGAACTGCACAAAGCATCTCCTGACTGCTCTAACTTTCTATTTAATGCAAGAATACCCAGTTTTATACCACTGCAAAAATTCATTAAGCTCTCTCATCACTCATATCAAAATAAAAAAAGACCCTCCAAAAGTATAATTGCCACGCCACGCAACAGCACATCATGTGCAGTAATAAATAATAATCTTAGAACAGATGTGCAACACAACTATTCTTTATTTTAAGGGTAAATTAGGGGAAGCAAAAGAGTCCAAATGGCATTTAGCAAGTCAAGTAAATATGATAGAAAGTCAGAGAACCAAGACCTCTGCACTTAATTTATGGACCTGATTTGTAATCTTACCTTCCCAAACCTGATCTTCTGTTTTCTCTACTTCTTGCATTCAGCCTTAATGCTAGACTGCAAGCTGTCAAAAGTAGTGAGAATCTTGGGGACTTTTATCCTTACTGTTAGCGTGTAGGGTGTTTGGAACAACAGGGTTGTTCAGATTGGGTTTCCAAGATACCACTACTAGTAAAATAAACAATAATAGTTACCAGAACAGCTAGGAAAAAAACATCCTACTTGCTGCTGAAGTGTTAGCCAATGAAAAAACAGCACTTACTGTTTTTACTGATATGAAAATAGGCATTTAGCCATGAAAGAATTTTAAATTGAGTACACATTTATTTGGGAATGTAACACATTTAGTAAATGGTACAAGCACCTACTCTGGTTATAAAAGCTCTGTCTTAACTTTAAATTAAAGGAATTAATTTTCTATGACAAAAATAGTCAGTTTTCTTCCTTTTCCCATTCAGAAGTACACAAATAGTGTACAAGCATAAAGAAATGGGAAACAACGGTACTGCCTTCCTATCCATACCCTACAGACTCCAAGAGAACCAAAAGGGATTGATACGTTGACAATCAACCTGATTTGATGAAAGGCCATCTAAACTAGTCTGATTCTGATGGAAGAGAAGGACACACTGCTGAACGCACTGCTCCCATAATTCATAAATATAAGGGTTAATTTCTTTCCACAGCTGTGTCTTTCGGTGCCTACTACAACATCTTTTGTTACATTTCCATGTCTTCTGCTTTGCCTTGATTTATCTCTCCTCTCTGCATTTTAGTTGGGGTTGCTGCCAGCCTAAAACACATTGAAGAAGATGGAACTAGGAACCAAGTATTTTTTTTTGGTTTTATATGGTAAAATCTGCTGGGCCTAGAACACCTTCATCATGATGAGATGGGCATATTCTTTGGAAACAAATAAAACGTAAATATTCAGCCAGGTGGACACAATCCTATCATACTCTGAAAGGGAAATTACTATAATTTTGGAAGCCCTAATTCTCTGAGTTTCTGCATGATTAACTTGCAACATTAACAAACATCTTAATTTCAATTTCCAGGAGATAATTTTCCAAATAGATACACTTTTATTGTAGCATTTTCTCCCCTGCAGTGATGCACCTGCAATGAATTGCCATGTGGAGGAGGGGACAAGAGGAGAAACAGTTGAAAAACAGGCACAGAATGGTGGCTACAAAACGGAAGTCTGTTTGCACCTTCTGTTTGTATTCTTTAAAACTGCAAAAGCAGAGAAGTACCGTCTGTCAGAACTGCCAAAAAAAGATCCCAACTGAGTTCGTACATATATATAAAACTCAGATTTGGCAGGGAGAAAGAATACATTTCTACACGCACAGTCAAACATCCAACAGTTACATCTGCACTAGAATATATTCTCTTATGACAGTAAGTCACACACCTCTTGAGATCAGTTCCTTTCCTTCGTACAAGTGTAAAGCGATATTCAGAAAGCTATTAGAATTCAGTCCACTGAAATCAGCCCGTAGACTCAGGTTACAGTATTTCAAGGTTGAATCCAATGTAGACAGTAGGGCTACAACCCACAGTACTTTTGCTATGTTTGAAGAAGAACCGATGAAAGAGCAGGAGAGCAATACAATCTGAATGTTTTCTCTACCACAGCACTTAAATGTGCAACATTTTCAAATTAGACAAATTAAATATAGCAAGGGCTGAAGGAGCTAACTATTAAATACAGATGTTCTCAAGTACTTCCCACTGGTAACTTGCTTCCCAGAAAGGGGACTCTTAAACTGTAACTGTCCAGTTTTGTACTGCAGATGACTTTGCTATGCAGCTGCTCTGACTGCAGTGAGTAGCCTTTGAAAGCACTGTATGAAGCATTCTTGAACAGGTCTTCTGGAACTGTTCACAGAAATCTCAGGCAAGAAATAGAGCAAATCTCTCCAGCAAGGCCAATATTTCACCCTGATAGATAAGGACATCCTTAGCCACTTTAACTTCTACAGTTTGTGCAAGTATTACCTTAATATGAACAAACTATTTGGTCTAAAATATTGTAACTTCCATAATCGAGAACATTTTTAGACACTATCTCTACTGGAGTTATTCTATTAGCAATAAAATCCTATCAGAGTTAGTGCAGAGAAGCAATTGAAAACTGAAAGATGACTGTGTTCTGCAGGAGGCATGTTTTATTCAGAACCACAGCTACAGCAAACAATTGAAAAATGTATTTGATGAATAGACTTTCCTCAGGCATTCTGGTATCTCATAAATAATGGCATTAAATAGCTACAAGGACCTTGATTAACAGAACCAACTGTTCCATTTTTTCTCATGACTCCAATGAATATGGTAACCTAGATAAACTGCAAAATAGAAAAAGAGACATATAAAGAGAAAAAATTTTACGGGTAAAAATTTCTACCTGAGTAACAGTCCAAGACAAGGTCCATGTATCCTAAAGTCCTACTTACATATTACAAATAAGGAATTACCTAGCAACAGTGCAATATACAGATCTTATCAAAGTGTCACCTTGTGACCTATGTAATTCTATTGCATGAATGTTTAGCAAAAATAAGTGCAGTCCTAACCCCTGGCTGCTCGGCATTCTGTCTTTCATACTGAATCCGCTTTGGAAGTTGTCCCTGTAACTTCTAAAATAGGTTTTTGTTGGCTCTGAGAAATGAAAATCTTTTAGTCCTGCAGAATGTTTTTAGTATCGAGAAAGCAGACGTGATTTCCCAAGTTTTTGTGGGTTTTCGGTTCAGCGACAGAGCAGAGACAACTATTTCACCTAAGGAGGTACTTCTGAGAAGATAACAGACACATGAAAATCTAGTTTCACATAGAAGTGTCAACCTCAAATAAAGTCTTGATAGCACAATAAAGATGAGTAGCACATCTTCTACACACGTGTTATTTACTCGTTAGACAAAGCAAGATGTTAAGACTGCATCAAGCCCTTTTCCTAAACAGTGTTCCCTTTGAGAATGAAAAGTAAGTATACTCAGTTTTGATAAGCATTTCTTAAAAAAAATTGGCATTTGCACTAAGTTACTTAGATAACTGAAATTAAAGTATCCGTATTTGCTGGTGGAACAGCAGTTATGTTTCAAAACATCTGTGTGCATGTGTATACATACATTATCTTAATCCATTGAAACATATAGATACATACACACAGGGACATTGTGTATATAAATAAAATATATACTCCACTTTGTAAGCTAAAGCAAGGCAAAAAAACACCGGTACTTACTTTGTATGCAAAACCTAAAGACTAGCTATTAGCAATAAATATTTTGTGATACCTGATGTGTGACCTTGTGAAAATTATATAAGGGTCAAAATTTTCTGCAACACATAGCCCCATTTTATGAGGGAGAGAAATAATCAGTTCGTCTTGAACACGCTGTGTTTGGAAAACTCCTGCTACTGAGGAACAGAAAAAGCATAAGCCAAAAAGGTTTTCACTATTTGAGCTGGGAAAAAAAAAAAATTGCTAAAGATGTAGCAAAAGCCACATTAGAGTTACACCAGGCAACCCATCATTGCTGTTACATCAGGCAACTCATTGCTGCTTGACTTTCAGTTGTTTTTTCAGATAACAGATCATCATACACTCCATACAGTGAATACAAATTTTTTTAGGATGTTGCAAAATTAAAAAGAGTTGAATACCTCTGAAAACTGCAATCGGGTCATTCTCAAAAGCGATAACTGAACACAGGAATACTGTCTGCCAGATCTCATTTATCCTCTGAGGAAGAGTTCTACTTCTCTGAGTGTTTTCTTTTTTCCTTTTATTAATAAAAATTACTTAGGAATCATTACAACATGAAACAGAAGACAAGCAGTCCTGTAGAGTGGAGAACAAGACTCCTAAATATTTCATTAAAAGACAAGATTTTAAAAATATCATGAAAGATCATAAAGGCTGCCAATGTCTTTCCCCTGCCTGCAGCTGTTGTAATAACCTCAACAAAAGAAATCAACAGGAAATCCTGGAGTGTAAAGGAAAGATTGGTGAAAGAGAGACAGAGGGGTGCTCTTAACAAGTCTGGGGGAAAACAGAGACTGTAGGAAGAAATATACAGTCAAGAATAAATCAAAGAAGCGCTTATGGGCATGACATAAGAGCTACACAGATGAGATGATTTGATCACTTGTTTTTCAAGATGTTAAGGAAGTTCACATTCTAACAATTACTTTTGGACAAATAAAGCATTTCTAGTGCACCCACAACCATCTGTATTGGTTGTCTTTCAGCTAGAAGAAATATCTGAGCATAATGGATGAACTTTCAAGTTATTTCTTGTTAGCTACTTAATAACTAACATGACAAACAATTCAGATTGTGGCAAAGGCAAAGCAGCATGTTGTTTGGAAGAGCAGGTTCCAAATATTTGCATACATCTACATCAGACAGCTAGAGCTGAGAGATGTTAATATCAAATACAATTTTATGTTTAGAAGGTGCAGAAATTCAATATATAGCCATCACCATCCAAAGTTATGCACATATCAGTTATGGTGACCCACAAGTTACAATAAAGTCTCTCTGATGATTCTGTATCTTCAAGGTAAGATAGAAAAGGTATCATCTCTTCCACTGTAAAATGAAGTGATGGAACAACCTTCCTCAACCGTTTCCAATTAGAAACTGGGAATACTCATAAACTTCAGATCATAATCTGAAGTATGGATCTATATCTATGGCAAAAGCCATTTCTTCAGGCATACCTTTCAGTCTAAATGATATTCATACATTTTAAGAAAAAAAAATACCGAACTAAACAGTGAAGGAAAGCAGCTACTAAATCACACAGGTGACCTTTTATGGAAGCAAGTGAATCCCATCAACAGGACACATTCACAAGCAATTGATCAAATTTTCAAAATAGAAATTTGAGAGAGGATTTTTGATTTGTTCTCTGATGCTCTAGCACTTGCAGAAAACTATAGTCTTTTTTTTCAGCTGAGATCCAGTATTGGCAAGTCTATTTTTTTCCCTGGAGTTGGAGAGGGCAAAAGAAGGTAGGCAGGGTTCACATTTGTCATTTGCTGGCAGTTAGGAAATGAATGTGAGGACAAGGTTGTGGGGAACAGGAAGTGGATAATATTTTTGGCACTGTAGGAGTACTTCCCATTACTAGAAAACAGCTGTCTTTCCATTGTTTTCCTAAGAGTCTCCTGATGTCTGAACCTGTCTAATAAGGAGCCCAGGACGTCCATATTATGGATGAAAAGTGGAAAAGGACCAGGCAGCAAGCACAAGAAAAGTAGGCAGGGAAATTATTTGCACAAGAGAAGAAAGTAGTGGGTGAAAAGAATGAAACAAATTTGAAATAAGTGAAAAAACCTGATCATTTACTTTCAGAAAGATAGGAGTAGTTAGTTAAGCACTTGCATACAAATTTGAGTAATCCTTAAATGAGTTAGATGATCATATTTTTGAGATCAGATATCTTTTTGTGACTACTGATAAGTAACGTTATAAAAATGCTCCATCCTCATTTTATGCTTCATGCAATTCTAAAAGGGTGACAAATGGAAAAGGAAGCAATATTCAGGGTTGTGAAGTATAAAGCTAAATAACTGGAAAAGGCAAAATTAGTTTTCAACATTTGCTAGGTGTCCTGCAAGAAACTATTTAAAACAACAATAAAAAAGCTGAAGGAAAATATAATGTATCCAAGAATTTTAGATCACTTATTTTGGCACTTCTTTTCCAGGGTCTAGTGCTGAACTTAAGTGATAGTATCATCTATACTAATAGACCACCAGAAGACTGAAAGGTATGCTGTATCTTCTCCATATCAGTAGTTGGCAAAAATTTGAAAAGTTTAATATCTCTCTTTGTGTTGGCAGCAATTTCCTCTAAACAGAGCCACCGTTACTTATTGTCCACAGTTTTGTATTCAGAAAACAAGTTCTATTTTGCAAGCTGGATGATTAAAATCATTCTTATGTCCTTTTACGTGAACTTTACAGGGAAATGAAAGAAGGAATATCCAGTTAAGAACTTATATGTGATATAACTTCAAATATATTAGAAAAAATACTCCATCAACCTTAAATTTTTAATTACAGGAAACACAATTTGCCACAGTGGAGTAAAAGCTGCTATCTAAGAACAGAAGAAATTACTTGATCATCTATCAACAGACATCAAATTCCACTCTGTTACCCATGTGCAGAAATCAATAACACTTTTTACAGTAGCATATTTTCTGTGAGGCCTCAGGCTTGTGTCAAATGCAACAGGAGAGGGAACATACTTCCCTGGGTAGACTAACTCCAACTGTTAATTAACCTCTAGGAGAAATGACTGCCTTTAGCTTTCAGCTATTTGTTTCTGTTATTTCTTCCTTTATTGCATTTACTCTTCTGCCTCTATAAAAGATAGAGCTATACTTTAACAGACACACAAAAAACTTCAGGCTTTCTAAGCAAAGCCCTTCTCTATCTTTTTGAAGATTAACTGAGCCCCGACACTGCCTTTATACTTCATTTCCAATCTCCACTATGAATTCTTCTTTGTTCCTTTTCCAAATTTTCAAATTTTCCTTTCAAACTTAAAAAAATACAGACACAAAAGCTGTACATAGTATTGTAGCATCAGTCTCATCAATTTTGTATTGACAGTCAAAACAACCTGTTTATGTCTTTTTGAACATTCCGTTGAAACATAAATCATCTCAGTCATACTTTCTTAAAATGCCTTTTCACCAGGATTACTAGGTAACTTTCAAAGTCAGTGTTTTCCAGGATAATAATCCCCATTACATAGATTTGCCCATCATTTGGCTTAACTAAAACACATTTTATTTAGAATAGATTCAGATTTTCAAGTGATCTAATTCACTCTTTCAGATTGGGCTGACACATAACCATTCTACCAATCCCTTGCAACAGTTGCTTTTTTTTTCCCAAAAGCAAGGTCATATTTACTTCAGTATTACTGATTAAAATAACCAAAACACAGAGTTGAGATGCATTAAAAATTCCCTGAAAGGTCTCCAGTTTTACGTTTTGGTATTTATGAATGCTTTTTGTCAGCTACTATTTCTTAATTAAATTAGCTTTCAGATGTGCTTTATAAGTACTGTATGTTGTTGATCTCTTGAATCTTAACAGGAGCAATGTAAAATTTTGCCCAATATCCTTCAAAATGGTGAACACCAGCTGCTTCAGAGCAAGGTTTAAGCAACGATAAAATTTAGTTATGCATCAACTTGCTTCCACTCCAACATTTTCAGTGGCTAACATATCTAAGAAGTTCAAAGACACATAATCTCTAATAGCCCTTCTGTTGTTATAGTTATTCATATTATATGTACACTAA
Source organism: Cuculus canorus (assembly GCF_017976375.1). NCBI lineage: Eukaryota > Metazoa > Chordata > Aves > Cuculiformes > Cuculidae > Cuculus > Cuculus canorus. The sequence continues at coordinate 74,473,775 of NC_071402.1, forward strand.
TAACAACCCACTGGCTTTTTTAAGCCACAGTCTCCATAAAGTTTTATGGCAATGAATTTCAAATATTATGTACCACTGTGTGAAAATTATAGTTTTGACTGTGCTGAATTTTATACAATTTAGTTTCACTATGCCTCAGGTTCCAATTGTATTTTACTGCTTGAAGAGGTTAGATCCAAAGTTGGTATCTCCCAAACATTTCCAAGACTTAGAATGCTGGAAAATTAATTCATTTCACTCTTCAGCAAGACATCTGAGTATCTTAATGTTGCAGTATTGGTCCCTTAGCAATCCAATGACCCCACTCTCTAGCCTATTGCCAGATTTTGCATATGCTCAGAATATTTTATTATTTATCAACAGTTAGCTAGTCACCCCTTAGACTTGCTCTTAGCTCTCCTGATTATTTTTGTACATCTAGTGCCTTCTGTCATTTATGATAATTTTATTGGACTCTATAGAGTTGGTTTCTCTGTTTTCTCAAGGCTATTTGGCTCCAATGATCTTGTCATGCATCCATTGCAAGCTCAGTCTAGCATTTTTTCTGCATGCTCTGTATACATCTACAAAAAAATCACTATCAATTGTGTGCCCCAGCTGTGCAGAAATCAATTATGCATGTCTGGATTATAATATATACATTTATTATGCCTACACACGTAGGCATTTCCTTTGTTAAAAAGAAAATGCTAGCTGTTCTCACCAGAAGGCGAGTTTTATTCCTAGTTTTTTTCATTAGAATAAAACTAAAACTTATTAGCAAATCTTCCACAAAGGAAACTTAAACCACTAGAAATTATACAGCGTGCTTTAAAGATACCAATATTAAAATTGTTACAATTAATTTAATTAATGGACTGCTACTTACTTCTAATATCTGAATTTAGAGAGGGTCAAATAATTTTCAGTTTATTTTACATTATTGCAGTGTGCTGAACCACACAGCTGCTCTCTCACATTTCCCCCTCCTCTAGCAGGATGAGAGAGATAAAAGGAAGTGAATAAGTGAGAAAACTTGTGGGTGAAGGTAAAGATATTTTAAGAAGTGAAGGAAAAAGAAAGGGGAAGAAAAAAAAAAAAACACAAAAAACCCCAAATGATGCGAATGTCACCACGTCCCACAAGCAGACTGGTAGCAGTAGCTATTTCCCCCCCAAAAAAAGCATCCTCCCAGTTTTTATTGCTGAACTTAACACTATACGGCCTTCAATAACTGTCTGGTCAGCTGTCCAGGCCATATCCCCTCTAGCATCTAGCTCACCCTCAGCCTACTCACTGCAGCGAAGGGGGGCAGAATGGGAAAAAGAGAAAGCCTTGGTATTGCAAGTACTGCTTAGAATAGCCAGAACACTGGGGTCTTATTAACAATGTTGTAGTCACAAATCTGAAACACAGCACGTAAGGGCTCTCATATGACAAAAATTAACTCCATTCCAGCCAAACCCTGTATGATAAGACACTATAAAACACAGCTACAAATTATCAGAGCTCTGAATTCAGTGACATACTGTCAAATTTTTCTAAAGTGACATCTCTTGGCTAGTTTTGGCATTGGTCATTAGCCTAAATGTAGTGATTTTTTGCAGTTTTGTTTAAGAACGAACGTGCACACCGCTCCACTACACCTCCTGGTCTGGGAAACAAGGGACAACACTTTGGTTTCTCTACAATCCGGACACCTCAAGGTTCATATCAGTAAAAGACAGCTAACGCTCTTGCTTGCAGTGAGATCCATGCTTTGACTAAGCAGCTCTCTAATCCAAGTACTTTCACAACTCAAACAGCAACATCCTGTGATCTTCTCAAAAACCCAGCTGTTTGCTCTAGGGGGTTTTGAAGATTCATTTGACTACTTTGACAACAGAAAGTTTGACTGCCTTTGAATGTGCTTTCAAAGACAAAATTATACAGGTCAACCTATTGCCCATGGACTATTCTGGTTAGCTTTGACAATGATGGATACCATTCATGACCATTTCCCAGATCCCTTATGCCTACATTTCACAACTGTCCTTAATGATGAATGACAGTCATCCGCAACAAATGACAGTTTTCCAGTAATCTCATCCCCAAAGAAATCGTATTATCATATTTTCTTGATATAATTTTTCAGATCCTCTTATTATAAATTCACTTTATTAATGTAATAACTTGAACAAATACTAATTTGTGTGTTTTGAAATGTGGATGGTAAAAGATATCAACTTGTTAGGTACAGTATACTCTGTTTTCATTAATTTAAGAACTGTAAATCTTTAACAAAAATGTGATGTGGAGAAGAGAGACTGTTTTGATTTGAAATTGGTTCAGATATCCTAGCTGAGTCTTGAAGAAATGCACAACTGACTGTTACAAAATAAAGGGATATTCAAAGCTGTATTTTTAATGGATGTCTTGTTCTCACATTCAAAGGAATGGATATTTTATTTGCTCAGTGAGAGTTTTTTGCTATATAATTACATCTTACTGATTCAACAGGGACTGAAATAGTCCAGCAAAAAGACTCTCTGGAAAATTCATCAAGTCAAGTTTGTACCTTGTAAGAAAAGTTCTCAACTTAGGCAACAATTCTTGGCACTGAATACTCATTACTGGCTGATCCAATTGAATTTATCTTAATAAATAAGAGAAGCTTGGTTCAAAATTAAAATTTCCATTAATGTGTGAAAACAACGAAGGTCCTCAGTCACAGACCAGGACCTCTCTGCATCTGTGTTCTATAAAATTAAAGCAAAAAAGCACTGCATATAGAGCAAAATGTTTGACATCTAACTGAAGAAGACTATAACCCAGATACCATCAAATAGAAAGAAACATGATGGATATACAAGCATGAGAGTCCCAGGAACAACAAGAAAATATCGATGAGCTTGATGGGCACTGTCATTACAGAACCTGAGTCTTGCATTTTGTAAAGTGTCACATTAGTTACTTCTATGAGGAGTTTTTAAGAAGAACAAGCTTCCTAAGGTTTCAGAAATCTTAATGAGCACCTTCTCCCAGGCTTGTAGGACAGGATAATGGAAAGCATGAAGGTAATCATTTTAAAAGAAACAAACAGTGAAATAACATATCTTTTGAGAGGACAAATGATTTTCTAACATGGGAGCATCAGCTTTTATTTTTTTTTTCTCCTGTTTGCACATATATGGACATGAAAACACCCTTCTAATGGCTTGCAGATTTTATATCTGTGATATATCTTATATCTCAGCAATATTTATCCATTGTCAGCACGATTTAAAGAGAGCAGTTTCCAGAGACTGGTAGGAAGCAGTACATTAATGCTGATGCAATGAAAGAATTCTTGTGAGCATGTCTACAAATAGTAGAAGGTGTGAAGGTGACTGTGAAGAGATACAGAGGTGAATCACAGTAGACACAAAAAAACTAGTACCCAAGGTAGATCATGTCACACACATACAAAAAGAATTACAGGATGGTAACAGGCAGTATTCTCCATCTCCTGTGCATTCCTCAACTTCAGGAACTTCATGCATGCTCATTTTTGCATTTGAGATCTTTATAAATCTGGCTGCTTCAGAATGCACCTAATTTTCTACTTACAGGTTGATTTAGCACCATTTGTATGGTCCAGGTGCGCTGCCTGTGGAACACGAGGCATCTTCTCCGAGTCCTGCAGGAGCTTCAGAAATACCTTTCATGAAAGAGGAAAAAAAAATAATTTATAATCCATTTTCTAAAAAACTACTTTATATATACCTTAAACCACTCAGATTGTCAGATAACAGTAGTGGCTGCTATAACTACTCTGCTGTAATATGACTGTAAAATGAGTCAAGATGTCCAGAAGAGAATTCTTGGAGATAAGGTTAAATTAATAAATGCCAATAGATGGAAAACCACCTATGCAAAGCATCGTTAGCCCATGCACACTACTATCTGAAAAGATTTTTCAACAGACTGGCTGCCCTTGATTGACATTTTATGCTCCTAAGTTGTGGTGTTATCTTGGAACACAATTACTGCAGTTTTTACCAAGGGCATTTTGACAACTTCAAGTCTCTTCTGATACTCTATCTAGAAATCTGTGGTCACAGCTGGAACTGCTACCAAAAGTTTTAGTTGTATCAGTACAATTAAATGTAATGTACAAACTCCTACAGAACTGAGAATCCACAGAGCTCTGGGATGTGTCTATAGATAGTTAAGGAGACTTTATCACTCTCTATAACTATTGGGAAGAAGTCTGTAGTGACATGGGTACTGTTCTCTTCTCCCAGGTAACAAGTGATAGGTCGAGAGGAAATGGACTCCAGTTGTGCCAGTGGGTGTTTAGATAGGATATTAGAAAAAAAAATGTCACTGAAAGAGTGGTAAAGCATTGTAACAGGCTTGGACATCAGCGGAGTCACCATCCCAGGAGGTGTTCAAAAAGTGTGTAGACTTGGCACTTTGGGATATGATTTATGGTAGTGTTGGGCCGATGGTTGGACTTGATGACTTTAGAGGTCGTTCCAACCTTAATTATCCCACAATTTTATGGTTTATGCAAGCATGTGGGCAATAACGCTACTGAAAGACATTTATTGGACAATGCAATCATTAGACATAGCCAACATTCACAAAGTCCTGTCTAACTAATACTATGGAGAAAACTATGCAACAATGCATATTTCATGACAAAACTATTAGCATGCATAACCCAGATTGGGAGATGACAGGATAGTGTTACCTGAAATCAACATGGAAAAGACTTTATATATATATATATAAAAGACTTTATATATATATATAAAGTAACAATATAAAAGTCTGCACTGGAGTAAAATTGTAAAGGTTAAATCTTTCGAAGTGTGGGGATGCACATCAGAAGTGAGTTAAAGATATCACATAAAACAAAAGAGCAGAATTCACCAAATTTGTAATTATGGGATGTGTTTAAATGGTATATACACTTTGCCAAATAGATTCGCATTCAACCTACTACCTCTTGCTTAATCCTGTTTCACAGTTCTGTCCATATAAAGTCCTTCCAATTTCATAGAGATGTATTTCATTTATCAGTCTCTCATCCTTGCAGAAGCTTGGACCAGCTTTCGTAGCAAGTCAGTTAAAACACTCACCCCACTTCTTGTAAGGTAAAATGAAAAATAGCATTATCATTTTCTTGTTCTAACTAGAATTGCAATTTAAATAGTGAACGAGGAACTTAAGATAAAAAGAAAGAAAAATGAACAGAAAATACAGCTATCATGAGCATTTTTAATAGAACAGGCAAAAGTACAATCAAGGTTTACTTTTCCTTGATAAAAACCTTCTCTCGCTTTCTCTTCTCTGTTCAGGTTGAGCTGCAAGACTCATAACAACAGTGTAACTTTCAGAAACCATTAAAAAAAATTTATTTCCTCCCGTAAAAGAACTTAATATCAGATATAACAAAAAAATTCCTTGTTTCCAAGGAGCATGTATGATAAACAATAAAAAAAAAAATCAATTTGAAATAGTTTATAGTTGCAGAAAGACATTTTTTGACTTGTTAAGGTTTGACTGCTGCATAAACCATATTTTGCTTAGTCAGTATAACTGCAATTTAACAGTAGTTATTGATTACACTTGTTACCTGCCATCTTTCAGAGAACACTTTTGGCCATTAATAACTGCAAGGCCAGAACTCAATACCTCCCGAAATGTCTATGTTAGACCATGGAGGGAGATCCTAACTGCCTAAAGCCACATTCTGATTTGTTGCCTTGGACCTATTTGCTGATGGCTCCCCTACACACTAATTCTGTCAAGAAAACCAAACTAAACAGAACCAACTAAAACCACAAAGGAGCTACTCCTGTGTGGCTAGAATGAGGGCTAGGCTGCAAAATATTGCCTTTCACTTCAGTGAAAAAAATTAGGCTGGGATTGCAGAGAAGCTTTCTCTTGTTTAATCACATCATTTCACTTGAAGAGAAGATGTAACTATATTTTAAAAAGAAACAAAACCACCAAACCCTTCTCTAATACAGACTATGCCTACTGTAGCTTCACTAACACAACTATTCTAATACAGCTATAAAGTCAGAAGGCTACCTGCATCACCCAGCCCTTCCCACAGTAATCAGACAGCTCTCAAAAGCCGCATTCAGAAACCTTAAGGAGCACATCGTACAGAAGAAATGATAATTTATCTCGTGTTTAACAGAATACACTGGACAAAATTGTACTTAACAATGTTTTTAGCAGACCGAGTACCCTCCAAAACACAGATCTGGAAAAGTCAGAACGAGACACAATTACAGAGAAAATGTGTTCTTGTCGTACCTAAAAGACTGGATAAATTCAACAAGAGAAGGTCTCTTCTATACCTCAGCAGAGCATTCACTTCCCTACATCTCTTAGCAACTCCTGCTTAATTTCTTCTTCTTCTAGCAAGTCCATATCTGACCAAGAACTTCTCCAGATGGCTGTTTGTAAAGGAATCTGAGGAAACAGACATTTTGTGTACTCCCTCCAAACTGTACCAGGCTTCCTATTTTCTTCTTTGGGACAGCATCATAAAAGCAAGCCTGGTTCACTGTTGCAGTGGCACAGTGTCCTCAACACTTCACTGCAGAGCATGGAAACCCTGTCACATTCTAGTTATCATTCCTAAAGAAAGAGAAAGAGGAAAGCGGGGAAGCAAAGAAGCAACATATATAGGCAGTTCTTTATCACCTAAACCCACTGATTAATATCTTAGCAACATTTTCGGCCCTCCTATCCCACAAATCCCATGTTTACCCTAGGTATTTTGCAGTGAGAAAGTGTTAATGGCTTGAATTGCTTGTTGTCAGTTAGCATACAACAAGAGCCTGAGAGAAAAGTAGTCAAAATTGTGAGTGGTAGTGTATTAACTAACACAAAAGCATATAAAAGTCCCTATTAGCAGCACATGGAATCAGGATCACAGGGAATTATCGCTTAACATTTTTCCAATAGTTTTTGTAGACCTATTCACTAGCACAGGTACACTCCTATGAGCATATGAGTCAGCACAGTCAGTGCTAAAACTCAGTCGGAAAATCTCCCTTTTAGGAAATATTAATCTTCACCTGTGAAATGTTTACATTCAGTATTATTCAGCATCACTGAATTTTCTTCAGTAACTGAGTGGTACCAGGGCAAGTATCCCCGCTAGGTTTCCAAGTTTTAAATTTACATATGTAATCCATATTTTACCTTACATAACTTCACTGTGTAGGAGCCAAATTTCACCTTACTACTTTTTCTATTCACACTGGTTTTATATTTTCTTCTGGGTAGTCCACGGTCAGTATAGCCTTCTGTAGCTACTGGCATGTTTCACTAAGCAGAACGATGCAGAGCCAGTCTTGGAGACATTCACTGAGGATGACTGTTGACTAAGAAACATTTGCAAGCACGCCAATGGTTATCTACTAAAGAGGAGCACTTCTGACTGTCAAACTTGGATATACGCACACAGAAGGAGACAGACACTTGACACAGCTCAAAGCCAAGGGAAGAAACTTGTTATGATTTGGAGGGAAGTGCTTGAAATAGGTGATGAGTAGCCTGGCTGATTTCCAGCATTGCCCCTGTGAGATTGCTCAATGCCAGGCACTGAAAGATCACCTTGGTTGCTCTTGGGGATGGTGGTCATGCTGTCTGTTGAGACAGACTATCCTGCTTGTAAGCAGCAGCCACTGTACTGGCTGCTTCTTTCAAAACACCTGATTGTCAGTAGGTATAGGAAATGTTTTTGCCTTCTAGGAGAAAAAGGTCTGGCCAGATGGTAATATTACAGTGACATAATTTAATGTTATTGTGTCATTATCAGATGTTGTTAGAGCACTCTCTACAAAACTGAATCTCATTAGCAGCTTCATTCATGTTTGAAGGCAAAAATATTTCAAGGAAGAGTATGGCTTTTGCTGGAAAGTTTTGGGGCAAACTCTAGGAAAAAGAATTTAAAGTATTACTCCATTAACAAGTATTTTGACACATCTTATTTTTCAAAGAGGTTTCAATGGTTTCATTCTCCCCATAAAACAAAGCAAGAAAGCAGTAAGCTTTGAAGCCTCCAGAGTTGCCATAAAGCGAAACGTCATCCTACAGAGGGCTCTCAGTATACATTTAATGAAATTAAAAACCTTCCTACTTTTGGTTCTGCCAATGCTCTTTGGACTATTATAAAGTAGACAAATATAAATGATTGGAAAAGAAATTTAAAACATAAAATGAAACAAATCTAATATTAGATATATTTGAAAGTGTCAAGAAATGATTTTGTTAGAATTACAAGATTGGTTTGAAGTATGAATAGAAGCCTATTTTTCCTTGAAGAGTAAGTTTTTTAGAGAGTGAGGATGTCCCTCAGACTGAAAAAGAATATTGGCAAGTGTATGAGAGAACAAAAAGAAAAGATAAAATAAAAATTATAATACCATTCTTCCTTTAAAGTCAGAGTTCTTTGTTTCCAGATTGAATTGTTTGACTAAGTAGTGCTATTATGTGCTATCCATTTACTTACCAATGCAAAGAGGCTTTTGATAAGAAAATAGAGAATTGAGATTGTAACAAAGACTAATGATGAGATGCAGAGATGACAGAAATAATCTAAATGACTGCATTAACTTTTCAAGCTGTAGAATAATACATTAATAACTAATACCACCTTTAAGGCTTTTTTTTAACCTCCCCTGCAGAAAACAACCAGAAGCTAGCTCTCGAATAACAGGTGCAGTACACTGAGAAAGCTTCCTCACATTCCATGGCAACTTCACATTTACTTTACAGATGTCAGTTCTGAAAAGTCCTATGATATCGCGCAGAAATGTATTCAAAAAAATTCTCAATATATACATTACCTCAAAATCTATAAAGTTTGGCAATGAACAGTAATCTTTCCTGTAACACATCAATCACCCTATATAATTTGAAAGAAAATTAAAATTTCTCAATAAGATCTTTCAAGTTTTTGATTTGTCTCATGGAATTGTATAGCTGGAACATCATTTACTTGTATGATTTTTTTTCCTCCACCCTGACTCCTTGGCATAGCAATGCTTGCCTTACTAGCTTTATGTCCTGCGGCCACTTATGAGAGAAACGCTGAAGAGATGATTTTCTTTTTTTTCTTTATAAATAACTCAGTTGTGTAGAGATTAACTTTAAAGGAAACTACGTTACTGGTAGATCGTTCTTTGGAATGCAGTTTGAAAACAAATGTGCAAAACCATATCTTTTATGCTTGTGCAGGGCCCTAAAAACCTAAGTAGCAAATCAATAGAGTCCTAAAGATGCCTCCCAGTAGACCACTTCAGGATACACCAACTTCACATGATGGCATATTGGTTCAATAATCTTCACGAACAGTGGTCATTTTAGGTTTACTTGCCTTATTAGGTTTCTATTTATATTTTTCCACGGATTATAAAAGATGAACAATTCTAAACTTGCAAAACAAACCCAGAACTGCTGACGCAGTTTTAAATATCCGAGTACACTAATTCCCATATGTATAGCTCACACAGCAAAAATACAATGCATAAGTAATGTCTGACAGACTATCATCTTCATAAAACCAGGAAAGTTGAGCATCTTCCCTGGGGAATCTTGTGTTCCAGCTGACCACAGTACTACATCGTATCACCTTGTACATTTTCGGGGAACAGAGAGAGATGGGATACACCCCTTTTCTATACATATATATATATATAAATATCACTCTACAGGAATCTGTATTTCATTATTTTTGTGGGGGTTTTTCTAACATATATTAACTTTCCTGTTACAAAACAGTCCAACCTTTTCTGTCTTTAACACTGTAGGTAATCACTGGAAAATCAGTTTCACAGTAATACTGGATGAATTGCATTACCAAATAGAAATAGGTGTGTTTTGTGCATAAAAAAATATTGACATTCAAGTCTCCTTGAAGAAGCAGAAAAAAAATATATTTTTAAAAGGATTTATAACAGAGAACTCAAGCAGTGGTGGCTTAGGGAATCTTAAAGTTTAGAAGTTATAGCAGGGATAAAAATTGTTTAAGGAAAATAATTTCTCACTGATATGGCTTTTTACACAGACCTAAACTCAAAAGCAATGAAAAAGCGTAACAGAGGCTCTTTCTCTTGTCTCTTTGATGTATACATATATCCACACACATACTAATATATATATATACACATATTAGTGTGTGTATATGTTCATTAACACATGTATGTAAGTCTGGATATACACTCTGAATACTCTTTAGAGATTTCCTCACACAGTTTTGCCAAGTCCTAAGCTTCAGAACTTTGTAAGTTAGAGAGTAATCTCAGCATTTTTTTTCCGTACCAAGAGAAACCTGAACTGAACCTCCAGCCATGCCAGTTCAAAGCTCATTCCAGTGCTAGAGATTCAGGACAAGAGTGATACTCATTAAATTAAGGATATGTTAAATTTTCCTTAAGTGAATGCAGAAACAAACATTGAAGCATTACAGAGTTCTTTGATGCTCACATCAGATTCTTGAAATAAGAAGTAAGTCATAGTAGAGCAGGTGCTGAAAGTAACAGAAAGAAAAATGTATACATTTTGCCCAGAAATTTGCCGGGGTTTTTTTCCAATAAAACATGTTTTTCACAAGAATTGTTTTGAAAAAAATGAAAGAGATGATAAGAACAACTAGAAGTCAATACAGGATTCTCTAACAAAGAAAATGCCATTCCACAGAAAAATTTAAAGTACCTCTTCCAACGTGGTGTCAGAAATGCCATAGCCAGTCACATGTAGATGATGAAGGCTTTGATCTAAAGCCTGAAAAAGACCTTTAAAAGAGGTCTGATCTGCCCTTTCTGGAATCACATAGGTCAGCTCAGTACCGCTGTTCTCTTTCAAGAAGGCTTCGGGGAAGTGGGTCTGTACCAAAGATGTGACCTGAACAATATGCTTAGGATCTTGGATTTCAAAGACACAGGGCTATGAGGAAAGAAAGATAATCATGCAGAAAATATTAAATGTTACCACAAGTATGGGTCTCAATAGGAAAACACATACAGCAAAATTTCCACTGATAAAATTACATCCAGCCTGGGACACAGACACTAATTCCCAGGAATAAAGGATAGTAAGACAAAAGTCTTTGCAGCTAAAAATTGCAATGCATAATTTTCAAATATGTCATAACATACTTCTAAATAGTAACAATAATAATAATAATAATAATAATAACAACAACAATAATTGCACCACCCACACAAAACACCAAAGAAAGTTGACAAAAATCACATTTTGTTGGCTTTTGAATAATTTATATTGCATATTAATTCCTGGCAGGGACATACAGGCCCATTAGAATACACACGTATTATTTGGCAGTCACTCTTAAGTTCTGTACAGTGCATTTTAATATACCTTTTTTATGAGTGTTAGACTGTGTCCCTGTCCATATGTTTCTCTCAGATAAGAGGGAGAACCACAGCACCTCAGCTCGCCACGCTGCAAGATGGCAATGCTATCACTGAGAACTTCTGCCTCGTCAAGATGGTGAGTGGTAAAGATCAGAGTGCAACCTGCATCAGAAAGATTGGTACATATCTACAAAATCTGATTTCTAGAGAAACACTTCTTGCTTTCACAAGGGTCCTTTTAACCTTAAGGGAACATACTGCAGGTCCGTTCAAAACATAACCACAAGACACAAACAAAATCTACATTCAGTTACAGTCAGAGTTAGATTCAGGTTGAAACTTGCTTTGCCTTGTTTTAGACATAGTAAGCAATATTAAGCCATTACAACTTCAAGCTGTTTTAAGAGCTTAACAGATCCCTTAAAACTATATAACAGCAGCGCCTGCTTCAATTAATCATTCACTCTGAGGTATTACAGCTAATTGAGTGTTCACTAGCCGAAGAGTTTGCTTCCCACAGTCATTCTGTAATTTTATTGCACTTAAAAACATTAGTGTGACAGACTGACTGAACAGTCTATTTTCATTAGAAGTACATAGGCATGTATACACAGATACATGCAAAAAGGGAAATGAAAGCCAGAAAATAATTTTGAGAAGCTAAGAAAAAAGTAAAATAGAAACTTCAGGACAGGACTCAGAACTTAAGATCAGTTTTCTTTTAGATTGGGCATCTTTCTGTGAGACAGCAGATAATTCTTGTAATCTCACTTGGCTGCTTTAAAGTTTACTAAATGAGATTAAATGCTATTTCTGAAATTAATGTATTTAGTTACTGCACAGCAATAGTAATATTCTGTCCTGTTTAAATTTATTGAAACAGAATTTCAGAATGGAAAATAAGCAGTAAATTATGTGCATAAGTTTTGTACCAGCTTTGTACTTCAGAAGAACATCCCAGATGCTACGGCGAGAACATGGATCTACTCCACTGGTAGGCTCATCTAGAACAACCGTCTTTGAGTTTCCAATAAAGGAGATGGCAATTGACAGTCTCCTTTTCATTCCCCCAGAAAGGGATCCAACAGGTTTGTACTGATGTTGGGATAAATCCACATCTTCCAGAGCTCTGAAATCACAGTATAGAAACAAGACCAATTTGGAAAAAGGTCTTTCAGTCACATCATGTCCACAGAGCAAAATTACCGAAAACTCAATGCAAATGGAAAGTAAAACGAACACCACCGCTGACTAATTATACAATTTGGTGACAAAAATTAATGGAAAAAAAAATTCTCTTTACCTACAAAGTACGAACATTCATCACCACCAGTTCTGGAAAAGTATTGTACAGGATAAGAACAGGAAATTTTGAAATTAAGTCCCAAAAAATAAATACCAGTTTGTCCAACAATTTCAACAAACTCTAGATCATTGTCTCTTAAACCATGGTAAAGATAGTTAGTTTCATAACTCAAGCAATACTTCAGGTTCTGCAACCACATTAAAAGTTAAACTCCTGAATTATTCAAGTGAATATACAGTCTGTAAACCACACTACTTACCCTGAGAAACTTTTTCATTTTTAACAAAGCAGATTTCTATAATTGTTGCATAGATAAGCATTCAGAAAAATTATTCCTAACCTCTTTAGAAGCCTTTATTTTGTTAAATAAAACAGAATTTTTCCCTTTATTTTGTTACTTTTCTAATTTTTAAAATCTTTTGTTGTCTTTAAAAAAAATCTTTTTCTTAGCAAAGCCTGCAGAGTCCTGAGTATTCTTATGTGCCATTAGTATGACAGACCGTTGCTGAAATTACAATTCAGCAGTCTAAACACAATAAAATAGAGAATATTATTTTACATTAATTTAAACCAAACACTGTTTGATTTGTCCTTGTTCTAGAGAGTTCTTTCTGTTGCTTTTAGAGAGTATGCAATGTCCCACACCAGAGATTTTTCAGATCAAAATTTTAAAGTAACAACTACTTAAAAGGAAAGTCACTTTGCCACAAATGTGTCTGCATATGCTTAACTGTTCACTTAAGAAGTCCCATCCACTTGTCATTTATTTCCATTGAAGAATGGAAGTGCCCAGTCCTCCACATAGTCCAGCATAAATCAGAAGTTAAAGAGAAAATATTTCCACTGCAACACTATTAGAAGAGCATATATTTTATTCCAAAAGTTCAGAAAATGTAATTTGCTATTAGTGAACAAGATTTCATCTTGTATGGTTTACTAGTAGTTTAATAAACTAGATGCAAAAAATGATGAAGATGTAGATTTATATCAAAGACGTAGCAGCCTAAAACCAGTAATAAACATCATCAAACTAAGAACTGTCTAATTCTCTCTTCTGCAATCATGTCAGAGCTCTGGCTTGTTTTTCCTATTGGATTGTTTGTTTTGAAACCCCTTCACTAGTTAAACACATTTAAAGTCTGAATTTGACAAAGAATGAAGTTGATGGTCTATTTAAAAAGATGTAAGAAGCACTGCATTTACCTGTCCTTTCTGGTTTTCCAGTCTTCCCTCTAGAGCAGGCAAGGGAATACAGGATCATAACCACATAAAGTCAGTGTTGACTTCTCTGAAAATTCAGGGCAAACAGCAGTTTAACTTCTATCTGCCTCTCCAGCAATGATGGAGGTAAGGCAAATAGCACAAGGTACAAGCCACTGCAGCTGTTACCCAGTGAACCATCTCCACTCCAGTCAAAACATGATTATTTGATAGTTCTTTAATATCAGGTTTAAAACATTGATGGTTTCGCTACAAATACATTCAAATAAAGGTTAGAAACTAGGAAATCTATTTTCAAAGCACAATTTCAGAACATTAAGTGTGATAAAAACTCACACAAAACCTGTAGTTTCCTTTCACTTCTTCTTGCAATTTTGCTTTAGTACTTTCTTCCCTGGGTGGCTTGCAATAGACTCTGCTGATTTGTTTGACAGATTTCAACAAATAAGAGGAAAACTTACCCATTGACCTGCTGATTCAAGTGTTCCTTTGTCCAGCCAGGTGCCTTCACTGATCCATAAAGCAGTAGATGTTCTCGCACCGTGAGTGTATTAAACAGGACATCATACTGTGGGCAAACACCTAGCTCCATCCTAATGGCAGCCAGATCAGTGCATATATCCTTTCCATTAATAATAATGGTACCAGAGCTTGGTGGATACAGACCAGTCAACAGTGATCTGATGCAAGAAAAGAAAGAAAATCAGCAAGATCATGTGTAACGACTGTATTATATAGCCCACTCTTGGATCAGGTACATCTTTACATCCTTATAACAACACCAATGAACTTGAGCGTAATTACAGAAACACATTGATGCTTAGGGCATTTTTTTTTTTTTTTAAGAACTATCAAATAAACAAACAATAGTCTTTCATTTCCTTACTTCCAGAACAAATTCCATTTTCCCCCAACCAAATAGAACAGACTACTGCTTCTTTTTCACGTGTGTATTCTAGATGAGGAGTAATTCCTAACTGGATCCTATCCCGCACACTGGTTTTATTAAAACTGATAATAGCTAACAAAAAGGTAGAAACACAGAGTTCTTAACTGAGACATTTTGAAATGTAATTTTTATGTTATTTTCATTTCTGGCCAACTGCCAAGAAGTCCCTTGCAACCTCTGGGAACAAAACACAAAACCACATAAAATTTCACACTTTCCATGTCACAGAAGTATACATGAGATTCCTGATAAGAACACTTTCCTGAGGTGTGTTCAACTCTACAACTCAACCTGCCCAGCTCTTACTTAAGCTGCTCCTGATTTATTACACAATAGTTTCGTTGGCACAGAGGACCCTGTTCTCTATTCATTATATTGCTTTTGTCATGGATACATAGCTGTTAATTTCCATTGTGCTGGGGATTTTATTAAATATTTATTTGGAAGGAAAAAAAAAGACACAGGAAAGCGTTCACAACCATTTTGAAGCAAGAAAGCATAGCTAAGGTGGAAGCGTAAAAGCATTGAATGGCAGACTTACATTACTGTTGTCTTCCCAGCTCCATTAGGTCCCAAGAGTGCTGTTATCTGTCCTTTATGGAAAGTGAGGCTGAGATCTTTAACAGCAGCTTTCCGGCCATCTACGTGCTCTTTGGTGAGAGACACTAGCATGACACCAATAGTGGCTTCTTCCGTGCAAGGGCCTTTCCAGCAAGGAGGTGCTGGGTCTGTATGGGAAAGGGCATCAAGGGGGCTGCTGAATGTATGTTTATGTGTGTGCGTATGAACATCAAATTAACTTAATCTCTGCTGCGATTTACTAAAGCCTGGAACAGACGTTCACATGCTCCAAACTGACATAAGCTTCACTGAAATCAAAGATACTAAGACAGTTAAAATTTGCTAAGAATTTCGCCTATTTGCAGATTTAAAAAGCAACATAGAAAAATTACGTAAAGTTGTGTGCATGCCCACATATATTTCCACAGAGTCATAAAAAAATCATTATATTTTATTTCTAGTAGAAAAAACACAATAAGATTGCTTGAATCAATTTTTTATGCCCATAAGTAAGAGAAAATTCTGTGTGAAGTACTCCACATATGCCATCCAATTTCAGGTAAATAACATTAAAATAACATCAACAGACAGCTAGTTAGTCATCTTAGTTCCCTCTGACAATAAAGCAGAGCAGATGTCTCTGCAAAATGATTCAGAGCAACAGTCTGGTCTAAACATAATTCAAGGTCCTCAATGCAAGTTAATACCCAGCATTTTTCTGAGCGTCAAGTAAACATGTCAGCAAACTAAGATGACCATGACACAGATCAAGCTGACTTCCTTTCTATGTTAGGAAGAAAGGTTGGCGCTACAAATTATGTGTGAATGCATTTATCCCTTTACCAGTACAATGACACCCAATCCTTGTGAAAGAGAGCAAGTTCCTTTGCATGCATGGCAGCACTAGAGTTCACATATGGGCAGTTTTCTACCAAGTACAGACGTACATCAGTTTAAGCAGCAGGGAAGTGAGACAGAGATCTATGAAGTGGTACGCAATCACTTGGATGGCTTGAGCCAGGGAGCACACTAGTGGTGTTTCAGGCAGAGGAGAGTTTTTCCTTTGCTTTCCAAAGAGGGTCTGGTGAACCCAATGGAAAACGTTTTTAGTAAGGGCCAAAGACAATCACCTCAGCAAAATTTGCAAAATTGGGACAAAATTAACATGATAATTTTTCAGTGTTTAAATTAACCTCAAGACATTTTGAAGTTTGCCCTGCTGTAAGAGATACCAATACACAAAACTGTTTAGTTGTTCAGTTTCTTCACCTACGCTACAGATGACTGAATTGTTTCCAAGCTCCTGTAAATTCCAAATAAACACAACAACCCATCATGATGTTCTACAGCTTAAGATGGAATATAAGTGAGGTTGACTTACTCCTTCCTTCACAAAATATAAATGAAATGTGAGAAAGTCATGAGAGAGGGAAAGGGAGAGGGAGAGGGAGAGGGAGAGGGAAAGGGAAAGGGAAAGGGAAAGGGAAAGGGAAAGGGAAAGGGAAAGGGAAAGAGACTTGGGAGGAGATAAAAGGAAACTTAAAAAGGTAATTTAAAACCTGGATCAACAAATAGCAAATGATCATAGCAATGATCATGATCAATGATCATAGCAAATGATCAACAAAGAGCAGTGAAAGTATGTGGAGATGGATAAAAATTAGTTAAAATAACAGCAGCTTTTTAAACAAAATGTTAAGAAACAGAGACAGAAATTACAGAAGAAGGAAATAAGAAATAGAAAGAAAAGAAAATAGCAATGTTAATTTTACCACTGAAAACAAAAAGTAAATAAAAACAGCAAATGAGGAAGAAGAAAATCAGCTTTGGGGGGGAGGAAGTTAGTAAAGCAAAATGCATTTCAGGTTCATTAAGAGCATGAAAGTGTTCAAGGAACTTCTGAAGATCCTAACAATGCAAAGAGGTAATAGCCAGGGACAGGATGAACTCAAGAGATACTTATTTTATATTTGCTAAAGAGTTTTCTTATAATTGTGTACAATAGTTTTAACCGAACAATTCAAGCATTACAGGTGACAGTGCAGTTAACAATTAGTAAATCTAAATACATAGTATAGTACCAAGCAATGATAAAAGCAGATTGATCACAACCAGCACACCATTCAGGAATAAGCCATTATTAAAATTCTGCTATGACTACAAACCTTTTTCTTGGAAGGTTTCATTGAAGAAAAACATATTAGAATTCAGATAATGTCTTTTCCTCCTATCTCCACCAGACAGGTTCTTCCAGTAGGAAAGAGTAAAGGGAAAGTACCATCGGTTCTTTAATCCAGATTTTCCTAGATGACAATTATGATACAATCTGTTGTAAAATTTATATTAATTTCTTTTTTTTTTCTTCTTAGTAGACTAGTACTGTCCTATCATTACTTACAAAGAGCCAGTTAGATCATGTAATTAGTTCAAACTCTTTGCTACACATAGCAAAACTTAATAAAGCGGAAAATAGCCATTTGGCCACAACACAAATTCCTGCCATGAAATAATCGATCCTCATTGATACCAATTTAAAGCGTAACAGAACCACAGAGTTAACAATATGCAGGCATAGCCTACCATAATCTTGTAGAGGACAGGCACCAAACAGCCTGCCAAGGCAAATAGCCTTATTTTTATTTTTTGTTAAAAGAGTAACCCATTGTACAAATCATCTACCAGTACTATCTGCATGGTATAGACAAATCAGTCAGCATAAGAAACAATTTTTGTAATATGCAAACACAAAAGGAAAAAATGTGCTAAACTTAAATATGCACAAACTGAACATTGGCATTTCCTGATCATTCCAGGCTTCACTTACTAATCACACAATACACTCTCTGTGTGTTTGGAGTTGTATTTCATGGACGCTGAAAGGCATGTGTCGATTTAAGATAAAGTTTGTAAAATTCAGTTGTATATTACCCACACCCCCACCTTTCAAGGAAAAATTCATTTTTTTATTTTTATATTTTTAAGCAAATACAGAGAAGCTGAAAGAAAAGGTGACATACGCCAATCAGAGGAAAGGTAAATTTCAAACATGTAGTGAGGCATTAGACTATGATTAAAAATGTATTAAACGGCTCAATAATATTCATAAAATTTGGTTAATGAAAAAAATCCCACTACTTTACGAAAATATACTCGGAAGTTAAATAGTTTTCTTTATGCATTGGACTGTGGACTGACTGGGAGCAAGGTACAGTCACCAAACAGTTTGAAGTCTTTGTGATCCAAAAATACAGCAATTTTCATGAGTTTCAGCCCAAGCACTGAATCAGAAGGTTTACCAGTTTCACAGGAAGTTTGGCTAAGCTTCGTACCATCAAATTCCTAGGTCCTTCAAACATTAGTCATCCCCGTAAGCAAACAAAAGATATTTCATACCTGGCTAGACATTCTAGTCTACATGTTAGCACTACCCAACATTTATGTGTGTAGGAAGACTTTCTTGCCCAGTCATTAAAGGCAATCAGGCAGTTTTTCACACCAAAACCTCAGCTAAAGAAAAGATATGTTTTTGGTTTAGTTGCACCACAATGAGGAAAGCTAATTCCGTACATGCCATTTAATAACTTCTTCTATAATGTGAAAATAAGGACAAGTCCATGCTCTTACCAGGAATAATATTGCTGAAATACCAGCCACCTATAGAATATAAAATGGAGTCAAAGAACATCATCCAGCACATCCATCCAAAGGTCATGTATCCTCCTTGTTCCATTGACTGGTGCACATTATTCCACTGAATTCCTGGTAGTAATAGTAATGACAACAATAATAATAATGATTTTCAAAAGGTCAAAGCTAAATCAGTACAGCATTAAAGATCACAAACACATCAACACTGCACAATTCTGTGTATTTAAGCACTGACACAAAAAAGACCATAGTTAATAACAGTAATCCTAATGAATAGAAATGAACTGCTATGCCTCTACAAGCCTCTGCATAGAACAGCAGGCGACACTGCTGCTGGGAAAACGCAGAGAGGCTGTTGTAGAAAGGGCTGTTTACGAAATTTTAGTTGGCCCTTAATTTGGCAAAAGAAAAACAACTACAACTCTGACAAAATAAAACACTGACGTCTTTAGTGAATTAGGCTTTATGCCATTCTGCTGATATTAAAAGAAATGGGTTACACAAAGTTTAAAGTAATTTCTATGAATACTGAATACTTAAATCTGTGAATTCTAAGAAACAAGTATTTGTGTGCATTTACTACACTCACAGGTAAACAGGAACAACAAACTCACTGAATAATTGCTTCATAAAATTATTACATTGCAGAAGACACAAAAGGAAAAAAGGTACAAAACACTAATTCTACAGAAAGCTGTCATACTGCTAAATGGCAAACAAAAGTAACCAAATTACAGATGTATGAGAAGCACTACATTTTTTATCAGAAAACATTATTTTGTTTGCATTACAGTAGGACATGATGTGGTTTCTACATTGCTTTTGCTGTGATTGTCAATGAAAGCAAGTTTTCCACAAAGTATGTTTTGCCTTTTCTTTAGTAAAGACGAGTCATTTTGATGAGGTATCTGGTGGGAAATGTAAGTAATATTTTCTGCAACTGTCTCTTCCATTCTTACAAACTTTTGTATGATTATGATGTTTTTCAATGCCTGGTGGTTTGAAATATCCACGATCATAAATATTGATCTTGCAGTAGCAGTGAAAAAAAGAAAGGAATTACATTCCTTCACATACTCAAATACATAAATGCATATCATTTGCAGACATTTGTCAAGGGCCAGGACATTCAATTCTTATTTTTCTAAATCTTCAGCTTCAATAGGGGCAGCTCTTAGCTTGGGGACAGCAGAGACCACTGTGTAGCAGCCTACCCAGTTTCCAAACACTTATTTCTTCCTAACGCTTAAACATAATAGGATGTTCCCATGCACTTCAGCATCTGCACAGTAGCTCAGCAGGTATTTCACCAGCTGTCTCTAAGCTTGCAGAAGCAAGCTGCTACTCAGGCTGACTACAAATAGGTTCACATAGGAAAAATGTACAAAATACTTTACAAAGTAAAGGTATTTTTTTCTTGTTTTCCAATGCATAATAATTAAATATCAATCTTAGCATAAAGTTGAGAGTGAATAACTTACACTGTTCTTGTTCAGCATATTCTTCTCATAAACCTCCATTGTGTTATACACTACTGCATGTATGAACTCAGACATATCTACCGAGCTCAAAGATAGTTCAACCCAATAAATAGGAAGTCAGGTAAAATGCCAAAAGGCCTGTATGGATGAACAAGAGGTTCCTGGCCAAATTCAAACACAGAAAGGAAGTGAACAGATGGTGGAAGCAAGGATGGATAACCCATGAGGAATATAGAAACATTGCTCAAGCATCCAGGGGTGAAGATGCAAAACCTAATGTACAAATGGAATTTAATTTGTCCAGGGATGTTAAAGACAACAGGGAGGGCTTCTATAAGTACATGGGTGGCAAAAAGAAGGCCCATTGCTCAATAGGAGAGAGGACCTCATTACACAGTAGGTAGAAAAGACTTAGGTACTGAATGTCACCTTTGCCTCAGTCTTTTCTACTAGGTCTGGTCTTCAGAAATTCCATGTCTCAGAGACTAAGAGAAAAGTGTGGAGCAAGTGTGATATACCTTGGGTGGAAGAGGATCAAGTTACAGAATACTTATGCAAACTGCACATACCTATGTCCATGGACTCTGATGGGAGATACCCAAAAGAAGCTGCAGATGTCATTGCAAGGCCACTCTCAATAATCTTTGATTGATCATGGCAATTGGGAGAAGTGCCTGAAGAGTGGAGGAAAGCAAGTACCACTCCTATCTTCACTTCAAGAAGGAAGACCCACGGAACTAGAACCCAAGAACCAGCCTCATATCAATTCCTGTGAAGGTGTTGGGGCAGCTAAACCTGGAAACTATTTCTAGGTACATGGAGGAGAAAAATATCACCAAGAATAGTGAGCATAGCTTCACCAAGTGGAAGTCATGCTTGGCCAACTGGATTAAAATTCTACATTGAAAGGAATGGCCTAGCAGATATGGGGAGACTAGCTGATCTTATCTATCTGGACTTCAGTACAGCTTCTGACACTGTCTCCCATAAGATCGTCCTAAAAGAAGCTGAAGAAGTATGGGCTGGAGGAATAGATAACAAGGTGGATTGCAAATTGGTTGAATGGCTAGACCTAGAGGGTGGTGATCAGTGGTATAAGGTCTAGTTGAAAACCAGTAACTAGTGGTGTACTTCAGGGGCTAATAGTGAATTTGATCCTGTTTAACATCATCATTAATGTTCTGGATAAAGGGGGTAGAGTGTATGCAGAGGAGTGGCTAATAGGCAAGATGGGTATGCTGCCACCCAGAGAGGCCTGCACAGGCTGATGAAACAGGCTGACAAGCACCTTATGAAGTTTAACAACAAACGCAAAGTCCTGTACCTGTCAAGAAACAATCACACGTTCCAATATATGCTGGGTGCAACCCAGCTGGAAAGCAGCTTTGCAGGAAAGGACCTAGGGCCCTAGAATTATAGAATCACCAGGTTGGAAATGACCCACCAGATCATCGAGTCCAACCATTCCTAACACTCCCTTAAACCATGTCCCTAAACACTTCATCAACCCGTTCCTTGAACAACTTCAGGGAAGGTGACTCGACCACCTCCCTGGGCAGCCTGTTCCAGTGCCTGATGACTCTTTCTGTGAAAATTTTTTTTCTGATATCCAGCCTGAACGTCCCCTGGCGGAGCTTCAGGCCATTCCCCCTTGTCCTGTCCCCTATCACTTGGGAGAAGAGGCCAGCTCCCTCCTCTCCACAACCTCCTTTCAGGTAGTTGGAGAGTGTAATAAGGTCAACCCTCAGCCTCCTCTTCTCCAGGCTAAACAACCCCAGCTCTCTCAGCCGCTCCTCATAAGACTTGTTCTCCAGCCCCCTCACCATCTTCGTTGCTCTTCTCTGGACACGCTCCAGAGCCTCAACATCCTTCTTGCGGTGAAGGTTCCAGAACTGAACACAGTATTCAAGGTGCAGTCTCACCAGTGCCGAGTACAGAGGGAGAATAACCTCCCTGGACCTGCTGGCCACACCGTTTCTGATACAAGCCAAGATGCCATTGGCCTTCTTGGCCACCTGGGCACACTGCTGGTTCATGTTCAGTTGGCAGTCAACCATTAGCCCCAGGTCCCTCTCCTCCGTGCAGCTCTCCAGCCACTCTTCCCCTAGTGTGTAGCACTGCATAGGGTTGTTGTGCCCCAAGTGCAGGACCCGGCATTTGGCCTTGTTGGACCTCATGTCATTGGCCTCAGCCCAGCGGTGCAGCCTGTTAAGGTCCTTTTGCAGAGCCTCCCTACCCTCCAGTAGATCCACACTTCCACCCAGCTTAGTGTCATCCACTAGTGGACACCAAGTTGAACACGACACAGCGATGCGCCCTTTCCACAAAGGAAGCTAATGATTCCCTGGCTTGCATTAGGAAAAATATTTCTATCAGATGGAGGGAGGTGATCCTTTCCCTTTATTCAGCACTGGTGAGGTCATGGGAGGAGTACTGTGTCCAGTTCTAGGCTCGTCAGTACAAGAGAATCATGGAGGCACTGCAGAGAGCCCAGCAAAGGGCCACACAGATGACAAAGGGACTGGAGCATGTCTCCTATGAGGAAAGGCTGAGAGAGCTGGCACCACTCAGCCTGGAGAAAGGAAGGCTCAAGATGGATCTTACAAAAGAATATAAATACCCGCAGGGAACGTGCAAAGAAGAGGGGGACAGGGCCTTTTCCATGGTGCCCAGTAACGGGACCAGAGGCAATGCACACAAACTGAAAGAAGGGAGGTTCCCTCTGAATATCAGGAAACACTTTTTCACTGTGAGGATGACTGAGCACTGGCAGAGGTTGCCCAGAAAGGCTGTGGAATGTCCAGCCTTAGATATATTCCAAAGTCATCTGGACATGGTCCAGCAATATGTGGCCCTGCTTGAACAACAGGGGTGGAAGAGTTGACCTCTAGATGTCCCTTCCAACCTCACCCATTTTGTGATCCTACATAACTTCCTGTTGATACACTCACCAGAAAGCAAGCATTTTACAGCTGCCATGGACATCAGCAAAGACTTCTAAGAAATTGCTCTAAATGCCTTGCCAAAGCTCCCTCCACTGGAATGAGAGAAATACTGTACTGAATGAGTGAAATATTTAGTCAGATGCTCACCTTTAGAGTAACACTTAGGTAACTCTACAGAATTTCACTAAAAATAAAGTTAGCATTTGCAGTAACGCAATTTCTTTAGCTGAGTACACTCATTCCGTCATCTAACGGAATGTGGAGATTTTCCTCCAACCTGCACTGCAAATAGAGCAATGCTAAGCCCACTTTAATTTCCTGCTAGAAAGCAGCAAAAGTCTAACTTGATCTTCAAGGAGCATTAAAAAAGTGTTTTCTCCAGTTATGATATACCCTGTTAACCGATGATTAGAGATTTTTTTCAGAATACAGTGAAATGTTTTTCAAACTGTATTTTTTGAAATAACAATTACAAAGATTTTCTTCTAACCGGAGAGCTTACCTATTTGTTGGCCCTCAAAGAATGTAATGAAAAATACTCCTTGCCCAAAGGCAGTTGTAGACAGAAGACACTACAACAGCAGAGGAGAAACAAGGTGTAAACATCAAGTATAGCACATTCTTAACAAGGTCCATGAAGAAAAACAACTTGCAACACTACAAGCAAGCACTAAAACTTTTGTTTCACATAGGCTAATGGTCATTATTTCTTTTTATGTTATAACTATACTATTCCACATAATGCAGTAGCATTTTCTCCACCTTAAAAAGCTCCACTGATCTAGTTATTAATATTCCAAAGCACTATTTAACCTTATAACAAGATATAGACCATCAAAGAACTACTACATACTGGAAACATATAATGTATAACACTGTAACAGCGTGCAAAGGAATAAACTTTCTGTAGTAAGAGCAGTGGTCTAACTCATTTTCGAAAGACCAGAAATCAAGAAGAGGCAGAGACAGAAGGAACATGCACACTAGGTACTAAATGCTGAGATGGCATTTTTTTACAAGGAAATAACATTTGACTTCAAGAAGCATCATAGTCATGCTGTATCACAAAAGTACAAAATAAAAAATGAGAAAATTAGTGATGTAGTATAACTAGGAAGTGTGACTGATGATCAACGGGAAAACGCTGGTGATCTTGTGAAGGCTGATGAGGAGATGCAAAACATTACTAAAATTAATAAACATTACTCATTGATAAAGTTTTGCAGTTTGAAAATGAGCTGAAACAGAAGTGTGTTTTATCTCTTTTTTTAAAATAATGCAGTTTAGTAAGGTTTCTGCAATATTTGATACAAAAGGAACACATCCTGCCAGCAGTCTGAAGAAAGTTGTATGACATAGGCTGGTCCTTAGAAAAATAATCAAAATCACTAGCAGCATGGATTGCATTTTTGTACAGAGAAGTTTTTACAGAGAAGTTCATGCTAATTCCCATCAACAGAATCCCTGCCTCTTACATTGCTAAGGTTTCACCATCTTACTTGACGGCCTCTCCCTTCTCTTCAGAAATTAATGCCTTTCTGATATGCTGTTGCCTTTGATTTTCAGCAAATCTAGGACACCTGAGGACATATTTTGAAATAACTGATTTTAAAGTGTGCAAGTTATCTGATTCATACTCTTCCCTCTTTGTGGCCCAAAGGAGGGGGTGAGGGAGAGGAAGCAACAACAATAAAAGTAAAAAATTCCACCCTGCCTATTTATGCCTGAATTCTGCAGTCGTACATCTGTGCTTACTTCTATGCAAAGAAAGAGTATATTTTGTCTGACCAATTGACACTGACAGTGTCCATTTTTTTAATAGTGTATGAATTATTCCACTAGCTTACTTTAATATGTGAGTTATTTCAAAAGAGAGAAGCCGTAATGTATGAAATATTGTTTGCATTGTGTGATGGTGATATTTGATATCCCAAGAAGGGATGTAGTATATTAAGACAGTACAAAGACATAAAGCAGTCTACGGCATACATATAACAGGAAAGGACACAGAACAACAGATACCAAAGAAACATATAACTCAGACTGTATAGATAATTACTCACTACACAAACACAAATTCCTAGTATAATCCCTAATTGCACTCAACAGAGAATCAATCACTAGTTTTCCTCCAAACAAGTAATGACTTTCCGAAGTGGAATATCATCAGGTAAGCTTGAAAGTACACTAACATTACAAATATTTTGAGGCCAAAGCATAAAGAGAACTCATGAGCATGAGGAATGCAACATCCTTATATTTTCTGTATTTTTATAAAATTTCCCTGAAAATTTATTTTTTATTCCTCTCCACATTCAAAACATTTTCTCAATTGGATACCTATTCATGTGATGTGTTTCACTAGAAGTTATTAATGTGACTTATTTCTAGTGAAACACAAAAACAAACAGAAACTTGGGAAAAATTAAGTAAATTAGGATCTAAAGTTTCAAAATTACAGAAATTCACAGTATGGTTGGAGGACAAAAATTAGAAAAGCAAAAGAAATATTTACCATTATAATCTGGTTGGTGAAACTCAACTGGTTCTGCAAGACCAACAAAACTATGTAGGGCAAAAAACTGATCATATACACAAGGCTGGCACACAGAGCTGCTGTATCGGCGCTGCTAAAAAATGCTCCCAGAAAATAGCTCAACATAATAACTGTAACTCCAAAATCCAGGAGAAAGAAGAAGATAAGGAAGCCGTTGCTATAAGCAAAGATACCACTTGCTTTTAAAATGATGGCCAGAGTGCAGCTGCTTATTGTGAGGACAATTAAATTCTCCAGAAACCAAGCAAAGAAATGAATGGCTGGGTGTACACCCATTGTCTTCATGTACTGCAAGACAACACAGCAAAGAGAGTTAAAGTTAGGAAACAAATTTTCTTCTTGCTTTCTCTTTTTTTTTTTTTTTTTATACTGTTTTAAGCAAAACATGTTGTCACCAAGACAATACCAGTTCCCTAAATGGGTGTCATCTTCCTGTCAAATTAGTAATCTTTCAACATATTTTATTTTCTTTTATGCTACCCTTTCCGCTGCTCCCTCCTGGATCGAATGTAGTTCTGAGCAGCACTGCCTCTGTATGTTTATCACATACAAACACAAAGAATCCCAGTACTCAGGCAAAACTCTTTTGAATAGGGTTACAGGACCAGTTGTCAGATTACTGCGTCCTCCTGAGGAGTTTGCTTTTTTATGCTCTAAAAAGTATTGAGGATATCTACAGCTACGTATAAACAATTTTTTTTTTTCCCAGCCTGTTTCTGGACTTAAAGTAGCATATGGATACGTTTGTAAACCATTACATATTAGCACGCAAAAAACAATTTTGCCATGTGTGAGGAATCACTCCTCTTTTCTGAAAAAATTGCTTCTGGAAACAAGCCAATACTGCTCCTGAAGCACTTTTGAGAAGATTACCAAAATTAGCTTTACTATATTGATTTAATATTTTAAAACACTACAAAAAATAAGACCTATCAATTCCCCAAATTAAAAAAAAAAAACCCTTACTCCAGCAGTACAAAGATCAGTATAATTCTTCAAAAGAAGTATATATATCCATACAGAAAAGGTATCATAAACCCCCATGTCTTCCTGTATCCTTAGCACTTGCTAAAACCAGCCATTGATACAAGAAAATAAGTGTCTCATTTTTTCCTATGTGATCCTCCCCTATATTTGTGATGATTATACAGTGTACGGTGAATCTCCAATTTGGTTTAGGAAGTTTTATGACTTTGAAAATATATAGCATAAAATAATTCAAAATAAAAACTATTCTAATCACAAGGACTTTTTCCAAACAGCAGTTTTGAGCTTCAACTTTTACAGAATTTTTTGCTTGTTTCTCTTTGTCTCAGGGACAATATTTGTATACTAAGAGAACTGATGCTCAAACAGTGCTGTGAATATGAGTTGGCAGCTAGAACTGGAACCTATTGCCCAGAGGAGAATAAGTGAAAACAAAGCCAGCTGGATTTTGATCATGTAAAAGTACTTCAAAGTTTACAGTTTGTATTTTAGTACCCTCTAGTAAATAAAGTTTATTTTCAGAGGCTAATCTGTCTCTTACCTCTTCAAGATTAATTTCTCTTTCATAAACCAGCTTGCGAACCATGCCAGCAACTGAAACCATCCATGTTAACATCATCATAAGTGGGAAAAAAAACCCTAT
Organism: Cuculus canorus; assembly: GCF_017976375.1. Lineage (NCBI taxonomy): Eukaryota > Metazoa > Chordata > Aves > Cuculiformes > Cuculidae > Cuculus > Cuculus canorus. Next base: position 74,501,424 of record NC_071402.1, read on the forward strand.
ATTGTTCAAGAATCTATGAAAGATATATATGCAGCATTGTTAGCCCCCAAAGTTAAAATAATTTTTATGAGAATGTTAATAGGTTAATACTGGGACTATTCTCACTGCATGCACAAAATGAGATCAAACAAGAAACACTCGTCCTTGTTCTAGTCAGAATTACTTATTTTTAAAGTAACAGGCTAAATGTATGAATTGGTAATGTAACGATATATTAGTGTTTTTCAGCGATACAACTGATGTAATTACTCTTACGGGTTCCATACAAAGTTAAACAGAATTCAGATTTTCGTCCGTGGCTAAGTAAGGAATAACATGAGCCACTCAACTTTTGCTCCACTTTAGCAGATTTATTACCACTGACTAGTTTTAAAGTCTCGTGGTCAAGATGTTTTGACAGCTTTACAAAAACAATCCTGCACTTTTTCTCTTGCTTCATCAACTTCACACTGTATTTCAACACATACCAGAAACCAATTTACAGTTTGTGTACAGGACAACTAAGGATAGAAAGTGGGTTTCTTAGCATAATCTAAGTTAGTATACAATATGTTGATACAGTCTGAGTCCAGCAAACTACTCCACAGTAGAGCTGCAAACAGCTTGTAAGGGATCATTTGCCAGAGAGACATAATGTGTTGTGGTCACAGTTATTAAACAACATTTGTTATGCTGTGATATTATGGTATTGGACATACCAGTTCAGTCCTGTGCTGAGGTATACATTCACCCACTACAAAGACCTAGTAGCTTCCCAAGTCCTCTAGTACTAATCGTATAGGATAATATATTAAATTTAAAAGCTGAAAGCTTACTCACAGATCACTGGTATGACAAGGGTAAGGCATAGCTTGCACCTGAATGGCTGGTTCCAAGATATCTGTTCCAGTCTGTGCTGAAACAATTGCCCTTTCAATCATGTCTTGAAGAGGAATAAAGATGTGGTTGTATTTAAACCCATCAGCTGGCAACTTCTGGGGATGGGATTTCCACATCGGGTTTTTAATCAAATCCGTTCTCATGCTGTAGAGAACACTGGTTCTAATTGTATATGAAATATGTCGTGGAAGGAGATTGCTAGAATCTTGAGTCTTGTTCTTTGGTGAATCAAAGATGACACCTGCCACAAGAAGAAAAGGAGTTATATACCCAAGCTTATATGTTTTATGCTATTTACATAGCCAACTCATTGCTAATTATCATACGATAGTAGAAACATTCATTTGCCAGGGCAAGCCTCTAATGTTTCTTGACCTCCACAACACAATAATGGTAGGCTTCATAGATACTTACATTTTTTACATTCATTAATATGAAATGTAAAAAATAATTCACACAATAAACGGGTTTGCAAGCATCATTTTTATCTGAGAAAATTCCCTCTATTGGTTTGGGGTTTTGTTTTTTAAACACGGTTTATTCTCTTTGGATTCAGATTTAACCTCTTTCGGAGGACTGATCTCAATTCCACAGTGAAAGCAGTGGCCATAAAATTTTCCATCAAAGGATAACAACCCCTGGAAGTGGGTCACAAAGTAAACAGTACCAACTCAGTAAAATTTAATCTGATTTTTAATTTCAGAGTCAATTACAAAACTTCTCTTTTAGCACATCAAAATTGCATGTCTGTTTTCCCTAGCTCTGTATTTAAAAAAAAAAAAAAAAAACAAAAAAACAAACAAACAAACCAAACCAAAGCAAAAAAGCAGATAAAACCTTTTTGAAACTTTTTAGGATTTCTTGATGAATGTGAAATGCCGACATTTTTTCCTTAGGAAGGAGGATAGATGTCTTACCTAATCATGTCTCTCTGAAAGATAATATCATACAGGATACTTAAGGCTGCTGTAAAACTTATTTTTTTAACTGGCCAATCTCATTTTCTCATTTACGCAAACACTTAATTTTCTAAGACATTTCCTGAGGCTATGAAGGCTTTGAAGATTGCAAATAAAGAAAGCAAGGAAAATTCCACAGTAGTTTCATATCTTCCATATCTTCCCTCTTTAAGTATGTGAAGATATTTTAAGGCCACAGAACAAAAAAAAACTCTGAAGTCTTTGTTTATGCTAGGATATTATCCTTTCCTATGTAAGTTGAAGCAAAATGGATCTAGAACTTGACAATTCAGTTTTCCAGAGGCCAAGAGCTATCTGTCTGTTAATTCCCTTGAAGAGGCAAATAATTTAACTTCTTAAAAAGTGTTCCTGAGAAATTTTCCTCATCTCATTGAATGGCTTCTTTGTTTTATATTGATGAATTTCCACATTCTGGAAATAGGAGGTTACAGAACAAGCATAGGATCCAGACAGAGAAGTTTCATTCTCAAGAACTGCTTTGACATATCTTCTATTGTGTACTCATATGACTCCAGGAAGACAATACAAACAGAAACAACAGGCAAGGGGGAAATATAGCACCCTTTACATAGACTTTAATGGGGCTCTATTTCAGAAATGCTACACGGAACTTAAAGCATTTGTGTCAGCAGAGAAAATGTATGTAGTAAGAAAAATGTCTTGCCTTTTAAACTCTATTGTACAATTGATTCTCAGCAACAAGGATATAATGCAGGAAAAGGATAGAGAGTGTAATCCCAGGACCGAAAAGAAATAAGTAGACTTCTTAAGAATTTATTTACTCTGAATAAACAAATTAAATTATCTGAGGTGTTGCTGTAAGAATAAAACTCCCCCCCTCAAAAATGCTTTCTTTCTTTTTCACAAATCCAACAACATAAAAATTAAAATTCGAAAAGACGTAAACAAGATGCTCTTGTCATAAAGAAGCAGTCAAATTTCCTCAGTAATACACACTTTTCAGCTCTTTTTATCCTACTTTAAACATTTATGACTATTCCTTTCAACATTTTGTTAGAAATAACGGACTCCAAGATTCATTTGGCAGATGATAATTAGTCTTTACAGCATATGTTACAGCTCTCAAATGCTGGGTAATACTTTTAAGGTAAATGTGCTTTATTTTGCCTGTATTATATGTGTTTAAATACACATTTTGAAACTGTGCAAGCTTAATCTACCTTATCGACAAACACAGACAACACCTACAAAGTCTGACGTTTTCTGTCAATATACATCTTAAATAATGTACTTACTAGCCAAAAAATTATTTTGCTGCATGAGTTCGTGAGCCTTCTCCTCCAATTTCTCAACAGAGTCAAAAGGCTGGAAACGGTCCAGTAACACACAGGAAGAGATATTTACTACAAGTTGTGACAACAAGTCAGTCTGTTTACTTGCTGAGCTGTTAAGCATCTTGTTCATGATAGTTTCTAAGATGAAGAAATAAATTGGACTTCCTTAGTTTTAATGAACAAAACAGAAAGTTATATTCTCACTTGCACATCCTATAAGAGTAAATACCCTCTGTAATTAAAAAAAAAAAAAGAAGGAAAAAAATTAAAACCACTGGAATTTTAGTGTGAACATGTAGCAGTGCAGTTCATGTTTCGGTGGCTTTTACATGTCCTCAGTGTCCTCAGTTATGTTTCCCTTCAAGTTCAAAGCAGTAAAAACGTAATAAATTCTAGCAAAGCTCTAGAAAAAGACCATGTCCTAGAAGATTTAGGAGTTTTAACCTTTCCTTATCTTTCCGTAACTGCTCACACGTGAACAAGCAAGTTACTGTACTTCAAACATCACAACAGAGATCTCTCTCTTTCATCTAGTAATGTGTTGGTCAGTTCTTTACTTCTTGACACAGCAAATATTTCAAGCATTTTGTTATGCAGGGCATAAGCATTTTAGCTGAAAACCTACTTTTAAAAAGCATTTGAAAGAAAGCTTACAACTTCTCTGTTTTGACTTTGATCTTACATATGGATCCAGATGAATGTATATACCTCAACCAAATCCTCGTTTCCAAAACTGACTGAACCTTTGGAGGAATTCAGATTTTTACCCATTGATGAGTAATAGAGAAACAGTGCTGTACTTACGTTTGAGAGAAAAACTTTAAGTAAAAGGTCACAAGAAAAATAAATTGGAACGAACCAACAGTAAACAAATATAAGTCAGAAATTAGGAGAGAGTTTCTAGTTATCTGGCAGTTTCAGTGGTGGCACAGTTTTCAGTGATGATGTCAGTGTTGTTTCCAGCTTTCTATACGTACATGAAACTATTTGATTGCAATGATGGCAGCAGAAGGGGTAGCATGGAGAAAAGCTGCCTGCAATATTTTTACCCTGGCTAGGTCACATGTAGCCCTTCACAAGAATGGCTTGGCAGTGGAAAAAAAATTCACATCTAGGAGAAATCACAGATGAATGACAAGAGAAACTCAACAAGCAAGAATCTAAAATAAGAGCCTGCACCACAACTGCCTCCCATTGCCCCTTGAGAGGTTCTTAAGGACAGTGCCCAACAAGGTATTCAAATGGTCTAGCAGGCCAAAGTTTCTAAAACATTGGTTACATGCAGGAAATAATTGCAATGTGCTGAGCTGGAAACCAAGCATAGAGGAACACAGTTGCCTTGCCCACATGAAACTACCTTAGAAACTAAAAAGGGGTTTAGAAAGAAAACCACAAACTTTTCCACCCTCATTTAAATGTTTACTTTGTTCCATATGATTAAATTTGACACTGTCACCCTGTAAAACTGTTTTAGAAATTAATATCTTTGCAAAATCTTACATGATAATTTTTTAGAGCCTTTCCAACCTCTATCAACCCACTCTGAGTCCATGACACTTTCTAGCAGCAGTAGCAGGGTGAATAACATATAACTAATGATTTCTATAGCATCATAGAGAAATAAAAAAAGACACAAACACAAGCACCATGGATTTGAGTATAATTAAAAATCAGCTTAATATGAGAGTAGCTGTAATAAACCAAAAGAATATTTGCCTTAGTTGTAAGACATAATCACACAGAATATCATAGAATCATAGAATAGCTAAGGTTGGAAGGGACCTTAAAGGTCATCTAGTTCCAAGCCCCCTGCCATGGGCAGGGACATCCCACTGGATCAGGCTGCCCCAACCTCGCCTTGAGCACCTCCAGGGATGGGACATCCATAACTTCCTTTGGCAACATGTTCCAGTGTCTCAATACTCTCATGGTGATATGTGAGTTTAGAAACCTTGAGCACTGTATGGAATAGACTATGAGTGGTAAAACCAAGAACATATATGGATACAATTAAGACTTCGTTTGGATCCAAGCAATACAATTACAGGACTAAAAAGCTGTTGCAATATAGGAGTAATGAATTAAAAAAAAAACCAAAACATAAGAATGGAGCCTTACAGTAACATGATTATGTGCATGATTATAGACTAATAAAAGGAACAAAAAAAACCCACATACAAAACCAACATAAAATAAAAAGGCATAGTTATTTTTCAAAAAGCAAAACAACAAAGTGAATGTGTAAAAAGAATTGTAAACAAAATGTAATCAAATTATAAATGCAGAATAGAGCTCTGGCATTTTGGACAGTACAGTTTCACAAAGGCATAAATGGTATTGTGATCTATAGTTCATATTGATTTTCACTTTTTATATGATGTTAATTTTATTGACTGTATTCTTATAATAAGGAGGTTCTAGTTTCATATGGCATTCTACTTAAATGATTTTCTGTATTGGCAGTCCAAGACTTTTAACCAATTATAACATATTGTCAAATGCTCTTAGTTCTGTTAAAATGCTAAAACTTGAGAAACACAGGCATAGATTTCTGTGAGGATGTTGTCAGCTAACTGTAAAGATCTTGATATCTACTTAATAAAATATTTTTTGCCCATAACCTATCATATAGTTCCCCAGTGTTACTTCCAAACAAAAAGAAATCAATTTATACCTCAACTAACATATTGAGACAGCTATGTTTCCAGCAGGCCTTGTGGTTTAAGAGACTTGTTCTTTCCTGCCTCTCAGCTTTTCAACTGTGTGATTCTGTGTTTTTTTCATTTTTCAAGTGTATCGTGATCTCCCTTCACCATGAGGAGTGAGATGTGCCTGACCCAGACTAGGCAACAATTCAGTGAAAGAAGAAAATCTTCCTAAGAGATAGCAGATTCAAGTTTGTGTCTCACCTAAGGAGGATACTGAGCACAGATTCTTACATTCTAGATTGAATTCTGGACAACATTTGCCATTTTTCTTACTGAAAGTTGCACAGCTAGTCCTAACCATCAAACACAGCACTCAAAGCAATGCCAGTTCTAAATAATTCTCTCATCCTGTGTGCCAAAATAAAACCAAGAACTTCAGTTCATACCAACCATGACAGCACAAGTTGTACTACTGCCCTAAACTGAAGACTGAGAACACAATTCATCATTTACTAGCTCTCATGGATTTTGTCCCTCTCCTGCCTAGGGATTAGGTACTGAAAACCAGTAAAAGTTTTACTTTAGGTACATTTATTTATTTTAGTTCTAGACTTAAGTCTTTGACTGTAGAGCATACTTAATAACCTGTATTGTTGTAAAGTCCTTTTTTTTCCAGCAACAAGGGCAATACAGTCCCTTCTTGGAGGCACCTGAGAGGTCATTACTGTCCTCCTGCAATAAAGGATTGGAATACTTTGTTCTGACTCAATTATCCTAACACTCACTGATAAAAAACTACACAGATCTGTCCTCTTTGCCACTGTCCCCCTCTAGGAAGCATTCAGCCTCTTTTGTACATGATGTCACGCTATCTGTTACTGCATTTTATCCCACTTATCTCTCTTTCTGGTCCACAAAATCATGAACTTGTCTTAAATGACATTAAACTGTGCTTTGGTAGGGACAGTTCCTTCTGGTACATGTCAGCAACAAATTTCATTATCATGCTTCTACCCTACTGACAGCGGGACATAATGAGATTTTCAATTATCAAATTCTTATTAAATCTTTAAGTAACAAAGTTCAAGAATAACTCTCTCTTTTCTCTTCTTTAAATCCTTGTATACTCAAAATTACTCATAATAATCCCCATCTTGCCCATTTAACAGTTCCCCTTGGGATATCTATCCCGTCCCAGAGAGCATACTCTCTACTCCTGGAAGTCTGGCTGTGAGGGCTTTGTATTAATGCAGAAAGGGTGCAGCCAAGGACGACTGTGACCCAGGGGAACACTGCTGGGCAGCCCCATGCGGACATCTGAGCCAGGGCCACTCCTTTCCCATCAAATCTGCACAAAGCTCTGGTAGGCTGCAACTCCCACAACATTATAGTCTGGCTGTGGATGTGGCCGTGGACCTGGCCGTGGACCTATTGATCTGAGCCAGACCCCTTGCCTGTGGGGTGATCGTCTAGCCTTGGCTTCAGCATCACACCCATAGCCTTGCCTGGCCACCCCAGGGCTGGTCTGACCCTGACTACTCTCTGCTGAGTCCAACCACGCTGCTCCCTGACTATAACCATATTTCAGGCTTTTCTGTGGCTCAACAAGAGGACATCCAACTAATTGTCAATAAAAAGGAGAAAAGAAAAATACAGACCGCTTTTGGTTAAACACACTGTATCCAATCTTATTTTCTGTTTATTTCCATTTGAAGTATATGGATTTCCTTCACAATTTATCTCAAAAATCTACTACTATGTAAAGGAACTGTGGGTACTGGGATTACTTCTCCCTTCCCTTCTTTTAAGTATAGGTCCTCCGTTTTTAACTCTTCCATGATAGTTTGCCACTTCTAATTTATTACCAGATTTTTCAAGCCTTTCAATATTTTGAAATGCAAATTATCCAGTCACTCAGAAGAAAAAAAAAAAAAAACAATTAGAAATATTCACAACTGACTCAACAAGTAGATTTAAAGTCTGGTGCTTTAGTACCACTTAAGTAGGTTAAACATTCAATCTCTACTCAACATAGCTCTAAGTTCAAGTTAAAGTCTAACAAGCGTAATCAGTAAGTGCACTTTTATGTACATACCATATACTTGCATTTTTTTAAAGAGGTCGTCCATGTCAATATCCAAATTACTTTCTATGAAGTGCTTTATGAAATTGCTTTGCAGCGCTTCCTAAAATGAAAAGTGTTACATGTTACATCAGGTTTATTTTCACTAAAGAAATATTATATTCATATGTATATGCATCTATGTCCAATTCTATTGCCAAGATTTCCTCTGTAACACTCCAGAAGTCACTTAGCCTCTCCATATCGTCAGTCTTCCCCTTTTATCAGGTTATCTCCACACATTTCAAATAAGCAGCAGAACATACGCTCGTCATTGCTGTACATCACTGTCCTCCTTTACTGCAAATATTTTAACTGTGAGTCTGTTCTAATATCAGTGCAAGTCTGTTGGGATAGAAACCCATTTTCTTTTCCTGTAAGACTCTTGGGCCTGTATATTATCAGCACTGGAAGTACTAAAATAAAAAACTTTTAAAAACTGGCATTTAAACTTCCTTACCATTTTTGCCAAGGTTCTTTCAGTTAATCTTTCCCACAGGAGTTCTTCTATCAGTTGTACATATTGTTGGAAAAAGCAAGCAGTAAACAAGCAAGTTCCAGAAAACGTTTTTTTCCTACAATCTTATATTTGTTTTAAATAATTGTATAAAGCTTGAAGGTGTGTCTTTTTATATTTTTCTGTTTCCCCTATTGCCTGGGAATACAGGACACAGTGAGGTAACACTGCCTTTAAGTACCTTCTGCTCAGAAGTTTCTCAGTATCACGCTGTATGCTCATAACCTAAAGCTATTCTGCCTCTTTTTCAGCTCTTTTTAAATCTGAAACCAATACACAGGCAGTTTTATACATACAGAAACTCAATCTAGATCATATAACAATTCTAAAATAGGAACCTCTCCCACAGTTAACTAACCTGCAGTCTTGAGATCATGAGGACATTTCCACTGGTTTTAAAAACCTCAGACATCCTAAGCCATGCCTCGGAATAAGTCTTCAAGTTTTCCACAAAACCAAAAGTAAAATTAGCCTGTGAAAAAGAACATATGGAGACAAAAAAAAAAAAAAAAAAGTAAAACTGTCCATAGAAAATCCTAAGAATTAGGAAAAACTGGCATGCTTCATGTTTTCTGCAAGTCCTTTCCATTTCACTTTGGCAGTCAGCAGTAAGGATATCTATGTTTTCTTTTTTCTATTTAAGAAATAAAAAGTGTTTATTGCAGTCTCTGAATACCAAGCAAATCAAAGAAAATTCTTCCTGCAGCTTTTACGTTTACCACCTGAAGTATCACACAGACCTCTTTATTTCATAATGTCTCTTTCAAACAGAGTATCATAGAAGTGCTTCAGAAAGACAGAGGAAGAAATAAGGTTAGGACATATATTAAAAAAGGCGGGGGGGGGGAAGGCCTTTGCAGAACTCGTGGGTCTTTTATTCAAAGTATTTTGACAGAATATATAATAAAAGTGAAAGTTCGAATCATGATCTGGACTATAAATTCAATTGACCTATCAATCTATTTCAAAATATTCTCACAGTGGAAGTCTTGAGTACCGCAAAACATTCTCTGTCGCAGTCAAACATAAGCTACAATTTATTTCTTAAGCCACTAGCAAACAACCATCCTTTTTTTTTTTCTGTTATAAACAGATCATGAGTGTACTCAAGATTAGAAAATATTGGAGTATCTTTTTGTTTAAATTGGTGTTATCAGTCACAGAAGTGCATTTAAGAACAATCCAGCATTGTTATCATGGTAGAGATCATGACGTTTCCCAGCAAAGAGTGCCTGCGATGAGTTGTAAGCTCCAATTTGGAACCATGTTTTTTGCAGTAATTCCTGTTGAAAGCACATAATTTTTGCCATCATATTTTAAGCACCTTTTGCAAAATTCCACCTCTAACACAACATGGGAAAGCAATTTGTGGCGATTCTTTCTTCCCGTCTGTAGCACAGTAGACTCCAAAGAGACCTTTGCAGATAATTTCATTTTCCTGAAATAACTTATGCTTTGACTTCTATGAGAGTCCTTATTTCACTTTTAATGGGAGAGTGACCCTAAACATTAAACTGAAATTTGGTGTTAAATGAACTAAACAAGTCCTGTTAACAAGCAATAGAGAAACCTTACGGACTGAAATCTCAAGCTTGAATACCAAAATCATGCAACACACTGTCCAGGCATGATGGTGAAAATCTGAGGGAGACCAGAAGGGCTGCAAGGGTAGCAAACAGCCAGAAGGGAAGATTTCTATTTCCCCAGTACAGAGTAACAGGTCACACCAGAACACACGGAGATCAGATTTTCAGACATTGTTAGAAATTGTAATATCAAGCAGCTCATAAGATCTGAGCCCTATTGAGTGCTCCTTGGCTTGATTCTGAATAGCACAAAGGATTTTAATTTTTTTTTCTGAAGTCACTTTCAAAGAGCTACAGTAACCATAATGTCATGTATTCAGCCTCCTTATACAAACAATAAAAAAAAATCACTGTATCAACACAGAGTTTTGGAAAAGATGAACTTTATACAACGGAGAAGCTTATTTGAAAGACATTAAAAGCAGAAAAGGGATAAATTGTGTGTGGGAGGTAAAGAGACTATTTAAGGCAGCATAGAAGAAACTGAACAAATACATATTGCCTACCAAAAAAAGATATAAGAAAGACCTGAGAAAGGCCATATGCATGCATACACAAGCTACACAGCAGGAAGCTATTAGAAAACAGTCTTTTAAGAATTCGAAGTTATAACCAAATAGGAGAAGAAAGACTAGGAGAAAAAAGGTTTTCATTTAACATGTTCTTGCTTTCTCATTCACCACTGTAGGCCTTTGGGAAGTTCCTGTATCAGAAGGCTTCTGTATGAAAAACAGACTTTAGAGAGTCTGTCACGAAATGAAGGTAAGAGCAAAGTAAGTTAAAAATTAAAGTAAAAAAAAGTCATAGTAATTAACAAAGTGACCAGTAAGTAGTTCCCAGGGCAAGATGACTTTCACCCAAGAATTCAAGAGTGCCCAAGGATTAAATAGTTGAAGTATTCACCTTCTTGATTAAAATTTCCTTGATATCATGGGACTGGAAAATAACAAAAGCAATGCTATTAATAAAAAAGACGCTGAGGTAACCAGAGGATAACAGACTGATAATTTTGAAATCTGTACAAAGCAAATTTTAATTTTGCTATAATAATAATAATAAATTTCAATGAAGTTTAGTAGGGGAAATGTAAAATATAAATAAATATAGTCGGGAGATATAAACACAGGATTTTAAAAAAGAAGTTGGGTCAGTTGAAGCTAAAGAACAGGCAAATGAGAAAGTGGTTGTTGATGCAGAAAGTCTCACTGCAGGCACTATGAATAGCAGAGTTTATATAAGCTCTAAAAGCAAATGAAAGATTTATAGCCATGAAGTCCTGGCAAACCTGACCCTCAAGTTTTTGGAAGTTGGGACAGTATTGGAGGGGGATATCACTTTACTGATAGGTTCTTCAGTTCTTCCCTATTCAGCCTTTAAAGATTACTGTTGGAACCAGAATCTAGGGCCAGATGAATGTTTAACCTTACATGATAAAGAAATTCATGCAAGTTTGTATGCTAATGACTAGCTAGACTTTGAAGTTTAATAGAAACTATCTTCAAGTTCTCTTCTTCCTCATCAGTGAATATCCATTTAAAATACACATTCTTTCCTATACCCAAGCTGAATATTGCCTTTGATTAGAGTCTTCAATATCAACTATGGTCCTATCTGGATTGAGCATGTCTACACCTCTTTCTGATGTAAGAATAAATAAAAATGCAATTCTGAGCTTACTAAACTGCTTTTATAACGACAGCATTTAACAGGCTGACAACTCAAGTGTGCTTATGTGAAACCAAACAAATATTTAAGTTTTGAATAAGAACTTACTCAACTCATTATCAATTTTGCTAATTACACTAGATAAAAAGGCAGGACACTGAAATTAATGAATTTGCTAGATGAGTCTTATTTCTTTGATTTCTCAATTGTCACATTTAGTTATATATATATATATATATATTTCTGACTGTTCCAATTACAAAGAAATTCCACAAAGTCATCCAAATGTGATTGTCTGAATATAAGATCAAGTCTGAGAATCTTTTGAAATGAAAAATACTTTCACAAGATCAGCTCATCAGTGGCAAAACATTCAAGTGTGAAAGCAGAGATCAAAGACACCACAAGTGGTCTTTGAACTCCTGGATACCGGTTGCCACTGAACTATTTTTGCTCTCCGTTAGCACTGCAGCCTGTAACTGTTATTCTACACAGTAGGATTGTTGAATTCTCAGAAACTAAAACCAGCAACTTCACAATTTGTTGAAGAACAGTAGATAAGACACTCTTGAAAAAAATAGACCATGTGAAAAACTTACTATGCAAACATCAATGTTTTAGCTTTAATCCTCTACTTTTCCCTTCTAGCAAACGTCTACCAGGAGGTCACATAGTCTAAAATTAATTAGAACTTCTGTTCCGATTTCATTGGGAGAATTGGCTGTGTAAGTTAGAGGGCTGGCTTTCAGTAGCTGCGTACAAGATATCTGGGACAATATTTTGCATTTAAATTTTGTTTCTGTTCAGACAATGGCTGATAGGCTTTTGTAATAAAACAAAGGAAGAGAAGTGATGAAGAAACTTTCCTACTGTCTTCATAGTTACACATAAAGAGATACACATGCATAATTGCTCGTTAGATCTATAGGTTTTGGGGAAGCGTGGGGGTGCATTTATAGAGATTTCTGAATAAGCTGACGGAACTTTTGTGAGCCTGAGAATACATAATGAGAAACTGTCCTAAGAACACAAGCAAATCTTATTCTGAACTGTACTGCTCAGTCTTGATTTCACTAAAACATATACGGTAATGTATGCTGGGAGATCTACCTGTCTTACAGAGGCTTTTAAGAATAGGGGTTTGGGGTATTAATTGGCAAAATAATTTAGAAACATCTTAAGTGCATTATTCTAAATGTAACTGTAACACAGAATATAATTATGTATTCAAAACTATTTGAAATTTTCATAATTTCTTACAAGTCATTGTTTATAGAAATTCCATCTATAAGCATCAAGAGAAGTTTTATTTTTAATAGACAAAAAAAATAAAATTAAGTATACTCAACTCCAGGCAGATGGTCTGTTGCCCAAATTGAGTTATTTAACTGCAAAATGTGAAATCACTGAAACCTGGTTTCCAGTTCACAGCAGAAACTATAAAGTTACCTAGCACCACTATCTAGTATGTGGCTTTTGACTTAATTTTTTATGTTGTCTTTTAAGAGCACAAATCAGAATACCACACCTTACTCCATTTATATGGTAAACAGTTTTCATCATATTTAAAGTTACTACAGATTTTTCTATACCACTTAGAAGCAGCGAAGCTTTTTTCTGGATTTTAAATTAACATAATATTCCAAGGTAAAGAGGAGACTGAGGGGAAACCTCATCACAGTCTTCAAATTCCTCACAAAGAAAGAGAGGGGAGAAGGTGATGATATCTTCTCTCTGACAACCAGTGATAAGACTGGAGGTTATGGCAGGAAGATGTACCAGGGGAGGTTTATGTTAGATATGAGGAAAAGGTTCTTCACTCTGAGGGTGATGGAGTACTGGAACTGGCTCCCCAGGGAAGTAGTCATGGAACCAAGCCTGACAATATTCAAGAAGCATTTAGACAGTGCCCTCAGACACATGATGTGAAAGTTGGGGTTGTCCTATGCAGGGACAAGAGTTGGACTCAATGGTCCTTGTGGATCACTTTCAGCTCGGGACATTATATGATAACTCTAATGTTTATTTTAAATAAGTCATCATCCTTCTTTCAATGGAAGCATCTCAAAGGTAGTAATGAGCAAACACATCATTGTAGATAATCACGCCCAAGACAGAGCACCTACCATGCTAAAACTGCAGAGACAGTAATAATTGTCGAATAATATCAAGTCATAAGCATCAATACATACAGCAGCTCAGCTACTAGTGATCATTCATAGAATCATAGAATCACCAGGTTGGAAACGACCCATCGGATCATCGAGTCCAACCATTCCTAACACTCCCTAAACCATGTCCCTAAGCACGTTGTCCACATGTTCCTTAAACACCTCCAGGGAAGGTGACTCGACCACCTCACTGGGCAGCCTGTTCCAGTGCCCGATGACTCTTTCCATAATTTTTTTTTTTCTGATATCCAGCCTGAACCTCCCCTGGTGGAGCTTCAGGACATTCCCCCTTGTCCTGTCCCCTATCACTTGGGAGAAGAGGCCAGCTCCCTCCTCTCCACAACCTCCTTTCAGGTAGTTGGAGAGAGTAATAAGGTCTCCCCTCAGCCTCCTCTTCTCCAGGCTAAACAACCCCAGCTCTCTCAGCCACTCCTCATAAGACTTGTTCTCCAGCCCCCTCATCAGCTTTGTTGCTCTTCTCTGGACACGTTCTGGAGCCTCAACATCCTTCTTGTGGTGAGGGGCCCAGAACTGAACACAGTACTCAAGGTGCGGTCTCACCAGTGCCGAGTACAGAGGGAGAATAACCTCCCTGGACCTGCTGGTGACCTCATTTCTGATACAAGCCAAGACACCATTGGCCTTCTTGGCCACCTGGGCACACTGCTGGCTCATGTTCAGGTGGCTTACAACCAACAACCCCAGGTCCTTCTCTTCTGTGCAGCTTTCTAACCGCTCTTCCCCTAGTGTGTAGCACTGCATAGGGTTGTTGTGCCCCAAGTGCAGGACCCGGCATTTGGCCTTGTTGAACCTCATGTCATTGGCCTCAGCCCAGCGGTCCAGCCTGTTCAAGTCCCTTTGCAGAGCCTCCCTACCCTCCAGCAGATCCACACTTCCTCCCAGCTTAGTGTCATCCGCAAACTTGCTAAGGGTGCACTCAATGCCTTCCTCCAGGTCATTGATAAAGACATTGAACAGAGCTGGACCCAGTACTGAGCCCCGAGGAACCCCACTTGTAACTGGCCTCCAGCTGGAGTTAACTCCATTGACCACCACTCTCTGGGCCCGGCCATCCAACCAGTTTTCAACCCAGGAGAGTGTGCGCCTGTCCAGGCCAGAGGCTGACAGTTTCTGAAGCAAAATGCTGTGAGAAAGTGTGTCAGAGGCTTTACTGAAGTCCAAGAAGACTACATCCACAGCCTTTCCCTCATCCAGTAGTCAAGTCACTTTGTCATAGAAGGCGATCAGGTTAGTTTGGCAAGATCTGCCTTTTGTAAAATCATGTTTACTGGGCATGATCACCCGGTTCTCTTGCATGTGCTTCATGATAGCACTCAAGATTACCTGTTTCATGACTTTCCCCAGCACTGAGGTCAGACTGACAGGCCTATAGTTCCCTGGATCCTCCCTGCAACCCTTCTTGTAGATGGGCACAACATCAGCCAGCCTCCAGTCTAGTGGAACTTCCCCAGTCAGCCAAGACTGCTGGAAGATGATGGAAAGGGGTTTGGACATCCACCAGCTCCTTCAGCACTTTTGGGTGGATCCCATCCAGCCCCACAGACTTGTGGGTGTCTAACTGGGCAAGCAAGTCTCTAACCACCTCCTCTTGGATCATGGGAGCCTCATTCTGCTCCTCTAACTTCAGGGTTTGTACACAGAGGGAACAACTTTCCTTGCTATTAAAGACTGAGGCAAAGACGGCATTAAGTACCTCAGCCTTGTCCTTATCCCCTGTCACTGTCGTTCCTTCTGCATCTGAATGGATTCAGACTGGGGACTGAATATTCTCCCTTGTCCTCCTTTTCTTGTTAATGAATTTGTAGAAAGAATTTTTAATATCTTCCACAGAATTAACCAGTTTGATTTCTAGTTGGGCCTTAGCCCTCCTGATTTTTCCCCTGCATGATCTCACTTCCTCCCTGTAGTCCACCCAAGATGCCTGTCCCTTCCTCCAAAGCTCATAGACATTGTTCTTCTTTTTCATACATCTCAATATCTTCCTGCTCAACCAAGCTGGCTTTTTGCCCCACCGGCTCCTTTTCCGGAACACAGGGATGGCTTGCTCTTGAGCTGCTAGGATTTCATTTTTTAAGAGTGCCCAGCCCTCATGGGCTCCCTTGCCCTGAAGGACTATCTCCCATGGGACTGTGCCAACCAACATTCTGAACAGTCCAAAGTCTGCCCTCTGGAAGTTTAATGTGACTGTTTTGCTAATCCCCTTTTTTATCCCACCTAGAACTGATACTACTGGTGTTCAAAACATAACCAAGGAGGATGGACCCTATATTTCTTTATTTCTTTCTTTTTGATAAATGGAGCTCAGTGACTCCCTCAGAATAGGTTTTCATTCCTGTGAAGTTGCTTCCCCATCAGCTCCTTACACTACCCCATTAGAGTTCCCATCGGAAGAAAATGTTGAGGGTAAAAGCTTACATTCCTACACCTTGATACAGTATATTTGACACGACAGTTCTGCTAATGTGTTCTTTTTGATCTTTTAATACAAGGTTTAAGGGACTTTGAACAAAATTCTGCTTTTCACATTGAAGTGAAAGTATCATAACAAGTAGGATAAAAGTTAAAAGAAATAGTAAGCTTAAAGTGGAAACAAGGTGAGAACTCAAGGGGGAGGGTGGATCCAGTTTTCTAAAAGGCAATTATCCAACTGTTTCTACCTACCCTGAAAGACACGTACCTTTAAATTCAAGTGCAAAGAAAAAATCAATGAGCGGAAATAGTGTTTCTTTTGACACTCACCTTCTCTATCACCAGGTCAATCATGTTGATGTTTGAATTGTACAGTATCTTCCCGTGTAATAAAGGTTTCAGGAAAGTCCATAGCAAAGCCCCATTAGAAGACTGCAAAATCTCCTGATAAAGCTTCAAGCAAAATGGAGCTGCAAAAACAAAGACAGATTCACATTTAAGACCGACTGCAGAGGTGAGGTGGGATTATTATTAATTTTTTCAATTTAAAAAAATCTGGAGTTTTATTTTAGAATCTGCCACAGCACTATGTCAAATACCATCCAACTGCCACCAAGCAGTCACTACAGGTTCTTAAACAGAAAATGCACAATAGTGCATTTTAGAGTGGATGGATGCACGCAAAACTTCTGTCCAAAAAATTGATGCTAAGGGAATAGTCACGTTTAGAAAAAAGGACTGCCTACACATCCTCAGCTGTTCTGCAGCTCTTTATTCCTTCTTAAGAAAGAAGTAGCAATATACAACTTTCTTCACAGACTTTATTTGCATATTTTCATAAGAAACTAGCAAAAATATAGGAAAAATATTGGCATGACATCTAACTTCTTGATTTGGAATATCTAGCCAATTTACTTTTCCATTCCTTAATAAAAACAGGTTCCTACATCAGATGTAGTTATTAATGTATTAGAGTGTATGTCTTTCAGAACTAAGAACCAGGAAATAGCTTCCAAGATATCCCACTGCACTTGCACTCACATAAAGGCAATAATTTTCCTGTAAGAAATATCTAGACTTTTATGCCCAGCTCGTGTGTTTGGGGACTTTTTATGTTATTTGACTGGATTTAGAAATATCCTGCTTCCAGTGTTGTGGGGAAATATTAAATAATGTCATTAACTCCTCAAGGAAGACAAATTATTGTACATAATGCTAAACTAGGCAAAAAAAAAAAAAAATCTTTCAGAAAGTAAAAGAAACAAGCCTCAGAAACGTATCATCAAGAACACCTAGTTCTTTGTCCAAATTTTTACTTTCTTCAAGGAAACATTCATTACTAAACATAATCATTGCTAAATGACAGCAAGGAATTAAGAGGCTCCGAGCCGGCCTGTTAGAAACATCAATATGTTAAAGACACAGAAGGATTGCTAATGTGAGTTTGCTGTGATTTCCAGAAAGTCATTAGCATGTGCCTGGTACACGAAATACATACAAGTTAATCACTGTTGAGGGAGTACAAATCAAGTTTCTGTGGCCTCATGCAATTTTTTTTTTTATTTCGTCTTTCATTGCCTCATTTAGCAGTTTGTAAAATATGGGAAACTATTAATTCATTATAGGAATGTTGGAACTAATTGATGCTTTAAAAATATTTCAAGGCCCTTAGTTAAAAGGTGTCTCAGCATTCCAGAGCTGTGACAATATTTAAAAATAAAGACAGAAATTAAAAAACAAATAGTGTTTCTGGCCTAAATAGTTTTGAAAGAGATTAAGTCCTGAATAATCAATCTCTCTAATCAGCCTACTAACTCCATTCTTCAAAAGAGAAGCAGAGCTGTCTGCTTCCTGCTATCCCACACACAAGTGAAGAAGGATAAGGTAGAGCTCTGGCTCCCTCCCAAGGGTTTCAACCAAGCCAGAGCCAGTTTTGGCTGTAGAAACTGATAGATGGTAGACCCATGATTCTCAGTCACAGATGCTTCCCTAGTGGCACTTTATCACCATATTCTTCTCATTGCACAGGGTCACTGAGGCACTAACACGGATATTAACAATATTAAAATTAATCAGGATAAGTCAAATATATATTGAGGAAAGGGAGCAAAGGTGAAATTATGTAAGAGCTAAGAGATTTTTCTGAACACTTGATAAAGAGAATAGGAATATTAACGATTAAAAAACTCATTTTACCCATAAGGCTTGCATATTTTACTGCACAATAATACCACAGTATTGCTTTCACAGAAGAAAGGCATGCAGCAATAAATTCTCCATCTTCTATCTCAAAGATATTTTAATGCCAAGTGCTTTAAAAGTTGTAATAAATATGCCTCTAAGAATGAAATATTCTTATTTATTACTTGAAAAGACAGAAAACAACTGGAATTGCTTGTGTCTCATCCACAATTACCTCATAGCCATAAAAATTTTATTGATCAATTCTTCTGCTCCGGATTACAGTGTCAGTTGAGATATCAGCTGGTATAAAAACATTTATGTTTAACAGGGAAAAACTTCTCTTAACTCTGAATACATACATGTAAGTTGTGGTTAATGGTTTTTCTTACTTGAGTCTTCAGGAATGCCATATTTTGCCATATTGTCCTCCAAGAGTCCCACAGTTCTGGGCATGTTGATGAATAGGTTTGCATTGCTGAAAAATGAAGATTCTTCTTTACACATCGCCTTGATTACAGAGTCCATGGATCCAACAGCTGAACTTCTGAACTGCCCAACTTGTAAGAACTAGAACAAACAGAAATACAGATGAATCAAAGTTGCTTTTAATAGCTTCAGGGAGTAGCCCTGGTGGTCTCTCAATATTAGCATCCATAAAGGTTGACAAAATTAGACTGCTGAAACTGCTTACAAGAATGAGGTCCTGCTGTGCTCTTTTATGTTCTCCTGATCACCATTGTCATGGCTGGGGGAGTGTGGAGGGGAGGTATTGCAGTTTTAATTGCCAGGGTACTCAATGAAAGATGGTAGTGTTATGTACTGCATTAAACTCTGAAAAATGCTGCATATTTGTCAGGCAGAAAAGGAAAGAAAATATCAAGAGACTTGGACTACAGATTCCTTGATAGTAACGTCAGTTTTCACAAAGTCTACCTTTCCCCATGCAGGTTCATTTTTCAGATATCATGCTCAGTTTTAACTGGTACCTCATGGAAGGCTGTACAGGTGTGCAGTTCTTAAAGAGGATAAAACTGCAAGACAACTTGCTGCTGGAATATAACTGAAGGATGCATTGGCCCACCTGATACTCAATATTTTTGCAGACACTTTTCAAGAAAAGCATAACTAAACTATTAGACTGCATAACTGGCAAACAGAAGAAAGAGGCTGCGATATATCAATCAAACATATTTGACACAGAAATAAATCAGCATTTTGTCACTGGACATTTTTTTAAGAAGAGTCAATTTTCAAAGTAGTACAGCACTTCACATAAAGAATAAATCACAGACAGTTTAGAGAATATGCTGTTAGAAACAGTTTATCCTGATCAATGCATTTATTGAAGTGCCAGGTGCTTCTTTAGTAATCCTGGAGGAACATTAAGAAGTGTTATTTAAAACTCAGTGCTGGCTGCTCCCAGAATCTGAGTTTTTGCATACAGCTTCAGCATACAGCATAGCAAACAAATAATATCCAGATTTCCTAATACCATCATCTACAGCTCTTGAATGAATCTTTTGGCATGAACTTTACTGGGGGAATAAACTTTATGCACAATGCTGAATAAAAGTGGTTTTGAATCTTTATTAGTAACTATTTGCACTAGAAAGATAAATAAGTCTTCTTTCAGTCAAAGAGCACAAACTTTCTAATTAATTCCAATTCCAATCAAAATAATTTGATATTCAAATAATGAATATTTATGCAGTAAGCTGCCACCAACAGATTGAATCTACTTACTGTCTTTCAACAAAATATCCTCTGACTCAATAAGATATGTTTCCTAAAATTTGGTTTGATAAAGTGCAAGAAGTATATAGGATGGATGTTCACAAAAAGTTATCTTTGATCCAGTTGTTCTACTTTAAACCAAATGAAGTCTGTCATTAAGGCTAATGATTCCAAACAAGCAAAGGGTGGTACTGAAGATTAAAAAGCTCTCTGAAACTGGATTCTCAAATAGGGGCAAAAACCTAATAGCATAAGGGCTTCGGACCAAAATGTACAGCTGTATGCTTAAAAAAAGATATTATGGATAAATACAAATTCATGTGGAATAGAAATATCAGCTATTCAAAAAAGGAAACCTAAAACTCAAGCCAGATTACAACTTGCACGTAGAACTCAAATAAGTTCAGAATCACTACATTAAAAGAGAAAGAAAAACATGCAGTTTCCCTGGAAAACTACAAGGAGGTTAAACGTAATTCAAAATTTGGTGAAACTGAAGGATTAAAGGAAACAAATGTGGAGAAATAGCTATTCTTAATCCTGTGCAGAACCATAAACAAAGTCTTTATTGTACTG
The DNA here is from genome assembly GCF_017976375.1 of Cuculus canorus. Classification (NCBI taxonomy): domain Eukaryota; kingdom Metazoa; phylum Chordata; class Aves; order Cuculiformes; family Cuculidae; genus Cuculus; species Cuculus canorus. The sequence goes on from NC_071402.1 coordinate 74,522,211, forward strand.
AAATTGACAGAATGGAGGGGGGGAAATGAAAAAAAAGGCAAAATTGCTGATTTGGTTAAATTACTTTTCATAAGCCTGTCAAATGTAGATGGCAATATTTGAATGAAAAGTAGAAAAATCATCTATACTCAAGAATAAGTGATATAATGATTAAGGAAATAATTGTTCTCTCATTGTGATGTTTAATAGGGCAAGTTATACAATAAATTTTACAGCATTGAAGACAAAATATATGTGAGTAGAATTTAATGCATTATCAAATTATCATTCCAGACCAATACAACACACTATGTGGGAAACCAAGCGCTTTCTCCTGAATAAGACATATGCTATCTCTAAAGTAGGTTAACTCTAATGACCAATTCATGCTCATCCCATAATATATTAATCAGCATTAATTCAATAACTGTCTGACAGTAAAAAGCAGTGTTAAAAAGTTATTCCAGGGGCCTTATTAGAAGGAAGGAAAACACTGCATCACAGAGAAATTGCTAGTGTTATTTCTGTGAGACTGATCTTAGATCCACTGTGACAAGATTTTTAGCCCTGAGAGAAGCAAATTGCTGAAATTAGCCTATAATTTAATACCAGAAAGTATTCCAGATGAAAAGAAGATCAGAATGTGACATGGAAAGAAACCAATTACCTAATTTAAAGTAAAATCAAGTAATTGAAACTGAAAGTAATTGAAATATAAAGATAACCAGTGCAAAACATCACTTAGCAACTAAAACCATTGATGCTGTTCTAAAATGGAGCTTACCTGTGTATACCATTGATCCTTGATCAAGTAAGAGGCAAAAATATGTGCAACTTACGAAAAAGCTAAATGCAAGATTAAGAAAGTCATTTCAGTAGGTACAGACATGAATGAGCAGAACTACAATTCCCCTCAAAACTTGTATGAATTTCTTGTCCGAAACTTTCACGCTTAGCCTTAAAACAACATGTGAAGATAACACTAGGATGTCTGAGGTAACTGAGAGCCTGCTAGAAAAAAGAACACTAAACCAAGCAAAACAAATACTAAAATAAATCTGGTTAACCGATCAAAACAGAGAAGGACTATGACTGGATTTATACAAACACGTGGGTGATACAGAAAAGTTATAAAATCTACAGAACATTTTTGATACAAGAGTAAACATACTAGCCATGGATAAACCTAAGTCAGAATTTTATACGTTCATAACACCAAGAGGCTTTTCAGTAATGGCAGTTTAACAGAGAACTTGTTGAAGTTTGTGAAGGGATTAGAGAATGAGACCACCTTTCACAACTGACAGCATTTAGTAACTCAGCAAATCCTCTCTTGCTTATTTATTCCTGAGTGACAAAGGTATTGACAATTAACTATGGAAATAAGTGATTAACTGCAAACTACTAACAAACAAGCAAAAATCATGATGTACATCAGCAGAGTTTTTCCTCAGGGACTTCACCAAATGTTGCTAAGAGTAGAATGTAGCTCTGCATTCCAATTTCTATTAATTTTTTACACAATACTTAGCATACCAATTCAACTTCACATTTTACAGATATTTTAAAGGTATTTTTTGCTTTTCATTTTGTTTTTCAGGCAAAAATCCACCCGCATATTTGACAATTACTTTATTACCGCATTCATTATATAGGTAAATATTTTTTTAAAAATCAATTCAAAATAACTTATTCAGTTAGATGCTGATGAAAGACATGATCTGTCTTACTATGTGCTGAGGCTCCACATATTTTTTACTTCAAAAAGATTCACATACTTTATTTGGTAGTTCTCTTAGATCAGTGAACTACTTCACTGCTGGCTATCATGCAAATAAAAAAGAGAAGAAAGACAGAAAGATGGACTCTTTTGGAAATTAAATAAAATATTTAAGGACAAAAGTTACTAAGCAATATTGCACTTTATTAGCACACTTATTCAGTAGCACAAGTTTGGATACTAGAAAAAAGAACCAGAAAAATTAATCAACAATTAAAGGTATTATTGGAAAGTAGAAAACCACTCAGTTAAACCTGAAAAGGAAAGGATACTTAAAAGTAAACAACTTCTATTAGTCTACAAAATGAGAAAAAGTGACAGACAGAAGAGCCCTTCAATACACCAAACGTCTGATTCCTTAAGAAAAGGAATAGACACTGATTTTTTAACCACCCACAAATTATTAGTTGACAAAAACAAATGGCAATTTCTCAAAAAAAAAAAAAAAAACCTAAGAAAATTAATATTCTGTCAGGTAAAGAGACCAAGACAGGTCAGTTGTAAAAAGGAATAAAAATTCCAAGGTTAAACCTATTCTATACTAGAGGATGCTATGAGTAGCATAGGAGCAAACATTAAAACTGTGAACAGATGGCCCTCTGCTGTTCAATTTATACCTTCGCAAGTTTTTTGAACCGGACGTTTGGAGAAGTTCTTCTATCAAATAAGCAGCTTCAGGATTTCACCCCAAAAAGAATACTTCCCTTGTTCGAAGGAAAGTCTGTGACAAACAGAACTAGTTTAAAGAAAGCGTAAAATATACAGGCATCTGATGAAAGCCACATCTGTTCTTAGGCCTGAGAGAGGCCTAAGAACAAAACTAATACGCACAGAACATTGTTTTAAGACATGTCTCCTTGTTACACAGATTAGAAGATATTGAGAAAGACTCTTAACACTCAGGAAAACACTATTTTAGGCAGCGTTTACTCTCTACTGTAGTCACAAACCTATATGCCCTTTTTACCACTGAGGGATCTTTTAGAGCTTTGCAATTTTAGAACCAGATTCAATCCTAAAGTTTCCATGCAGAACAGGAAATCCAGAAAGTAGTGCCATAGGGGACAGAAAGTCTTCCTATGGAATTGTACCCTGCTTAGAAATAAAAATCTTTTTTTCTGATTTATTCAATAGTAGATCTACAGATTTGCTAGCTGTACAGATGTGCACACAGAAAGTGCCCTTAAAGGCAGGAACAAAAGAAATGTCCTAACTCACATCTTATACTACATTTTTTTTAAAAAAAAGTCAAGCAGAATTGTCCTACAAAAAATTTGAGCGACACTAACAGAAGCCCACGGCAGACACAAGAAATGCATATGGTATATTTAAATCTTATTCTTTAGAAAGCAAAGCTATTTCATATAAAAAAAGTAACAGTATGCTCAACAGAAAAAATATAGCATTAGCAGAAAGACTATCTCCAAATCACAGAAAACACGTGATATTTTTAATTAGTAGGCTAACACCATACTAACGTGGGCTATGATCTCATAAGTTAATGAAAAAGAAAGAGATGACAGAAACAACACTTTGATAGTCTAAAAATTACTATGGTGCTTGAAAGAGACCAAAAGAATCTTCCTAGGTTCTATGGAGTTTCTTCTCTAAAAGTTACCAACTTTCTAGGGCACAATTTCTATTAGTGTTCTTCCTTACTAAGCACACATCCCTAGCAAAGCACTTCATGAAGGGACTTAAGTTTGAACACTGAAATCACACACTTACCTGCTGCAATGAGGAGGTGTCAAGCACATCAATATTTTTAATTCCTTGGAGGAACACTGGAAGGTTTTCCATAACATGGTGGGCTTTATTGACAAGAGTGCTGATACTGGTAACCACATCCAGTAGTATATTTAATACATCGCCTATCTCAGATGGGATCTTAATCTTGGAAAAGAAGGATAAATCACAGTAATAAATTCCAGTTATAAACAAATGTTAACCTTTCAATGAAACACTCATTCAGTCTTCTTCTAAAACTGAAGATAAAATGTTCCTGCAAACCATATTTAACACAATTCCTTTTAGTGTAACTCCCCAGATACTCTCAAATTCGGCTAAAAAAAAAATTCTCTTGTTATGTCAGAACCGGTCTATGACAAATCAGGGATTAAAACTGAGAGAACATGTTCACACCTACCAAACTGAAGAGACCTCCCCTGTCCAAGATAAAAATGGGATTTGCAACATCCTGCCCCCTTGACATTCAGTGTAAATGAGACCTTTCCCTATAATAGGTTCAAGTTGATCAATGCAGAAGTTTAATACTTTAAAGATAATTCATTAGTCAAATTAAACCTAACAGCCAATTTACTTGCTTTAGGAGTCATATTAGACGATGAATTTTCCTGTCACATTGCTCCTCCATTTGCATTTTTCATATGCACCGTCTTTTACCTAAAGTAATTGCATACAGGTCAATCTCTACTTGACTAAAGTTCAATTGGTTGTTTGATGTTTCCAACATACAAGTTTTGGTATGATTTTTCTCTTTATTTCTTTTGCTTTTATAGGCTATTTAGATTATATGGTAATAATACAAACTGATTCATTGTTACCTGCCCATGCATGGTAGTAAAAAGAATATAATCTCGTTATATACTTCCAGTGGCTTCCTTTGATTATCCGTATTTTATCCACCTTTATTTGACTTCCTACTAAAATGATGTCTGTGCTTAAAAGAAACTAAAAAAAAAAAAAAACCAAAAACTACTAAAAAAAACTTATTGAGATTAAAAAAATTAGCAAATCTTCCAAACTTATTTAGGATGATCTGACAAATTTTTTTTTATTCCTGGCTAGGAATTAATTATGCCCAGGTAGGGTTCAGTAGAAAAGTCCATCAGAATAAGCACGGTGGGTTTTTTCTCCTCTATGTTGGTGTTGTGATGATTCATATGGTAGAAAACTTTTCCCTCTGGCATCTTAAACTATTCTGGGAAATTGCTTTGTTTTTAAAAGTGTGTGGTGGCCAACTTGTTTAACTGCACATACATCCAGAATATAAACTAGCACTTAAATCTTTAGAAGAAAATATTTTTCCTTCCAATGCTATAACTATTTTTCAATGATTTGTGGTTACATTATCTATCCTGTCAATTACCTCAAAAGAACTGAAACAAACATCTACTATCAGAAATCCCATCCAATAATTTTAAAAGTAATAATATTATCTCAGTGAAAAGCCACACTAGATTCCAGATTATCTATATCTGTACAGATAATAAAGTTTTGCTACAAAATTCTGCATACTTTTATAATAGTTTTTGGCACTGAATTACTCTTTACAAAGCTCTTCAGCTTGGTTTACACAAAAGTCGTTTAGCCTTTTAGAGATGCAACCTGAGAGTTAGAAAAGCTCCTTCCTGAAGGAGCCACCTGAACTGCCAACGTACTTTCCGCAGTAAATAAAATGCATTCTGGAATGCTACAGATTTTTCCTGGCAAATAAATTTGCAATTCTTGTAACGTGAGTTCCCATGCTTGTTTTAGTTCCAATGTTCCCAGACCAGTCATCCATACTTACAAATTAAGAAGTGACCAATAGCATGAAATGCAAACTCTGTTAATGATTAGTAAAATTATGTTTCCATCCTCCTATGTTTTCCCTGAAGCTTTAATAATTAAATTCTCAGTGACAATTCTCCTGAGGAAGCAAGAAATGGAATACAGTAGCATCCACCAACCCTGTTCTTCAACCTTTGTGTTTGCTTTGAGGAGCTAAATGAAAACAAAAAAAATGCCATACATCCATTGTTTGCTTCCACACAGAAAAAACACCTGAAGAAATAATAGAATTATTCATTTATCTACCTAGATGATTTAGACCACTTTGAAAAGGAAAACACAGGAACTGAATGCCTCTTTTCTCCCATCTTACCTTGTAAATGATGTGACGTATGTTCAAATTCTGTATAAACAGTACAAACATGGTGTACAAGTCCACTGCTGGTAAAGAACATAATTCTTCCACTGCCATGGAAGTTTTACTGTTTTCAGGTAGCTTTAGCAGCAGCTTAAGTACTTCTTCATCACATCTTCCAGTTAAAGCTACAGCAAAGGCACTGTAAAAAACCTATCATAATGTATGTATATTAATTTTTCTCCCTGAAATGCATCACTTTCTTTAATAGCCAATAAGGTGAGAATTTGTGTCACAGTAACATGACTATTTACAGTCATCAACAGACCTGAAATAAGGAACAATACAGCTCTATATCATATTGGTATGTTCTTACTTTGTATTTTCTGCACATATAAGGATGAAGTATATTTCTTATGAAAATTTACTTCCATTTGTGAACAGGTTGATCACTCATTCTATGAGCATTCATACCAAAAGCAGGTATATTTACAATGCTGAACATACCTGTTCTGGCAGAGATACACCTTTGTTACAGAAACACCTAAAGATCAAAATCTAGATGTATGACTCACTAAAATCTAAAAATATGAACCTTCCTTCTTTCAGAGGTTGCACAAATTTAACATTTAGTGTCTATATGGCACAATGTTCACTCTGAGCCATCTCACAACTCTCAGTTCAACACTTCTTTGAAGTGTTATTTTTTAATAGCGGATGATGGAACAAGTGCCTAAGCAGACCTTGGGCAAGAGTACAATAAAAACTCCTTGGAAAGTGATAGTTTGTTTATTCCTACAGAAACGTCACATCAAAAGACAAGTGCTTGCAGCTGAGACCTCAGGAGTTCTTAGCTATTCTTTCTTCTGAAATGCTTGAAAGAAAGCAAATGACAGCAAGATCAGAAAAATTACAGGTCTGGAGCCTGTACAAGCCCAAGTACAGTACTCAGGGCTCTGTTGTACCCTTTAGGACAAAACTTGCCTGTACTGCCTCCGCTGGATGCATCTGTAGCTAGTGACAGCAATCAGGGAGATAGAGGAACCCCAAGAAGATCAGATTAGGACCCAAAGTTGCTCAAGATATGCAATTTAACTCTTTCGATTCCTATGACCATTTTAATTTCCAACCTATTAACTTTACTTTCTGATTTTTATTCCAGAACAGAATTTTGTCTTTGTGATTTCAAAGGATTTCCTATATAGTTAAATACTCACTTTTGGTGCACGTACAAGGAACAGGATAAGAGTATAACTATAATTCTACTAGCAGCATAAAAGGATACTGATTTGGACTTCTTATTGTGAAAAAAATTTGACTCAGTGATATGATTTTAAACTTATTTCCTCATGCCCCATAGAAATAGAATGATTTCGGTCCAGTTTTAACCCATTCAGTATTTTATCCACCGGATTAAGTCCTGAATTTTCCTTGCAGCTTTGTGAATACCAGAGTTAATCCAAATTCTTACATTCAGTAACAAATGCTTATGGTATTCACGTTACAGGATTTAAGCAGTTTCAGAACACTTAATCAGATGTCAGTGAGCATGGCCAGAGCATAATATTGTGACAGAAATTAAGGGTAAGTACAATAAGCACAAACACCTCACAGGCTTACTCATACCTTTGCAGAGGCAAGCACAGTAGCAGCGTACAATCATAGAAATATAGGATTGCAATGGGCCTTCAGCTGTCATTAGGGTTATCAGACAGTGGCTACATAGACCATAACCATAATGGGCATGCTTAAAGAGTACTTGTGCTTCTTGAATAATCAGTAAGAGACATATGCTTTACCGCTCCAGCTGGACTAGGAAAGGATTTAAGCACTTAAGCAAATAAAATTTCTGTATAGATATGCAAATGTGGGACATGTACGTATATCTAAACTCTGCACAGGACTTTGGAAAAATAAGGATAGAAAGTAATTTTAAAATTCAGTCAATTAGCATTATTATTCTGAAAGATCAAAGGTGCACCGAATCCCATTTAACTGAATTGCTTCCAGACGACTTCTCTTATTACCATTTACTGGCATCAAAATTACAAGCTAACATTAAAGGCAGTCACACTACCAAGGAAGCAGAAGATCAAATCAGCTATAAGTAGTTACAATGGTCTGAGCCGCCTTTTTAATAGCCACACTTTTCGTAAAAAACTAACGGGCAACTGTTTCTTCAAGTGGAACACCAGTGACATCCAGTGGCTGCTTGATCAACCTGATTAGTTTGTACCAAATATAACCTCAAATCTTTTCAGTCATAAAAATATTAACAGGAGAGAGAACCTGTTAGGTAGCATTTTTCATGATTTCTAATAACTTATGGGATCACAGGAAACAGCAGCAACAATAACATACACAGTCCTTCACTCAGAATATTTAGACAATCCACCCTTTCAGACAACACTCAAGAGACAACAGACAAATAAAGTGGAGGTAAGACAAAATACTGATAAAATAATGTAAGAATAGCGAGGAGTGCATGAAGGAATATAAAGGATCAGAGATGGGAAGTTATGAAATTATTTCTCCAGAAACCCTCACCCTTTCTACAGTTCTGAGACAGCAAAGCTTAAGTTCCGTGTCAGCACAAGTGGGTAAAACACTGCTGAAAGTAATGAAGAAGTTTATGTAGACCAGAAGACTAGTGCTACTATAAAATGATATCTTAATGCTTCAGATTATTATTTCAAAGTCCTAAAACTCACTAGATTTTCCAAGTGAAAATATAAGATTCCACAAAACAAGGTGTCTCGTTTTGTTTCAATTGGCACATCAGACTATAGGTTGACCCATTAATTTAACACTTCTTTTAAATTTTTTTACCTCTGAATGAGAGATACTGGCTTCCAAAATAGTACTGATAGTTTCTTCAGAAATATTGACGGAAGAACCGATGTCCAGCCTCAACTGAGTAAGATTCTGCACACACTCTTTGACTTTCACACCTGGAAGGGAAGAAAAACAGTACCAACAGTAGGAATCATCTTGATTAAATTGTCCACAGATTATCCTTTTCATAAGGTTTATTCTGAGGGGTGATAAAGGACACAAAGAATTCATATCATGTAATTCAAATGTAAAGGTTACTCTCCTGTCAGACTGAAGGGCTTGTGCATCTATTTGCATTACCCTATAAGAGCACAGGTTATGCCACATCTCTGTAGTAATAGAAAATCTGAAATTAGTGAAGCAGCCCTTAATCCTTTAAGATTTTCTTTCCCATTAACTTAAGGCTCCGCTATTTCTAATGAACCCCTGAATCTTATTGGACAGGCTCTGACGGAGTAAACTATGCTGCTCTGTGCCAACTCAAGTTTGTATATATGTACATGTGTACAATGAAAATACATTGCATTTTGCCAGTATTCTCCATTAGCAGTATATCTTTCAAGTTTGAGGAATAATAAAAAAATTATTGCCCTGCAAAATTACACAGCAGTGATTTGTAATAAAAAAAAAAGTGAAGAATACTGGAACCTACCATTGAAAAGATTAAAATTGTTGAGAAAAGCTGCCGCTGGATTTTCTGACAACTGTAGCTCCGAATTTTCAGCCACCCTGAAACAATAGCCTTCATTTCACATGCTATCACAACTAAGTCACTCACATTACTATGTATAAAGATTAACGTGAACAGTGAGACCGCCACTCAATGAGGAAAAAGAGTCACATTGTGCTCTATGTGCACACACTGCACATGCAGCAAACAAGTCTACAGACTTTCCCATGCTGTATTTCTATGGTGCAAGGATAATGATATTTCATGCCTAAATGAGATTACAAATGTAGAGATCTTCCCATGATTGCCAAGTGCTCTAGCAAACAGTAGCTCAGTAGCTTGCAGAGAAGCACAGGTCTAGCAATGTCTCACTTCCCATGTTTCTTACTGAACTCTCATTTTCAAAACCTAGAGATACAAAGCACTGTAGTTCAGGATAAATCAAATCCTTCTAATTGTAATTTAAGTAATAAAGAGTACACATAGAGTTGCTATAATTTACAAATTGTTCAAAAAAATGGACATAAGTCTGAGGTCCACAAGAGCAGCATTTAAGCTCAAGATCTTCTGGTGTTTTTGCTATAATTCACAGGCACCATTCAAGTCCATTATGAAAACAATGCAACAGTCAAATCAGTATAGCAAGAATCGTAACAAGGACAATTTCTAACTGACAGCAAGTTATTATAGTTTTATTCATTTACTTAAAACATACTCTTTTTCCTCAAGGGAGTAGCAACTATCTGAAATTATTTGGAGTTCAAGCCTGTCTGTTTACAAGTACTACTCTATGTTTCTGTCTGAACTGCTGAACTGCTTTGAAAATTTAATGTTTTGCAAAAGATATCCAGCTACTGAGAGGACAAGGCCATCGAAATACAGCTTTAAATAAAAAAATTAAGATATCAAAATTTTGACCTAACTCAGGTCATGGAAAATTGAAAGATTTCTTAGTTGTGCTTCAAAGCATTATCTTTGTGGAGCAGCAAAATCTACTGTAAGCACTTAGCAATCATATAAGATCTTTCAGAAATAACAAGAATTTTGCCAAATTACTTCAATAATTTGTGCATTGTATCAGCTCAATTTTCATTTAAATGAACAATGATTAAAGAGGCTTCAATAAACAGTATTTCTCCTGTAATTACCTAATTGAGAACATGGAAACATGTATAAAATAACATCATTAATAGGAACAATTTGGGGTACCAAAATGTAAAAAGCTTTACATTTGCAGTTGTCTCTGTATGTTGCCCAAGATTAGTTGACATTCACATCTGTTGTTGGTGGTATTCTGCAAGGCTTTCAGGAAGTTATCCAAAGTATTGGAAATTTTTTGGTTTGTATACACCATACTCTCACAATCCCCACTGTTGAATTCAGGCCACATTCTTTCAATATCCTGCAAAACACAGCCATCATACAAGTTTGCAAACTCATCAGATTATGTTATTGCTTGAAGTAGCAGGTCTTGGCAACCAAATGATGCATATTTTCAAGTGATAATGTGGGTAAGGTAATACTCTTTTGCTCACTGTATTGCAACTGAAACTAGGTGAGAGGTTTTCAAGAACTACAGAATTTTCAAAGATTTTAATTTTGGAAACAACTAAAAATATTTGTGAATTTTACCTAGCCTATCAAGGAGATTCATGCATTAACAGATATGCCAAATTTTCATCTGAAATGTAATTTCAAAATTAAATTATATTTTCTATTTTTTTTTTCTTAGTCTGAGCATTTTTCATCTTTTTCCCAAAAAATTGTTTCTGTTCAGCAGACAAAATATTCAGATGCCTATATCCAAAGTTTTTCGGTATCATGCTTTGGGTACTATTAACTTTTATATTTTTTCCTGAATATTCACATTTCTGATTTTGCAAATCATTTTTAATATTTGTAGAAATAGGTCATAGAATGGTGGTGATTAACAAAATGCATTTGTTCCGCAAAAGTCTGCTTTGAGATATGAGTGATCCTTCTGATCTCCGTTTGCCTTAAAACATCGCTGCTACTATCAGCAAAATGTCCAGGTAGACAAACTGAGAGCTATTTCATAAAGAGGATACAAATTCTATACTAAAACCATGACATTAGTATTTTGGCTGCATGTGCACATGTGTGTGCACTATCCAAAGGCTGGTTTCCAACTCTGTATGGGTGCCTAAACGTCAAATGTTACTTTCTCCTGCTAGTAATTTCATGCACTGCTAAAGAAAAACAGACTAATTGTGATAACCACAACTGTTATGTTAGCTTGAATGACTCTGATCATGAAGTTTATTTGTATCTAGCTTGATTTCACACTATTCCTGTGAAGATTTAAATGTACTCGGAAATTAAATTAGTAGTATCACAACATTTAAAGGAATTAAAGATGAGCTGTTGTTTGGTATTGAATGGCAATCTTGTTATTCTAGTTGTATTTACAGTTTTCATATCTCACCACTGTTTACTTCTGGAATTCCTTCTGGGTATCAGTATCAAAACTATCAGAGTTATACCTATACAATACTCAATATAGCCACCACCGCGGGCACTCATCATTCAAACAGCAGGAGAAAATTTTATTAGTTTCCAAAGCTCAATGCCTGTTGTAAAGAACATATGTAGGTGTGGAAGCCACTCAAACCTGGTAATGATCTCGATACAGAGTGATTCCTTCAATGACAGAGAGGAGTAGGCGATTTGTTAATCCATCTTTACACTTTGTAACAACACAGAAAATGTTGCTAATGACAACTGGTTCTTCTGTAAGAGAAAATGTCCAGGCTTAATCAGTTAAAAAAAAAATAAATTCCTACAATCAGATGAAAAGTTAACCAAATAATAAGGAACAGAACACATTTTAAAAGGAAAGAAAGTCTGATGTGTTAAGGTACCGAGAAATATTTCTACTAAATGTATTCATTGCAGAGGGCAAGAGGGGCTGGTTTGACTCCTTTTCCATTACTCTTCTCCTGATCAATAGTAAGAACAGAAATACCTGCTACAGAACCAGAGAACAAAACTTCATTTTTGCTCTTTGTGAGCAAGAAGCATAACTCTGAGAACCTGTTTACGTTAACCATATCTACCTCCTCCTCTGTCAGGCTAACCTTATCCTACTTCCTTGTGGAGACATCAGGATGTTACTAACCCTCTAGTGAGTAGTGACTTTCAAACCCTAGCTGCAAAATGAGGGAAACAGCACTAGGCAGGCATTTTGCATATCTAGGGATAGAGAATCCATATAGGGGATATTTATTACCTGAGCACCCATAGAGGAAGTTTCTACCCAAGCTTGCAGCCCCCATGTCCCTGGAAAAATCTCCGTACCCCTGCCTGCAGTGAGTTTGTGCAGGGAGTGGCAGACAAGGTGTTCAGCTTGAGAGCTGAATTCTGGTTTATGGAAGGATCAAATAGTGAAATGCTGCTATTAGGCCTTCCCAGATCCTTCTTTTCTCTAGGCTAAACAAGCCCAACTCTCTCAGCCTGTTCTAGTATGGGAGGTGTTCAAGCCCTCTGATCACCCTTCATGGCCGACCTCTGGACTCACTCTAACAGATCCATGTCCTTCTTCTGCAGAGGACTACAGAACTGAATGCAGATAAAACCCAGCTGCATATACATTCTTCTGCTAGGTATGTGAGTCAAATAAATAAAGGAAGAAATCTTGGTATGTCAGAGTAAGCCCAGGAGGAATGAAACGAGTAGATGGCTAAAAATGAGATAAGAAAGGCGTCAAGACTTCCTGCTTCCACTGAGATTTTGAATCAACATGACCACTCAAGAAATAAACCATCCCTTTACACGATCTGCATTGATTTTTTTCCTGTGCCTCTGTCAGTTTAATTTCCAGGTAGCAGTATGCTTGCCTTGCTTCACGTCATCCAAATTAACTTATTTTTACAAAAGGCTGCTCAGAGTAAAGCCTTAATATTATAGTACTAATACATACGGTGACCTATACAATGACTACTGTGGTAACCAACCTGAAAAGATTTTAAGAACATTCAAAATGGCGAACTGCAACTTCTGCAATAGAAGGACACTAGTAGGGTCTAAATGTTTCTGAAGAATCTTGCAGATTTTAGATGCTCTGTAGAAAGATGAATAAGAAAGAATTATTTTCATAACAAGGGTACCAAAAAAAATTTTCAACAAGTGACTATGTACGGTTACCATCTTCAATGGAGCATGTAAGGATTTCAGTATTACAAATACTTGATTTGTCTGAACTATTTCAAAATCAGAACGCAATACTTCTATGTAAACAAAAAAAAACAAAACCAAAAAAAAAGCAGGTTTTCATCAAGGTAGCAAGTCGTCAGCTTTCTTAAGACCTTAGGAATGCTAAGAAGTACCTTAGCAAAATAAGAAACATCATGATGTCTTCAGAAATACTGAAAACCCACAGCATATATTGACTTGACAGCAAAGAGCAGAATGCTCAAAATCTCTGATAATCAGCATTTGGGGAAAATAAGCCACCTTTCTAGTAACTGCTTTGATTTTTCAACAGATTTGGCCAATACCTGGCCCTGCTAACTGCTGGTTTAACATATTTGAACAAAATTAACCATAAAGGTCTAAATACCACTTCAGTCATGAATCAACTTCAGTATGCCATTTCTCAGTTGGTCTTGTTAGTAGGATCAGTAGCTCTACCAGCAAGACACCCTAGAGCTGTTGAAGCAAGCATCCTGTGGAATTCATTCAATTAAGATTTACTTAAATGCACCAACTCCTGTCTAGAAGTATCTTTATTAAATAAGCTGTCAATAAACATTGTCCTGAAGCAGAGATTCCTCTGCTGCTGGGTTACATTTGATTTGAGTAATCTGGCAAAAACAATCTTTTCCTCAAGATTCCTTCAGAAACTGTAATTGTTAAACTGGACAACTTAACTCTACAATTGCCCCCACATTGTCATTTTGCTAGCACAAACTGCAAATCTAAGCCAGCAAATTTAAGCTGAAAACATTTCAAGTGCAGTATAGCTGCATTTGGATATAAAAAGAAAAAAAGAAAAACAACCACAAAATATTAGTTCCAAGGTTTTCTTAATGTTTATCACCATAGCCAAAATGATTCATAGTAACAATTGTTCAGTATTAACACCTGCAAGGATTTTAAGACATTATTATCACCAAAATTTTTGTTCCATAGTAATTCCAAAGCAACCACTTCCAGTACCAATACAGATGACTAAACACATCAGTAACCTGGTCCACACAATATAAAGTGATACCAAATATGACTAGTCTTAAAGGTATAAGTGACTAGCCATTATATCATTCTACTCAAAGACATAAATCTGAAATGAAACAGTAATTAACTTAATAAAAGTTTTGACTGAGCCATTTACAAACAAAGATTCCCTTCTGTCATTGGCAGTACACTCTCAAAATGAGTACAAAGAAAACACTCACCTTATTTCTGCCATTATACCCTCATGTAAATCCTCTAGTAAAAAGGTTATTTCATTCCTGTTACGTTCTGTGGTAGACTGAAATATCATTTTAAAGATGTCTCGCATGATCTCCAGAGTTCTGTTTTGGGACTGAGTAGAAACTTCTCTGTATTTTGCATTATCAAAGAATGAATCAATAACGTCAGCCATCTGAAGTTCAGTATCGTTTTTATGAAAAGCTTCTTCCATATCACTAAGATCAGCAATTATATGAAGGAGGCTATCTAGAAAAACTGAATCAGTGGTATAAGTATTGTTTGATTTTTCTCTGCTAACACAATCATCAGCAAGGAGTATACCAGACATAGAATTATTTTGGAAGAATTTCAGAATGTCAATAACATCTTTGATGACTAGTAGTAGGTCATTTGATGAATTTTCATCAGTCATAAGGATAATTAGAGCATGCATTATTTCAGAATAATTTTTATTGTTAAATAAAAAGCTGTTCACAATCTCTTGTATGTCTTCATAAGTCCTTAACATAGATTCTACAGATGATGTATTAAACTGCTGTATTACAAAATCAAGAGACATTGAAGAGGACTGTCCAGTGGCTAACCTTACTACTTCAAACTCTTGGTCTAAGACAGCAAGTAATTGTCCAACATTAAAATTCAACAATAAATCTTCTATACTTGTAATTAGAGAAAACCAGAAGTTCTCAAACTCATCCAATATATTACTGCTTCCATTTAAAGCTGATAATGTCATAAGCATTGAGTATGTCTGGTTTCCAAAAGAAGACAGTCCCATTAAAGGCCGAATTGTAGAAAGGAATGAAAGGATAGCTTCTGTATGCAGGAGTCCAGAAACTTCACTGGTCATATTCTTAACGTTAGTAAGGACAGCCTTTATAAATGATGTTCTTGAATTGTTCCAACTTAGACCACCATAAAGATCATGCAGCTGTTCAAGAACACTTTTGGCCATTTCCATTTCTACCATTTGCATACTGCCTAGTGTTTCTACGATTCGTAAAACCGCTTGTCTCTTTGGTGTGGAGGAGCAATTGACTGAGTATGTATTATTCACATGCAGTGGCACAATATAGAGGGATAGCTTATTCCAAAAATTTAGCAGCTCTTTGAGAACTGAGCCATTTGCATGATGGAGCTCAGAAAACTTCAAAAGAATAGTGTTCCATTCTTTGATCTGATGAAAAAAGCAAGTCAAGTTGTAAGTGATATCCATCTGAAAGTCTTCCATAGTGCATGAGGAACTGTCCTCCAGAATGATGAGTTTCAGCTCCTTAATGACTTCAATGACTGCACCATTATCAAGAGTAGAATTGCTATGCATAAAGTCACAAGGTTCAAATGTGGGATCATTCTGAGGTGTTGCTGTTGTAAGAGTCCAGCAGAATGCTGCAGAAAAACAAACTGAGACCTCTGCAGACTCACCAGATGTATCAGCTAGAATCTCTAGTAATGTTAGAAGACTGTCTACTAGATTAGAGAACTCCTCTTCAGTAAACATTGACATTTTTTCTTCCTGAGTCAGTATGAAAGTGTATACTTCAGCTAGTCCTTCTGTGACATTTCCATGAGCTAATCTTTCTGTAAGGCTGACGATGTCGAAGAGAAGATGAAATGTCTCTTCTATATCATAGAGCTCATCTTGTTCAAAAAGCCGTGTTATTTGCCGTAAGCCAGTCAGGTTCCAATTGCGTGAATTGTTCTCAAATATATCCCACCAGTTTGTTAACACTCCTAACTCAGAGTTTTCAATAGAGAAAGGTTTGATACTTTCAAAGAAATTATCTAGGCTCCTCTGAACCTGTGTGAATTGATTTACCAAGAACTCAGCATCCATGTTCCCCATATTTTGCACCAAGGCTACCATATGCTTTAGAAACTCTTTATCATCCCCTAATAGAAAGCCAGTAAAACTAGAAGCCTTGAAAATTTCAAGTGCCTTCCTTATCATTTCAATATTCAGAGCTGCTGTTTCCACCAGTTTCTGGAGAAATGTCTTGTGCTCACCTGGAAAGTTTGAGTCAAGTTTACTAATCACATATTGGAACCAATCCATCAACAATCTGGTATTTTTCTCATTCAATAAAGATTCAATCTCAATATCCAAATGAGACGAGCTGTTTTCTTGGATTTTGAATGTTTTATTTCTCAGAAGAGTTTGAATTTCTGCCAAGAGTTCCACTGGTGGAAGCTGAACATGATGAAAAGGATTAAGGAACATCCTTGAAGTCCAGTTAAATCCAGGGACTGAGTGACTAAAATGGGTCTTATTTGATATATACTGTAAGTGCCCCAATAAATCATTGACAGACATTTCTGTTTGACTTCCAGTGTTGTTTAAAAGTGTAAAAATAAATTCAAGCATGCTAATGTAATCTATTACATGAAATTCAGGGTTAATGAATTTTAAAGTTTTTGCAATAATATTGAAATAAACATTTACACAAACCACATCAGAACCAGCTAGGGAACATTCAGGTAGCATCAAATTAAAAATAAAATTAACAAAGTCCGTCATATTAATTAGATTAGCATCTGTCTCAAAGTTTCCCAGAGATTTCAGTAGAAATAAAACATGTTTTGCACTTTCAAGGTGGGAAGGAAACTTGTATTTTTCACTTAGATGACTTAATTCACGTATAAATTTGTTACAATCCTCTTCTCCATCTACTGCAATATGAAAGTTTAGAAAGGAATTAAAATTAGATGAAAATTTTGTTTGTGAATTCCTTATGTCTTTCAGACTCTTGTCTAAAATTAGTTTGGTAATATTCTGGAAAATGCTGATACAACACATATATTTGCCTTGAGCTACACTTTCAAAGAAAGCAGCTGTGTCTTTTATATCAGTGAGAATAATTCCGAGTTCCTTCGGAGAGAGCTTGAGAATAGTAGAAATGGAATCACCAATGGTAAACACACCAGAAGACCTATTTTCTCCCTCAGATCCTCCTGAGATGAAAGTATCAAGCCAAGAACTCAAAAATTCTCCATTAACAACCTTCAGTATAGATTTCTGCAGTTCAGTTATCATGACTCCCATCATTTCTAAAACACTCTCTAAACTGTTACTTTTAAGAGAGCTTGTGATATCAGTTATGTTGTTAAATGCATTTTGAAGATGAGCAAGGAAAGCTTCAAAATCTTCCCAGTCATTTAAATCATTACCTCCTTCAAATATGATCTTTAGTAGATTCATTGCTGCTGCTGTAGCTTCAATAATAACCATATCTGTATTATTGCACGCTTCGTCATGAGTTGTGTTTAAAAGACTTTCAGAGAGATTTGCCAAATCTCTTCTAAGGGAGTCAAAATAGGTTGAATTCAAATTTAAGATTATTGATGCTCCTTCAAAAATCTCTGCCCAAGTTTGAAGCCATGTGAAAGTGCAGTGTAAAGCAGAAGGCACACTTATATTACCTCCCAAGTTAGTTACATTAGACAGAACACCATCCAATGGAAGCAGAAGTAAGTTGTAAACTTCTGCTGAATGATCTACAGAAGTAATGTTTGATAGATAAAAATCAATGCATCCATTATTTAACAGGCATTCTGGGGAGATATCAAGAAACTCTTCCAAATAACAGAAGGCAGCTGTTTGGAGCTCTTCATCTATAAACAAAGTTTTTAGACTGCTCAGAGTGCTATAGACAATTTGCATCTCTTTTTTTCCTTTCTGTGCAAGAGACTGGGCCTGAAACTCTGTGTAGTTGTAAAAGACTAGTAACTTTTCACAAAGAGACTTACTGGTGATGTTCCAGAGCAGATCAAAAGTTTCAGACAGAAAATCAAAGACTTGGTCCCTATCTTGGAAATCACGCCATACTCGAAAAGGTGAAATATCTTTTGAAGTCTCATAAAGAAATATTAAAAGAGTGCTATTGCTCTCAATATTTAAGACCAGATTATTATTCTGATACAGAGAGAAAAGTACTGGTACAAGTGAGGCCACACTAGTATTGTTAATTTTTTTTATATTTTTTAAGAAATCATGCACAATTTCTCCTAGTTCTTGTACTCTGTATATAAAAGTTGCATTTGAGAGTAATAAAGAGGAGGCATTACTCATTCTATGAACTGTGTTGAAAGGCACATTGATATCATCAGCAGTCAATGATTCGACTTCATCAAGATTCCTTAGGAAGAGTTCAATTAAGTGTTTTAGATCATTCAGAGCATCAATATTTAACTCTGGCAAATCAGTCATGATATCTTGGAGTAATAGCATACTTCTCTTAAGGATTTTATTTTTTGTAATGGAGAATATATTTCTAGATAAGGTCTCCAATATCTCCTCCTCTTCCACATGAGTCAAATGAGAGAGCTTAGAATCAAGTTCATAGAACACAATTTTCACTATATGCCAGAAAATCTCCATCTTCTCTTTTGTCCAGAATCTCCGAAGAGGCAAAAACATCTTTTGTAGCTCATTATGGAGTTCAGAAACTGCAAGCAAGAAATTGGTTGGAGATTCCTTTCCCTCAACGAAATTTTTCATCCATATAATTGCATTATTTAAGCCATTTTCAATTAGAGACTCATTTAAAGAAGCTGAGAAATCAAGCATTTTAATTTCTTCTATTAATTTTACAAGATGAAAAAGATTATCAATTTGCTTCTGATGAGAAAAGTTTTCTTCTCTCTTCAAAAATTCTTTGAAATGTGTTAAAATCCTGAAAAATTAAGCACAAGTTTTTTTCTTGTTAGTTACCTAGCAGACAAACAAGAATTAGATAAATATATATTTTATAATTTTAGAATATACTTTTATTTACTTAACTCAAATAAAGTTCAAATAAATAGCAGTCACAAATTAATCAACATAAGGCCTGAGATAGCAAAAATGTAAATCACTTTTGTTTTAAAAGATGTGACAAAACTCACTGAGAAGTCACAGCCACATTCAAATAAAAAACTGAATGTAGGCTGCTAGGTTAAAGAAGTGTGCATTTATCAGTAATTATAATCAAGCTTCTAAGCACAGAGTCAAAAAATTTAACTGTGTCACATTTTCAGCTGCTGAAAAAAGCAAATCCCTTATTCTCCATAGACTAATTATTTTATAGAAATCCATAAAATCAATCAAAACTCTAATTTTCAGTGAATTTGGAAGCTCTTTTTTTGTTTATTTTAATTATTGAAAGTTGAAACATTCCAGTTGACTAACAGCTGAACATAGCTGTTGCTTTAATATCTAAAAAAAAAATCCAAACAAACCAAATATAAAATGAAATCAAAGTGAAAACTGGAATGCTCCAGCTGATGCTTCCATTGTGACAATACTATATATCAAAAGGAAAAACGTTTACTAGCTCTGTAAGACAGAGCAGTATCGAGGTGCTAGGAAAAGAGGAGCATTGCAATTCGAAGGTTTAATGCTGAGAAATACCTTCTCCTTAAAAACACTTTCTTTTGATAGTTAAAAAGAACACCGCACACCATTAACAAGATTTGTGAGGGAATGTCTGTGTCAGCTACTGGAATGGCTTCTACCGAAGAGAAACCAAGACGTCAAACAGCGGAAAAAAAACCCAAACCCGTTCCCCACATAGAATCTCTTGCATAGACTTATTCAAGACAAATAAATACTTCTGCATTTCAGCAAAGAAAACCCAAACAACTGAGGTCATTTTGTTAGCATTACTGTGTGCAGAAAATAGTGCATCCTCTAGAAATAACATTCAAGACAAAAATCCAAGTACTTGCCCTAACAGGTGTGTCTGCATTAATCTCTATATCAAAGTTGCAAAAGAGCATAAAAGAGAAGTGATTGAAAATTCAAGACATCAATTTGTATTCTACTCCTGAACTTCCATTTTGGTTTTACTGTAGATACCAAGAATATCTAAGATTTTGAAAACTAAACCTGTTCTTTGCTTCTAGAGAGCATTTTAATCAAGCTGCTGAAGTACCTGTCAGGTTCTGTTTGAATTAAAAGCACAACATGACCTATCTAACAGTGGGTGAAATATTCAAATTATGCCATTTATAAACTTGATTATTCACCTTTCATTGCACTGATAGTGATTATTTCCATTTGATAGGTTAAACAAGGGATTGATTTAGTAGAGAGCTAAATAGCAACATAATGAAAAGTTCTTAGTCCAGAAATGAAATTAAGAAAGAACTCTTATCTATTAACAATTGTGATCACCAGCATAGCACAGTAAATCAGTTATAGCACTCAATAGAAGAGGCAGCACCCAACAGTAAGTCTGTTCCTTGAGGGATATCTTTTCCTTTTTTTAAAACAAAGAGATGATTAACTGTCTTCTATTTCACTCTTCATCTAAACATTAGCAGGGATATAATGCAAGTAACTTGGTGACAAGAAGCCCTTGCAGCCACAATCCTAACTCCATCAGGAGTCCAGCACTTTGGTTACTACTGATAACTCAATAGAAAAGGAGATATCTTAATGCTTTTGAGTGTCAACCACAAGGACATAACTTTCTTTGCAGGATTCTATTTCTATTCCCAGCAATATTGTTAACACCAGTCACTTGGTGAAAATAAGCAAGGTAGTTATGTTCAAGAATTACAGAAGTCCAAAGCAGAGGTGGAGTAAAAGATTTCTGGAAAACGGTTAAAAATATAAGTGGCATTGACTAGTTAAACCTCAGCCTCAGAACACAATGAAAAACATTGGTAGCTACATCTGCATATAAACATATAGTATTGCATGGTAATTCTGTTCCTCCTAGTGCACTTCTGTTTCAAAATCCAGAAGATTTCAGACGCACTGGACTTGTTGTACACGAATAGAAAGATCCTATAGCATACATCCACAAGAAGCATTACCAAATCACAGCAACTATTTTGGTGAATTAGACTTTGTTTGCAGAACAAGACAAAGAATACAGACTCCACAGTTCAAAACACTTAATTATGCACAACTGCTGATTCCTATGAGTCTTGATCATGCACTTGTGCCCTCTGCTGACCTTGTAAGTATCTGTGCTCTGAATCACAGAATTAATTTCTCTTTCAGAATGTGTGCATCAGCACAATTATTTGACTGTAAGGTTTTGAATTACAGAATAAAAAACACAACCAGAACCCAGACAAAAATCAGAAATCAATTAAATATAATGTGAAAACAAATATTCAGATTAACTTGAATTTTATTAGACAAGGTACAGAAAGATAACTCACAGATCATGAGATGCAGTATAACCTTCTGAAAAGTAGGAATCTGATATCTCATTCCATTGCTGGATCAGGGTATTTATCTCTGAAAGAAGCGTCCTGGCTTCCCTGTCGTCTAGAAACTGAGACATTAAATCACCTGCGACTCTTTCAAGTTCCAAAAGGAGTTTCTGAGAGGGCCTGCTGCTGCTGAACCATTGCTCAAATATCTAGGAGATTGAAGACAAAACAGAATGCACCTTGTTAGAGAATCAAAGCTTTCTTATTTAGACAATAAATGGAATTTGCACATCTTTAAAAAAAAAACACAACCACACACAAACAACACAATTAACAACGACAGGAAAATGTCTCCCTAACAATGTGCCTACACTCTAAAATGACTGGCCTCACAAAAACTGCTTTTCAATACAGTTTGGACTGACCTGCAAGGTGGCAATATAACATGCTACATCACAAAGAGAACTAACATCCTGTGTTGTGCTGTCCTCACCCAAAGACCCAGGAATGGTAAGGAGATGGCCTGAGACTAAACTCAACTAAAAGCAGACTTCTACAGGTATGAATTAAAAATTACACAGGCTTGCTTTCCCATACTGGACTTCTGCCTATACTACCAACAGAGAGAGGGCAGCAACCTTAATATTTTTGGGGGTTCCATGACACAAAGACATGGAGAAGCAGCCTGCATGCTCCCATTGTGTAGCCCAAAATAAAACATACAAGGCCTGGCCAAACGAACTGACTGGTCTCCTTTCCTCCACCATTATATATTTTTTAACTCCAAGTGGTTATAACAGATTTTTACTGTAAGAGGCATCCTGTTCAGCAAGGGTATTCCCACTGACCAGCAGCTTACAGTACTTCAAGCTGTCATTATAAGGATGAAAGCTCTTGCAAAGAATTTTAAAATCATGGCTGAAATTATTACTGGATTTCCCATGACTACAATATGAATTAGTGTATTAGTTTGGGCACTAAATTACTACTTCAAGTCAACATATATGAGTGAAACCTTTATCAAGAGAGAAATCAAAGGCTACATTTTTGAGGAAATAAGATAAGTTCTACAGGCTTTCCTTACATGATATTACAAACTTCTCCAGAGCAGCTTGATACACTGTTAACATCATTTAATGGTGAAAAGAAAATCATATTTAATTGCAGGCACAAACAGCAGCATTAAAGCAGCTAGGTAAAAGTTTTCCCTAGGAAATATCTGAATGGATTATCCTTTTCTCCACGCAATTCCACCGTGTCATCATAGAGACTGAATGCCAAACTGCTCTACTGGAGCAGAATTTTAAGATGCCAAACCAGAGATTTACTCTCATACCTTCAACGTGCCTCAGCCACTATTGCCAGAGATAGTGGAGGGAAATTAAAAAATAATTATACAACATATCAATGTAGGCGTGCAATCCACTTTCAGTTTTGCTCAAAATTCAGGCTCAGGTGGGACAGTAAATGGGTCTTCCCTCTGTCAGGCCTCAACAGTGCAGTATATTTCACAATATTTCCTATTAGATTTCAAAATTGTGTTCGAGTTAATGAGAAAATCTGATTAAGTGGACACGTGGTGATAGATTATACTTCCACTGTAATGATTCTGTATAAGGATTACTTTGTTTTATTAGCATGATGAAA
Organism: Cuculus canorus; assembly: GCF_017976375.1. NCBI lineage: Eukaryota > Metazoa > Chordata > Aves > Cuculiformes > Cuculidae > Cuculus > Cuculus canorus. The sequence continues at coordinate 74,545,572 of NC_071402.1, forward strand.
AGAGCTCATGACAGTAACATTTAATAGCTTATTCAGGTCTTTTGACTGAGTTACTGTTGACAGCCTACATGTAAAAATTAGGAATTTAATCTATTAACTTATTAAAGTATACCTGTGCATAGAGTCTGAACTTGCTGACATGATGAACAAGATACATTTTGGCTTCATGCCGTCCAGAAATACAGGTGTATTCATTATTCTCTTTGTTTGCTTCATCTTCTGTCACACTGGACAGAGCAGAGCACACAAACTGCTCCAGTGTCTCTCCTGTGGGAATCTGCGGGAGATATGAGAAATTGATGAGCATTTCAAGAGAGCTCCTGAGTGTTCTCTCTACTGTCATCTTACTTATCCAGTGAAAAAAGAACATCATATAGTCTACTCCAGTGAGAACAGAGCCCATTTAGTCCGGCCCCATATCCTGGGTCACATACTTCAAAGCACTTCACACATGCAGAGTGCTGCATAAAGTACCAGGGGCCCCATTAGGGTCTTCATACACCAGGCAGGATGATGATAGATGGATATGCAAGGAATTTTCACCATGTAGCTACACTAGTTTTGCTAGTCTGCAGTCATTTTCAGGCTGATGCTGAACTAACCTGACAATGATACAGTATACCTACACTAGAAATTTGCACTAGAATAACTGTATTGAAACAACTTCCCAAGTATAGAAACTACTAATGTAAAAATCACTCAGTACAATGTTACATCTCAACAAATGATTACACGCAGCAGACTAGTTTTAAACTGAAGTTGGCAGATTACATTGTGGTCAACAGGACAGATTATTTTTCCTCATAGTCTGACTCTACATTCTCTGATGAAAGATTTATTATTCCGAATCATATAAGTTTTATTAAAGCATACAAAATAATTTAGCAGTTTTTAATTCTCCCTGCTAATATCTTTCTGAGATAGTCCTAACTCCTTTCAATTGTCACTAGAAAATTTATTAAGAGTTTTGCAGATGTTTTGACACTAAATGAACTGGGGCATTACAAACAGAGCTGAAGTGCTCAGAACAGACGTTGTCCAGGCTTCCATACTGACCTTCATACTTTTGGAGGGCCTTCAATGCCCCACCACAAGTACACAATGTCAAGATTTTAGTTTAATCTATATAGAGCTAGCAAATGAGTTGCCTGGGATTACACACACAACCATAGTTAATAGGCTGCAATCAAATTTAGTTCAGTTGATCAAACGGGCTATCACTAATTTTTCAGTTAAAAAGCCATTCAAAAGTCAAGTATTTTTATAATTTACCCCTTGGTGTAAATCAGTTCTTTTTATAAGATGATCTTCAGGAGTACAACCCTAGACTGCACCTGGCACAGAGCAAATAGATTTCAAATAAATATCAGCTCTTCTATCAAAAAAACTGCGGACTTCCCTAGAAATTCAAAACAAGGTTCAAGTTTTCTGCAGTTCAAACCAGATGATCACAATAGATCACTTTGGTCTAGAACAGAGTTTAGAAAGCCCTCTCTGAGAAAAGATATTTTCTTCAAAATTTGACACATCACTCGTATATTTCAATAACCTTCCCTAAGACAACTAATCAGTCCAGTATATTCATATCAAGACAGCACAACTGAGAATAAAGGAGTCTTGATGTACCTCAGTTTTCTGCACAGAAGAGACAGGCATTCTTTGTCCAGCAACCATATAAAAAAATACTACCTGCCAAATTAATCGAGGCAGCTTCAAATCTAGGATCTGGTTTAAAAGCTTAGTGGAGAAAAAAACAGAATTCTCTACAGGACTGGATAATAAACATATGATTTCAGCACATTCGGTGGTGACTACAGAGAAGCATAAATTCATTAATGTACACAACTAGACCTATCAGCATCTACATGTACCTCTGTAGGGCATAAACAAATCCCTTCAGCACAGAAATAAAAACAAAGATGAAAGGGATGTAGGGACACTGAAATTTTTCAGTAGTTTACCTGTGTTAATTGTGCTGTGTAGCTTAGCAGCTTCTCAACATGAAGATCATCAAAACCAAACCTGGATTCAAGTTCTGATCTCACAGCATGTGGATTCCACAAAACATTCCCAAGAGAAAGATTATACTGAAAACCTGAAAGGGAAAAAAAAAAAAACCCTTCTGTTTACATCAGTCCTTGATGATTCATACTTGATGAGATCCAAGTGTTTTATTTCCAGGTTTGGCAAAGAAAAAAATTATAACGTGCACCTGAATACCAGTTTCACTGGGATAAAATCCATTATTATATTAGTAATAGGTAAGGTCAGTTAATCTGATTGTATTCTGACAGCTGATACGATAATGGACAAGATGCACAGTCCATTATCTGCACACCCAGCAGACTCAGCAGGGTGCCATTCTGAACTGTGTGTCTAATTCTGTATGTAGTCATGCAAATGTGTGCTTGGGCTGGAAGTGAACCATTGCTGAAAGGGAGAATACTAGAAGAATACCTGAAATTCTGTCAAATTAAAGCTCACTCTGTGTGCAAAGGCTCCAGCATATTACCTTTGCATCACTTCTGTCTTGGTTTTGACAGCTGAAGCGGGATTCAGGTCGCATATAATTCTTAGTTTGACCTTCTTTGCAGAGCAGAAAGCTGTACCTAGAATCTAATTGTGTGCCACCAGACAATTTGCCAATGAAACTTGTTCCTGACCTTTTCTTGAGTAGTTGTCCTGGGACCAGCCTACCTTCTCCAGTTAAAATCATCTCCCATACTCAGTCAGCAGAAGCAGTAATGTAGCTCTTCAGCTGACACCAGAATTTATGGTAACAAAGGAAAGAAGCTTAAAGTAAAAAAGCCATAATGCTGAACACGTATATGAAAAACACGGCTATTCTTCTATCAAATTGAAGCAATTGCTGTTTGCAGTGATTTAGTCTCTATCCAAAATTGACCACTGAAAAAGTCTTTCTGAACACGATATATTACACCAATGTGCTCCGTTTATCAAATAGTTGCCAGCATCTGATGGAAGTTAGTTATTAGTATTTAAAAAACAGGCCAATAAAGAAATGAGTTAGCACTACAGCAATATAGTTCAATTCCTAGACATTTTATATTAGGAATTTATCAGAACTCAGATAGTTATTGCTATCGCATACTCCCAGTGTGCTTATGTACTTAAAAAAAAAATCTGAAGAGAATTCCTTACCATCTAAGCTCCTATCCTGTATTGATGCAGCAGTTAAATTCAGTGCTGTTTTCACCACATCATAGAGACTTTCACCCAATGTCATCGTAGCTAAATCCTTCAATGATTCTAAGGTACTGAAAATTAAATATAAAACAAAAATCAAGCATTCTACACACCCAGAACAAGCAAAAGGCTTTGGTGGGGAAAAAAATTGAAGTTCAAACAATTGAATATTAAAATACTTTCCTTATTTTTGAAAAACTGAACTTTTGTCATATTAGACTTCTCATGAAAAAAACACCTAAGTTAAGATTTTACCTATGGTGTTTGTCTTCCAAACTAACCATTAATCATGGTGAAGCCCAGATTTCCTGGAGATGGCTGAACACCTGCCTGCTGATGGGAAATAATGAATACCTAGTTCTGCTTTGCTTGTGTGTGCAGCTTTTGCTTTCCCTATTATGCTGTCTTTATCTCAATCCACAAGTCTTCTCACTTTTACTCTTCCAATTCTCTCCCCCCTCCCACCAGAGGGGAGTAAGCAAGTAGCTTTATGTGGCTTAGTTGCCAGCTGAGATTAAAACACAACGTAGGTAAAGCAAAAGTTGTGCATGCAAGCAAAGCAAAACAAAGAATTTATCCACTACTTCCCATCTACAAGCAGGTGTCCAGACACTTCCTGGAGAGCAGGGTCTCAGTATACATAACAGTATACATAACGTATAACTACGTGGAAAGACAATCACCACGACCATGAACACCCTCCACTGTCGTCCCCTTCTTGCTTTGTCCATACTATAGGCTCAGGGTAGAGAAATCACTGCCGAGATTATATTAAAAGACTAATAACTTCACCCAGCACAGCAGCCAATGGTTACTGCTATCTTTGCTTAATGTTGCTGAAGAAGAAAACAATAACCATAAACTTACAATCAAGTGTCTGTCTTACTTCAGGAACACTCAGACTCCAAACGTCTGCAAATCGTTCAGAAAAGACTTTTGCTTTTGGGATATAAGCACTACAAGCACGGTTAATGCAGGTTTGTGTGGTAATAAATCAGAGAACAAGCTGGGATAAAGTTACAAATTAATCAGGCATAAAGGGGAAAAATAAAAAAAAAAGCCATAACAGTGGCAATTCACATATTGTAATTGATATTTATTACCTGATTTTTTAAAAATCGCCATCATAGCTTTATATATTTCATTATTAGGAAAAAGTGGGATGCTAAAGGGTAACAAAATCAGTACAGCAATTCCCACTCAAAGTCCTTGGGCCCCTGCCTCCCCATGGGGTAAGGGTGATGAAGTTCATGGCCAGCCTTGCACAGGCAGCCAGGTTTGGTGACCTCCTCTCGCCTTATAAATACATTAATTGACTACAATGACAATTACCTATCAACCTATTACAACCAACTACCTACTCTGGCAAATACATTTTTTACTTTTTCCCAACAATTCCCTTATTTTACTGAAAATGCCTCTAGATAATTGTCTTAGTCTGTGCTTTTGATACTATGTCTTCCCCTGAACCCAGCTCTCCTTTACCTGAGGCAGAAAACTTCATATTCAGAATAAAGTCTCTGTGGGGTCTTTTTCTTACTGCTTCTTTTCTTGCAAGAGAATAGCCAAAGCTGTTTTGGCAGCAAGAGGCTTGAGAAACAAAATGGAGTAATTTTCACAATATTAACCAAGGGCTAGATGAATATTAAGTCAATTAAAATCCAAACTATTATTTTCTTATATTCATATGTAAATATTCTGTCTTTCAAGGAGTTCCAAAGCACGTTACAAAGTCCAAAGCCACGTTTAATGTGATGGGCTAATTTCAATTATTGCAGAGATGAAGCTGCTTCTTGGAGACTCCTAGCAAATCTCTGCTGAGCCAGAGATGAAAAATACAGTTAGGAAGGAATCAGAATTTGTGACATCTATCACAGCTCTGTAAAAGAAGAATCTGGTAAACAAAAGAAAATTTCAGCCTCTTCATACCAATAAGGATGCTTATTTTATTAATTAGCCGTCAAGAAGAACAAGACTTGCAGGTAAAATATTAAACCAGGGCACATTCAAGCATGTAAAAGTACTTACTTTTCAATAACTTTTAGAAACTGTGCTACGGCAGCTAACCCATCTTCTGTGTAAATACTGTTCAATTCAAGGCGAGGGAGTGAATGCAGAAAATTCCAGAAATGTGGTTGCTTGTACAGGTTTTCTGCTCTAGAAATCATTTCTTCTGCTTCATTCAAATCCATCTTTATGTGAAGAAAACACATTTATATGCAACATTTCCATTAACAGAAAAAAATATCAGATGCCTGTTTCTTCCCCCACCCCTGCCCTCTTACATTTAAAAGATTTCCAATGTTCTTTTTCAAGAGGAAAGATACCTCCAGTTTTGATAATTCACCACATCACTTTGGGGGTATTTTGAACTCATGACAGCTTTGTTTCAGATGTTTCTCTGCTCTGTCGGAAGAGGGAGCTGGGAGAAAATTTAAGCAATCTTTCTGCTCAGAAGTGTAACTCCCAAAGAGAGGGATCATCTTCAAGATGTCAAACACGAGGAGCTCTTTACCTCTGCAATGAATTTCTAAGTCTAGGGTATAAAGACCAGGGGACTGCCAGGGACATTCTTTCCTTGCATCACAGCTCTATAGGGAGTGTGTGGGAGGGTGAAATAATAACTGATAAGTATGGCTCTCTGAAGATGGACTGGGGTAAAACCAGGATCTACCATACTTGTTTATGATGTGAGCTTTGTTTCTCTAGATGAACATTTTACTAGGGGTAACAGTAATATGGGCATGGTTTATACAAAAAGAAGCTTGCTCATACCAGCTCTGTTACTTCAAATGATAGGCTACTTACAACTAAATATTTTCTTAATTTTGATAAATATTTTCTATTTTACATTCCATTCCAGAACTCCAGTTTCATATCAGTACAGCTTCTTTCAATCAATTACCTTATGAGCAATTTTAAAATGTTACTATAAAAATGCTACCTAATTTAGAGTTACAGATTGGAAATCAAGTTCCATGGAGTAGCAGTTACAGTCAATCACATGGAGAAAATCCACTGTAAAATGTTTTTTTAAGTTAAACCAGTGATCTGTGAAAGGTACAAAAATGACAGTAATGTAGATCCACTACTGTGCCCCTTCAGCCTTCTCTTTTCGTTGAGACTGCAAAGGTGAAAGTCTAACGCATTAGGAAAACTAAACTTGTCTCACATAAACTGTCATATTGATTAGGGAAGGAATTACGTTACATCTTGCAAATCTGTCTTCCTTCATCCCCATTTATGTCTGCTTGCCATATTTGCTAGATCACAAATCTGAATTCAAAGCAGGAGCCCTATGTTTTCAATCTCACTGCAGTCCATTTAAGTCTTGCATCTCTTTTGGTTGGTTGGTTTTGGTTTTGTGTCAGTTTTTTCATTCCAATAATTTCTTTGCAAGACATTTTGTAATATGATTTTATACAACCACACAAGGTCTAGCAGATACACTTGTAAACTGCTCCTAATGATCAATTAATCTTCAAATAGCTACTAACAACCTATACTAGTTTAGATTACTAATTTAGGAGCCACTGAACCTCTATCAAATTTGCAAGATATCATTTTCCTTCAGCAGCACACCAAACTGTTAAAATGGTTTACTAAAACGTGACAGAATACAGATTTCTAACCGTTATAATAAGGATGCCTCAAAAGCCAGAAAAATAATTTAAAAATAGACTGTAAAAATACTTACAGTAAGAAAATCAGTGATGTTATGAAGCCCTGTAAAATCAAATATTTTCTTTACAGAGAGGCATAGACTTCAGTAGAATCGATTTAATAAGCTATAGCATATAGTACACAAAGGGCATTTCTACAAAAGTAAAGGCATGTGAAACAGCTAATACCCTGGAAAGCATAGTGATTCACTTTGTCCCCTGTGCTCTCCAATAGCTTTACTATTATCAAAAAAACAATTAAAATAAATTGTTGACAATTCGCTTTTCAGTAAGACAAACACACCACATCAATATTAGATTAAAGTACTAGCTCCCAGACAACTAGGTATGAAAATCTCTCTTTTGCCTGAATCTTCCTGCTTGAAAACTCAACCAAAAAGGCAGGGTAGTAGTAGGTCTTACATGCCCACTTGCTGCAGCACCAAGGCTGTGCAGTCTGGATTAGAACAGAGCAGGAGCACAGAACTTGGTGTTTCTGGTCTCACTTATTTAGTGCAAGACTGACTTGTTTGCCTAAAGATCACCAGCTGTGAGCAACTGAGGTTTTCCATCCCTATACTCTCTAGTACAATAGAAAAACCTGAGAAAGACTTCAATCCCAATAACCTAATTTTGAATACGTTAGACCAAGTAACCATGTACCAGATTATTAATGCTTGCCTTTCCCTCGCCATACTTCGTGAACTATCAAGTAGTAAAACACAGGCACAGTTCTAGAAAGATAACTTCAAAACCATCAAAAAAGCTGTTAAGTCAAGCTAAGGCCACAGTAACAGTAATCATAAGCATGGCTCTTTTTCAAATCAGCTAATATTTTAGTTTGTTCATTTCCTTTTTAGGATAATAGTATTCCTTTGTTTGATGGCTATCACTACCTGACAGACAAAGCACTTCATTATTAGAAAGACTGCAGCTTACCTGAGAACTTTGAGTTTTCCTCCCATAGCTTTTCTAAAGACATGGTTTTCTCTGTGGTCTCAATAAATCCCCTTGCAAGTTCTTCCATGTCTTTCATGAAGTCTAGATCAGGTCCCATTAAGCTATTTGGACCACTTTGGACACCGGAAGCCCTTTTTCACAGAAAGAAATAGGACAAGGGAAGTCATTACAAACTGGAAATAAGAAGCTGAAAAATGTGCATATACTTACAGCAGTATTTTGGGTGTTGGAGGTTTGAGGTTTTTATTTTAACTATTATGCATTTAGACAGCTTTTATTTATTTCAGTTCATTAGCATACAAGTTGCACCACTGAGTCTCAAACCCTCAGGAAAGAGGGCAGCTCACCTACACCAGTAACCCAATTCTGGCAGCAGCCAGAGACAGATACATCCAAAGAAGTCTTTGATGTTTCTGAAAACACTCAAATTTTTTCTCATGGTTTATCATAAGTCCAGGTGATGGATCTTTGATGGCCTGTACTCAGAGGTTCAGGCTTTCCTATTGCATCTAAGGCAACACACTGCCACAAGAACAGGTATATTGGTCAGTGTCACCAGATGAAATACAGGCAAGTATTTTTTTTTCTTGGACCTGAAGAAAGTTGGTGCTCCTTCTTTAGTTAATTTACTAAGCAACAGAACCACGATCACAATTCCACCACCTTAACAAACAGTGTCCATAATAACCAACTTACGCCAATGCCAGATGACTTATTCCTCAAGATACCTCTCTAGTTCAAAAAGAGAGAAGAATGGTGTGTCTGGCTACATTTTTTTGCCTTACATTGACCCAGCCCACAAGAAGTGTCTGCTGTTTAGAAAATCTATACATCTAGTATTTGTGATACAATAGTTTGCTTTGCCATATACATGCCACAACCTATAAAATACTACCCTGCCATGATTTTAGCTATCTTAATTTTAGCTTACAGCTAAACCCCTCCTACATTCACTCTCTATTATCTCAATCATACTACCATCTGGTGGCTATTTAATTGAACAATTTTCTAACCCTACTTTCAAGAAACCAGAAGCCAGTCTCATTTAAACATCTCCATATCTCACAAGGCACCACAAGCAATGGAATAATCATATTTAGATAGGAATAATCATCTTTTAGTAGGCAGTTGAATTCTGTTTTATCTCAGAGGAAGTTAAAATTATCTTACGGTAAAATCCTCTGTGGCCAAAATATTGCTATTTTTCATTCAAAGCGCAATTAACTGTCACACAAACCCCACTACAAAAACATAATAGTCACAGTCCCTTCTTGGCAATCTTGTATATGACTACTAGTTTTCAGCACAATTCTTACCTATTGGTAAAGAAAAACCTAATGAGCTAGATTCACAAACTGAAGAAAAACATCAGCAACTGCGTATGGATTCTCTCATTTCTCTTTCTTTGCCTCCCTGATCCTCATTTGTTCAGACACCTGCAAAGCTGCCTGTCACTTTAGACGAAGGGATGAAAAGAAAATTTAATCTTAAAACAATCAAGCCCTTGATTGCTTCAGTGCAGTTTATTTTCCTCCCAACTTGGCTGACAGTCAGTAGGAGTTTGGAAAAATCTTTCACCAGCCTCAAACTTTAATGGATTAAAGGCTGAACAGTTCCTCACCACATTTTGTTTCCCCTTTAAATGGAGTTTTAAAAATGTTTCTGCTGTTCAGAGGGCAGCTCTTAGGGTATTAATAGATGAACTTTAGCTCTTCCTTTGAAAAACTACCACAAAAATACCAATATCACTAATACAACTACTGCCTGAAATTCCAGACAGCTAGAAACACTGGTGTTTGGGAAAAGAAAAACAGGAAAATTAAATATGCGCTGAAAATCTTCTAGCGCTGTGCTTTTTGAGCATGAACAAGTGACCAGTGCTTGACCAGAATGACAACCACCATATTGGTTAAAACACAAATCAAGTTAGAACTTCACTCTGGATCACTTACCACAGGATTTTCCATAGGTTTGGGTTTTGGTTTGTTTGTTTGTTTAGGAGGAGGTTCAAATACTCACTGAACTTTAAATTGACAACCACTCTCACAAAACAAGATAACTTAATCACAAGTATTCATAGAAGTGGAGAATAAAGGTACTATTTCAACCCACATTGTATTCCCTCCAAACTAGACATAAAAGCCTTGCATACTAATGTACAATTTTCCCTGTTTGAGAAGGACTGAAAACAATAATGCCCTGGAGGGAAAATATGCTTTTACTTGCATGGGAGTGTTGTCCAAAATACGGGTCTGTTACCCAGTGTGCAATAAGCCAGTAACTACATTACCAAGAGAGATAGTGTTTTATTCAGGTCTGTGCAAATCCCGGGTACTTGGAGGTTTTCCTCAAATCAAAGCACACCTCAAGGGGTTTGTTACCTTTATTTATACATAAAGTTACACAAAGCCATACACTATTTATCGAGGATGTAATCATATATCTACATGTAACCACAATAAATGCCAAGTCATTCCTTGCATCTTCTGCACATGCTCTGAGGGGGGTCTTCAGGAGTGCCCGGTAGTCTTCACCCTAAAAATTACCTGCCAAATTCACTCATCAGTCAAGTACACCCAATCTCCCTCCTGGTTATTGTTATGTTCAAACTTCTAGCTTGTGACTTTTTAAATTACTTAAATTCCCAGTTCCACATTGAGAAGCCACGCTAGTGAATTGCAGTATTCTTTAACCACACAGATGAAGAAACTTTAGTCCCATATCACAAAAATTACAAAAGATACTCATTAACTGGGACCCATCTTGTGTAAATCCCCTGCCTGCCTGATGATTCTAAGATATTTTTTAAAATATTAAAACTGTCATGGGCTTTTAACCAACATGAGCTCACGGCTGGGCTCTACGTTGGCACCAGGGCTGCCGGTACCGCCTAGCCTCCCTGGCAGCAGCAGGTTGCATAGACACCAGTGACAGAGGAGTTAATAACTGCCCTTACTCTTCCTGATTCAAGGCCTGGACTGATAAAAAGCCGGGGAAGAAAAAAATCGGAATCTAATTTTATGTTCTATAGCTATCTGTTCAATACACAGCAGAAGCAGCACACCTGATAACACAGGCTGAATTATGTGAATATTAATCATTTCTGAATCTCCTAAGAGTACACCCAACCCCAAAGCTATTCAGCTTCACACTGCACGAGCAGAGCAGCAAGTGGTTTTCTGGGAAGGAAGGTAGCAAATGTAATAGATAAGCATGGTCTCTTTAGCAATAGCTTTTCAAACAAGAGGAAAACTGAGCTCCCCCACTCCTCCAATATGAGCAAAGAAAAATGCTATCTGCTCTTCATTGCTTAGTTTCAAAATGTTTCATTGATAGTTATAAAGCTTCCTCTGAAGAAAAAGTTGGGCAAAAGGCTTCAGGTCACACTGCCCTAGGCACTGTGTGAGGCAACAGCCTGCTTAGCCCTTCTGCTCTGCCCCTTGCCCAAGCAGGACACCAACCTCAGTCCCTTCAAGTGTCTCTGGGCTTGAGGGCTAGGAAAATAAGTCACTGCCCTGCAAGCGATCCCATGGAGTACACAGGGTCAGGGAAGATACACAGACTAGAAATATTAAAGAAAATAGCTGGAAGCACTTGGAGCTTGGTGGCTCTGAAGAGCTCCAGGGAGAAGTGCAGGGAAAAAGAATTTGGTAGTGGAACTACAGGGGGAGATGGAAAACAGTAGGGAAGTGTAGATGTTATGGGCATGAAAGAAGAACCCCAAACCAGCCATGAGACACAGCTATTACAGAAGAGAATGCAGCAAGTGCAACCTGTAAAAAAACCTCATAGCTACACCACACTCCCAAGTCCAAGCCTCTCAGCAGGATGAGAGCAGCTGTTCAAACATGCTGTTTCTGAACTATTAGATTTATGGGGATTTCCAGGGCAGGAGCAACGTCAGCCAGCTGCCATTCATTCCCATCTTTTGCTGTCATTGCCACAGCTCTTCCTCTGAGCACTCGGAGGTAAGTGGCACCTCCTTTGGAAGAAGAAATAGCAACAGGCATCATATTAGTTATCAGGCTCAGTTTTACAAAAGATTAAAATATGACAGAGGTTCCATTTCCTGAATATCCATGCTATTTTTAAAGAATTTTATATATCTTCAACACAGTAATAGGAGACCATATTTATCTACTTATAAGAACGCTATGAGATACTACTAGTTTCCTAATTCAGCACAAGTTACACAAAATTGCAGGAAAATATGATCTTGCTGAAAAGATAAGAAACTCTACTTCAAAACCAGCTGCAGGGACAGTCAAGACAAACAATACCCAGACAATGTGCCAGCAAAAATATTTGTTGTACTCTTAGTCTCCCAAAGACACTTCAGTGTGTGCTTTCTGGGGCAGAAGATGACATTAACTTACTTGTGTATGTGTAAAGGAAGTCAGCAGCAGCAGTTGCTAGGAACAATAAAAAGGAGAAGCAAGGGATGACAAAAAGGATGAAAGGAAGAAGAAAATATGTAGGAAAGGAGATACATAATTAAAACTGGGATGCTGGGAAAAGGTACGTGCATACACATATCATTTCATTATCATTCATGGTAACTCTTTCCTTAATGGTGCATTTCCAGAAAGACTTGCATGGAGAGAGAAAAACTAAATACATGCATTCATGCCATACATTTGGCCATGACCAAAACACTGCAAAAGAGCAAAAGTCTGCATCTCTTTGGGTGTATAAAAAAAATTGGCATTCCTAAACCCATGACTCAGAAATGCTAATTCCGTCCAAATTACATAGTTACTAAGAACGACAATAAAAACATTTTGGAGCTCATCTGAAATCTCAGCTATGATGCCCAATGCCATTTATTCTAGAGATTTTCATACGCCTCTCAGCAAATTCACCTCAACCTCACTCCCATCACCACATTAAAAATTTCTCTCTAAATTTGCGAAGCCCCAGCTGTGCTGGCTCCTCTTCTGCATCATCTCAGGACAGCCTGGAGACATGACATGTCCATCAACACCAATACACATACTGGACAATAACTAGCTTTGTGTCTGTCTCAGAAAGGAAATATTTCCCCCTTCTGTGTTGCATACTTTTATAACCCTTCTAAAATGCTATGCACAAAAAAAAATATATAGAATCAAAAAAAAAGTGTTGTTTTTAATTGGTTATAAAATGGAGAAAACTCATGTCTACAATTTCTTTTCTCCCCAACTCTCTGGCAATCCGTAAGATCACAAAAACTGTTTAGGTTTCTGGTTTCCAACTATATCACACAAGACTATAGAAGGTTGCCCAGACTACATAGTGTTATAATTCCAATAAGTTGCTGCAGATGTACAGCTATCTTGCAGAATTATTTCTGTTATCATTTGAAGATACACATCATCAAAGAAAAGTTTGACCCTCTAAGCAAATCTTATGCAAATGCTATCATTGCTGCTTAGACCTTCCTTGATTTCATTTTTCTACACCTGCTCTCCGTACACGAGCTCTTCTGACACTGCTCCACTAGAGAACCACAGAGCCCTGGGTAATAATAAAACAAGTAACAAGAAAAGGACCAGTACAAATGGGGATGTTCCTGGAGAAGGCTATGCCCTCACAGATGGGGCACCATCCCTCAGGATCCTAGCCAGCAAGCAGAGCCAGAGTCACAGGTTCCAAAAATAGCTCTAACAACGTCGGATGAGCCCAGGAGTCCAGTCAGGTGCCAAAGGAGACAAAGCTACCACATGGGTCCAAGGGGTCCATCCAGGAGAAGATGCCAGTGACAGATCTGGGCTACTGACACACCTACTTGATGAGGCTGCTCAGACTGCTTCTACATGTAGCTAAATAAAGAAAAATAAATAACATGCTTAGAAATAATGATTTAGAATATTGTTTTCATTGTTTTTATAGTTCTAAATCCAAGCAAACCTAAGCCTAATTTTCTTTAAGGTACTGAGAAGTATAACAAACATAGATCTGGGGGTCTGAGCTGAAAGGGCAAAACCCAGTACACTCTGCAAGATTTGCAACGAAATTAAGAATACAGGGTATACATTATGCTTCCATGCACATGCACTATTATTTGTGGTCATAAGGCCATAGAACACTGTGATGCATGGTTTTTATATGCATATTCTTAATATTAGTGCTCCATTAAGATGAGACGGGGCTGGAACACTCTGGAAAGAGCAGGGAAAAAAGCGTCCTTTGCCATGGAAGCTCCTAAATATACTTCCAAAATATTTCCTCACTCCTCTGCTCTGAGATACTGCTGCGTATAAAATTCTAGGGAATCACATCAAGGAGTTGCAAGCCAGGAGTTTTTGCAGTAGCTGAAGAGAAGAACAAGGAGCAAAGCCTTGAAGCTACTGAGAAATGGATGCTTTTTGAGGCATCAGAGGACATGGCAGATTTTGCTGCAAATCAAAGTTAGTGAGGTAGTTGTAGCCTTTTCCTGGCTTACCTTCTCACTGTGTCGGTCTGGTAATGCAGCCTGTTGGCTGGGGTGGGGGGAGTAGGTTGGTGGCGCCACATCCGTGAGGGCATGGCATGTATCAGGATGACTTCAACCCCTGGTTCAGCCCCACTCAGGAAACAGCCCTGCTCAGTCTGCTTACTGACAAATAATTATTGGATATTTTATGGTTTTCATAGTGGAGGTTACAACAGAAGCCATAGAATTATGTTTTCCAAAAGACAGCTATAGAGACTGATAGCACCAACGTGTTATACACAGTGAAATCAAATGGGTTAAATGTCTGTGTAAACTGTGCAGTCTTTGATTTACACTTAAGCGCAACAACAGTTTTATATTAAAAATTGTCCTTGAAAACAATCGTAAAGAACCACCTATCATTTGACAGAAATCCTCAAAGGGGAGACAATTGGTATTACTGTTCCTATGCCACCCCTTCTCTCCAGTCAACACAGGGTCATGGTAGGATTCAGTTATGTTTGGCTGATCAAGCTGGCAGTCTGTATTCCTAAGGCTGTTGGCAGCCAGCACAAGTCAGAGCAGCTGTGAGGCTGATTTGATTTGTACTGACGGACCTGCTGGAATAGACTGACCTCAGAGTGAACTTCATCCTACCTTTTTACGTCTTTTACCTAGGCTATATGCTACTCAGTGTAGCCTATTTAGTGTATAAATATGCATACATGCATGTGTTTTATTTTTTAGCTGAAAAATTGAAAGCCATTGAATAATTTCCTCAATTCTTAAGTAGGTCTCAGATTGCCTCCAGGAATTTTTTTCTGCTTTTCTTTTGAGATGAAATACAATTTGGGCCAGTTCAGTCAAAGCAGCATAAATAATCATGCAGAGCAGTCAATACAGTTCATAGTTTCTAGAGCTTTAACACACTCAGAAGGCATCTGGACTGGTGATATAAGTAAAAAAATCTATCCTTTTAGGAAACAATTTTTAAAAAGGCCAACAGCCATTGTAACTTTACAACCCAGTAATATAGTACTGCTGCTGCAATGGCCATGGCCGTTTGCTTTACTACTATTTGTCATAGTATAATACCACCATAGTTTTATACAGATGGTAGCAGCCAGCGATCATTCAGTGCAAAACGAGGTATGTAGAGGCCTTCAAAAATGGGGACACAGGATACACTGTACTGAAGTACATGTCTAGGATGACAACAGGTAGGGCATCAGCTGGCACTGAGGACCCCACACCTACAAGGAATTCACCAGCATTCAGTCAAAATGCAGAACTATAGCCAGACAACACCAGTTTCTAAGTACCAAGAAAAAAGAACAGGTGTCTAGCATATGTAAAAGATATCACAAATTCAGGTGCATCGTATTGCTGCAGACCAATGAAGAACAAACAAGGTATGAAAGCACATTAGTAAACATCAGTGATGCCAAGTGCACCCCGAGTGAAAGAAGCAGCAACCAACACCACATTCCTCTGGGTAAAGGCTTCCAGATCATGACTTGCCATAACCCCACTACCACCAGATTGCAGCCACCCACCTTATGACCCAGAGCAGCAGTGGAAAGGTGAGCATAATACTGCATTAATAATATTAGGAGAGTTTTTGTTTAGAGATATTACTATAATACTGTTATTTCTGTATATAAGTATCCTGTGTAATAATAGATCCAGACTAATAATGATTCATGGCTTAAGCTGCTAATTCTTCAATCCTATTAATGAATTATTGCTTTATGTAAAAAGTGTTTGCCTATAAACAAAATTTTTTGTGCATGGTCTTAGGCTCAACTAACAGCTCTCTATATAATATAACTAACTAGAACAGACTGTCTAGATCAAACAGTAAGTATTATGGCTTATTACTGTGATACCGAAGATTTCCAACTTGCTGCATGAAGAATTTATTGCTATCTATGAAATACTACAATAATAAACTATAAAAACTGGATGCTCTCACATATCTAGTGCAAGCCTCTAAGATCTTTTTGGTAAATAATCCCAATTTTCTGACAATAAGCATACAAACTTATGTACAAATGTATATTCTGATTAGCTCACCTTAATTTTGCTTGTCTAATAGTTTGTGCTAGTTTTGGCTGGGATAGAGTTAATCTTTTTTTTTCATAGTACCTAGTATTGGGCTTTGTTTTGGATTTGTGCTGGAAAGAGTGTTGACAACCCAGCAATGTTTCAGTTACTGCTGAGCAGTGCCTACATAGAGTCAAGGCCTTTTCTGTCTCTCACGTGGCCTCACCAGCAAGTAGACTGGGGGTATGCAAGAAGCTGTGAGGGGACACAGCCAGGAGAGCTCACCCCAAATGACCAAAGGTTTGTTCCAGACTATATGACATCATGCTCAGCAGTAAAGCGCTGGGGAAAGAAGAAAAAGGGGGACACTCAGAGTGATGGCATTTTGTCTTCCCAAGTTACGTGAGATGGAGCCTTGCTCTCCTGGAAGTGGCTGAACACCTGCCTTCCAATGTGAAAAAGTGAATGAATAGCCTATTTTGCTTTGCTTGTGTGCGCGGCTTTTGCCTTCCCTATTGAGCTGTCTTTATCTCAACCCATGAGTTTTCTCACTTTTATCTCCCTCACACAGCTGTGGAGGGAATTGATCAAGAAGCTGCATGGGGCTTAGTTGCTAGCTGGCATTAAACCACAATTATATGTTTTGAAAGGCTGCTTATGACTAGAGCCTTCAGCTAACTTACATAGGTGTTTTTGCATATCAATGCTTTTCAACATTTTAAAGTACATGAAATTACTCTATTTCTTAAAGAAAAACAGAAATTCAAGTTCATCTTTCTTCCTTCTGCATCTGGGTTCCTGTGGCAAGGCCCTCTTAAAGACTACTTTTCCAAGTTCTTTGTATTACAGAGCTTCTGTTACTCCTTTTTGCCTCTGTGAGGTTTCTTACTCAAGGACTATCCTTGTTTTGCTTTTCTACATACTTCTGCCACCATGTATGTTCCCAAACTACTCAAAGTTTAAAACCTGTCTCTTTTTCTTCTTTCCCCAGCGCTTTACTGCTGAGCATGATGTCATATAGTCTGGAACAAACCTTTGGTCATTTGGGGTGAGTTCTCCTGGCTGTGTCCCCTCACAGCTTCTTGCATACCCCCAGTCTACTTGCTGGTGAGGCCACGTGAGAGACAGAAACATACCATACATGTATGGTATGTTTCTCGTTGCTCAATCTCACCATCATGGAATAGAAGACTTTCTAGTGAAGGGCAAAAGTATGCTTTCACAGGGCAGCAGTGAAGGAAACAAGGTATCTGTGCAGTTTTCCCCAAACCAGTTCTTAAAGTCAAAATGATTAAATGACCATGATAGGGAAAGAAAAGTTAGGAAAACTAACCAAACCCCTAAATTAAACTAAAATCCTACACTTCTCCATTTATAAAGACACTGAGGAAACTTTTAGTACAGAGGAATGAAGATCCTATCCTATGTGTATACAAAGAATATGAACATTTGCTGCAGAAAAAGATGCACTATGATACCAACAGCTCTGTGAAATTTGCATATCTTACCTTAAGTGGTTTATTTTCTGTGTGGTGAAACTAGTATTCTTGCATCTTGAACCAACATTACAGAAAAGAGTCCGCACAAAAGGATAAAGGCCCCGACTTGGCAAATCTCGCGCTTCTAAGTAACCTAAAACCAAAGAACAGCAGGAATAAAACCAGTAACATTGAAAAAAACTGTACCATCACATTATGTTCCCTTTTCCAAGAAATTCACTTTGTCATCAGCTAATAATGAAGTACCTATAGCGGATGTTCCATTTAACAACAACCGATTCACCACAGAAAGTTGGTAATTTCTGTGCCAACAGATCAACAAAATGACAACAAAATAACATTTGAAAGCAGTCTTTGGAAAGCTGACTTTCATAGTTGTAATGCTGTCACAACATCATAGGCTTGTTAGCCACTGCGCAAAATGTCTTGTGACCTAGATTAGTATATAGAGTTCTTCATGAAACAGTATTTTGGGTTTTTTTTATCCCAGGCTTTCATGAGATAAAGGAGCTACTATTCAGCATGGTCTGAATTTATTTCCATTGAGACTGTCTAAATAACTCTCAGATTTTAAACTTCAAAATATAAAGCAACTTTCTGCTTTTTTTGAAACATAAGGAATAGCTTTGGGGTTCTTAAAAAGGCAGATGATACATTCCAAGAACAAATCTAACGTTCTCAAACCAGTAGCATGCATTGCATCCTTGGGCCTAGGCTAGAGATAGTCTAACTTAGATGTGTGTATATATATATATAAAATACACACTAGATTCTGAACAGGTGTTTCATTCCACTGATCTACAATTGTTTTACCAAACTGATTTCTAACATAACTAAAGCTGGTTTATCCCTAGCTTACCGACATCTGTGAATAATGATAAACTCAATAGACTATACTATCACAAGTCACCCTTTTTTGGAATGAAATTTGTTTGACAAGATAAAAGCAAAAAGGAACTTTATAGGGTAGAGGTAGTCATAAAAGTTTTGAAGTGTTGATGGAAATGGAAGAATTTACCATTTTCAAGAGTTCATTCTAAACCACAGGAAGTAGACAGGGATAAGAGTCATGTTATCTAACTATTAACAACTACTGCACAATTATGAACCTCTGAGCTAGTGATCCAAATTCTATTAGTCAACAGAAAGAAAAATATACAATTAAAACCCAACTAATCTACTTTACTTCAACATGGCTGTCTAAAACTGGTCTGACAAATCAAACCTTAAAATCTGTAGTTCTTTCCTGCTGAAACATGACTTGCTGAGATCCACAGCTAGACAACATTGAATCCCACTCTTTGTCTCTTTCCATTGACTCCCTTACATTTAAGTCACTATTCCTAGGGATCATTAAGATTTTCTAAATACATCTACAAGCAGAGGTGACCAAAAGAGAAGACAGCTGAATGAAAACATACAGTTGTCCTTGTATTTTGGGGGCTCCTGGAAGCGGATTGCAGCCAGAATCAAGAAAAGCGCACATGGCCAGAGTATTTCAGTGAGAGACAGGACCTGAAAAGGGAAATCAAAACATCATCAGTACTATAGAAAACAGGATTTGGGAAATAATCATTGAAAATCATATATCTTTTAATTAAAAAAGCATTAAATATCGCCTGTACAGCTAGTAAAGGTAAAATAAGATCATTAAAAGCAAATTATTAACACTTTTATTTAAAAATTTCCAAACACATTGCTTTCAGAGTACAAAAGCAGTTTCTATTTCTTCCATTTATAGTGTTTGTAGATATTTCCCTCTGGTGAATACAAAGTGACTCTGACAACATGATAACAGTGACATCCAGCTTTCCCATACCTGAGCCTCCTAAGAAGCCAGCAGCATTCTGCACTATACTGCAGCTCCTCCTGCTCCTCTGAACCCTGCCCAGCAACACACCTCCTTGACCTTCCCTGGCTCCCTGACTGCTGCCATTACACCCTTTTTTTTTTCCATCTGCAGTCACCTGTCTTCAAAAGCTGCCTTCGTCACCTCCAGCAGCAGGGCATTGCGAGACCAAGCTAACGTGCCTCAGGCTGCCCACTGCTATGCTTCTCATTTCTCCATCTTCCCACTTCCAGGGCCACAATGAAAAGGCATCTAAGCTGGTGTGCTGTAGGGCTCGCAGATTTTAAGCATGCCTCCAAGCAAATTGCACGTAACATCATGTGCTTGCACCTTTGGAGAGGGGCTGAAAATTAACAGGTGGAATGCATGGAGCCAAAAAGCCCCAAACAAACAAATACAATTGCATGATTTTCAGCTCCAAGAAAGGAAAAAAAACCTGCCCTTCGGCCAACTTTCAAGAAACTTCTAGATTCACTAATTATCATGCTAGGGAAGTGTGAATATCAAACTCAGTAACAGAAATGTGGTAGAAATGATGAAGAACCACACTAAAGCTCTCATTAGAGGCTATTAACTTCTCCAAAGGGAAAGTGACTCCCAAATTTGGATACATTAGAAAAACACCTGAGAAAAGTATCATATTGCTTAGAGACAAAGTCCAGCAGCAGAGTTCTCCCTGTGGAAGAGGCCTGCTCTGCCAAACTTGAGGCAAAGAATAAATGGCTTCTTGAAATGTAGGGAAATTGCCATTTATCTGACCTGAACACGTTCCAAACCCAATAGCAGCCAACCAAAAAAAAAGTGAAGTCTGTTGCTTACAAATTTTCAGGCACCAGCAAGATCCACACATGGTACACCTCACAGCAGGACAGGGACCTCACCTGCTGGGATCCACCTCATGAGGCAAGCAGGGCAGGACCCGTCAGCAAAACCAACTTCAGCCAAGAGTCACAGTCTTCGGGCATGCTCACAGCAATGAGGCAGGACTACAGTCAAGCCAGAAAGACAATGGCCAAGCACAAGAATTGAGCTGGAGAGCAGCACTGCTCTCGCTTCACCCAGGCAGGACCCGAGGTTCCAGAAGCCCTATTTCAGCTGAGCTCTGGGCCTAGATGGAGCCTTAAGTGAGGTCAGTCAGGACCATCAAGGCTTTACAGTGTCCCCAGAGCCTTGGCAGCAGCCTCTTCTGCTTGGCATGTTCATCCCTATACCTCCCATCTGGGATCAGAGGGACCTTGTTCTGGAGCAGTGCCACTGCTGCAGGGTATCAGTGGGCTGTTTTGGGGGAGGTGGAGCCAGGTAAAACAGGTGAGTCAAGGGACATCACAGAAGATACCTAGAGAAGGCTTCATCAGGCTGCCCCAGAGATGAACACCATCACACACCCCATCGTATGGTCAATGCTGGGGAAAGATCCCACAAGAAGTCCAAATGGGGGTCAAACCTGTTGAACTGCAGACCTCAGTGGGAGGCTCCTGGAGGGAAAAGCCCTGGACAGCCACAGGCTGGTCTCTGGTTCTCACCTCAGGACTGAAGGCAGTCACAGCATCGTGCATCACCACCCAGCTGCTCCCAAAAGGGCAGGAAGCCAAAGGGAATGCCAGGCCAGCAGGGTCCTTGCCAGGCAGGGACCATCCTGCAGCATCCTAGCAAGGCAAGTGGGCTGGGCAACAGCAACAAGGTTCAACGGAGTCTGGATCTCCAGGCAAGTCCGCAGCAATGAGGCAGTCCTAAGACCGTACCAGACAGCTAATCTGCTACTGAATGGTCACAACCAGTGAGATAAGACAGGGTGCAACACAGTCACCAACAACATCCACAGAAAAGTACAGCTGAGCCAGAAACTACCTCACCCCTGACTGAGTTTAAATAGAGCTGTGTTTGTGGGTGGACACCCCAGGTGAGCCTGTTCAGGGCCATTAAGACCTACCAGTGCCCTCAGAGCCCTGACACCTGTGAGCAGAGCTGTAGGTGTATCTAAGTATTCACTTGATAAAGTACTATAGGCAGGGTAGAGTTACTTATTTTCTGTCCTTCCTTGCTCCTACTTAACTTTCTGTAATCTGGAGAAGGATTCCACTAGGAATTCTGCATCACAGACTATCTCTGAGAAACTTGTGGACTAACCAAAGCCTCTGATTTCAAGCCAGCTATTGTGTACTCCATCTGTCCAACTGCACTCCACTTTTACCAGGAACTTCCATTAATTCTTGCAAGCAGGTCAAACAGAAACAAAGAAATTGAAAGTGTGGTTGGCTCAATAGTTTCCAAGTCCATTGCATGATATTCGGAATCATACTTACGAGCCCTGGGCACTAAAATAACAGTGCCAGCTTTGTGCTCTTTCAGTAAACAGCCAGAACAAAACACAAAGTCATGTAAATAAAACCATGGCTAGGAGACACCACAACTAATTCCAGGCAACTCTACCTCTGAAAGCCAGGACTGAACTTCCTACTCCTGCTGGCCACACCATTTCTGGTACAAGCCAGGTTGCTGTTGGCCTTCTTGGCCACCTGGGCACACTGCTGGCTCATGTTGGGCCGACTGTCAACAATGTCCTCATGTTCTTTTCCACCAGAAAGCTTTTCAGTCATTCGTCCCCAGGCCTGTAGCATTTCATGGGTGTTTTGTAATGCCAGTGAAGAACCCAACACTTAACCTTGTTGAACCCCATACACTGGGACTCAGCCCATAAATCCAGCCTGTCCAGACCTCTCTGCAGAACCTTCCTTTCCTCAAGAAAATCAACACTCTCACCCAACTTGATGTTGTCTGAATCCTAGGGAAAATAATTTGTGACTGCCCACCAATGGGATTTAACTACATTCTTCCGTTCACCACAACTACTTGGGCCTGGCCATCCAGTTAGTTTTTTATCCAGCAAAGAGTACACACATCCAAGCCATAAGTTTCTCCAGGAAAGAGAAACCCCATATATAGATATCACAGAGTGTCATCTGACTAGACATACTAGAAAAGTCACACAGGCCGTAACAGTAGAGTATGCCAAGTACAGAACATTAAAGGTGAGAACTGTCCTCTAGTTTCAGCTCTTTGAAAATAAATTTGCATAGTCTGAAAATCCAAAAACTCTGGCATGCAGGGAAGGATTGCTATTCCAAATCTGGGACATACAAGCCAAAGAGTCTTAAAATACAACAAAAAATACAACAGCAGCATTTTTAAAAATGGCAAATTCTCTGTATTTTTTATTATTACACAAACTTAGGGATCAAAATGAACATTGCACAATGCCATTAACATTGGCACTTGAGGACAAAGGTGTCAAATGGAAGTATAAGAGATGCAAACAATTGTTACTCTGATTGTGGGCTGCTTTCTCCTTGATTCTTGCCATTTATATCTAAAGAATAGGGTAAATAGCAATGATTCTGGTGAATCTGTAAAATTCAAGGTTTGTTAAACATATTGAATTTGTGACTGGACAATACCAGTGAGCTAAGCAAGTACAGGCCTACTAGAATAACTTCTGTTGTTTAGAAAATTTTAGGAAAATAAATAAAATCCCCATCTTCTGCTTATCTCCAGAATTTCAGTTTGCATTAGTAGCTTATCAGAGGTAGATTTCTCAGTCTAACCGTTTTACACCTTTCTTTGTTAGAGTACCAGGAATCTGGATGTTGATAATAGCAATTGCAAAGAACCTAGGAATATTAAGAAATAATCCCATTGTCCACATGGCCATAGTCTGCTCCAGCGGTCCCTACTACCATATCAACTATGGCCAAGATATCAACAGCAGTACCACACAGCTGATGCTTGGATGTGGGGGAGCCCAAATAGCGAGAGGTTTTTTTCCTAGCCCTCAGAAGAGCCCTTAGTAATCCTGTCCTTTTGTGAACTAATGATTTGTTTTACAACTCATGTCAACTCTGGTGAGTTGCACCTAGGAAGAATGGTGAATTTGGTAATAGAGGTTTAGGAACCTGGCTGATAAAAGCAGACAACTTTGTAACCGAAAAACAATGTGTGAAACAACGCACTCAACAGTAAGCAACATTTAGCGCTGGTTATATATTTTAAAGTGTTGAAGAAACACATGCGAACTTTAAAAGTCAGAAGCAGGGCAACGATTACACTCATTGTAGCAGCAGATGAAGAGCAAGAATTGTACCAGCTTTTTTTTTCATGCTTAATATTAAACCAAAATTTAAAAAATAATAGCTACTTTTTTAAAAAGGCATGGTTTTAGGATAGACTGTGTTTCTGTTTCTTCCTAGTAGCCGTATGAGCAATTCCAAGCATTTCACAACATGATTATAATCCAAATTCTCCTCTAAACTGGGGTAACAAAACAAGGGAATTTGGGAATCATATTTCATCCTTTATCTATCTGCAAATTTGGATGGTAATAAATACTACATAAACAACAGTTAGGAAATGCGGTGACAGAAAACTTAACTAATACAGTTGCCCGGTAGTATCTCCAGAGCTCCCAGAATCTGTAGTTCAGAAGCAAAAGCTCCTGAAAACTAAGAAATGAGATGGCATCATCCATGCAACTGTAATTTCAAACTCCAATTGATGTCCAGACATAGATATTATCCTGTGCTGGCTTTGAACCATATTAATAAAAGGTGCTGATGCCTGCCTGAATTTCAATCAAAATACCAATTTTTTACAGAACACATACATCTTTCATAGCCTCTTTACTCTTCATTGTGTGATATCAACTAATGCCATCTGACACTCATGACACATCATTAGTGCAACAAACCACATTTGTCTTCTAGCCCTAACAGCTGATAAATAACCATGAGAAGACAATCGCTTTCTATAGATACATCTACACAATATAGCACAGAGCTGAAGCACACCAGATCTTTCAGGAAATGCATTCCACTTTAGATTCACAAGGGTCTGACCTGCCCTCTGCATATGTAGATGATCCACCTAGATTTCTCCTTGTATAATTGCAAATGGAATGCCTTCATAGCTCAGCGTTCACACAATGAGCACATAAGGAGGTTTTGCAAATTCCCCAGGGCAGCTCCTGGCTCTGGACAGTCAGAATTAAGTTTGCTCATTCATTTCAATTCCAGGTTTGGGGAAGCCTGGCATCTCAATGAACTCTCCATTCAGGAAAGTAACTAATAAGGCAAACTTAAATGAATTAAGATTTTGTCCATCAAAAATACATACAAGGGAAAACTAGATCACAACAAAAAGATAAACAGATCTGCATGGAGGAAAACAGAAGATACTACTTAATGAACACTGGTTGAAGTAAAAGGCATAGGAAGTGTGCGAAGTTCTTAGGAATGGAGAAGAATATAACCAACAGTAACCCTTCCCCAGAAATGTCTATCATATTAAAGCAAAATCACTTGAAATCATTTAGAGAAGAAATTCTCTCTTTAAATCACAACCTTATTTATGTGAAATATTTCTGAAATTAAAAGCTATATGTTTATTTGATGTAATGCTATCTGAAGCAGCCAACATA
This sequence comes from Cuculus canorus, assembly GCF_017976375.1. Lineage (NCBI taxonomy): Eukaryota > Metazoa > Chordata > Aves > Cuculiformes > Cuculidae > Cuculus > Cuculus canorus. The sequence continues at coordinate 74,570,659 of NC_071402.1, forward strand.
CCTCACTGAAAATCCTCAGATCATCACAGACAAGGGAAATCAATGAGAAGCTATCATTTTTAGTGACATATTTTCCCATAAAAATGTTATCTCTCCTGAGAGAATTATTTTCCTTCTGACTTAAATTTAAAAAATCATGTCAATCACAGTAAAAGTGAACAACGACATTGCATCTCATATTTGAGTATTATTTTAATTTTGAGTACTGCTGAAGTAGCTGCCTTATTCTTCTGCATATTGTAATTGGAAAGGTTAAATTAGGCTTTCCAGAGTGGACAAAAAAAGGGACATTTGGAAGCATATACAATTTTAATATACAGTCCTGTATCTGCACTCACTGTATCTAGATTTTGATCTCTATTGTGCAAGCTTTCTTACATTGTCAAAGAGTATTTGTAATGTGAAGAAAATTGATTTTCATCCTTACTACTGCTACAAGCACTGGTAATATCCAATGATAATTAAAAGATAAGCTGTTGTTCTTCAAAATTTTTATGAGGTTTTCAGTCTCACTTGTAAATTATGGAGCATTTCTATGTTCAGCCATTTTAGAGTTAAAACACACTGTTGTTCTCTGGTTTTGTTTTCAACAATTAGTAAACTAATGGCAAAACAGGAACCACTTGCAGCCAGCCATCTCTAACAATCTACACTGAAATGGAAAAATCAAGTGAGATACACTCTTTCCAACAAATATGAAAAGATGATTTAAAATATTCCTTTGTTCATAATTTCCAAAAACTTACCGGTTGTCTGACACGGCAGAGCCAATTCTTCCAAAACAGAGCCTTGAACTGGTGCACAGCATGCCCCATATTGTCTCTTCTTTCTTTCATCTACTTGCAGAGTGGCTTTTAAGGACTTTCTAAGTTAGAATCATGTCACCAAGCAGCCTGAACGTATTATTCAGCAGCTGATTAATTCCAGCACTAGAGAAGGGTGCAAGAGATTTCCCTGCTTGCTGAGAAAAGATGAGATTATATTTCTACCTCTTGTTTTGTGTTCGTTGAGGAATCTCATCTTTCCATTTGCTTAGTGCAATGAACAGTAAGGGGATGGGTTTGTATAAATGCCTTCAGGGTGCTTTACTCCACAGTACATATTCTGCACTTGTTTCCACTTTCCTGGAATAAAAATGAATGCAAACAACAGGAAAAAAAAGAAATTTGTCTTTTTTTACCAGAGTATAGTGACTTTCTGTCTCTGCAGTGTTAATCTAATTTTTTGTGCATATGCTTAGATTTTTGAAAAAAAAGTTATACTAGGAAAATAAGTACACTCTTCAACCACATATCCCTATAAATTTCTGTGTATTTCCAGAACACATCTAGCACTGTGGTGGTCCACTGCATCATCCTATAACTGTTTAATTTTATCTTATAAAGGGTGTGTGTTTGGCATTTCATTTTCCTTTTTCAGTATGCATTACCTACGTAAAGGTGGAATATGGGCAAGTCAGGACACTGTGTTAATTAATTGTCACATGCCACCCAATGAAAATTAGTCTTCTAGTATTAAGTTCAGCAAAGAGGAGGGAGGACAATTCCTGGAGCTGTGTAGAGGGGTCTGCAGGAGGGAAGCCTGCACGTAGCTGTGGTAGCAGGGCCACCTGGTGATGCAGCAGGTATCTGGTGGTGCAGAGCTGTGCTGTTTTACAGGGGCTTGAGGATGTTTGCCCTACTGATCGGGAATGCTGCCTTGAGCAGAGGAGTAAACTCTCTAGATGTTTTCTTCTATTCAAATCATAGAATCATAGAATCATAGAATCGTTTGAGTGTAAAAGACCTTTGAGATTATCGAACCCAATCGAACCTGTCCACTATTAAACCATATCCCTGAGCACTTCATCTACCCATCTTTTAAATGCCTCCAGGGATGGTGACTCAACCACCTCCCTGGACAGCCTGTGCCAGTGTCCAATAACTCTTTTGGTGAAGAATTGTTTCATGATATCTAATCCGTACCTCCCCTGGCACTACTTGTGGCCATTTCTTCTCATCCTATCTCTAGTTCCTTGGGAGAAGAGACCAACACCCACCTTACCACAATCTCCTTTAAGGTAGTTGCACACAGTGACAAGGTATCCCCTCAGCCTCCTTTTCTCCAGGCTAAACAGCCCAAACTCCCTCAGCCGCTCCTCATAAGACTTGTTCTCCAGCCCCTTCACCAGCTTCGTTGTCCTTCTCTGGACACGCTCCAGCACCTCAATGTCCTTCTTGTAGTGAAGGACCCTAAACTAAACACCATATTTGAGGTCCCTGACAATGAATTGCCTAAGACAGAATGAGTATATACCTGGAGTATTGTGTCCAGGTCTGGAATCCCCAACATCAGTATATGGAATAATTCCGTATGACGGGGTGTCTACTGAACAGATAATCTATTTTTCCACTAACCAGTGTTTCCTGTTCCACTCCTCTGTCATGGTACTGGAAAAGTGCACACCTCCAGCAGTCATCAAGCATGTCACTATGTTTCTGCTTCCTCCAGCACTGAAAAGCAGCCACTGTGCTGTGCAGCAGAGGCGTGTCCCCCTACCCCTCATCACTTCCATCCTTTTCCCAGCTCTGGGTCTCTCCTCATGGCATAGAGATGGCAGAGTGTTGCTGAGCAAACAATCCAAAAGGAAGAACATACCTCACTTCACAGCTTGCTGGCACTTGCATAAGGGATGTTTCAGCTTTTAGTAAAGCGATGTTAAACCCCTGCTGTTTCAGAATATGCACAGTAATTTTGCTCATCCAGACCACCAAAGGCAAAATTCTGGGATAGCTGAGATGAAAATTCTGTGCAGTCCAAATATGCATTTTTTAAACAAATGTATATCAATAATCGAATATTGTATGTATGGGTTCACACAATCATTCTGGAGAGCTGGGGAGCAGAATCTATAGTGCATGATTTGCAGGAAATTACGAACTAATCAATCAGCATAATGAATTACAAGCAGTTATTTATCAGTGCAACTGACAGTAGTCAGCTCCTGACTGGTATATAAACTACATACAGCTTACATGAAACATTTGCCAAATTATTTTGAACACGTAATTCTGCAAAATCTTGGCTCATCCAAGTGTGTGATGTGCATAATTTATTATGCTCTATATAATTACACTCTCCTAAATGTTATATTCTAATTTTTAATGCTAAACAGCTTTTCATGAATATAGGAAACAACTACTTTGTAGGTAATTAGTATTCAGTACTAATGAACTATTGACTCCTCATTTTACTACATAAGACATGAGTTGACAAACACCTTTCACCAGAGTTCTTTTAACTTCATTTGCCCTCAGACATCATTGTCCTTTCCTAAAGAATTAATTCTTGCCTAGTCTGGCCTCCAGCAGTAGATCGGGTTTTTCCAAAACAAAATTTATGAAAGTAAAGATGCTTCATAAACATTTAACCAAGAACAATCTCTGCAGTGGTTTTCCAGGAAATTACTTCTAAAAGTAATTTTTGAAGAAACAAGATGTATGAGCTTGATTGCATTATTTGCAATGTTACGGAAATAATGAGAAATATGAAATCAACCCACACACCCACATATCCCCTACAATAAATCCTTGGCACAGAAGAAATGATAATATTAAAAATCAAGCACACAGGCCGGAAAAGCAAATTACTTCTGAATATTTTTTGAAACACGTGTCAGCTATATTGTTGCCAGCCTGGAAGCTCTTTTAAGTGATCTAGGTTTCATCAGTACTATGTCAAGCAGTACCTGTGCAAGTACCAGCCTTAAATAGCAACTCTGTTTAGAAGTTGCATATACAAATTGCTTTAAAATGTTCAAACACACCACAGTTGCCGGTAGACTAAATAAACTACATGCTTTCAGCGCTCCTTAACAGGATGGCTGCAGTCAACAGCAAAATCTTGAATATTGCAGGGCAAATTAGAAGGTTGTAGATTTTATTATATGTTTCCCTCATTCTTTCTGGCATGGAAAAATAAATATGCTAAGAACCAGGTCTCCAAGTGAGGACAAGATTGTGATCTGCCATTTTCTGCTTCTGCTTAGCTTTAGCAGGTTTGTCTTGGTTCCAACTTAAAAGTTTGCTATTAGAATATGCAAGATAGCCAAAACCACTGGGGCAGAAAAGGCAGAGAACCTTCTGACAGCATCAGTCTCTGTTTTTAAAACTTGACTTCTTTATAACATGATAACATCAACATGCCACGTCTAGCCTACAGTTTTAATATGAGCTAATTAGAGTACATTGGCAAGCACATTCAAAGAAACATAATTTTATATGATAAATAGGTTAAAGCCCGGGAGCCAAAAATACTTTTTGTTAGACAGGAATGCAGTCAAATCATGTGAGAATATGGCTGGGAATCTAGCATATTTTCCTAACATCACCCACAATTTCTTTCACAAGGTTTGCTGCCTGATCACAAGGCTTTCCTTTCAACATTATTAGAAGTACTACTTGTACTTACACGGCACAGACCTATTTTGCAGACAAAGTGCCTGCAGGATGACATCAATTAGTAGTCTCTTTCTTGGGAGACAATTCCTGTGTGCAAAGTTAGGATATAATGAAAAATGTTAGTTGTGGGCAAGATCAAATAATAGATTTTATTAAAATGAAGCTATACATTAAATAAACAAACCAGATCCAGCCTCACAAGGAGGACAGTGGTTTGTTTGAGCTTCTAGGCAGCTCTAGGAATTTTATTCTTCTAATATGACAGACTGATAGCAAACTGAAATTTTTCTCACAGTTACAAGGTCAGCGCTGACAAGAAGCTTCTGGAATCAGGTTTCTGTGTCGTGTAAAACCAGCTCTGTCTTTTCATGCTGCTGCATTTTGTTTGTGGCCTGAGAAAAAGTATTGCTCCTGTCAGCATTACCCTTTCTTCTGTTATTGTATCACAGAATTTCAGATTTAGTGTTGCTCTGTTCAGTGACCTCCTTTCTCTTCAGAGAGAAGATTTTTTACTGTAATTTAATTCATACTCTAGAGTGTAATATTAAATGGTTGCTATTTCAGAAAGAGTGTATTTAAGTCGCTCTAACTCAAAAACCGAGAAAAAAAAGAAACAGAGAAAGCAAACCTCAACATCTTGTAGCAAACCACACTGCCACACGACTGTTTTTTCATATTCAGTTGTTGCATGCAAATCCAAACCTCAGTTTGCTGCTTGCTCTACTGAGCGCTGCTTTCAGAACTGACTGCTGATGAGCAAATTCAAACACACTTACACTTAGGTTTCTTTTACCTAGCTTGTCAATGAAAATGAAATACATCTGCAATTCCACTGTAGAAACATTTTATTTAGGATTATATTGAGATCCAGCAGAATTTGAGAAGAAAACTCAGTTCTGTTACATAATGCACTGAAAATCCTTTGCAAGAACTTAAGAAGTGTGTTAAAAAAAAAGATATGGCATTGTGCCTATTTTCAAGAAATACTGAAGTTACTGAATTATTTCGCTTTGTTTCTGAAGGACTGATAAAACATTAATACTGTAAGCACTTTTGGCAATAGGTCATTCAAAACAGTTCCTTTTCAGGATTTCTCATATCTTCCTCTGAAGCACATCAAGAAGCCGAAAATAAAAAAACCTTTTCTTCAAGTCATCAATCAAGTTCCTGCACATTCTCAGTCTCTTGCCAATGTGAAACACCAGTTTTCTAGCCTACCTTAGTGATGTCAACCATTTCTTTAACCAAATGGTTAACAGGCCAGAACACCATGAATCACAGAATAAACCCTTGGTAGAAACTACTGTTTTCTCCCTTCATATTTCCGTCCTATTTGTATCACGGAATCATAGAACAGCTCAGGTTGGAAGGGACCTTAAAGATCATCCAGTTCCAAGCCCTCTGTGATGGTCAGGGACACCCCCCATCAGACCAGGCTGCCAAAGGCCCCATCCAACCTGGCCTTGAGCACCTCTAGGGATGGGGCAGCCACATATTCCTTGGGCAACCTGCGCCAGTGCCCCACCATCCTGTGAAGAAATTCCTCCTGATGTCTAGTCTAAATCTGCCCCTCTCCAGTTTATAGCCATTGCCCCTAGTCCTATCACTACCTAGGACTAGGACTACCTAGTCCTGTCACTAAAGGACTTTCTTTGCTTTTATCCCTTCTGATCTTTGGACTAAACTGACTCTGTTGTGTATTGCTAGGTGCAGAGTGGCACAGAAAACAGAAGGGAGACTTTGATTAGAAATTGAGGTTTCTAGGGTTTGCAGGATTTGTAGATCTACCATAAGACACTGCATTATGCAATATCAACCATATATGTAATATCATATACGCCATTAAAGACATCACCACTCCAAATCACGATCCATGTTCAGCAGTATGTGTCTCCTGTTTTTCTATAAAAAACAGAGATAACATGAATGCCCAATATTAAAGGTTTGATTTGCCTGTAAAAGCCTGACAATTATAATTCTTAATGGACATCTTTGTAAAATCTACAGGAAGGTAACTTCACTGCCGGATGCACACAGCTGAGTCATTCTCTTATCTCTCTGTGACAGATACAGTCACAACGGAAAATACAATTGTTTTTATCAGGTTCCATTCTGGCCAGCTTCCTCTGGAGCTAAGAAAAGAATCTTCTTGCACATAAGATCTGTTGATAGAGCACCCTCTTGCATTAGGAATACAGCATTACAGGATGTTAACGAGTGGAAAAGAGCAGGATATCTGTTCTCCTTTGAATTCTAATTTTGAGTTATCATACATCCCTTTACTCCATCTATTAGAAAGCACTGAAGAAAAGTACTTTAGCAGAAAGTACAATGTCTTAAGGAACAGCAGGGAGGGGACAGAATGTATCAGCAAAAAGTGAATTTTATTTAACTTTCATATTAGTTAACAAAATAGATGTGCTTACTTCATATGACTGTAAATATAAAAGCTTTGTAATTTCAATTGATAGTTCACACTTAATTATTTAAGAACTTTTTCTTTTTACCCAGTTTTCAGATTCTTGCTGCCCTTCCTTTAAAAAGACAAATCACTCCAATTCAGATTCATACATCCAGGATGTGTAGTAATACACTTCCCCAAAACTTTACAGTGCCACATTAAGTGTTTCTTTGTTTTCTTAATAAAGTTTTTTCTTCTTTTTCAGTAATTCATAGCTAAGTATTTCTTCCACAACAGCAAACTCCCTCCTCCAAAACCATACTCGTCAACTCAGTATGAACTTTTCTTCAGCCTAGAGTGCAACACATTGCTTCTTAACCAATCTTCTTTTCATCTCCTTGCTGCTGATACAGGAGGTTGCAGAGCAAGGATATGCTTTGACGAACATTTCCCAAGGGACCTCACAAGGCTTTGTGCAACGTCCAGGCAAGCAGTAGGCAGAGTTAAGCCCAGATTTTTTTTTTATTATGGGTTGGGTATTTTTGTTTGTTTTTTCTTATTTAAATAAGAGAGGAATAGTTCAAATAGAATGTGGAGCTTAGGAGAAAGAAATATTTTCTCTGACAACTTACATTCATTATGTATCCCAAGCATAAATGAGAAAATCTGTTTTTAAATTTAAAGGAAGACTAAATAAGTAAATCTTAAAAATCCAAAAATTTTATTATCTTTTTATCTGTTTTCCAGTTGGAAATTCATCAAATTTGAGAAGATTAACCCTCATTGGCAATTTCCCATTCACAAGAGCCACCCCTTCCTTTTTCAGTGTTTTCTTCACATTGCTTCCAGTTTCTGCCACATCCTGATGCATGTGCTTACTACTACCCTCTCAGGTCTAACTTGTATGCTTGTTAACAGACTGCTGCCAACCACAATCCTTGAAAAGAAAACCTCATTTAGCTGGATGAGTGACAGTTGTTTTAAGAGTCCATTCAGACCCTTCTGACCTGTGTCTCCTGCTAGGACTGGGCTATTGACTGCAGTAGAAAGAGACATAAACGTATTTTTCCTTGGCGTAGCACATATTTATATTCCAACCACAGCAGCAAAGCAGCAAGGAGTATGATTTTAAAAAGGACTAGGCCAATGGTAATAGAAAAAAAATGCAGAAATTGTTTTGATGTCAGGCACAGTCAATAGGCATTCTCCAGTTCTTCAGAACTGGGAACCACTACAACTGGATTAGACAAGGAGATGAAAACCAATTTAAAAAGAAGGAAAGTAAAGAAAAAAAAAGAACTACCATAATGCAGTCCTGTGACTATGCTGTGCACCTCATGACTGCCCCTGGTTCCACTTCGTTAAGCAGAGGCCTTGATTCAGCAAAAGATTTCAAGATCTTCAATGCAAAATTACTTAATACATAAATGTTTCCTGGGTATTGATTCAATCGTACAGCGAAAATGGGATATGAAAGGCCTTGTTGTTGGATCAATATCTAGGAAGTACAGATATTCAACAGCTCAGTGTCAATTCTTATTAATGTTTAGAAAATCCAGTCTCACACTTTGCAATTTTGTGGAATTTTAATATATGAAAATAGTATTGTTTATTTGTCAAAGTCTGCAAAAAAATAAACTGCATTCACCTTAAGTTTTCCTTACAAGTAAAGCAACAAAGACAATTCTAATTTATATAATTTTTTAAAAACAATGAGAAAGACATCAGCATTCTTAAGTTAATTTTAATTTTGTGGTTTGCAAGTACTTGTCAATAAAGTTTGATTTTCTTCCTATAGTTTTTCTTTTACAGCAGCGATAAATAAAGCTTTTTCATATAATATAGTAGACACGTCCTTCACAACACACCCCCTTTCCAAGTTACAGAGAAGTGGGTCTCATATTCAGCAGTGCATAACTAAGCAAAACTTAACTGAAGTCCATTCAGCACATTCAGTTCTCAAAGCACAGTGACGTAAATGATTAACTTCCACAGACACACAGAATGCCGTAAGCTTTCTGAAGTAAAAGACCTTTAATGCACTGAAGTCGTCACCATGACTTCAGCTGTGTAAAAACCTTTTGCTTCTGTAAAACAGAGATGGATATCTCATACTTTCCCAAGACTTTTCTTAATGAAATATCCCACTAACTTCTGCGGTCTCTGCTGATACTCCACCAGCACATCATGTGAGCTACTAATCTGATCTCCTTCAAGCCGATTCAGAAGAGTGACACACACAACGGCAGCTAGAAATCGAGACAGCATTAGTTAGGAATGACACTCTGGCACTTACAGTTCAAAAGCATAAACATTTGAACGAAAAGTTAGAAGATTAAAAACGTGAAAGAAAACAAACCCCCCAAAACGGTGTACAGTACCATAAGTTGCTGAAGGACTAGCATGCTGTGGATGATATCAGAAAAATTACAAACCGTTTAAGACAATTTGTCACTCCGTTAATAAACCAAGTAGACAACTGCAGATACTTATTGTTATACCATGATTCTTACATTTTTCTGGATAGGAACTGTATATTTCACAAGTAACCAAGCCTTGACTGGTAGGAATTGATCGGAGACACTGTTCTAGCAGACGTAGTTACAGCCTTCTATCTACATAATCTCTAACTCAAATCCCTGTGCCATAGATACCATCCCTCAGGAAATAGCAGATGAGCCACTTCAACATTCATCAATAGGGAGTACAGCAAACACATGAGGATTTCACGGATCAGCTCAGGAATATCTTCTGCCTGATCCCCCAGATCCCTCCTTTCACTCAAACTGAGCTCTAGTATCACTTCTGCGTATCTGGGGTTTCTGCTGGTGACAATTCACAGAGCACAAGCAGAAATACACTTCACAGACCTACAAGGTAGAGACCAGGCTCCCTCATGGCTAAGTGATAGCAGGGGTTGTGTTTTTAATCACTTTCAAGTCAGTAAGAACTGAGGGTATTTGATGGAACTGTTGGCTTTTTTGCTTATTTTTCTTCACTTCGTCCTCCTTGAGTTTAAGGAAGTATGAGAAACCTCAGTGTTTTAAATTGGCAAATTCCTTGCCAAAGAAAGTGAAAGATTACAGTTAAAAAGGCAAGTAGAATGGCACTGAATTACAGTATTTACAATCACTTATTTTTTTAATCTTTACTGAAAATTAGTTAGCTTGTGTAAAACAAATTAAAAACATTTAAAACATTTTATATCTAGGTACGGTTTCTTCATGATGCTATTAATAATCTTTAAGAGATAAAACTGTAAACCTACACAAAATACATAGCATAAGAACTGATTATAGTTTTATGCATACAAGACTCGCCTGATTGATTAAATTAACCAGTTGCTTTCTGTAAACTTCAAAAACTAACTGAAGAAAACAAATTAAAGCAATAATAGGGTAATTACATAATGCTCTATGTGCTTGCCACAGGCTGAGACAGCAAATGAAAGGGCTAAATCATCCGAGAATATTGTGAGGAATTTTGCATAAATTTCAATACATATGACACAAATCAAACAATTACAGCAACAGAACTATAACCACAATTAGTTTTTCTATATGCAAAAGGTACATTAACACCTCATTTGCCACTTTTAGCACAACTCCCCTGCAACACAGAAAACTTCCTACAGCTTTAACAAAGTCACCTTAAGTTTACCTTTGAGACCGCTGAGATTGCACATTGCAGCAAATACAGAAGACTCCATCTCTATATTTCTCACACCAGAATCATAAGCTTCCTTCAAATATCGTAGTTTCTCTTCTTCATTATATAGGCAGATTGCACCATCCAACCTGCCCTGTCCTACAAAGTAATTTTGTAAAACTTTTCAGTGTGATGAAGTCACATAAAAATTTTAGTTTCTAGAACACCCAATTATTGTAGTTTCTCCTATACATTATCCAGCTTCTACTACCATTCTTTAATGTACAAAACAAATAGGATAAAGTGATTCTTAAGCTACTGTGAGCACTTCTTATATTTTTTTATAATGTCAGCCATGGTAATTTAATTGGTCTTCTCCAGCTTAATTTCTCAAATTGATAAATGGGAAAATATAAGCAGTAGTTTCCTGCATGTGGGACATGCATTAAATGTCATCAACAAATCTGAAGCTGTGTGGAAGTGCTGCATTTTTACTATGTGTAATTATAGTCTGAAAAAACTGCCAGCCTTCAAAATGACTTCTTGACGCTACCTTAAAGGATAAGCATTTTATTACTTACACTTTTCAAGGTAAGAAATAAAGAGCTTCTTAAGCTAACTAGCTATTACTATTACCATTTTTGAGAAAATTATAATTTATTCAAATTGTTCAAGACTAACACCTTCAGATAAAACAGCAACAGGTTATGTACAGTGAAGTTAAATTACATGGTGGTTTACTCAGTAATTTTTTTTTATTTTCAGGAAATGTATTTCTAAATTAATACCCTTGAGCCTGTTCTAGTTTTTTGCTGTTGAAAATATTCCTGACACTATTTTTTTTTAGCGCAGCTTGCACCTACGATTGGTGTCTGAGGAGATACACAAACTGACAGTGTCTGCTCCGGGCCAAGCTTTGAGCACCATTAGGAAGACCATGTGCTCCCTTTCATACTGCACCCTTTCTATCCCATCCAGCAGGAGCTAGAGAAAGTTGTACCAGGTGTTCCCACAAGATCTGAAAGATGTTTGTGAACAGACTTGGGAGATACAAAATGCATCTGCATGTCTATCCAACGTAAGCCTCAAAAGTCTGGCCCCTTCCTACACAGCAGCACTGATGTAACTCAACAAAATATTTTCTTCAGTTGGCTGACCGCTGCTTTGCTCAAAAGGTGCAAGGGAAACAAGTTCTAATGTTTCTTTTAGAAAAGATATACTTTAGATATTTAACCAGTTCAAAAAAACACAAAACAAAACAACGCAAAACATCCACGAATAATTCTCACTCCTCTAACTCTCTAGGATGCCTCAGTACATCACAGAAATTATGATAAACATACACAACTGACAAGTACATGAGAAGTGTATCGTAGACTATACATATTCCAGAGGATCTTTTAGAGCTGGGGGAGGAGAAACCTCCACAAAATTAGAAGTTTAATACAGTAAACTGCTAAGCAAAATGCTTGACTTTATACATATGAAAAATAGGCTCATCAAGCTCACAAGACATCTCAAAGTAGGGAACGTATTCCATTCAGTGAACTGGAACTTTAATGTTAAAATATTATTCAGTCTTCATCTATTGCTGCTTACCAATATACTTCTGTTAACCTGTTGCTGGCCTTACCTTCATAGAAATCTAAAGTGCACATCGTGTTTCCAATTACTGTATTGAATTGACTGATTTCTTTACTGCACTGCATCAGTTCCTTAGCTAGCTGTTCATCTAGGTTTGTACTGCGAATTATGGTCTTTCCCAGAACAACCTGTTCAAATTGAGGTTTGAAGGTGGCATCTACAGACTGCCTAGTTATAACCACTGAGCCTGGTTCCAGACCTGCAGGAAAAAGAAATAGACGTGGCTTTACAATGCAGTTAATCCTTTGTTTCCACAGACAAAGCATACATCTTGACCCAATCCTGCTTCTTTTAAAGGTGGCAATTTTGCCTCTGAATTCACCAAGAGATTGGTTTTGCATGCTTAGCTGTTTATTATTACAAATAAATTCTGAAAGAACAAAATATTTCCTTTTTGACCATATATTTTTTTTTATCTCATACTTTTAATACAGGTAAGAAATGTCCTTCTCCTTGTGTTGTCAGATCTCCAACTGCATTTTGTCTACCCAGAGGCAGATATTGCCTTTTCTTTCAAAGTTACAGAAGCAAAATAATTCTGCAGTTCTGTTCTGACCATCAATCACTTACTTGCAGAGGGATGCTTTACTCTCCTACAAAGTTGCTTTGGTTTGAAGAAAAGAAAGAAATCAAAAGGGAAAATACCTATTCCACCAGAGGTGCCAATGCGAATAATGGTTATGTTGGAACACTTGGCATGATACAACAGTTTGATCAGCTCGTGCAACATGATTGAAATAGAAGGAATGCCCATACCATGCTGAAATGAAAGCAGAAATTCATATTCGACATTCACATAGACAATGCAAAAATGAGCCAGGCAATATCTCATTCCTGATAATTTTTTTCCCCAAATGTCACTTTATTCACTCCCACAAAAACCCTAACCTCTAGGCCTACTGAAAGGCAGATAAACAAGCAAACAAAGACTCTCAGTGGCTTTAATACGCTTTGGATAAAGTACAATATTTCTAAAAATCATTAGTTATAAAATATTTACATTCTTAAAAGCATAAGTAGTACCCTTTCCTAATAGTTGATGAATCCACTTGATCACAGAAATTTCCTTTAACACATAAAACCCCCTCACCATGTTTTTTTACCAAATTGAAGTGCTAGTGAATAAATTCTTTCAAAACACAGATATTGTGGTTTAGTTACAAAGCTCAGCACATGTGACTCCACCTTAACGTTCATGATAATGCAGTAATTACAGCTCAAAAGAAAAGATGCAGAATGATACTACAGCTATGCAATTGCAATAGAAGTGTGCAATCATATCTACAAATTAGAAGTATGAAGGTTTAGAATGCATACATGGGAGCAACAGTCCCATGGAATGCTATTCTCAGGCCATGTTAACACATTTGACAATGCTACTACAGATACTGAGCTCTGCATGCAATACAGCCCTTTTTTTCCAGCACCCCACATGCATCAAGTGACCTTTTTGCCCCATTATACAGGATACAGAACAGGGACAAGGCAACAGTAAGCCCGATAATAAAATCTATAAGGACATTCCTGCAAGATCTCAGTGGTACACTGAGGAAAAAGGAGACAAGAAAGGAATGAAGGTCTCAGAGATTTGCCCTCTTATAATAAAGGGCTAAGAAGGAATTCTTAAATAGCTGACTGCCCTATTTTGAGCATGCTGACACAAACTTAAAAACCTGACTGTCTATTAAGTGTTTAAGAGAAATGTGCATTCACATTTTCTGCCTTGAATAATTGAAATGTGTTGCGTATCTGTTTAAGTGAGGTACTTACACTGACTGACAAAACAGGTCCCACTTTGTACATTGCATAACGGTCAGTTCCCGCACAGATGTTAGGATAGTCACCACCAGGGCTTCCAAGCCCCAGTTCTTCAGCTATGTAGGCAATAAAAGCTTTCATCCGTGAAGGGCTTCCTCCAACACATACAAACTGAGGTGGATGATATTCAACAAAACAAAAATCAATTGAGTGATTCAGTATATAAAAGAACACGCAAAGATCAACATGAGCATGCAAACACCTTCAGTCAACAAAAATCTCTTCCCAGATGTGGTTCTTCTCACAAGCATTCTAAACAGGCCATGAAGAATAATTACGGAAAATAATATCCTTCTATGCATTCAAAAGCCTTCATCCCATCTAAACAAGTAAAATACAAATATTGGCTTGAAAGCCCTCCAGAAGAGAGTTCTACCTGAATAGAGACTGCAGCATTCGCATTTTCACTGGATAAAAAGAGACAATCTAAAACAATTATCTTTAGTTTTGCTTGATATTTACAGCAACAAGAACACACAAATTCTCATCCGCTCTCCATTCATTCCTCAGTTGGTGGTATGGTTACACATTTAGTCTTGCTTTGAAGACAGCTACACTTCCACCTTCTGCAGAAAAACTTAAGCTTGTTGAATGAAGTGAAGCATCTTACCTTTACATCTCCAAACAATGCCGGAAAATCATGGGTACCAGTCCCAAGAGCAAAATGGTACAGGATGTCTTCTTTCATTTTCTCCAGGTGAGGGTTGCAGAGATGGATAAAATTCTCTCTGTCAGGACAGCAGCATTAAGAAACACAGAGTACATGCATACCCGTCCACTGAACAGATGCTAATTTTGCAAACTTAAGCAGTAAAAGCTGGGAAATGCCAAAGCCAAGTATACCTGCACTACTTTATTTTGGTTCCCCATACATTACATTAAGGAAATCCTAAATATCTTTATCACCTTATGTCTCTAATAAATTGCATCTTTAACGTTCCACTCATTACACAGGGTGAAATTGCTGAAGAAAAGCCCAGATGGTAGAGCGCATTAGCAACAGTGCAACCTTTATCTTAAATCTGTGAAGCAGGGTAGGAATTTATGGTGAGAAGAACAATGGGAGCAAGACCAGGGAATATTCAATAGACCATTTGACTACACAGACAATCTATATCAAAGCTTGACCTCTATGTTTTGACTGACCCTCCTAGGAACCTGAGAGGGGTGGGAAGAATTGGGCTTTATAAACAGGCAAAAAGGGGATTTCTGGCAATACAGTTTACTGTAACTCTGTGTCATCCAGCCAGGAGGAAAACTGTCTACAACATGAGACTGGCAACAACACTACAGATGATCTGAAATAGGAGAGGAAAAAACCAATTGAAATCTGAAGCATAGAGAAAACCATGGAAAAGGGAAAAAAAAGCAAGAAAAGGGAAAGCAAGGAAAAGGTAAAAAGAGTTCACTTCCTCTTAAGTTGCGTCTTGTAACGATGCGAGATAGCTTAATATATATATATTAAGCTATATCTTTCTGAAGAATCAAGAAACAAGGCAAGGAAGGAAAACTGAACTACTTAGCATGTGGGATCACATTCATGGAAAATTTGGTAGAGGACTAACCAAGCAAGCTGAATGATTCATTAAATGTCTGCCTTCTGTGCTTGATGTTTTAAGTTCAATTGAAACAGGTAGGGAAGACTAGTCAATAATCACAAGCTTAAGTAAAATACTGGCCAATACTTCAAAGTACTTTCTGAGAGATGAAATCAAGCAATAAATATCTTCCAGACTCAAGAAGATGACTTAATAGCTTAATGAAGTCTCACTATAACCACACCACTGCTCAGCAAATTCAAACTGCTTTGTCAGAGGAGACAAACAAAAAAGTCTGCCTGGAGCTTATGCAAAAAAAATTGTTAAGATTTCCCAGGAACAACTCTGAAGCCTAAACATAGGCAGTCAGTGCTGTTTTAGATGGTTTAGGTTATCTTGTCTGCCTCTCCAGAAAGGCTGTGCTTTTCTGTAGGTCCTACATCTTACGTGTCAATCCTATGCAGGATGTACTGGTTACCTTAAAAAGCCTAAAGTGGCCTAGATGCTCATACTGAGGCCACTGAACTGTTCCTCAGGAAGCAAAGAAAAGATTTACACAACCCCAATATTCTGAATATATCAATTGTTTCTGTTCTTGAAGTTCTCTCTATTCTCTCTCGTGTCACTAACTATCCAGAGGCAGCTACAAGACCAAAGTAAGAGCTATCATTCCAATCCACCTTATTTGTCCCTGACCACCACAGACTACCACCTTCAGCTACTCAAAAAGCAGCCCAACATGGGTGGTTCATTCCCACCTTCAGTAGTAATTCCTTTCCACCTCCTACATGCCCCATTTGCCTCTCTTCATACAAACCCCACCTGAGGTGGAACCCAAAGGCTTTGGCTGCCTTCCTTCTTCCCTCCGAGAGACCTGTTTGACTCCAAAAGAAATAAGAGCCAGGTTTATGGCTCTTCAGAAAGGTACACACAGCTCAGGAGTTTGCCAGCTCACATGAGCAGAATTGCTTCCTCTGAATTATTCCTGTTCAGGTTTGTGGGACTCTATCCCATACTCAATGGGTCACACACTAAAGCACATTAAATAGCTGTCTGTGATGATGTTTACTGGAATAGCTTTTGCATACAAATAGGGTATGATTTGCAATCACTTTACAATTTGTTCTCAGGCAAAAATATTTCCTTCTTTATAAGAATACCAGCAATAAAGGCTCCTCTCCAGGAAATAAACTGGGAAAAAGCAAGGCCTCTATTAAAGTACGGAGAAATTCCTGCCGTGTGTGTCAACCACCACTGTCCTCACACCTCACAGCTTCCTTCCTCAGCATTGCCTACATTGCACCATTTTTCATTTAACTTTATCAGCAACACTCCTCAACCCACCATCTCACTGCAGTCAGGGACTGCTACTAACTTTTACTAGTTATCTGCTCATCCAGATCTAATTGCAGACTTAGACCCAGGGGTAAAACGGGCAATAAAATTAAGGATATTATTATGTGTACACAGGACCAATGCCATGGATTTACAGTAGAGGCAAAGTTTGCCTGCAAAAATCTTTGGCCTCTAACTCTAAGAAGCATACAGTTTACTCCCCTGAATAAACTGTGTTTATTCACATTGTTGTAAAGCACCTACAATTTCTGGGGGTTTAAACAAAACGTGAATACCTGATGACTAAACATGTGCATATGGTTTTACTACAATAAGCTTAAAGTATTAGAGAAACAGATTGAAATATTTGTTCAAACTCTTGAAGCAGGTATGTCCAGCCATATGCAGAAACCAAAGTCAACATTTCAATAGTTCTCTAGATTAAAAAATAAATAAACAAAAATATCACTTATGCTTGAAAAAATTCACTGACGTGATAAATGAAAATGGGTAGCCATCAACGTCCTCTGTGTACATCTGGTTAAAGCAGATAAAGACTCCATTTGTCAAAACATATATGAAATATTTGATGTTATAATCAATATTTGCACCATAAATTTTATCTCAAACTGAATGAGTGCATAATGCGTTTGTGGCGGAAGGTAAGCGTAAACTTCAACAAAATAATTAATTACTGAATCTTACTTTAAAGACTGCTCATCATCAGTTTTCTTCTCATTTGATTCACCAGGAGCCATGTATGCTTATACCTAGAATTATGAAAAGAATTAGATTTAAGTGCATCAGAACAGTCCCATCTGTAAAACTATCACCGTTAACAGTGACAGAAACTTTCTCTATAGATGATAGTGTCCCAAACTCCAAAAATAACCCATCCACACTACAACTTTTAGCAAAATGAACATCTCCAACATTATACAGCCGAGCATCACCACTTTCAAACCACTGAAGCCCAAACTAATCTCGTGCTAACATAAATCCCATCTCACCGCTACTTCTGTTCTTTGGTACACTGAACACCCGGCTCATGGGCCAGACAGAGGTATGTCTCATAGCTAACTCACCAATCCTCTTTCTTCTATACCTCCCACAGTGACAGTGACTGCTGAACTGGCTTTAGCACCATTCCACCATTGGTTCCAGAAGGTCTCCAAAGTTCATTTCTAACTGTCAAATGCCTGAAACCTGTTTCAAGGAAGCGTCTTGCTCATAATATCCTCTTCATTAAACTCCTCCTACTGACCTTAAAAGCACTTCTATCTGCCCCAGCCTGAGGGTGAGGAAGACTAAACCAAATATGACTCAAAAAAGTCACAACACTGTAATTTATCATCAATCTTGATGCACTTGGTTTTTCCTACTTCATTACCCTAAACTTTACAAAAATAAATAAATAAATAAATAAATATCTGCCTTCTGCATTCTCCTTTACATTTAAACGGGCAAATGTATTACTGAGGCTTTGGTAATGATACTATGACAGAATTATAATTATAGATGTATTCATTTGTCATTATTTTGAGAAGTGACTAAAGCTACGTGCCAAAGTTGGTACCTTCTGGGAATATCCTTAGAGGAAGTACTGAATCACAAAGTTTTGCTCCACCCTCTCTTACAAATGGCCTGACAGCACGTAAGAGTCTAACAGAGACAGGATTTTAATCCTTCGAAACTCCGGGATAACAACACAAGGAAACAAAAAGAAATCAGTTTTGCAATAGAATTACATAACATGAAATTTGAAAGAACTAAAGAACCAAATGAAATATCCCCAGAGTCTTCCTGTTAAAAGCCACTAAATAATGAAAATGTGTCAAAATTCATAAGAACTAATAGGTTTTCTTTTTCATCTAAAATGTCAGCCTTTACAAATCAACTCCACATGTACTAGATGCACTAAACGTGTACGAAAATCTATTGTTAAGGAGATAAAGTATAAGTCATATTTAGAATTGATTATACATCTTCATAGTAATATGATTAAAGTTAGTTAGTACAGGGTATTGCTTTCATACCGTGGTTATTATGGAAAAAAATGCTTATTTTTTCCCAGTAAAACTGCAGTGCCATCAGTCCGAATAATAAGGACTTATAAGGTAAGAAGAAATAGCAAAGTGATTTTTATGTCCCTAGATGATAAAAGGCTGCAAATAAACCATGGATATTAATTCAGTTGCTGTTCATAGTACTAAGCAACCACGTTCTTTTTAACAGTGTTCTTGGTTCTGTGATCCCCTAAGCAATGATGTGCTTCAGAAAACTAAGAACAAAGTTCTGACAGTCCAAAGGTCCAGGATACCCTCTCCAACAGTTGGCAAGAACAGAAGAAAGCTGCAAGCATAAAGCAGTTTTCCCGTGGCAGACCCTTCCGGCAATCAAGCAGGAGCTGACAGGCAGCAAATTAATATAAAGCCACAAAATTCTCACACTGTGTAAACAAAAGGAAATTTTTATAGCCACGACAAAAGCTCCAGCCGCCTTCCTCACCCAAAGTTAAAACTGATGTTCATGAGAATAACATGTGCACAGCAGGGCGCGGCTCAAGAAAGGGCATGGCCCACTTTAACGTGTGTGCAAACCCTCCGATTGATGTTTAGAACCCATTATTGTTACTATCCTTCTTATTTAAGGTTTTCTTTTATTCCCCCATCCCCTTTTTAAAGGAAAACCTCAGTTAATAGTATCTTTAAGGAAAAGCTCTAGCTTGGCACTAATCCATCATTAGAAAAACAACTGAAGTCATGGCAAAACTGATTTTTACGCTGCAGGTACCCCGTTGGTGCTGTACAATATCCCCCCTCCCCCCTCCCCTGGCTCGATGCCGGTGCGCATCCCCTCCGGAGCACCCCGCAACGCGTCCCGTCCATCCGAGCCGGGAGAACGGGGCACCCCCGCCCTGCAGACCAGACCTCGGTGTCCGCGGCCCCTCCCGAGCCCCCCTCCCGGCGGTACCCACGCTCCTGCGGTACCCTCCATCCTCCGGTACAACATCCAGCACTCCCCATCCCGTCGCATCCCCGTTCCCGTGGCACCCCCGCTCCTACCACTATCCCCCATCCTCCTGCCCCCCATCCCGTGGTACCCACGCTCCTGCGGTACCCTCCATCCTCCGGTACAACATCCAGCACTCCCCATCCCGTCGCATCCCCGTTCCCGTGGCACCCCCGCTCCTACCACTATCCCCCATCCTCCTGCCCCCCATCCTGTGGTACCCACGCTCCTGCCGGTACCCCCCATCCTATAGCCCCTCATCCTCCCGTCCCCGATCCTGTACCCCTCATCCCGTAGCACCCACGTTCCTGCCGGTACCCCCCAACCTAGAGCCCCCCATCCCGTGGTACCCCGCTCCTGCCGGTAACCCCCTTCCTCCCGTCCCCTCCTTCCTGCCAGTACCTCCCATACTCCAGCCCCTCATCCTCCCGTCCCCATCCAATACCCTCCCATCCCGTGGTACCCCCGCTCCTGCCGGTATCCTCCATCCTTCAAGCCCCTCATCCTCCCGTCCCCACCCAATACCCTCCATCCCGTGGTACCCCCGCTTCTGCCGACGTCCTCCCGCCCCCCCCCGCTCCTGCCGGTACCCCCCATCCCGTGGCTCCCCCGCCTCTGCCTCTCCCGGTGGGCGCTGCGGGATGCAGGTTTCCCGCACCTCCCGTGCTGGGCTCGGCTCTCACCTGGCGCTGGGAAGCGCTGGGAGCCGCTGGGCGCACCCAGGCGAGCGGAGACGCCTCTCGGCAGCGGCGGGCGGGCACCGCTCCGCCCCGGGTCCGGTTAACCCCTGTGAGCCCGCAGCGCGGCGCCGGGGGGGGGGGCGCAGTAAAGGGGAACCAGAGGGGCGCGGGAGAGAGAGAGACAGAGAGAGGGGGATGGGAAAGATGCGAGAGGGATGCACAAGACCGAGAAGGAGAGATGTGGGGGGTATGCAAGAGAGAGGGATGCGAGGGAGAGAGGGGGCGAGAGGGATGCGAGGCGGAGACGGAGGGGGGCGAGAGGGATGCGAGGGAGAGGGGGGCGAGAGGGATGCGAGGGAGAGGGGGGCGAGAGGGATGCGAGGGAGAGGGGGGCGAGAGGGATGCGAGGGAGAGGGGGAGCGAGAGGGATGCGAGGGAGAGGGGGAGCGAGAGGGATGCGAGGGAGAGGGGGAGCGAGAGGGATGCGAGGGAGAGGGGGAGCGAGAGGGATGCGAGGGAGAGGGGGAGCGAGAGGGATGCGAGGGAGCGGGGGAGCGAGAGGGAGAGAGAGGGATCCGAGGGGGAGACGGAGGGGGGGTGCGAGGGGGAGGGAGAGAGGGATGTAAGGGGGGGGGGGGGGGGGGTGGAGCACCAGAGAGGGGATGCAAGAGGGAAGCCAGAGGGATGCAGCTCCTGTGCTGCAAGCATGGGTCTCCCGCTGCTCCTCAGGAGATCTGTCTCAGGGCTACAAGTTTTCAGGATGATTGTATAATATAAATATATAATCGTATGTTGTCACCCTGAGGATTCCAGAGTTTGGTTAGATTACATGGACGTTGGTATCCGTGTCTGTCTCCGTAAATCTGTATCCGTATAGGCTGCCTTTAAGTGCATTTCTTTTACTTGCACTTTGGTCTGGCAAAACAGGGTGGTGAGAGAAGAGCACAGATGACTTTTGGTAATAGACTAGAGCAGAGCAGTTCAGTTGGAAGGGACATACAATGACCATCCAGTCCAGCTGCCTGACCTGTTCAGGGCTGACCAAGTTAAAGTGTTGTTAAGGGCATGTCCAGATGCTTCTTACACATTGACGGCTGGGACATCAACCACCTCTCTAGAAAGCCTGTTTCAGTGTTCGACCACTCAGTAAAGAAACAGTTCCTAATGTACAGCCTGAACCTCCTGCCCTGGCACAGCTTTGAATCATCCCCAAGCATCCTATACTGCATACCCAGGAGAAGAGATCAGCACTTTACTCTCCACTTCCCGCCGCTCGAGAAGCTGTAGACAGCAATGAGGTTGCCCCTAAGCCTCCTTTTCTCCAAACTAGACAAACCCAAAGTCCTTAGCTGTTCCTCATAGGACATTCCTTCCAGGCGTTTCACTAGTTTTGTTGTCCTCCTCTGGATGCATTCTAGGGCCTTCACATCCTTCTCAAATCGTGGAACCCAGAACTACACACAGAACTCACGGTGAGGCTACACCGATGCTGCATACAGCTGGATAATTGTCACTTTTGACCTGCTGTCAAAATGCCCTATCGACCCTTGGCTTATCTTCAGCAATTCTGCTCATATCCCCTTGCCCCACTGATTCTGGTTTAAAGATCTCTCGATTAGTCCCACAAACTTACATCCAAAGATGCATTTTCCCTATCAGGACTGGTGGATCCCACCCAGCCCCAGCACCACAACGTATTCCTCTACTTTAGTTGAGAAATACTAACTCAGCAAAACAAGCACTAGAGTTTATCATCACTGGTACCAAATTCAGCACATCAACCAAATAACAGCTACAAAGCATGTAAAATGCAGCCCTGCATTGTGGTTGGAAAACCAGTCTTAATACAAAGACGACCATATGAGTCTGAAAACTTTCCTTCAAAACTGAACCTGAGTCATCTGACCAGTAATTTTACTAGGCTGTTGCACCAGCCAGTATTAATGATACGATATTTAAAATAAAAGATCTACTTAACATCAATGAAACCAACACAACTGTGAGGTATTCTCCATTATAACAAAAGCCTGATTTATGTCTGGCATCCTAATCATACAAAAAACCTAGAAACACTACCATCTTAAGTCAGATCTTTTAGGGTAGAAAGCTTGAGCACCAATCAAAAGGTTTTACATGCTATATCACTAAAGCAGCTAGCTTGCAACTGTTGATTCACAAAGTTCTCACAAGTCCCCTCTACCTAAATAAAAAGAACATATTCTCCACAACTTGCTATGAAATAGCTCCTAGCTAAGCTCAACGTTTTGCAAAGCAAGGAAATAAAATATATACCCTTACCTCCTAAAGCTAAATAGGTAAGTGCAGCACAACTGTAGATGTGGCATGTCCAGTGTTAACTTGGATACAGCTGACCTTACCAGGGCTACGGCAATTGGCCTGAGAAAAATAAGTGAAATCAAGCTGTGAATTCATCTCATGCCCTTTTTATGTTCTGAAAGAGTGGTACCTGTTCCTTTTAAAGCACCAATGAGATCCTGAACAAAGGATGAAAATATCTGCAAGAGGGATCCAGCACATCTAGCTACAGAAGTAACACTGCAATGGAAATAGAGCTATAATCTACAAATTTTGAAATTATAAGCGACCTATAAAGAGAGAATGCAAAACACACTTAGCTTGACATACACTTTCCTAAGTCTATTTTACAGACTCAAGTCTCCAGTTTTTACGTGAGACTAGGCCAAACATTGGTTCTTCTGAGATAAGATACACTTACTCTGGCAGAATTTGTTCAAGCTGGAAACAGAGAAATTTAAAACTATCGCAGGATTATCCTTTCTCATCAATTAGCGAGATAAAAGCAAAAACAAAGAAAAAAAAAAAGAAACAACTTACAGCACTAGATAAGCATGAATTTAATGTTGTTCATACAGTAACTGAAGCCATGAAGTTATTAAGCCCAGAGTCCTGCAATACAATTTAAAAAAATTGTTTTTCCTATCAGAGCCACACTGTTGTTTCCCACAGTAGGGAATTCTTGGGAGACAGAGCAACTAAAACCTTCTTGGTGCATAACCTTCTGTATATCAGGAGGGTAAACACATTGGGCACAAGACACTGCCAAGATGCATTTACTACAAAATTACACGTTGGGCATTTAGAGTAAAATCTCTTCATTTTGTGTCTCACATCAAAGGACATTGCATGGGAATATAAGAGTTCCAAGAAATCCCTTCACACAGATGCATTTCTAGCCATGAATGGCATAAAAGAGATATTGCTCAACTAAGTAAGAAAACATCACCTGTTCAACTTGTTTAAAATCCTCATAGGCAAAAACAGAATCACAGCCTCTTAATGTATATTCCGTTTTTCTGTTACTTGAATATTTGTCAACACTTGAAAACTATGGTAGTGGACAATCCAAATTAAGTATCTTAGGGCAGTATTTTAATTCTGTGGAAGAAACTTTTCTTTAAATAGGAATATTACCTGCACCTTCACCTCAGGATCCACTGAAAAATCTGCTTTGGCTTTCAGCAGGTTTGTCATTCAGCTATATAGAAAGAGAATAATCAATGTAGATTACTTCTTTTGTAAATAACAAATAATAAGGTTACTATAGCTACATTGTCTTAAATGTTCAATAAATAATGCATCTCTGAGTCTAATATTTAGTAGTAACCTTTGCCTTCAGTCATCTCTAGAAAACCTCTTTAAAATTTAACTTGTTTTAAACTTCCTGTCTTTGTAATCTTTGCATTTTTACTTCATTTCATATTCTAGTGGGAAAGATACCTTTTAAGTAAAACCAAGAAAATATATTAATACATGTTATTTTAGAAGGGTGAAAAATACACAACTACATACCAGGATTATTACAACAACAAATTACCAAACCTGCAACTGGCCTCACTTCTCAGATTTTTATATTGCATGGATGAAGATTTGCCATCTAAGGAAAGTAAGGCTGTCTATCCTTTTATAATCAGAAGTATACTCCTTCCTGCTCACCATATGCCATTTTTATAGTCAATTGGTCAAATAATTCAGTGCAGCTGTTCAGACACTTACCTACTGCATTTCGATTCTTCAGTCATTCTGGACATTTAGTATCATTAAAACCATTAGTAGGAGGACAAAATGTCCTAAGACTGAACTTCTATATTTCTATTTCTAGTTGTTGTTCCAGGCCATAGCATAATATGCAACTACATTCTGAAAAATAATCCGCAAAGAACTACAAAAGCAGAATATTAGGTCATTTGTTTACAGGAAAAAACAATGGCTTCAAGCTACATATTTTACAATTAAGTCTCCATATTCAGCACAGATAGAAGTATTTAAGAAACAGATATGCAGAAGTCAATTATATTTTACATGCTTAAGAAATACACAGGCCAATTCAATTTTTGCTTGCAGTGCTACACAAATTAATTTAAAGTATATATACCCTTGATCTCTGAAAACATGCTTCTATTTTAGTCTAGTCTAAAAAAGACATAAATGGTTAAGAATTAAGTATATATTTGGCCACATTATAAGAACAGCCATTTGACTTCGCTACAGTGAAACAGTTGCATGTAAAAGGAAAATTACTGTTCAATACCTAAAGTGCCAAGTTATTTTAAAATCTGCATCTGGAATTCTCTTAAAAATATTCACATATTCAGCATCATTGGAAGTAATTCATAAAATGTAACTGCACTTTTATTTTATCCTTGGGCTTGCAAAGCAATCAGTATTCAAAGAAGACACTATCTCCCTCATTACTCAAAGGTATTCATGTCAGAGATGGAGCACAATACAATTAAATAAATGTTTCAGCACTTAAAACAATATGGCTTGATTTTTTAAGCAGGCACACAGCTTTTGACTTTAATATGGCTCTTAAAAACAACAAACATTTAAAGTCCTTCTACACCCAAAAGCTTCCACTGCTTTTATATGGAACTGCTGATGACTGCTAGCTGCATGATTGCACTGACTCAGAGATTAATACACAACATAATTATTGGGATAAGGTGAACTCAAGCTACATATTCCCATCCTTGAATTCAGTTGGATCTTTTTCATTTTTTACAGGTATATTGATTTGATATCCCTTGAAGAGCTGGTAAGTTATGCTTCTGCTGCAGCTCTCCATTATTCTAAATGTACAAACACTAATCCCACGATTCTCCACCTGCTCTTATAAAGGGAAATCTTAGTCGGAAGGAGCATTTCAGCCTGTTAATATTCTAACTCATGGCATTCAAACTGTGATCCATGAAGACTCAGCTGACTAACAGTGCAGAGCAAACATCCCTTGGCTTGAAGGAAATCTGAGTACACATTAATGACACATTAGCAAACTCCTAAGAATTTGAGGAATGTCATATGGAGATTACCTGATGGTTACCAAGGTAAAAAGAGCCAATTTTAACAATAGGATATTGTGTACCGTTTTAAAAGTGTTTCAAAACCAGCACTATAAACACTTCTAAAAATGTAACTACAGTAAAGCAAAATAACAGTGCTGAGTGCCCAAGTTAGGATCTCAGTCGTCTTCTGTCTCTGCCTCTAACAACTGCCTAAAAATACGACAGTTTTGGACAAGAACTCCCAGTACTGAGTAAAAAGTGTTCTGAAGTTAAGAGGACTTAGACATCAAACAAATATACCGTTATTTAGGAAACTTTGTACAGATCTTATTGAGAAAAGGAGATCATCCTAAGGAAAAGAAAGATTAGAATTCTTATTTGCAGGTCAGCAGTATCACAGCTGCATGGGAATTCTTATTTTACAGGATAGATTTTGAGGGTTTTGGCATAGCAAGCACATTCAAGTCTATGTGAACAAGTGATCTCCAAATCTGTCAGTATGCTGGGGTATTTGGGTGTTGGGTTTTTCTGGTTGTTGCATTATCAATCCCGATGTTTTCAGTAAATTTGTACTAAAAACCTTTAAAAAAATCTTTTCATGGATAAAGAGATTGAAATGGATTCAATAGAAGCTTACAAGAACAAAACACCTTATTACTCAACTGATGAGCATTTTAAAAAAGGCTTGGGTGCCTTACCATTAAGCAACTTGATCCCAGAGAGTTTCATCATCATCTCATATTTCCCCTTTCATGTTTTGCCCAATAAAGTACGTAACTTCAACTAGTACTGGCAAAAGAAGTTTCCCTATGATAATGGCAGTCAGAAGATCAAAGAGGGACTGAAATGTAGTTGTACAATTAAAGTATACTACAGCGTCTGTAAGACACAGAACTTATTTTACTGTTTAAGTTTATAGTTGGTGGGCACAGCTAACCCAGATCTCTGCTACACATTTTATAGACATTAAAAATAAAAAATGAAACCTTATCTAAAGACTCTGTCAAATAAAGATACCTGAATTCCTGGATATGACATGTTCATGTAACTGAAGAATTCTGAAAAAATTCATAAAATGGTACTTATTTTTTGGAGAACATCATGTAGCTAATAGCAATTTCTGCATTAGGTGTAAAATTTTATAGTTGAAATCCTAAGGGTATCAGCAATTTGCCTGTTATATACACACAGTTTTTTCACTCAAGCTTATTCTTTAGTGCTTTTTTATAGTGACAGTTTTTTCCACTCGTCAGGTTTCATACTATGAGCTTTATCTCTGGCATCCCCTAGTACTCTAGCCTAAAAAAGTAAATTTCCCCCAAAGCTCTGCTTTCACAGTAAAATTAATGTTTTCATTGTATCTGAACATAATCCACAATATAAATTGCAAGTGAAAACAGATATAAGGTAGTAATTTCCAGCCCCTACCTCCTCCCTCCACCATCAAGTACAGCTAATGTAAGCTGTTTTGTATCTGGAAAATTTTGCAGACTAACCCATAACACCACATCTAGGTCTCTTCATGTGTTTTAGCCTTTTATTTTTGTAAATACAACTTAGCTGAATTATTCATTAGAATGAACAACAAAGACTGACTCATTACTGGGTCTAACAATGTCAACAGGAAAATTTCCACACTTTCACTGAAAATTCTAAGAGTTCAGATTAGCAGTAAGTTTACCTATTTCTAATCAACTTTACTAACAAAATTCTAAAGAAAAACACTGTTAAGTCAAATCCCCTAAATAGTCCGTTCCAATAAATATAAATTCAGTAACACATTTTAAAATCTTCATCTCTCTGATTCAAAGGTGTACAGAGTGCACTCTGAAATGGTAACAAAAAAATCACTCTTCTTCTTCTTAAAAACTTCACTTTTCATAGAATTAGCAAAAATTACCTTATTGAACTAGCATCCACTTTCTAATGGGCTTTGTAATAAATACTTAATTATCGATAAGTTTTCAAGGATATAACCTAATTCAAGCAGATAAAAGGGCAAGTGTTAATGTATCTAACTCTTTTAGAATATTAAGATAATTTACATACATTGCTCTTTCAAAGTATAAACTGTTTCACTGGTGTGAACACAGATCTCTAGCATACAATGGGTTTGTTTCTGTCAAAACAGGATAAATACATTTTTATTTAACAGCTGAAAGCGCAGACATCATGCGTAGCTCAAGCCCACACTACTGTTACCCAGTTATTCATTTCTATATAAAAAGACTATAAAATACAATTACACCAGGTCTTAATCATGTAGCTGGACATCATGACTGATCAACTAGTTGGTGTACAGCAGGCATAGCAACAATATTGTCCTGGAAAGCTGAATATCTGGTCTAAACAATGTGCTTTTCGGACTAAGAAGCCATTTTTCCAGTGAACATTTGACACTTTTACTGCAAGTATCTAAACCAGTTAAATTCTTTCTGTTTACATTTCACACCATACAGTTCCCCTTCACCTTTCTTTATGACATAGGTCATGACTACAACTTTAGTTAAATAATGAAACTTGCTGTTTTGGACACATTGATACCATGCTCATCTCTGCTCAAATTTGAAAACAGCAAAGGCACACTAGTCTGGTATAGGAGAGAACTTCAGTTTTGCTTTGTTTTATTTATTATATTAAGAAAAAGTGTAGGAAAATGACAGCTGTTTGTTCTTTAAAATTTGCTGTAATCAAGCACAATTAGGTTCATCCAATCAAATTAACTTCTCAATCAGGGATGAGTTCAACTATAAAAAGTAGGCTAAAAAACATAGAAATAATGGAAACATAAATACAAATTACTTGGGAGAAGTAAAGCCTTAAGTTACTTATCCCATCCCAGATACAGAGGCCTCAACTCATTGCTTGCAGGTGCTGATTCAGACTGCGATGTCTCTGAATCTGCAATAAAGAGAGATTAAAGTTCTTAGGATTACTGAAATCATGACAATAAAAAGGTCAACTAAAATTTTCAGGTTCTGCCTCACGTCAACAAGCGTACAAACACCAGGACTTTTAATTTTTAACTAACAAGACAGATAAGCTACCTATAAAGTCTGCAGTATGATGCGAATCTATAGCTCAATACAAATGGGCTACAGATTCACATGTGAAATGGGTTATGTCTCTTGTCTGATGTGTCTTGGACTTATCCTCTACAGGAGATAACAGAGAAAGCTCCATCTCAAAAGGGAGCTGCAAGATGCTCACGCTGCCGGTTGCTTTGGATGAGCAGACAAATGTATCCAAGTGCAAAGAAAACACAAGCACTACTTTCAGTACATACCTGAAAGAATGAAAAGGACAAGGTCAAAACAGAATCAAGGTACATATCTAGATAAAATCATACTGTTAAGAGCATTTAAAAAAAAAAAATCTCCTTTTACAGAGATACAGAATCAATTGGAATAGCTAAGACTGACAAAGGAGGGCAATATAAGCACAGCAGGTGTTATGTTATCTAAGAATTTGTGAAAGAAAATAATCTCAAAAATAAAATGTATCTATATATCAAACTAGGCAGCATACTGACTTTTCAGCAGCCTTTACAGTATACCCATCATTTCGTTCTCAATGCCTAAGTAGTATAAGCAAACCAATATCACGATTATTCTGAAAAATCTTCAACTTTATAGTCCAAATGTGCCATTAGAGACACATGTCACATTAAAGAAATCAACTACCACCAAATGAATGAATTTGAGGGTTCAAAAATCTCAAATCCTTTCATTCTACTCACAGTAGTGGAAAAGAAAGAAGTCAGTGTACAAGAAAGTTAAATAGAGTCCAAACTCAAAAGAATAATATTCAAGGTTTTCTTTCAGGCTAAGGAAGCGCACTTTTAAGCTCCATGGTTAAACTATATAGGACACTACACCTCCCAAGGCAGCATCCTCTGCATGATCGGTGTGGATACTTATGTTTACTTGGAAGAGTGGCTTCTCAGGTTATGCACCCTTTCTGGTCCAGACTGAGATCTGGCTTCATCCCTTAGTTTTATAGGATTTTTTCTTTTGAACAATAACACACAACTACTAGGTTTCTCTTTGCCTGTTTTCTTCCAATGCTTCCTGGAGGGAGAGGTTCTGCACACACAAATGTAGTGAAGATATATTAATGGAGGACACAAAGATGAGTTCAAGAAGTCCTAAAGTGTTGAAGGAACTGAATTAACTGTCCTCTAAGACTTCCACACATTGATATATCAAGGTCAAGGGAGTCATGGCAACCCCTCATATACACAAGCATTTACCGATACAATTAAAATAAAAACCCAGTGACCCGAATATTTCAATGTGTACATTCAACAGCATTTTAAAAGGTTGCTACAGAAAACTCATATACCCGCCGCGGTTACCAAGGCATTATAAAAAGCCTAAGCAAAAGGCCTTTGACAGAAGTAAGGGGAATTTTCCCCCATTTAACTCTTATGTCAAAGTCATGAGAGTTTTCAAGTGATGTCTTTCATTGCTGTTACCATTATGCATGACAAAGTCAGGCTTCAAATCACAGATAAAAATTGGATAACTTTTTTTCTCTCTAATAGACCTGCTGCAACGCCACTGTCTTCAATGATGTGCATATATTTTGACAAGTTTTTAGGAAGAGTAATTTATTTCTTAATCATGAACATCAATGACATTTGTCATACAAGTTTTGAAAAAAATATTAGGGGCCAAAGACTACTCACAACAAACAAGTAACAAATATTTTATGGTCTGCTTAAATTTAGGCAGGAGGACAGATGTGTGTCTATAGCATTTTCCCAAAATACATCACACAGAAGCCCTTGGATCCAAACAGAGCATACCACTGCAATTACAAAGATGAGAACAATCCACAAAAGCCCCTGCCCTCCCTGACTACAAACAGGAGCACCTTCTTCTTTAGCTGGCCATGAAGTATTGAAAGCTAAGCATGGTAATTCAGTAAGTCTCACGATTTTTAAAGAGACATGCAAACTATTCAGGGTGCCCTCTGCTGTTACTTTGAGATCCCAACTCATTTTGAAAGAAGCAGCCTTCGATAATTTTACTTTTGGTCTGCTCACTGTTTTCTCATGTTTCTTGAACCTTTTCTTCCCATCCAGTACGCTGTTGAAACCAGTCAATCCCATAACTATTGCTAATTAAATTGCTAAAGCTTAATGCTTCACTTTTTCTCTGAACAGATCTGTAAATCTAAATATATTAAGGAAACAAACAGCATAACTAAACAAAAATGGGGATTGGGTGGGAAAATTTCATTTTGCACAGAAAGGGCAATAATCTTGTAATTTATTTCTAAGTAATTGAACATATACATAGGACAGAAACATATATATAAACTTATATATGTAATCATTAAAAAAAAACCAAACCTAACAACAAAACCCTCCAAAGCACACAACTATGCCTGATTCAATAATACGTAATTTTACATGAGGAGAGCTATCCATTTTATTGCAACTTAACATGTATAATTCTTACTCGGTTCTGGTCTCAGAGTTGAAAAAGTGAAAAAGGGAAATCATACAAAGAACGCATAAGTTAAAAATGCTGACTGCACACATTCTGTGCTGCATAAAGGTGAAATTTTGCCACAGATTTGCTCATAAGTTCATTAGATAGTTTAATCATTTATTTTGCATCATTAACATATTTCTAAAATATACTAGGGGTACTGATGACAGTGTAATAAATTTTTAACACAAAGTACACAGAAACAATTCAGTTGTGCACACAGCTGATGATGTGATTACATCACATGTGATATGATAATTTGCTTAAAAGACTGCTATCTTCCAAGTGCTCATGACAGTACTTCTGCTGTGTCTGACCTTATATAGGCTATAGTTTATGTGTTTTCTTAAAATGGTAGTCCTACTTGTGTCTCTGTAGCCTATCCTAACAATGTACATTATAGTTTGCATCTGCTTACTGGTACTGAGGAAAAAAACAGACAATCTGCAATACAACAAAAGTGTGCTACATGAAGACGTGTACCTAGATGCTTAGTTTTCTTAAAGAAAAATTATATTTAATAGCTTTCCTATGCAAATTAAAGTGCTGCTGTTTTAGTTGTTTGTAAAATTGTTTTAGTGTCACACATGATAGTGAGTTTAGTAGCACTAAGGATCCAAAAGTCCAGACGCGTATCAACTAATGTCTGCAACATCACAAGGAGTATTGTTACTGGCAACCAAGAGTAGTTGCAGGCTTAGGAGTTCAATGAATTTCAGAAGCATACTACTTACAGAGGTGGAAAGGAAAGGTTATTTTTCCTGCTAAATTCCTTGTTTGTAGGAACATTTGGCATTCTGCTCGGATATTCGGGGTTTATAGCTGGGAGCTTTACCTGTGTAAGAGAAATCTTAACTTAAGAAAAGGAGCTATGATAAAATAATAAAAGGAGCTATGATAAAAATAACAAAGAAGATTATATAACTTTCAGAAGTGAAGGTCAAAGACCCCAGAAGTCTTCAAATTTTACTATCTTATCTACATTATTTCCATAAGAACAGAAGAGTATAAAGGAACAGCAAAAGATAAAGCAGCACCTTAGTTAGTTATTCTAGATAAGGTCAGCTATTTGTTCAGTATGTCAATAATGCAAATGTCCTCTCCACAAGGTTTTCTCTCACAGTATACTTCTACCCAAAGTTAAGCTTCAAATTCAAACTTAACCACTGCAACCTCCCAGCTTTGCTCATTTCTCTGTATGCTGCATATGAAAATATCCTAGTCTCACTGCAGTCAGAGGAGCCAGAAATTAATTTCCACTTTATTAACTACATTCTTTTTTTCCATAAAAAGCATAAAGCATCCCACATAATAAGGAACATTCTTTTTTTCCATAAAAAGCATAAAGCATCCCACATAATAAGGAAACAGTTGTGGTATATTAATTAGAGGTTTGAAACTCAAACAAATAAAGAAGCCTGAAAAGTGTATTTTATCCTCTTTCACTTGCAAATGACAGGTAAAAAAACTCAGTGTTGACTGAAAGACAGATAAGAACACACCTAGGAAGCCAGTGAATTGACACCACAAACTCTAGGATTGAAAGCTATAAAACTGAAAGTAATGAAGAAACTTTAGTAACACATTATCAAAGCTGTTTATTTTAATTCTCACCAAAATTAACAGCTGCTGAACGGTCAACTTACTTCCCTCTAAAACAAAAGCATTAAATTAAATATCCCAAGCAATTCCCAGATATGTTTCACTAACAGAGGCTAAAGAAAAATCAAAACATATTTAAAGACTGTTTACAGCTTCCTTCATTGCATGGAGTGTGGAAAAGAACGTGCTGAAGATAGCATATAGTTTGCAAAGCTTATTAACCAATTTTTATGTGTTATATTAAAATATCTTTTTAATTAGAACCTACATGTTATTTGGCCATTTTCTCTTTTAAACATCCACATGGGCTAGTTGTCCATCACTTTACTATGAGCACAAAGACCAAATCCTTCATGCACCAACATATCTTTGCTGCTTTGCAAAATTCCCAGAAGAACAAGGATTATCCCTGTGATTAAGGGAGCAACTACAGTATATATCCCAAGGCATGGTGAACCATGTAATGCAGTATCATCACTTAGTCAAACAAATAAATTGAATATTCCTTGGAAATTTGCCTACGATATATTGGAATACATCTCTTAACGTTTCAACATACAAGATGTAAGGTGAGAAAACTAAAATCAAGACTGCAGGGGCTAGATACATCATCTCACTTGAAGACTCTTCAGAAATGTACTCTTAAACCACAGGATAGAAACTTACTATAAAAGGAAATATAATAAATACCTGTGAAAGATGCAACATGTGATGTTTCAAGATACACGAGACATTTTTCAGGGAACAAGATAAGGTACTGTGTAAGGCAATCATTTTAGAGTTGGTAGTGTGGAGGTAAAGCTAAAGCCAGAGACACACAATCTGCCTTCTCAGGCACCTAATCTTAAAGTTTTGGTAGATTTAGTACCTTAGACAAAGTTCAACTTCACCTTCTAGAAGATAAGTATAAATTAAATACCAGGGCCTCAGCAGATTTGGTATCTGATCTGAGTATATAACATGTATTCGTTTTGTATTCGGTGATAAATAAAAGACATGAGAACTTCCATTCATGTGACTGAATGAAACCGTGTCTTGATCAAACTCCACCCAAACAGAAATGGACCTCGGTCTCACTTTACCAGTCACCTCACATGGACTTCAATTACACAGTTATTAAAGTTAAATTTGACTCTTAGAGTACTTCTTACTTGCTAACTGAAATATAAAAATTGCTTCTGGAATATGGAAATTTGAGTGGACTACAGCTTCCCTTCCATAAGGACCAACAAGTCCCGCTAGAAGTGTCTTCCCAAGCTCTACAAAGCATGCTCCCGGAGTGCCTTTCCACCATACCTTCTCTTTCTTTGATTTTCTTTGTGTTTTCTTTGGCAGGCCGCTGCCAAACACTTTTCATATCAAAATCAGAAGGCCCTCTTCTTGTCTCGTAACTATTACCATGATGGCCATCAGCCTTAAACTCTCGATGAATCATGTAATCTGGTAGAGAGGAAACAGAGCTCCTGCAGGTAAAGATTTAACACTTTTTTGTGCCAGGGATATGTATCTTGCACTTTAGTACAAAAGTATTTTGAAACACTGACAGGTGAAGAGAGATAAAAGGAGTTATGTGGGGTCTCAGCAGCCTTACCATGGCTTATTGGGTGCTGGGGGATTGGAGCAGTGCAAGTACCAGTTAGCACATCCTGCTGGAGAGGACTTCATAGTCATAGGAGTGTAGCATTTCAGTAGCTCTCAAAAGAAAAAGACAAAAGAAACTACTCTTTTGATTTCTTATCTGGTTGCAAAAGCGTTACCGTTGTTTTCAGGTTGCTATTTTACCAGGTAAAAATGCTCGCTTTACTCAGTAAAAAGCACTTGGACAGTCAGAACCTTGGAACATCATGCTCCTCTCGTACCTTGTTTCTCTTCCTCTAAATTCTCTGACATGCTTCTATTGGTCTGTTAATTCATATTTTTGTCATCCTGCTCTAAGCTTACATGCAAAGCATCTGCTCAAGTTGTTCAAACTTTCTTCTTTAATAAAGGATGTAACAAAAGCGTGGATCACATTGGTATGATAAAAGAATAGGTACAGCACTGTAACAAACTGTCATTGTGAAAAACACTTTACAGGCATTTACCAAGTTTCCCGATGATGCTTTTTTTGTGACAACATAATTTTCACCAGACCGCTATTTAAATAGTCCAAGCATAAACTGTAAAGACCTTAGTCAAGTGCAGCTAAACCACTATCATCTGCTTAGATTAGAAATAGTGCAGAACTACACATTTTGCTGAAAGGTACCTACACACGACAGACTGCAAGGATGTCTTGACAAGGTGACCTCTTCCATCACCTCTTCCATCTTTCAATTGCTCATTTTTTTTCTATAGGTCACTTTCAAAACTCCACAGGATTATTTTTTTTTTTTTTTGTAGTACATACAAGCATTTTTCACCACCACACTCAAGCAAAGCCAAGGAAAACAAAGGAAAAACAAACAAGTGAAGGAGACACTCACCAGGTCTGACTCCTTGCCTTGCCACTCTGACATAAGCTGAATCAGTCTCTGACCCTGCAGCACCTAGATGGCAGGAAGAAATGCTCGCTGCAAAACTGTGGGAAGGTTTTGCAGGGTCACCAAGACATGGAATCTGTTGGAGGAAGTGTGCTTTTTGAGGTTATCGGTGTCTCTTGTTGTTTCAGTGGCATGTGGTGTGACCCTCCTGCAATAATGGAAAACAAAATGTTTATGGTAACAGTTAACTGCCAACATCCTTTTTTAGGCAACAAATCAAGCCCACATGAAACTTGAGCAACATGCTGGATTTCAGCTTAGAGACACAAGACTAGGCTTGATTATTCTGGGGGATACAGTACACACAGTTCATAGAGGATCAGGTGCAACAGGGGAACACATTGGTTTCAGTCTTGAAACAGCATTCAAGTTTTCAGGTAAAGTCTTCTAGTACAGGAGATTGTACACCTTCATGCAGAAAACAACTTCCAAAGACACCAAGAGCAGCAAGAGGCACAGAAGACAGCAGGAAACACTCAAGCCTTTCATTTCCTTTCCTCCTCATCAATTAACAAATGCAAAGACAGCACCTGTCAGCACGCAGGTGCCCCTTTTTTGCAGGTCTTGATTTGTCAAGCAAACAAACCTAATCCCCAAACCACTCACCTCTCCAGATAAAAAATGCCCAACACCCCACCTCCCTATACGTTCCTTTCTCAATTTCTACTGAGCAAAAATAAAATAAAAATAAATAACCATGGATGTGAAGATGCAGTGGCAGACAAACAAAACAAACCAAAACAGACTAAAAAATTACTACAGGAACGGAGCACAGGAGACTTACTGAAGTGACCCTAAGTGCAGCAAATGCTGTTTCGTGGATGAAAATTAAGTATTTTAGGGCAGGTATCCTATTAAGGAGTTCCTTTGGTAAACAAACAGCATTGGCCGTGCTGAAACCCCAACATAAAAAAACCCAAAACAACCCAAAGCACTTACTGCCCTCAGTGGCAGTATCAGTGGCAAAGAAACACTGCACTCTTGCTTTTTTGCACTTCACTAATTGCTCCATCAGAAATTACCCAACCTAAACACCGCAAATGGTCTCCCTGTGTTTAGTTTGCTGGGTTGGCACTGTCTTGGATCTCTCTCTACTACGTGCAGTGGCTCAAAAATCAGGGAAGTATTATAGATCTAGTGGGAAGTGTCCCTGCCCACGGCAGGGGGGTGGGATTGGGGGGTTGAAACCTTTAAGGTCCCTTCCAACCCAAATTATCCTATGGTTTATGATATATAGGAAGAGATCGATTTCCTTTAAAACAGAGCAGCAATCCCGGATAAAAGGCAAGCAGCTCAGCTCTTCCTTTGGAAAACTGGGAGGGAGAAATAATAATTGCAGACCCGAGGGAAAGGTTTACTTCCAGCTTAAGCGCTTTCAAAAGAGATCGTGAAAATAGCAGTCAGCTCTAAGCAAGGGTTATTCGAGCGGGTTAATGCATAAACTGCCTTCTGAGCACTCTGCAGGGGGACGCATTCGAACCACTGCCGAGGGCAGGCAGCGAGCCCCGCGCACTTAGGGCGAAAGCAGTAAACCGGACACTCCGCACAGCATGGCCCCAGCCAAGCGCCACGGAGGCGTGCCCTTCGAGAGGGATGTGGTCTCAGAGGGCGTGGCTTTTATGTGCTCCAGGACGCTGGTCTCCCAGCACACGGGGGGCGTGGCTCTCAGAATCCGGTGGGCGTGGCTTCTAGAACGAGAGTGTGTTTCCGGTTGGGGCGCGGCTTCATTTCCCGTGGGCGTGGCCTCGCAGCACCGGGGGCGTTGTTCCCACCACCTGGGGGCGTGGCCTTCAGCCCCCAAGGGGCGTAATCTCCCAACCCGAGAGCGTAATCTCTCAGACCGGGGGCGTGGCCTCCCAGCCCGGGGGCGTGGCCTCTAGAACGCGGCGCGCCCCTCCCTCCCCCAGGGCGAGGGGCCGCCATTTTGGCGTGGTGCGGAGGGGGCTGCGGGTGGGCTGTGTGCCGAGTCCCTTTCCTGCAGCTCGCCGTTTTCTGTCTGTGGGGGGGTACCTCATCCTTCCCTGGGCTTCACAAGAGAAGTATTTCATAGCAGGTGTTCACGCAGCGTGAGGGGGAAGGGGAAGCTGGGAGTGTGTGGAGGTCCTGAGCCCTGTCTGCCCGTGCTGCAGGCTGCCACGGGAATGGCTCTTTTTCACAGAACCACAGACTCGTTAAGGTTGGAAAAGAAGATCGTCCAGTCCACCTGTCCACCCAGCACCACTGTGGCTTCTGAGCCGTGTCCCAAAGTGA
The DNA here is from genome assembly GCF_017976375.1 of Cuculus canorus. Lineage (NCBI taxonomy): Eukaryota > Metazoa > Chordata > Aves > Cuculiformes > Cuculidae > Cuculus > Cuculus canorus. The sequence goes on from NC_071402.1 coordinate 74,608,373, forward strand.
CATATCTCTGTGGTTTTTGAACGCCTCCAGGGAAGGAGACTCCACCACCGCCCTGGGCAGCTGTTCAATGCTTTACCACTCTTTCAGAGAATAAATTTCTCCTAATATCCAATCTAAACCTCCTCTGGTAGAAAGTATTACTGAGGTCCACCTGTTTGTAAGAGCTTTTGTGCCATGGCTAGGGGTTGCTGAACTTGAAAGAGCTGTTGCAAATGTATCCACGGCATTGGGAAAACCCATTAGTGAAACCACAGAGAGTGTTAGCATTACAGGAAGAAATCAAATTACTATTACAAATGGTAATAGAGAATCGATTAGCCTCACACTATCTATTAGTAGCACAGAATCTGTGAATTATTAACACCAGCGGCTGTTTTTCCCTGTAAAGACACAAAAAAAAGTGGCAACTGGTGCAGAGAAGACTCATTAATTATTACTTTAAGTAACACAAATTTTTTTTCTAAATCTATTCAAGTGGTTAATCTCATGGCTCTGAAACTTAGTCATAGGACTGTGAACAAAAAGAACTAAAGAATTTCGGTTGTGGTATTCAGTAGCTTATCTGGTGTTCAATTATAGAAGTGTGTTTGCAGTGTTGTACGACCACATGCACTCCACCTGCTATCAAAATAACGGACTGTGTGACCCTGATGGGTTCACAGCCGAGCGGTTGTTGAGAAGACAGATGCGCAATGAAATCATGGAGATAAATCCCAAAGGGCGCCGTTAGGGACAAGTGCAAAACCCACTGTGGCTACCTCTTGTACTCAGTCTGCAAAATAAGAGTTGGCTTTTAATGATTAATTTGCCCTGGAAAGTAACAAATGGCACCTGACGTGATTGCAGGTGCCCTCCAAAACTAAATCCTCGTTTGTTCCCTTGCTCCTGTGGTTACTCATTAGGTGACTGGAACATTAGGGAATGTTTTTATACCTGCAGTTTGTGCTAGCCTGTCTTTTCCAATACCGAATAAAAGAAAGGCGACGTTTAAAATAGCATGTGAGAGTTGCTAGCAGCCTATAAGTTTTTTCTCAGTGCTTTTCCTTTCCCTTCCCCTCTTTTTTCCTTAGGTTTAGTTTTGATATATTTGGGCTTTTGTCTATCTCTAGACAAAATCTGTTCAGGCTTCTAACTACCGCCCATCTACCTTTTAATTACTAGGTTTCCTACTAGTAACTGCCTTCTTGAGCAGGGCCACAGCTATGCCATCTCTGGCAGTATCCTGCAGCTGCTCTGTGATGTACGGCAGCAGGATAAGGTTTTTCCTTGCCTGTGGGAGACATTTTCTTTTTGTAAAGCAGCAACAGGTTGCAGGGATGAAAACTCTCCAGGAACACTGGCCTCCCCACCGGCTTCTCAGCAGGCAGTGCAGATTACAAGGGCAAGGTCCTGTCATGGGACCCTGCCCACACTCAGGGAAAAGGGGTAGTAAGCAGCTGAGACCGGAGAGCCTGTGTTTTTAGAATGATGTGAGTTGTTTATTTGATGATACAAAAGTTGGACACTTTTGCCACGATCTTGGAGAGCTCCATCACGGCCAAGGTCTCCTAGGGGAACAGAGTCATGGGGGCAGCCATGGAAGCCTGGGGGCAGATGGCCATGACCCCGCAGTGCCCAGGAAGGGGCCTCAGGTTGGGGGAGTCAGCTGTGGTTCACCGAATGTGTACCTTGGAGTAGAGGGAATTCTGGGGACTCTGGCTGTCCTTCTGCAGAAGCAGGTAGAAGATGCTGCAAAGCACAGGTGGAGGAGGCTGCGCTCCTCCTGCAGAAGCAGTCCTGCTCTGCTGTGGGGACAGAGGTGCTCTTCAGACTCAGCAAGGACGAGGCAGACCCTGGGGTTGGAGACCTGGGTTGATCCCAATGTGATGGGGGACATCTCAGGCCCCTGTGACACTGACACTCGATCTTGGGGTGAAAAACCGTATGGCACCCCCTCTCCACTCTGCCTCTCTCTCAGACCTAGGGGTGGCACCAGGGACCATCAGGGCCACCTGGCAGCGAGGAGGCCAAGCTGAAGGCTGAGGCTGAAGCATGGAGATCATGGTCAGCATGGATTGCTGCCATACTGTGGTTCCCCAGCTGTAAATGGACTCCTTTTGTAGCAGTACTTGGAGAGCACAGCAGGGGATGATGGGTCAGTATGGGGCAGTCTTCTTCACCTCCCTACCCAGCACCCAGTGTTCCGAAACCCTGTGGCGGGAAGGGCTGTACCCATCCCAGAGCCATAGGCTGGCCAAGGGACCTGCAGACATCATTGGTTCCAAGCCCCATGTCCAGCTAGGCTACCTAGGTGACTCTGGAGCATCTCCCAGAATGAGGAGCCGGAGCAGCACTCATCCATGCTCTCCTGCCCAGCCAAGCCCTCTCCTGTCCCCATGGCTGTGCCCCTGCCCCTCCCTCAGCCTGTCCGGCTGTCCCCTCTCCTTGATGCTCTACATCACCTTGTCCGAGACTGAAGCCAGGAGGGTTTCTTTGTGATCCCCCATATGAAGATTGAGACACAACCAGGGTCAGATGTTGTATGTCAAAAAAATCTTTTTTCATTATGAAAAGCAACGAGATAAGGCAATAGTCATAGAAAGGGAGGAACAACGATAGAAATTAAGCCACCTTTTGAGATAGTGTCACAAGAATAGTCACTATCATGGGTCTGCAGTGTCTTGTGGGTCAGAATCTTGGGGTCCCATGAAGAGTTGGTGGTGGGCAAAGGTGCATGGGAGTCTTTCAGTGGGTCCTTTTACATCTCTCTTCTGCCTAGGTTGTCATAACACCCGCTTGTATTAGACATACTGTACATCTTCATAGATTTGTGCATGTGCAGCCAGGTGGGGAAATCTGTCCCTTCCACACTCTGCTTCCTTGTGGGGTCTTGAAAGGGAGAGGGTGCTGTCTCCCAGAAGGAGTCAACATCCCCCAGCATCGTGAGCATTAGGCGGTCTTCAAGGCTGCCACCCTCTGTCCCGTATTCCAGGAAGTCAGAGACCTCATGGAAGCAGGCAGTGCTGAAAGGGTGGTCGGGGACATCAGGGATGGTGTTTTGCTGTCCACCAGCTCCACCAGCACCACTTGCTCCTTTGGGCAGCTGCCCTCCACCACAAACTGTAAGAGGCTGTGGAACTCATCAAAGACCTGGGTGGTCAAGTTGGGAACATTGGCAATCAAGCTGATGTCCTCACTGTCCCCTAGCCACATCATTACTGTCTTGTTCTGGGGGCAATTGTTGTCCACCACATACTCCGTGAAGTGGTGGGGTTCATTAAGGAGAGTTGGGCTGAAGAGGCTGTTGGGGAGATCAGGGATATCAGGTATTTTGTCTTCACTGTCCCCTAGACCCACTGCTCCCATTTGCTTCTTGGGCAGCTGCCCTCAATCACATACTTGGAGAAGTTGGGGAGCTCACCAAGAATGGCAGTGAAGTTCAGGACACTGAGGATGGTGTTTTCACAACGCATGGTCTCAAGGCAGGCGAGCGTGTCAGTGATGTCCGTGGTGAATGCCTGCTCATCCTGAAACTGCAGGTTCTCCCTTTACAGCTCAGGAAAGGCCTTGGTGAAGGTATCTCGCTCCAGCTCAGGCAGGGCCAGAAGCTTCTGTAGGGCTGCTGGCATGGTCACTCCTGCTGAAAAAGCCGTTAGAACCAGATCAATTCCAGGACAATGCAAGAGTTCCTGTACATGGGATTTCTGTCTGCAGGGTCTGCCAGCCCAAAAATCACCTTCAGACAGGATGTGGAGCAGAGGGAGGCCGTGCACCCGGTGATGAGACATGGGGTCCACAGACTCCCCCTGGACTATAGTCCCGGGCACCAGCCCCATTGGCTGGTGGGGCCCCAGCATCCCTGTGACCACCTGCTGTCCCTAGCCACAGGGAGGGGGACAGGGAGCAGCCATGGTGGGGAGCTGCACCCCACAGGGTACCTGGCCCACAGCAGAGAGTTGCACCACCTGACCTGGATGCCCCAATGGCTCTGGCATCACATGCCAAGGACTGGCCAGTGTTTCACGGAATCAAACCCTATAACTCAAAATTTGTTATAAAGCATGTTTGCTTTCAGCGCTGGGGTGCAAGGGGTTCTCCTGCTCGCTTGGACACCGTATAACTTAACAAGCAGCTACTTATAGTGTGAAGACATGCATAGTTATAAGTGCCTACTACATATTCATAACTTTTCCCCGCTTCATATTATAATTAGTTCTGGAAAGTTCGCTCCAGTCTTGCGCCTGCATAGTGCCTCCTGGTGGTCGTGGGCCGGGGTCTTGGGGATGAAGTAAGGCGGCTTCCTCAGGATGAAAAAAGTTTTTTCCTTGAACTGTGCATAAACACAGTCTCTTCTGGTTGTTTTCCAGCTTTCTGCATTCCAATGCCCACTTATCAGTAAACTTCTGCTAGCTGGCTCCTTTGTTATCAACTTCCAAGGTCTTCAAGAGGAACAACGCCAAGCTCTAACGAACACTCCGAACCTCCCCTTGTCTGCTTTTGCTCGTCAGTTCCCCCCTATCCTTTTAACATGGGCAAATTCACTTGTCAACTGTGTAATTTATCTCTCGAAGGGGAATTGGAGGATGTTTTGTTGGAAAATTACCCTTTTAATGCATTCTCATGGGCAATAGACATAGAAACCAAAATTGTTAGTTGTTGTAGCATTCTCGAATTCCAAGTAAATAACATAGCAGAGAAAGCAAAGCTAACTAAAACTAGCATCAGAAGTACAATAATGGGGTGACACAACTTATTTAGAATGCCAGTCACGGTAGGGCCCATCCAAACAACACGTCCCTCCAATGATAGTTCACATTGTCTTTTATCCTTTTTAGGACCCTCTTTCTTTCCTCTGTGTCGTGGTGGACTGTTATCAGGGTCTTTTCCCGCTTTCCTGGACCTCATCCAGAATTATAATCAAGTCCTGATGTTTCATTAACTGTTTCATTAATTATTTTACCAATGTAAGATTCATTCTAATAGGTATAGGTGATAATTTGTGAAATATTGTATAATTGGATTTTATCAGCAGTTGAGCTACGACTGCTGCTAAATAAGAAAAGTCACACCCAACAATCTTAACAAGATTACAAATACAGAAATTAGAAATTAGAATGATTCTTACTATCCGTAATTATCTTGTCTGTTACTGCAGAGGTACAAGTGGTTCTCAAACACAGACATCCCTGGCCCATATATAAAAGTGCAGTACTCTGATTAGCGTCTGGATGGATCTCAAAGTGACAGATGCTTTGGTCAGTGTCGAAGCAGATGTCTTGAGCATTGATTGCATTATTTAGCAAATGAATCCTTGTTGTTCTCATGTAATGCAAGATTCTAAATTTACAGTTAGCCATTTCCCATTTGTGCCCATGTTCTGTGTTCAGAAGGGTAGAGCACAGTTTTATCATGGTTTAATCCTAATGCAATGATGGGATGGATTACATGTATAGAAGTGTTACATATAGTAAGCACAAAGGCTGTGGCTGTGTTAGTGGTGGGGTCATAGGTGAAATTTACCGGAGTCTACCAGGGTTGAAGCTTTTTCTCTAAGCCAATGCCACTGTCCCAAACCACTTTCTGGATTTCGGTGGGAAAGTACCCTCACTACCTTCTCTTATAATTAAGGCAGCCACTGATTACATCCATAGTTATGACTGTATACAACTGAGAGCCGTTTCAAATACGATATTGGGGGTAAACTGTTGACATTAAAGAACCAAGGAAACCAGCAACCCAGTGCATGGCGGAGACGGGTGACAACAGTAAATGCTTCCCCCTAGATCTTCTCCAGAGCCCCCTCAATCACAATAAGGGATTAATACGCTCACAAGGTATCACTCCAAGCTTTTGGTCCTATCAGTAATGGTGTAAGTGCCTGGTTAGTGGGTCATTCGAGTGTTACTTTGCCAAATCTTTTTGTGTAACCTGGTGTTATTAACTTTGATTTTACTGAACAAATACAAGCTATGGTTTATATTCCTTTCCCACCTGTGTATATCACTCAAAGCAGTTATGTTGCTCAATTAATGCCATTTCAAAGATGTCACCTGGCTTGGGATTCTGGTTTACACCAATTCTGTAGGTGAGTGGATATTGAGGATACCACAGGTCAGTTACTAGACAAACACATGGGAGATGAAGACTGCAGGAAACAGCGAGCTGCAGGCTTTGAGGTCTGCAGAACAGCCATCACCCTGTCTTGTCTATTGTGTCCCGTGAATGCCTTACCCATGCTTTGACCTAAAGGCTCTGCTGTCAGCACACGTCAAGTGTTGGGCCCTGTTACAATGATGTCACAATGGGTGTGACGTGGCTGCACTATGGTATAAAATGGGACGCAGGGTGGTGGGTCCAGCACTCTGGAGAGTCGTCCAGAGGGCAGACACGGGGCTGAGATCCCTACGTGTTTCTGTCAGTAAGGAGTGACTCCCGGTGTGAGGCGGACCAAGATGGACTTCTGGGATGGGACGGAGCATGCCTTCATGATGCCCAGCATCACTGCTGAAGGTACAGGCATCCACAGCCACTGCAGCCATCTCAGTGGTGTCTGCATTTGGGACTGGGGACAGCAACGACAACTTACCTCTCCCAGTGTGCTGCAGCTCAGGGGATATTGGAGGGTTGAGAGCTGGCAGACGCAGAGCATGACCTGGTTTTCCTTTGCTTTCCAGAGCGAACAGCCATCTGGGATGTGGTGGCTGGCTACATTCAAGAAAGACTGCTTCAGGACAAGGTAGGGTGATACCCACATTGTCCTTGTGAGCCCAGAGGGATGAGGGGTCCCCATAGCCATGAGGCGCTGGCTCCCTAGAAAGCAAGAAACTCACCCCAAAAGTCCCCACTGAGAGACAAACTGGGCTGATCCAAAGTACTAACACCCCTGGTTGGCGGAGTTGTACGGCAGGGCTGATGTTGGTCTCTGGAGACGCCCTGGCTGCCCTCGGGCTGCTTCTGCCCAGACTCCAGCAGTGATTTTTTTGGAGTGGCAAGGGAGGAGCGAGCACTCAGCATGTCCTCCCCAAAGCTCGTCCCACTGCCCTGGCTTGTGCCTCTGAGCATAGGGATCGGTCAGGATCCAGCCTTCAGAACCGCCCTTGCACAGGGCCACCCTCAGCTCTTCCCTCCTATCAGTACTCACCCTTTGGCCCTTCCCTTCTCTTCCACCTGCAGGGTGTCCGAATTCCCACCCTCGGCTCCTTCGACATTGTCCCCACGCAGATCAAGGTGGGAGATGAGGCCGTGACTATCCAGAGGCCGATGTTTTACCTGGCAAGAAACCTTGTAGCTGAACACAACCTGACAGACGACAAGGACTATCTGCCTGGTAAGACAGCAGATGAAACCCTGGCTGGCTGCACGGTCATTGCATCCCTTCCCTGGGTCTGAGATGCTTCTCTAAAGGCAACTTCCTCCCTGCAGAGAAGGCCCAAAAATGTAACCTGTCTCAGTGATGCAGTGGTTGCCTTGTGCACCCTTGGGAAAGGTCTGCAGAAGTGCCACTGATTGAGCGTCTCAATCCCTTTTGTGTGGTTTTCCAGGACACAAGGAGCTACAGCCCCTCAAATACTCCAAGGTGGCCACAGCCGCTTCTGTGTCCCGACGGAAAGCGGAGATCTGCATCCAGGGCACCATAGCCTTCCTCTCTGTCTGCCTGGGGAAGGGGAACAACATCGCCCTTGTCCTGAAGGACATAGGGGTGCTCGTCATTGAACGCAAAAAGGTGCAAATAAAGTTTTTTTGCGACTTCCTAGAGACGATGTCTGGGAAGGAGAACTGGAAAAAAGCTGTTTCTAAGGTAAGCGTTTAGGCTTCTCCACAGTTCAGGCAGTCTCACAGCAGTGCTTGAATGTGGCCCACCAGGACATGGCCAGCAAGTCAGGCCAGGCAAGAGCTACGCTCCTACCAACCCTCACTGCCTCAGGGTCCTCCAATATCGAGTGTCTCGTCCATGCTGAGGATGTGCTGCCATCTGTGGGCTCCTCTGTTGCAGGTTCCCCGGCTGCTGGACATGGTGGTGTCCCGGGATGTACCTTTGGGCTCACTGACCGATTCCGGCCACGTCATCACCTTTCCTGAGTGAGTACATCTGCAGAGGAAGCCTCTGGCAGCTCTGATGTGATTTGGTAGCGTTTGCTCCATGCAATCTCAGGTGTGCTGCTACAGGGGCACCAGGCAGGAACATGTCCCTGGCCGCAGTCAGTCCTGTGAGGGAGATCTGATGGGAAAGGTGGGCCCTTTCTACCCATCATGTCCTGAAGTTCTTGGCAGGGTGATTCCGTTTCCCAGGGTGGCCTTAGGGGACGGGTTGCAGTCAGCTTGGGGAATAAAGAAAGGGTCATTCTGTAGTGCCAAAGCCTGCCTGTGAGCAGGTGATCACGGCAAGTGCCAAGGGCTGGTGGTAGTGTGGGTCACAATGGTGCCATCTCTTTGTCTCAAGGTTTGCCCGGCAGTTCGTGCCCAAACCGCCTAGGAGACCTCTCAGGCACTGCGGAAGAGTCCCAGGTGAGGACAGCTGGAAGCACAGGAGAATGCTGAGAGCTCTCAGGCAGGACGCAAAAGGTAAAGCTGTTCCTGGCTCCTTTCCGCAGCACAGCCGACCAGCTTCTCTGGTACGCTGGGGAAATCCTTCAGCGATGGTTGTCAGAAGGCTCAGATTTGTGTCAAGAGCCTCATGGCAGCTCGGCACAGCCTGTTCTATAATAACTCATTGATTTCCCCAAAACGGAACACCAGGGTGGGATATGCCCAAGGGCACAGTGGGAGGATGGCGAGCCAAGGCCCCCAGGAAATGACCCCTCTGCAGCAGTACCTGTCCCATCACCAGCTCCACCCAGCTCCTCTTTCCCAAATCTGGGGCTGATAACATGGTCACAAAACCACACTGTGCCATGGAAATGAGAACATAAAGGGCCACTGTCAAGGTGGCTGTGAGGGCAGCAGAACAGCTCCCTTCGAGGTTTTGGGAAAGAGCCTGAGCATGTCTAAATTCTACCAGGGCCAGCAGCATCCCAGTGATGCTCTTCTGATAAGTTTCTCCTTCCCATTTCCAGGGGCATTTGATGAACTGCCATCGCCTACTGCTTCTAGCTTGAGCCATATTGAAATGTCAAAGCTTTGGGAAAAAAAGAATATGGTGGCACAGAAGTCTCGACCCAGGTGAGATGGCAGGTTTAGGGCTGGCATCTGCATGGGGTCACTTGTGGACCAGGCTAGAGCCCCTTCACAGCCCCAAACACGTACCATTCATCACCCAACAGTGGTGACAGCAGCGCACAGAGGGGTGGGATGGCGCTGCTGGGAGTCCCACATTTCACAGAGTTGGTTCCTCTGTGGCTGTTGAGAGCCCCCGGTGGCCACCTAAGCTCTGTTCAGGGGCAGTCGCGTGTCAGCTGAGCATCCTGGCTCAGGGACATTCCTCTCCTGAGCTGAGGGCAGCCAGCGGCTGAGCTGAAAGGCTGCACCAACAGGCACATGGCTCATTGTGTCCTAAGGCATTCCCCTCCCGTTGTGTCCTTTCAGGCGGCTGCCAGCCATCCCAGAGGACTCCACCAGAAAAAAAGCTGCTGGAAAAAAGCCAGCTGTTAGCAGCCAGCATAAGGGTAAATCCACACACGGTGGCCAGGCAGCAAAGCAGAGCCAGGCACAGGCAGCAGAACTACAGAGCTGCATAGGAGGAGGACAAGGAGAACAGGAATTTCCCATTGGACACAAATTACTGTCAGCAAGCTCTGAGGCCAGCATGCACAAGAAGTCCAAGGTCTTCATTACACAGCCACCAGGATCTATGACAGCAGAATTGCTAAAAAGAAGACCTGAGGCATTCTGGTCGGTGGTGAAAGAACCTCAGAGGAATGTATTAGCAGGATACAGCTTCCAGCCCTGCGCTTTGGTGTCCAGGTCTAGTCAACAGCAGTCACTGCAGACCACACCCATGGTCTGCACGACTGAGTGGCCCTGACTGCAGTGATCGGGGCTTGGGGTGCCAGGAGCAGCAGGAGCAAAACAGGTGCGTGGCTCAGATCCATGTGGTTTAGAGGGAACATCGAGAGATGCTACCAAACCTTCCAGGTGTGGCACAAAGCCCTGTTTTGAGGTGGTGAACATTGATCTGTAGGGTCCGAACTCTGTTTTTAGGGAATGCGCGCTTGGGTTTAGGGTCAAAAGCTTTTTCCAGAGGCTCCAAGGCCTCATTTATATAAGACCTAGAACTTTTGGAGTCCAAATGGGGACTTGCGGTGGGTTTGCCCTGAGCTGTTTAAAGTTCCCAGCCTGGCCATTCAATTTGCAGTTGAGGAGTGGGGTGTGCCGGCGCTGAGCCCTCAGGAGCGGAGAGTGAATAATAACCTAACAGGGAGTTCCAGGCTGTGATCCCTGCTTTAAAATTTTCAGACTGACCAGTCACTAGATAAAATAAATCAGTCCAATGTAAATGTGTAGCAGCTGGAGAACCTCTTCTGGCAGTGGGGCCCAGGCGATAAAATGCAGTGCCTCTATTGCCCACTTCTGGTGAGAGAGCCTTTCCACCCCTTCTAAACTGAACGGTGTACTAAACAACTCTGGTGGAAGGTTTTCTTCTAAGAGCTTGCACTTCTTCAGTGCACTCCATCCTGGTGGCACGCCAGCTCTTTTTGCTGTGAGGGTTCCGTGGTGGTTTCTCTCCTGCTGCGGGTACCTGGATGGGGACTTGATGGTCTAACATCTCAGACAGGCACTTGCTGTGAAGCCAAGGTGAATGGTGCTGCACTGGACTCGGAATGTTGTGCTGCCTTAGGAGCAGCTTGCAGCAGCCCTTGTAAGCAAAGTGAGTGAGGTTTGCTCTCTTATCCTGCGTCTTTTGGGAGGAGAGGGGAAGTGGCACTAGACAGATTCTCCATCATTCTCTGTGTAGGGAACGACCAGACAACACAAACTGTGAACTGGAGTTGTCTTAATTTCGCAGCACTTGCGATCTCCACCACCAGAGATCATTGAAACACTTTGAACCTACCAGGAGAAAGTAAAATGACTTGAGTCTTCACATAATTATGTATTATGTTTTGTCTCCACAAGGCCTGTGGCTTCACGGAGGACTACAATAATAGTTGGAAATGCATCTTCAAGGTCTTGGGGGGTTTTATGTTGTGGATTGTCAGCACTTTCTGCAGCTGTTTTCAAACAAGTGTTTATAGCTGAATACTGTTCAATGTAGGGATAGGTCTAGGAATTGGATAGGGATAGGTCTAGGTTCAATGCAGGGATGGGTCTAGGAATTGGAAGCAGGAGTGCTAACTGTGTGCTCTGATTTGTGGAAAACATATTGTGATGCAATTTCCCATAAGGGTTGAATAATGCTGTTTGCAGCAGAAGCAGTTATGTTTTTTCAATAATGTGCCTGGCAATCAAATCTGCACAGTAGAGCAAAGCCAGTTGTCCCTCTCCTCTGCCTGCACGGAGACCGGGTCCCTCTTATTCTGAATGTATTACCTGCTATCAATGAATGGGTTCATGTGGATCACATGGGGAAAAACCCATCCTTGCTCCTCAATTCCTGTAAATATGAATTAGAAGCCCTTCTGCCTTGTCTGGGGAGCCGCCCACTGGAGACTGGAGCAGCAGTTTTCCTGAAGGAAGCCCCATCTGTGATGCCACATCTCCGAATGTTGGTGCCTCTCCTTCTCCATAGGCCTATATTGCTGGTGAGTTGACATAGGATAGTGGTGAACTGTGTCTTTCTTCTTCTGTGCAGGGGCAATGGATCCAGCACGGATTGGCTGTTGCGTTCAGCTGCAGCATGTTGCTTCATCTGAGCAGCCACAGTTCCTGTCGCCAGGGTTCAAGCAGTTGCAGTACCTGCTGCAGAAGTTTGCAGAGCCGCAGTGTCTGTCGAGTGGGTTGGAGTAGCTGTGGTGCCCATCATGAGCATGGCAACAGCTGCACAGCACCCACATCTGCACTGATGTTTGACCCTGAGCGAGAACTGAAAGAGACTGAGGAGACCTGACAACAGGACTGTGCTAGTTTGAACATCCCAAAGGTGTTTGGAATTAGCAAAAGCTGTTGGAATTGACCTGAAAGAGAAGCTGAAAACGCAGGAAGATACCTCCCCCGGTGGCTCTATGAAACAAAACAAAACACGTTACTAATAATGTCTGTGTGACAGTTCATTCAGTACTTGGGCAAAGCTGCCTCTGACACTTCACTCTACACACCGCCTGCCAGCCTTTCCTTAGAGGAGAGATGCCACAGTGCCTTCAACATCTTCATGGCCCTTTGCTGGACTTTCTCCAGTATGTTCATCTCTTTCTGGTATTGGGGAGTGCCAAACTGGATGCAGTGCTCCAGGTGTGGTATTATCAGTGTCATGGAGAGAGGAAGGATCACCTTCCTTGACCTGTTCAACAAAACTCCTAACACAGCCCAGGGCAGCGTCAGTGTTCCCTGTGGCAAGGGCACACTGCTTGATGTCGATCAGCTTGGTGCCCACCAGGACCTCCAGGGCCTTTTCTGCCAAGCTGTTTTCCAGCTGGGCAGCCGTGCTGGTGCCTGGCATTGTGCCTCCCTGGGTGCAGAACTTGGTGCTTCCCCTGGCTGAGCTGCTTGGGTTCCTGCCTTGGCATGTTGTGACCCTTGGTTGACGCAGAGAGCAGCACCAAGTGGTGACTCCATGCTGTAGCAAGGCTGCAGTAGGCTACAGAGACCAGAGCCCCACGACATGGGGACAGAGGGTGCTGAGCAATGGGGCACAGGCTGGCCCTGGAGACCCCCCTGCTGGAAACATCTGCCCCAGGAGAAGCTGCAGAGATGTTGGCCTGGAGCTGGGCAGCACTTGACTTTGGAAAGCTCACTTTCTTTAGTAGCTCTGGAGTGCTGGAAGCCTTCTGATGGACTTGGGGGCCATCACGTGATCCAGCTGCTGGTCCTGCTCTGGTGTTGGAAGCTACTGAGCACTGCCAGTGGGATGACCTCTGGAGAGGCTGAGGAGAGAGAGCTGCAGTAGATGCCAGTCTCCTTCTTCAGTGGTGGTTGTGGCTGTTCAAAGAGGCTGGCCTTGTGCCGGCTGGCAGTGGAGGGACGTGCCACAGTCCCCCCTGCATCCTCATGAGGAACTTGCTGCTCCCTGATGGTGGAAGTTAGGGGATTGGAGGAGTTGCTTGGACACTACCTCGAAGAGTAGCAGCTCAGGTTCTGCAGGGGTTGGGCCAGGGGCAGGAGCCGCACATCAGGAAGCAGCAGGATGAGGGACAGCTATGGGGTTGCCCTCCTGTTCCACAGAAACACGGTGAGCAAAAGCTCATTTCAGATTCTAAATCCTCATTTCAGTATCCAAACCTTACATTAAAATACTTGCAAGTTTTAGATTCAGGGCCTAAATTCTCATTCATAGGGTCCAAGCCTGTTTTTTACAGCTCAGTCTTAATTTTAGGACTCACCATCTTACATTAAGGCCCAAAGCTTCATGTAAGGGTCTAGACTGTTATTTTGGGGGCCAAAGCCACTTTTTTTCTAAGACAAAAGCTACAATTGTAGAGTCTGAATTATCACTGTAGGGTCCAAAGTACCATTTTTAGTTTCCAAAGTAATTTTTAGAGTCCAAAGCATCAATTCTAGGGTACAAAGCCTCAACTTACTTGTCCAAATCCTTTCTCTAAACTTCATTTAGGGTCTTAAAGCCTCATTTTTATTGTTGAAAGCCTTATTGTATCGTTTCTCTGGACTAAAAGCCTTATTTATAAGGCTCAAAGAATCATTTTCAAATCCACATCCAGCTTCCACTGGGAACAACACAGAAAACCTTCTTAAGAGCCAGGCGGCACTCAACCATTGACTTTGGTCACCTCACCAAGAGTATAAATCTGGCTTTTAGAATCCTTTATTTGGAGGATGGGAACTCTTAATTATGGGATGAGTCAACAGGCCTGAATCTCTCTCCTTTACCCAAACAAGGATGCCTCTTTGGTAAGACTGGTGCTTCCAACTGTGTAGGAAGTTACTGGAGAACATATTGTTAACTAAACTCCCAAGTTCTTAATCAAAGATGGCTTTTGCAGCATTTATCCATGGCAGTTCCCAATCTGTTGTATCTGTTGCTTTAATAAATTGCTTCTCTTTCAGAAGGGGTTTAGGAAGCAAGGGGGTCCTTTCCAAATCTCATGACTGAAGAGGAGGGCCTCCCCCCTGCCACAGACCATACTCATGCTCTTAACAGGACAGAGCATCCCTGACAGATATTTAAACCCTGAAGGAGGATGAGGAGGAGACTTTGGAGGGTCCCGGAGGTGCCTGCAAGCCTTGGGCAGCAGCTTGACAGGAGCTCCTGGGATGAAGGGCGCGCTGCCACACCCAGCAGACCCAATCTTAAACCGTTCTATTGTTGTCTAATAGATTTGGGGCAAATATTCCTCCCTCGAATCAGTGCGTCTCTTCATCCAGGCTCTCACACCTTTTTGCTTTTACCTAGGGAAAGATACAGCTCACCTGGATAAGGCTCCCTCTGGCCTCCACTTTGCTTCCTAGCAATCATAGTAAAAGACTTGTGGATGCTGTGTTTAAAAATGGAGATGTTTGGTACAATCTGTTGATATTTTATAAGTAGCCAAGGAATGTCACTCAGCTGACACCCACCCCCCTTGCTGCTGGCCTTTGCTCTGAAGGGCCATGGGCTTTTCCACCCAAGCTACACTCCCTACGAGAAGTGTAAAATACCTGGGCGGCATTCTCCCACAAGGAGTCATTTACTGGATGACTCAAAATCTTCCTGGAACAGTTACTAAAAGCAAACGTGAGCCTTTTCAGGAGCTGTAGGATTCTGTTGCCTGGGAGACATTCTTCTGTGGAAACTCCCAGGACAAACCACTGCTCCAGATGTATCGCTACTTCTAGGCAGGATTCTGACTTAGTGGCGTTCAGTCGTAAGCCCGCAGATGGTAGCCTCGCGCCAGTGGCTCCTCAGCCAAGCACACGCACCAGGGGTCTGAACCTGCAGTTCCTCTCGTACTGAGCAGGATTACTGTTGCAACAACACATCATCAGTAGATGCTCCAGATGCCAGAGAATCCCTACCCTGGACAACAGACAAGGTAAAGCCCATGGAGATTTCCCAAGAAAGCTTTAGTGACTGCACCTGCTCTGTGACTGCTGGGCTATGAAAAGCCATTCCCCTTGTTTGTACATGAAGAAATTGAACTGCCCTGTCCAAAACCAGCAGAGCCTGTCAGCTCAAGGATCCTCTGCTTGTGTGCCTTGGGCAGCTGGTGCAGCACTCTGAGCTGAAGAGAGTGGAAATATGCTCCTTGGATTCCCTCGCGCGGCAAAACAACCACCTGAAATGGAAAAGCTGCTGTCACAGCACCTCCTCCAGGCACTGTCCACGGAGCAAATACATCACTATGGACTGACTTCTGCAAGTGACAGGGCCTGATCGATCGACAGGCCTAAAACAATACGGGTAACCCATGGATGATTCATATCACATTGCTACATATACTGTTTAATCTGTAACCTCTCCCATTGCTATTATCAGTGCTATTGTTCTGTGCTATTCTTAAATGCACAGAGCATTAGGAGGTGTCATAGTTGTATTGTCAGTAGAACTGGACTGTGCCAGGAGTGGGGCAATGAGCTGCTGAGACCAGAGATCCGGCATTTTTAGAATGACACAAGTTGTTTATTCAATGATATAAAACTGGACCCTTCACAGCAATCGATGGAGATGGCACCTACAACTGGACACACTGCGTAGGAACCTCAGTTGTCTGAGACAGACTATCCAAATCTGCACCACAAAAAAAGGGGTTCCAACAGTGACTGTGTATCTGGAGGATGATAATAGGACAATTGATGATATATCTTTCTTAATCACTATACTCATTCTCTTGTAGTAATGATTAGACACATTGCTTGGAAAGCTGTTACTGTTAACTTGCTGTTAATCACTATTAATCATTTGTTACCTTTCTTGTTGTAATAGGTTAAGTAAAACTTCATTGCACAAAGTACTTGTGAGTTTGAGCTTTTATGCTGATGGCACTTCGTGCTTAGTGCCCTGTGGTAAAACATCTCTTCAGGGTGGGAAACAGGAGACTGGAGTGAGATCAGAATCTGAGCCCTGTGACTGTTCTCCCTCTGCCTGGGGGAGAAACTCCACATCATGAGTGTGTAGGAACAACCCGTGAAGCTGAAAAGACTCAGAAATATTTCACAGATGTTCCATTTCCAGACCCCGATCTTAAACTACATGCAGATCTGTCCTCATGCTATCCACAGAGGAGATGCAGGGTCCAGCAGCCAGGAGGGGCCCAGGACATGCTGGAAGCTGCAGTGCTGGGGCAGGGACTGCCAAGGAATGTGCTGGATCCCAGGACACACAATGAGCTGCAGTCTTGGAGCGGGGACTGCCCAAGGGCTGTGTTGGATCCCGGGACGTGCCATGAGCTGCAGTCTTGGAGCGGGGCCTGCCCAAGGCCTGAGTTGGATCCTGGGACATGCCATGAGCTGCAGTGTTGGGGCAGGGGCAGCAAGTTTCTGTCTCCACTCTGACAGTGCTTCCCCTCCTGCTGTCGTGCTTCCTTCCCCTGCTGTGCCACAGTCTCCCCTGCATCCTCATGTGCACCTTGCCGCTCCCTGTTGATGGAAATGGAGGATTGGAGAGGCTGCTTAGACACCGCCTCAAAGAGTAGCAGTTCAGGCTCCGCAGGGGTTGGGCCAGGGGTAGGAGCCGCACATCAGGAAGCAGCACACAGCAGCCAAGCACCCAACCAGAGCCAGGCACAGGCAGCAGAACCTCAGAGCTGCACAGGAGGAGGACAAGGAGAAAAGGAATTTCCCATTGGACACAAATTACTGTCAACAAGCTTTGAGGCCAGCATGCACAGGAAGTCCAAGGTCTTCATTCCACGGCCACCAGGATCTATGACAGCAGAATTGCTAAAAAGGAGGCCTGAGGCGTTCTGGTCAGTGGTGAAGAACCTCAGAGGAATGTATTAGCAGGATACAGCTTCCAGCCCTGCGCTTTGGTGTCCAGGTCTAGTCAACAGCAGTCACTGCAGACCACACCCATGGTCTGCACGACTGAGTGGCCCTGACTGCAGTGGTCGACGCTTGGGGTGCCAGGAGCAGCAGGAGCAAAACAGGTGCGTGGCTCAGATCCATGTGGTTTAGAGGGAACATCGAGAGATGCTACCAAACCTTCCAGGTGTGGCACAAAGCCCTGTTTTGAGGTGGTGACCATTGATCTGTAGGGTCCGAACTCTGTTTTTAGGGAATGCGCGCTTGGGTTTAGGGTCAAAAGCTTTTTCCAGAGGCTCCAAGGCCGAGATCTTTTGGAGTCCAAATGGGGACTTGCGGTGGGTTTGCCCTGAGCTGTTTAAAGTTCCCAGCCTGGCCATTGAATTTGCAGTTGAGGAGTGGGGTGTGCTGGCGCTGAGCCCTCAGGAGCGGAGAGTGAATAATAACCTAACAGGGAGTTCCAGGCTGTGATCCCTGCTTTAAAATTTTCAGACTGACCAGTCACTAGATAAAATAAATCAGTCCAATGTAAATGTGTAGCAGCTGGAGAACCTCTTCTGGCAGTGGGGCCCAGGCGATAAAATGCAGTGCCTCTATTGCCCACTTCTGGTGAGAGAGCCTTTCCACCCCTTCTAAACTGAACGGTGTACTAAACAACTCTGGTGGAAGGTTTTCTTCTAAGAGCTTGCACTTCTTCAGTGCACTCCATCCTGGTGGCACGCCAGCTCTTTTTGCTGTAAGGGTTCCGTGGTGGTTTCTCTCCTGCTGCGGGTACCTGGATGGGGACTTGATGGTCTAACATCTCAGACAGGCACTTGCTGTGAAGCCAAGGTGAATGGTGCTGCACTGGACTCGGAATGTTGTGCTGCCTTAGGAGCAGCTTGCAGCAGCCCTTGTAAGCAAAGTGAGTGAGGTTTGCTCTCTTATCCTGCGTCTTTTGGGAGAAGAGGGGAAGTGGCACTAGATAGATTCTCCATCATTCTCTGTGTAGGGAACAACCAGACAACACAAACTGTGAACTGGAGTTGTCTTAATTTCGCAGCACTTGTGATCTCCACCACCAGAGATCATTGAAACACTTTGAACCTACCAGGAGAAAGTAAAATGACTGAATCTTCACATAATTATGTATTATGTTTCGTCTCCACAAGGCCTGTGGCTTCAGGGAGAGAAGTGAGGACTACAATAATAGTTGGAAATGCGTGTTCAAAGTCTTGAGGGGTGGTTTATGTTGTGGATTGTCAGCACTTTCTACAGCTGTTTTCAAACAAGTGTTTATTGCTGAATACTGCTACTGTTCAATGACAGGGACAGGCAAAGATGTTGGCCTGGAGCTGGGCAGCATTTGTCTTCAGAAAGCTCACTTTCTTTAGTAGCTCTGAAGTGCTGGAAGCCTTCTGATGGACTTGGGGGCCATCATGTGATCCAGCTGCTGGTCCTGTTCTGGTGTTGGAAGCTACTGGGGTCTGGTATGAAGCACTGCCACTGGGATGACCTCTGGAGAGGCTGAGGAGAGAGGGCTGCAGTAGATGCCAGTCTCCCTCTTCAGTGGTGGTTGTGGCTGCTCAGGGAGGCTGGCCCTGCGCCGGCTGGCAGTGGAGGGACGTGCCACAGTCTCCCCTGCATCCTCATGAGGATCTTGCCGCTCCCTGATGGTGGAAATGGGGGGATCGGAGGGGCTGCTTGGACACCGCCTCAAAGAGTAGCAGTTCAGGCTCTGCAGGGGTTGGGCCAGGGGCAGGAGCCGCACGTCAGGAAGCAGCAGGATGAGGGACAGCTATCGGGTTGCCCTCCTGTTCCTCAGCAGCATGGTTGTTCTCAAGGACCAGCAGGCAGTGAGCCTCTCTGCTGCAGTGCTCCACAGCAACATCGAGAAGGTGTCATACAAGTGTCACTATGCAGTTCTCAGGAGTGGCCTGCAGCAGGACCAGGACCACTTCGTCCGGCCCAAAGAGATTCCGGGAGAACATGGTGAGCTGCTCTGTCACGGCTGCTGTTGAAGGCTCCTCAGCAGAGAACTGCCTCAGCTGCTGTTACAGCTGGAGCAGGCTACATCGGAGGAGAACCAGGTGGTCATCAAAAAGCCCTGGGCAGTGACTCCATTGCCAGTGGTTGAGATGTCACAGGGCACTGCGGCTGTGGGTGTCTGGGTGCGCCCCCCTGGCAGGTGCCTGTTGATGCTGCTGCCCACCCAGGTGGGCTGATTACAGTCTCTTCAAAGTCATGGTCCATCCGCACCAAGCGCACAATGGATTGCACTCCCTTCTAGCAGGGGGGGTACTGGGGCTTGCTGTTAGCCCACTGCAGGATGTATTGGTAACATGCTAGATGTTGGTCTCTGGAGATGCCCTGGATGCCCTCGGGCTGCTTCTGCCCAGACTCCAGCAGTGATTTTTTTGGAGTGGCAAGGGAGGAGCGAGCACTCAGCATGTCCTCCCCAAAGCTCCTCCCACTGCCCTGGCTCGTGCCTCTGAGCATAGGGATCGGTCAGGATCCAGCCTTCAGAATCACCCTTGGACAGGGCCACCCTCAGCTCTTCCCTCCTGCCAGTTCTCGCCCTTTGGCCCTTCCCTTCTCTTCCACTTGCAGGGTGTCCGAATTCCCACCCTCGGCTCCTTCGACATTGTCCCCACACGGATCAAGGTGGGAGATGAGGCCGTGACTATCCAGAGGCCCATATTGTACCTGGCAAGAAACCTTGTAGCTGACCACAACCTGACAGACGACAAGGACTACCTGCCTGGTAAGACGGCAGATGAAACCCTGGCTGGCTGCACTGTCATTGCATCCCTTCCCTGGGTCTGAGATGCTTCTCTAAAGGCAACTTCCTCCCTGCAGAGAAGGTCCAAAAATGTAACCTGTCTGAGTGATGCAGTGGTTGCGATGTGCAGCCTTGGGAAAGATCTGCGGAAGTGCCACTGAGTGAGCATCTCAATCCCTTTTGTGTGGTTTTCCAGGACACAAGGAGCTGCAGCCCCTCAAATACTCCAAGGTGGCCACGGCCGCTTCTGTGTCCCGACGGAAAGCGGAGATCTGCATCCAGGGCACCATATCCTTCCTCTCTGTCTGCCTGGGGAAGGGGAACAACATCGCCCTTGTCCTGAAGGACATAGGGGTGCTCGTCATCGAACGGAAAAAGGTGCAATGAAGTTTTTTTGCGACTTCCTAGAGACGATGTCTGGGAAGGAGAACTGGAAAAAAAGCTGTTTCTAAGGTAAGCGTTTAGGCTTCTCCACAGTTCAGGCAGTCTCACAGCAGTGCTTGAATGTGGCCCACCAGGACATGGCCAGCAAGTCAGGCCAGGCAAGAGCTACACTCCTACCAACCCTCACTGCCTCAGGGTCCTCCAGTATCGAGTGTCTCGTCCATGCTGAGGATGTGCTGCCATCTGTGGGCTCCTCTGTTGCAGGTTCCCCGGCTGCTGGACATGGTGGTGTCCCGGGATGTACCTTTGGGCTCACTGACCGATTCCGGCCACGTCATCACCTTTCCTGGGTGAGTACATCTGCAGAGGAAGCCTCTGGCAGCTCTGATGTGATTTGGTAGCGTTTGCTCCATGCAATCACAGGTGTGCTGCTACAGGGGCACCAGGCAGGAACATGTCCCTGGCCGCAGTCAGTCCTGTGAGGGAGATCTGATGGGAAAGGTGGGCCCTTTCTACCCATCATGTCCTGAAGTTCTTGGCAGGGTGATTCCGTTTCCCAGGGTGGCCTTAGGGGACGGGTTGCAGTCAGCTTGGGGAAAAAAAGGGTCATTCTGTAGTGCCAAAGCCTGCCTGTGAGCAGGTGATCACGGCAAGTGCCAAGGGCTGGTGGTAGTGTGGGTCACAATGGTGCCATCTCTTTGTCTCAAGGTTTGCCCGGCAGTTCGTGCCCAAACCGCCTAGGAGACCTCTCAAGCACTGGGGAAGAGTCCTGGTGAGGACAGCTGGAAGCACAGGAGAATGCTGAGAGCTCTCAGGCAGGACGCAAAAGGTAAAGCTGCTCCTGGCTCCTTTCCGCAGCACAGCTGACCAGCTTCTCTGGTACGCTGGGGAAATCCTTCAGCGATGGTTGTCAGAAGGCTCAGATTTGTGTCAGAGCCTCATGGCAGCTCGGCACAGCCTGTTCTGCAAATAACTCATTGGTTTCCCCAAAACGGAACACCAGGGTGGGATATGCCCAAGGGCACAGTGGGAGGATGGCGAGCCAAGGCCCCCAGGAGATGACCCCTCTGCAGCAGTACCTGTCCCATCACCAGCTCCACCCAGCTCCTCTTTCCCCAATCTGGGGCTGATAACATGGTCACAAAACCACACTGTGCCATGGAAATGGGAACATAAAGAGCCACTGTCAAGGTGGCTGTGAGGGCAGCAGAACAGCTCTCTTTGAGGTTTTGGGAAGGAGCCTGAGCATGTCTACATTCTACCAGGGCCAGCAGCGTCCCAGTGATGCTCTTCTGATAAGGTTTCTCCTTCCCATTTCCAGGGGCATTTGGTGAACTGCCATCGCCTACTGCTTCTAGCTTGAGCCATATTGAAATGTCAAAGCTCCGGGAAAAAAAGAACATGGTGGCACAGAAGAAGTCTCAACCCAGGTGAGACGGCAGCTTTAGGGCTGGCATCTGCATGGGGTCACTTGTGGACCAGGCTAGAGCCCCTTCACAGCCCCAAACACGTACCATTCATCACCCAACAGTGGTGACAGCAGCGCACAGAGGGGTGGGATGGCGCTGCTGGGAGCCCCACATTTCACAGAGTTGGTTCCTCTGTGGCTGTTGAGAGCCCCCGGTGGCCACCTAAGCTCTGCTCAGGGGCAGTCGCGTGTCAGCTGAGCATCCTGGCTCAGGGACATTCCTCTCCTGAGCTGAGGGCAGCCAGCGGCTGAGCTGAAGGGCTGCACCAACAGGCACATGGCTCATTTGTGTCCTAAGGCATTCCCCTCCCGCTGTGTCCTTTCAGGCGGCTGCCAGCCATCCCAGAGGACTCCACCAGAAAAAAAGCTGCTGGAAAAAAGCCAGCTGTTAGCAGCCAACGTAAGGGTAAATCCACACACGGTGGCCAGGCAGCAAAGCAGAGCCAGGCACAGACAGTAGAACCAGAGAGCTGCATAGGAGGAGGACAAGGAGAAAAGGATATCCTGCGTCTTTTGGGAGAAGAGGGGAAGTGGCACTAGATAGATTCTCCATCATTCTCTGTGTAGGGAACAACCAGACAACACAAACTGTGAACTGAAGTTGTCTTAATTTCGCAGCACTTGTGATCTCTACCACATCACTGAGATCATTGAAACACTTTGAACCTACCAGGAGAAAGTAAAATGACTGAATCTTCACATAATTATGTATTATGTTTCGTCTCCACAAGGCCTGTGGCTTCAGGGAGAGAAGTGAGACTGCAATAATAGTTGGAAATGCGTGTTCAAAGTCTTGAGAGGGTTTTATGTTGTAGATTGTCAGCACTTTCTACAGCTGTTTTCAAACAAGTGTTTATTGCTGAATACTGCTACTGTTCAATGACAGGGATAGGTCTAGGAATTGGAAGCAGGAATGCTGTGTGCTCTGATTTGTGGAAAATATACTGTGATGCACTTTCCCATAAGGATTGAATAATGCTGTTTGCAGCAGAAGCAGTTATGCTTTTTCAATAATGTGCCTGGCAATCAAATCTGCACAGTAGAGCAAAGCCAGTTGTCCCTCTCCTCTGCCTGCACGGAGACCGGGTCCCTCTTATTCTGAATGTATTACCTGCTATCAGTGAATGGGTTTATGTGATCACATGGGGAAAAACCCATCCTTGTTCCTCACTTCCTGTAAATACGAATTAGAAGCCCTTCTGCCTTCTCTGGGGAGCCGCCCACTGGAGACCGGAGCAGCAGTTTTCCTGAAGGAAGCCCCATCTGTGATGCCACATCTCCGAATGTTGGTGCCTCTCCTTCTCCATAGGCCTATATTGCTGTTGACTTGACATAGGACAGTGGTGAACTGTGTCTTTCTTCTTCTGTGCAGGGGCAATGGATCCAGCACGGATTGGCTGTTGCGTTCAGCTGCAGCATGTTGCTTCATCTGAGCAGCCACAGTTCCTGTCGCCAGGGTTCAAGCAGTTGCAGTACCTGCTGCAGAAGTTTGCAGAGCCGCAGTGTCTGTCGAGTGGGTTGGAGTAGCTGTGGTGCCCATCATGAGCATGGCAACAGCTGCACAGCACCCACATCTGCACTGATGTTTGACCCTGAGCGAGAACTGAAAGAGACTGAGGAGACCTGACAACAGGACTGTGCTAGTTTGAACATCCCAGAGGTGTCTGGAATTAGCAAAAGCTGTTGGAATTGACCTGAAAGAGAAGCTGAAAACGCAGGAAGATACCTCCCCCGGTGGCTCTATGAAACAAAACAAAACACGTTACTAATAATGTCTGTGTGACAGTTCATTCAGTACTTGGGCAAAGCTGCCTCTGACACTTCACTCTACACACCGCCTGCCAGCCTTTCCTTAGAGGAGAGATGCCACAGTGCCTTCAACATCTTCATGGCCCTTTGCTGGACTTTCTCCAGTATGTTCATCTCTTTCTGGTATTGGGGAGTGCCAAACTGGATGCAGTGCTCCAGGTGTGGTATTATCAGTGTCATGGAGAGAGGAAGGATCACCTTCCTTGACCTGTTCAACAAAACTCCTAACACAGCCTCCAGGGTTTTTCCTGCCAAGCTGTTTTCCAGCTGGGCAGCCGTGCTGGTGCCTGGCATTGTGCCTCCCTGGGTGCAGAACTTGGTGCTTCCCCTGGTTGAGCTGCTTGGGTTCCTGCCTTGGCATGTTGTGACCCTTGGTTGACGCAGAGAGCAGCACCAAGTGGTGACTCCATGCTGTAGCAAGGCTGCAGCAGGCTACAGAGACCAGAGCCCCACGACATGGGGACAGAGCGTGCTGAGCAATGGGGCACAGGCTGGCCCTGGAGACCCCCCTGCTGGAAACATCTGCCCCAGGAGAAGCTGCAGAGATGTTGGCCTGGAGCTGGGCAGCACTTGACTTTGGAAAGCTCACTTTCTTTAGTAGCTCTGGAGTGCTGGAAGCCTTCTGATGGACTTGGGGGCCATCACGTGATCCAGCTGCTGGTCCTGCTCTTGTGCTGGAAGCTACTGAGCACTGCCAGTGGGATGACCTCTGGAGAGGCTGAGGAGAGAGCTGCAGTAGATGCCCGTCTTCCTCTTCAGTGGTGGTTGTGGCTGCTCAGGGAGGCTGGCCCTGCGCCGGCTGGCAGTGGAGGGACGTGCCACAGTCCCCCCTGCATCCTCATGAGGAACTTGCTGCTCCCTGATGGTGGAAGTGAGGGGATCGGAGGGGCTGCTTGGACACCACCTCAAAGAGTAGCAGTTCAGGTTCTGCAGGAGTTGTGCCAGGGACAGGAGCCGCACATCAGGAAGCAGCAGGATGAGGGACGGCTATGGGGTTGCCCTCCTGTTCCACAGGAACACGGTGAGCAAAAGCTCATTTCAGATTCTAAATCCTCATTTCAGTATCCAAACCTTATATTAAAATACTTGCAAGTTTTAGATTCAGGGCCTAAATTCTCATTCATAGGTTCCAAGCCTGTTTTTTACAGCTCAGTCTTAATTTTAGGACTCACCATCTTACATTAAGGCCCAAAGCTTCATATAGGGGTCTAGACTGTCATTTTTGGGGCCAAAGCCACCTTTTTTCTAAGACAAAAGCTACAGTTGTAGAGTCTGAATTATCACTATAGGGTCCAAAGTGCCATTTTTAGTTTCCAAAGTAATTTTTAGAGTCCAAAGCATCAATTCTAGGGTACAAAGCCTCAACTTACTTGTCCAAATCCTTTCTCTAAACTTCATTTAGGGTCTTAAAGCCTCATTTTTATTGTTGAAAGCCTTATTGTATCGTTTCTCTGGACTAAAAGCCTTATTTATAAGGCTCAAAGAATCATTTTCAAATCCACATCCAGCTTCCACTGGGAACAACACAGAAAACCTTCTTAAGAGCCAGGCGGCACTCAACCATTGACTTTGGTCACCTCACCAAGAGTATAAATCTGGCTTTTAGAATCCTTTATTTGGAGGATGGGAACTCTTAATTATGGGATGAGTCAACAGGCCTGAATCTCTCTCCTTTACCCAAACAAGGATGCCTCTTTGGTAAGACTGGTGCTTCCAACTGTGTAGGAAGTTACTGGAGAACATATTGTTAACTAAACTCCCAAGTTCTTAATCAAAGATGGCTTTTGCAGCATTTATCCATGGCAGTTCCCAATCTGTTGTATCTGTTGCTTTAATAAATTGCTTCTCTTTCAGAAGGGGTTTAGGAAGCAAGGGGGTCCTTTCCAAATCTCATGACTGAAGAGGAGGGCCTCCCCCCTGCCATTGGGATATCTCCATGCAGTGCCTCCTCCACCAGTGGGGCAAGATGCCGATGATGATGGGGGGGAAGCCGGGGGGCCTCACTGGGGGACTCATCAGAGCGATCTGGTGTGGACTCAGCAGGGAACGCTCTGCAGGACTCTTCAAAACTTCTTTCTTCATTGAAAAAAACTTTCCAGAGGATCTGCCCTGCAGTTTCCAGAGAACTCTCTGGAGAACTTTCTGGAAAGCTTCCCATAGCACACCATGTGTCCACAGAGGAAGAAGAGGCAGGCAGAGTGCTGGGGAGCTGGGACTCAGCTTACAGACCCCACCCTGGGGCTGCCTCCAGACCCTCCAGCCAATGGGTGCCAACACGACCCTATATGAACATGAGGCCACTCCCCCTTGAGTGTAAACACAGCCCTGCTGGAGGTCATTTTGTGTGTTCGTGGAGCAAGAATGATGGGGGTGGGGTGCTCTGAATGCTAGGGACACCTACATGGTCTTCTCCTTGGGGCTGGGTGTCCTCCCTTCATCGGGTCAGTGCATGCGCTGTAGGATCCTCCCCCACCACCTAAGGCCCTAAGAGATTCTGCTTCCCGTTTAGTAGTGGTGTCCCCACTCAGTGATTGGCACCAGCTTGTGCTGGAAAGGACTTTCCATAGGACTGTACTCTGAAATCTCCTCTGAAGACCAGTTTTAGAGCCTGCAGCTTCATTTTTTTGTTCTAGAGAACCATTTTCAGTCTCCAAACACCTTTCTAGAGCCCCCAAAACCCTGTGTTTAGAAGCCAAAGCTTTATTTTTAAGTTTGGGGGGTGGGGAATTGTGGTGTTCCAGATCCTCTTTTTTAAGGTCCAAGTCTTTGGTTTTGTGCCCCAAAGAAGCATAATTAGTTTACAAACCGTTGTTTCAGGGCCCAAAGCCTAATATCAGGGTCAAAAGCCTCAGTTTGAAGGTCCAAAGCATCACTTAAGGGCACGAAGCATCACTGTTCTCCAAAGCTTCATTTTAGAGCCCCAGGGCTGAGGCTGTTGCTGGGCGTGCTTTTTAGCAGGGCAGAGGGCTTTGGGGCTTGACTGCCCATGACTTGGCTGCTGTCGCCTTCCGTAAAAGGGAGGTGCCAGAGGGTGCCAGTACGCGGGGATTGCAGCTGCTGGGGAGACATCCTGGCTCCCAGCGCACCACGGATTTGAAGCGTCATTTTAAGATCCAAAGCTTTGGTTATAGGGTCTAAACTCTCACACAAATGAGGCGAAACATTGGTATAGTGGGCCTGAAGTTGCGTTTTGAGGGTCCAAACTGTCATTTATTGGGTGCAGATCTAATTTATATGATTCATATAGCCTTATTTTTACTTTTCAAAGCCGTTCTGTGTTTCCGAGTTTCATTTCTAGGTCACAAACGTTCACGGCATCTTTAATTTCCGAGGCGTGGTTCTAGGTTCCAAATCTTCATTTTAGGATCCAAGGCTGCATTTTCAGGGCCTAAGCCCTCAGATTTGGGATTCAAGGCTCCACCTCTTCCCAGGTCCAGCATCCAGACCCTCTAGCCCGGCAGCAGGTTGGGACCTGAGGAGCCTCTCAGCTGCCTGTGACCCCACACTGAGCCCCACCAGCACAAGGAGAGACCACTTGGCTAGACTGGGTCCTCATGGGGCTAAGCAAGGCCTGGGGTGCTCAGTTCTCATACGTGCTTGTTGAGATTCCAGAGGCACCCCCCACACACACCTGAAGTGACAGGGCATGATCTGTAGGTGATCCATGAATGATTTGTATCGTATTGCTATGTGTACTGTTTAACTTCTCACATGGCTACTATCAGCGCAGTTGGGTTGTGCCTTTATTAAATACAGAGAGCGTGAGAAAATGTTTCATTTTCAGTAGAATTGTACTGTGTGAGAAAGTGTTTCATGTCTGTCATTACCAGCAGAATTGGGCCGTGCTACTTTAGGCGTAGCTTCTCAAGCACACAAGATGAGAAAACTGAAGCACGCTGGCTGACGAGTCAGCATGAGCATGGATGCTGTTTGAAAAAGAGAGTAGGAGTGCTGCATCTCAGCAGTCCCTTAGCTTAAAGATGAGGGCTGTCCAGCTGCATCCTCTTCTCCTCTTCTGGGATCTTGGCCACATTCCGGAAGAAGGGAAGAGCAGTAAACAGCTAGGACCAGACACCACTTCCTGTGGTGAGGTAAGATGTTTATTGAATGGTGTAAGAGCTGGGTCCCTCACAGCAATTTTGGGGATGCCCTGCCTGTGAGTGGATGCATCGTGTGGGACCCTAATTGCTGGGTCAGGCTCTTCATAGCCTTGCTGTGTGAAAAGAGCCCCCCAGGCGACTGTGGGTCTGGATGATGATGATGATAGGGTAATTGGTGATCTATCTTTCCTAATTACCATACTTAATTCCTTTCTAGTAATGATTTAGACACATTGACATTAAAAGCTGTTACTGATAACTTGTTGTTGATCACTACTAATCACTTGTTACCTTTCTTGGGATAATAAGCTGAGTAAAACTTGATTTTACAGAGTATTCAAGAGTTTGTGGGTTTATGCTGATTGTGCTTTGTGCTTAGCACCTTGTGGTAAAACACTGCCCTGCCCGGGCTCTGGTATGGACAGCAGCATGGTGCCGGGAAAGAAAAATGGCCTTGGAAGAGGCTAGGCAAGTTACTGCGTTTCCATATACCCCAGCCCTGCTCAGTGCATGGGCTGGAAGAGCGAAAGCCTGCTGGAGAAGTTGTGCCATGTTCCATCTGCAGCTAGAAAGCCACAGAGGACTCCAGCGAGTTTCATGTCAGGCTCTGGAGTGAGCGTGGGAATCACACTGCTCAGGAAGCTTATTCTGGCTTTATCAACACAAAGGAGCCTCTTCTCCCACTCCTTGGAGGCCTTTCTTGGTTTGCTGAGAGACAGCCAGCTCTGTGAAGGATTGCAGCTGAGCAGGCTGGGAAATGTCTGTCCTTTGGTGTATTGGGTTTGACTGGGATAGAGTTAACTATCTTCTCAGTAGTTTGTATGGAGCTGTCTTGTGGATTTGTGCTGGGATCAGTGTTGGTAACACGGGGATATTTTAGTCACAGCTGAGCAGCACTTACACAGCATCAAGGCCCTTTCTGCTCCTCTCCCTGCCCCAACAGAGGCGGCTGAGGATGCACAAGGAGTTGGAAGGGAACACAACGGCAGCAGCGGACTCCGACTGACCAAAGGGTCATTCCAAACCATAGAACACCATGCTCAGCAGTCTGACTGGGGGAGGTTGGCAGGAAGCTGCTGCTCAGGGACTGGCTGGGTATCAGCCAGTTGGGGATGAGCAAGTGTCTCCATTTGCATTGCTTTTCTGTCTCAAGTTTTATTTTCCTCTCTTTCCTATTTTTTTCCCTCTTTTCCTTAGAATTTGTTTAGCTTATTATTATTGCTTCTTAATTCTTGAAAGGATTCTATCTCAGTCCATGAGGTCCATGTCTATGACAGCAGAATTGCTAAAAAGAAGGCCTGAAGCGTTCTGGTCAGTGGTGAAGAACCTCAGAAGAATGTATTAGCAGGATACAGCTTCCAGCCCTGCGCTTTGGTGTCCAGGTCTAGTCAACAGCAGTCACTGCAGACCACACCCATGGTCTGCACGACTGAGTGGCCCTGACTGCAGTGATCGGGGCTTGGGGTGCCAGGAGCAGCAGGAGCAAAACAGGTGCGTGGCTCAGATCCACGTGGTTTAGAGGGAACATCGAGAGATGCTACCAAACCTTCCAGGTGTGGCACAAAGCCCTGTTTTGAGGTGGTGAACATTGATCTGTAGGGTCCGAACTCTGTTTTTAGGGAACGCGCGCTTAGGTTTAGGGTCAAAAGCTTTTTCCAGAGGCTCCAAGGCCTCATTTATAAGACCGAGATCTTTTGGAGTCCAAATGGGGACTTGCGGTGGGTTTGCCCTGAGCTGTTTAAAGTTCCCAGCCTGGCCATTGAATTTGCAGTTGAGGAGTGGGGTGTGCTGGCGCTGAGCCCTCAGGAGCGGAGAGTGAATAATAACCTAACAGGGAGTTCCAGGCTGTGATCCCTGCTTTAAAATTTTCAGACTGACCAGTCACTAGATAAAATAAATCAGTCCAATGTAAATGTGTAGCAGCTGGAGAACCTCTTCTGGCAGTGGGGCCCGGGCGATAAAATGCAGTGCCTCTATTGCCCACTTCTGGTGAGAGAGCCTTTCCACCCCTTCTAAACTGAACGGTGTACTAAACAACTCTGGTGGAAGGTTTTCTTCTAAGAGCTTGCACTTCTTCAGTGCACTCCATCCTGGTGGCACGCCAGCTCTTTTTGCTGTAAGGGTTCCGTGGTGGTTTCTCTCCTGCTGCGGGTATCTGGATGGGGACTTGATGGTCTAACATCTCAGACAGGCACTTGCTGTGAAGCCAAGGTGAATGGTGCTACACTGGACTCGGAATGTTGTGCTGCCTTAGGAGCAGCTTGCAGCAGCCCTTGTAAGCAAAGTGAATGAGGTTTGCTCTCTTATCCTGCGTCTTTTGGGAGAAGAGGGGAAGTGGCACTAGATAGATTCTCCATCATTCTCTGTGTAGGGAACGACCAGACAACACAAACTGTGAACTGGAGTTGTCTTAATTTCGCAGCACTTGTGATCTCCACCACATCACTGAGATCATTGAAACACTTTGAACCTACCAGGAGAAAGTAAAATGACTGAATCTTCACATAATTATGTATTATGTTTCGTCTCCACAAGGCCTGTGGCTTCAGGGAGAGAAGTGAGGACTACAATAATAGTTGGAAATGCGTGTTCAAAGTCTTGAGGGGGTTTTATGTTGTGGATTGTCAGCACTTTCTACAGCTGTTTTCAAACAAGTGTTTATTGCTGAATACTGCTACTGTTCGATGACAGGGACAGGCAAAGATGTTGGCCTGGAGCTGGGCAGCATTTGTCTTCAGAAGGCTCACTTTCTTTAGTAGCTCTGGAGTGCTGGAAGCCTTCTGATGGACTTGGGGGCCATCATGTGATCCAGCTGCTGGTCCTGTTCTGGTGTTGGAAGCTACCGGGGTCTGGTATGAAGCACTGCCACTGGGATGACCTCTGGAGAGGCTGAGGAGAGAGAGCTGCAGTAGATGCCAGTCTCCCTCTTCAGTGGTGGTTGTGGCTGCTCAGGGAGGCTGGCCCTGCGCCGGCTGGCAGTGGAGGGACGTGCCACAGTCCCCCCTGCATCCTCATGAGGATCTTGCCGCTCCCTGTTGGTGGAAATGGGGGGATCGGAGGGGCTGCTTGGACACCGCCTCAAAGAGTAGCAGTTCAGGCTCCGCAGGGGTTGGGCCAGGGGCAGGAGCCGCACGTCAGGAAGCAGCAGGATGAGGGACAGCTATCGGGTTGCCCTCCTGTTCCTCAGCAGCATGGTTGTTCTCAAGGACCAGCAGGCAGTGAGCCTCTCTGCTGCAGTGCTCCACAGCAACATCGAGAAGGTGTCATACAAGTGTCACTATGCAGTTCTCAGGAGTGGCCTGCAGCAGGACCAGGACCACTTCGTCCGGCCCAAAGAGATTCCGGGAGAACATGGTGAGGTGCTCTGCCATGGCTGCTGTTGAAGGCTCCTCAGCAGAGAACTGCCTCAGCTGCTGTTACAGCTGGGGCAGGCTACATCAGAGGAGAACCAGGTGGTCATCAAAAAGCCCTGGGCAGTGACTCCATTGCCAGTGGTTGAGATGTCACAGGGCACTGCGGCTGTGGGTGTCTGGGTGCGCCCCCCTGGCAGGTGCCTGTTGATGCTGCTGCCCACCCAGGTGGGCTGATTACAGTCTCTTCAAAGTCATGGTCCATCCGCACCAAGCGCACAATGGATTGCACTCCCTTCTAGCAGGGGGGGTACTGGGGCTTGCTGTTAGCCCACTGCAGGATGTATTGGTAACATGCTAGATGTTGGTCTCTGGAGATGCCCTGGATGCCCTCGGGCTGCTTCTGCCCAGACTCCAGCAGTGATTTTTTTGGAGTGGCAAGGGAGGAGCGAGCACTCAGCATGTCCTCCCCAAAGCTCCTCCCACTGCCCTGGCTCGTGCCTCTGCGCATAGGGATCGGTCAGGATCCAGCCTTCAGAATCACCCTTGGACAGGGCCACCCTCAGCTCTTCCCTCCTACCAGTTCTCGCCCTTTGGCCCTTCCCTTCTCTTCCACTTGCAGGGTGTCCGAATTCCCACCCTCGGCTCCTTCGACATTGTCCCCACACGGATCGAAGGTGGGAGATGAGGCCGTGACTATCCAGAGGCCCATATTGTACCTGGCAAGAACCCTTGTAGCTGACCACAACCTGACAGACGACAAGGACTACCTGCCTGGTAAGACGGCAGATGAAACCCTGGCTGGCTGCACTGTCATTGCATCCCTTCCCTGGGTCTGAGATGCTTCTCTAAAGGCAACTTCCTCCCTGCAGAGAAGGTCCAAAAATGTAACCTGTCTGAGTGATGCAGTGGTTGCGATGTGCAGCCTTGGGAAAGATCTGCGGAAGTGCCACTGAGTGAGCGTCTCAATCCCTTTTGTGTGGTTTTCCAGGACACAAGGAGCTGCAGCCCCTCAAATACTCCAAGGTGGCCACGGCCGCTTCTGTGTCCCGACGGAAAGCGGAGATCTGCATCCAGGGCACCATATCCTTCCTCTCTGTCTGCCTGGGGAAGGGGAACAACATCGCCCTTGTCCTGAAGGACATAGGGGTGCTCGTCATCGAACGGAAAAAGGTCCAAATGAAGTTCTTTTGCGACTTCCTAGAGACGATGTCTGGGAAGGAGAACTGGAAAAAAAGCTGTTTCTAAGGTAAGCGTTTAGGCTTCTCCACAGTTCAGGCAGTCTCACAGCAGTGCTTGAATGTGGCCCACCAGGACATGGCCAGCAAGTCAGGCCAGGCAAGAGCTACACTCCTACCAACCCTCACTGCCTCAGGGTCCTCCAGTATCGAGTGTCTCGTCCATGCTGAGGATGTGCTGCCATCTGTGGGCTCCTCTGTTGCAGGTTCCCCGGCTGCTGGACATGGTGGTGTCCCGGGATGTACCTTTGGGCTCACTGACCGATTCCGGCCACGTCATCACCTTTCCTGGGTGAGTACATCTGCAGAGGAAGCCTCTGGCAGCTCTGATGTGATTTGGTAGCGTTTGCTCCATGCAATCACAGGTGTGCTGCTACAGGGGCACCAGGCAGGAACATGTCCCTGGCCGCAGTCAGTCCTGTGAGGGAGATCTGATGGGAAAGGTGGGCCCTTTCTACCCATCATGTCCTGAAGTTCTTGGCAGGGTGATTCCGTTTCCCAGGGTGGCCTTAGGGGACGGGTTGCAGTCAGCTTGGGGAAAAAAGAAAGGGTCATTCTGTAGTGCCAAAGCCTGCCTGTGAGCAGGTGATCACGGCAAGTGCCAAGGGCTGGTGGTAGTGTGGGTCACAATGGTGCCATCTCTTTGTCTCAAGGTTTGCCCGGCAGTTCGTGCCCAAACCGCCTAGGAGACCTCTCAAGCACTGGGGAAGAGTCCTGGTGAGGACAGCTGGAAGCACAGGAGAATGCTGAGAGCTCTCAGGCAGGACGCAAAAGGTAAAGCTGCTCCTGGCTCCTTTCCGCAGCACAGCTGACCAGCTTCTCTGGTACGCTGGGGAAATCCTTCAGCGATGGTTGTCAGAAGGCTCAGATTTGTGTCAGAGCCTCATGGCAGCTCGGCACAGCCTGTTCTGCAAATAACTCATTGGTTTCCCCAAAACGGAACACCAGGGTGGGATATGCCCAAGGGCACAGTGGGAGGATGGCGAGCCAAGGCCCCCAGGAGATGACCCCTCTGCAGCAGTACCTGTCCCATCACCAGCTCCACCCAGCTCCTCTTTCCCCAATCTGGGGCTGATAACATGGTCACAAAACCACACTGTGCCATGGAAATGGGAACATAAAGAGCCACTGTCAAGGTGGCTGTGAGGGCAGCAGAACAGCTCTCTTTGAGGTTTTGGGAAGGAGCCTGAGCATGTCTACATTCTACCAGGGCCAGCAGCGTCCCAGTGATGCTCTTCTGATAAGGTTTCTCCTTCCCATTTCCAGGGGCGTTTGGTGAACTGCCATCGCCTACTGCTTCTAGCTTGAGCCATATTGAAATGTCAAAGCTCCGGGAAAAAAAGAACATGGTGGCACAGAAGAAGTCTCAACCCAGGTGAGACGGCAGCTTTAGGGCTGGCATCTGCATGGGGTCACTTGTGGACCAGGCTAGAGCCCCTTCACAGCCCCAAACACGTACCATTCATCACCCAACAGTGGTGACAGCAGCGCACATAGGGGTGGGATGGCGCTGCTGGGAGCCCCACATTTCACAGAGTTGGTTCCTCTGTGGCTGTTGAGAGCCCCCGGTGGCCACCTAAGCTCTGCTCAGGGGCAGTCGCGTGTCAGCTGAGCATCCTGGCTCAGGGACATTCCTCTCCTGAGCTGAGGGCAGCCAGCGGCTGAGCTGAAGGGCTGCACCAACAGGCACATGGCTCATTGTGTCGTAAGGCATTCCCCTCCCGCTGTGTCCTTTCAGGTGGCTACCAGCCATCCCAGAGGACTCCACCAGAAAAAAAGCTGCTGGAAAAAAGCCAGCTGTTAGCAGCCAACGTAAGGGTAAATCCACACACGGTGGCCAGGCAGCAAAGCAGAGCCAGGCACAGACAGTAGAACCAGAGAGCTGCATAGGAGGAGGACAAGGAGAAAAGGAATTTCCCATTGGACACAAATTACTGTCAACAAGCTTTGAGGCCAGCATGCACAGGAAGTCCAAGGTCTTCATTCCACAGCCACCAGGATCTATGACAGCAGAATTGCTAAAAAGAAGGCCTGAGGCGTTCTGGTCAGTGGTGAAGAACCTCAGAGGAATGTATTAGCAGGATACAGCTTCCAGCCCTGCGCTTTGGTGTCCAGGTCTAGTCAACAGCAGTCACTGCAGACCACACCCATGGTCTGCACGACTGAGTGGCCCTGACTGCAGTGATCGCGGCTTGGGGTGCCAGGAGCAGCAGGAGCAAAACAGGTGCGTGGCTCAGATCCACGTGGTTTAGAGGGAACATCGAGAGATGCTACCAAACCTTCCAGGTGTGGCACAAAGCCCTGTTTTGAGGTGGTGAACATTGATCTGTAGGGTCCGAACTCTGTTTTTAGGGAACGCGCGCTTAGGTTTAGGGTCAAAAGCTTTTTCCAGAGGCTCCAAGGCCTCATTTATAAGACCGAGATCTTTTGGAGTCCAAATGGGGACTTGCGGTGGGTTTGCCCTGAGCTGTTTAAAGTTCCCAGCCTGGCCATTGAATTTGCAGTTGAGGAGTGGGGTGTGCTGGCGCTGAGCCCTCAGGAGCGGAGAGTGAATAATAACCTAACAGGGAGTTCCAGGCTGTGATCCCTGCTTTAAAATTTTCAGACTGACCAGTCACTAGATAAAATAAATCAGTCCAATGTAAATGTGTAGCAGCTGGAGAACCTCTTCTGGCAGTGGGGCCCAGGCGATAAAATGCAGTGCCTCTATTGCCCACTTCTGGTGAGAGAGCCTTTCCACCCCTTCTAAACTGAACGGTGTACTAAACAACTCTGGTGGAAGGTTTTCTTCTAAGAGCTTGCGCTTCTTCAGTGCACTCCATCCTGGTGGCACGCCAGCTCTTTTTGCTGTAAGGGTTCCGTGGTGGTTTCTCTCCTGCTGCGGGTATCTGGATGGGGACTTGATGGTCTAACATCTCAGACAGGCACTTGCTGTGAAGCCAAGGTGAATGGTGCTACACTGGACTCGGAATGTTGTGCTGCCTTAGGAGCAGCTTGCAGCAGCCCTTGTAAGCAAAGTGAGTGAGGTTTGCTCTCTTATCCTGCGTCTTTTGGGAGAAGAGGGGAAGTGGCACTAGATAGATTCTCCATCATTCTCTGTGTAGGGAACGACCAGACAACACAAACTGTGAACTGGAGTTGTCTTAATTTCGCAGCACTTGTGATCTCTACCACATCACTGAGATCATTGAAACACTTTGAACCTACCAGGAGAAAGTAAAATGACTGAATCTTCACATAATTATGTATTATGTTTCGTCTCCACAAGGCCTGTGGCTTCAGGGAGAGAAGTGAGGACTACAATAATAGTTGGAAATGCGTGTTCAAAGTCTTGAGGGGGTTTTATGTTGTGGATTGTCAGCACTTTCTACAGCTGTTTTCAAACAAGTGTTTATTGCTGAATACTGCTACTGTTCAATGACAGGGACAGGCAAAGATGTTGGCCTGGAGCTGGGCAGCATTTGTCTTCAGAAAGCTCACTTTCTTTAGTAGCTCTGGAGTGCTGGAAGCCTTCTGATGGACTTGGGGGCCATCATGTGATCCAGCTGCTGGTCCTGTTCTGGTGTTGGAAGCTACTGGGGTCTGGTATGAAGCACTGCCACTGGGATGACCTCTGGAGAGGCTGAGGAGAGAGAGCTGCAGTAGATGCCAGTCTCCCTCTTCAGTGGTGGTTGTGGCTGCTCAGGGAGGCTGGCCCTGCGCCGGCTGGCAGTGGAGGGACGTGCCACAGTCTCCCCTGCATCCTCATGAGGATCTTGCCGCTCCCTGTTGGTGGAAATGGGGGGATCGGAGGGGCTGCTTGGACACCGCCTCAAAGAGTAGCAGTTCAGGCTCCGCAGGGGTTGGGCCAGGGGCAGGAGCCGCACGTCAGGAAGCAGCAGGATGAGGGACAGCTATCGGGTTGCCCTCCTGTTCCTCAGCAGCATGGTTGTTCTCAAGGACCAGCAGGCAGTGAGCCTCTCTGCTGCAGTGCTCCACAGCAACATCGAGAAGGTGTCATACAAGTGTCACTATGCAGTTCTCAGGAGTGGCCTGCAGCAGGACCAGGACCACTTCGTCCGGCCCAAAGAGATTCCGGGAGAACATGGTGAGGTGCTCTGTCACGGCTGCTGTTGAAGGCTCCTCAGCAGAGAACTGCCTCAGCTGCTGTTACAGCTGGGGCAGGCTACATCGGAGGAGAACCAGGTGGTCATCAAAAAGCCCTGGGCAGTGACTCCATTGCCAGTGGTTGAGATGTCACAGGGCACTGCGGCTGTGGGTGTCTGGGTGCGCCCCCCTGGCAGGTGCCTGTTGATGCTGCTGCCCACCCAGGTGGGCTGATTACAGTCTCTTCAAAGTCATGGTCCATCCGCACCAAGCGCACAATGGATTGCACTCCCTTCTAGCAGGGGGGGTACTGGGGCTTGCTGTTAGCCCACTGCAGGATGTATTGGTAACATGCTAGATGTTGGTCTCTGGAGATGCCCTGGATGCCCTCGGGCTGCTTCTGCCCAGACTCCAGCAGTGATTTTTTTGGAGTGGCAAGGGAGGAGCGAGCACTCAGCATGTCCTCCCCAAAGCTCCTCCCACTGCCCTGGCTCGTG
Organism: Cuculus canorus; assembly: GCF_017976375.1. Lineage (NCBI taxonomy): Eukaryota > Metazoa > Chordata > Aves > Cuculiformes > Cuculidae > Cuculus > Cuculus canorus. The sequence goes on from NC_071402.1 coordinate 74,645,031, forward strand.
CCTCTGCGCATAGGGATCGGTCAGGATCCAGCCTTCAGAATCACCCTTGGACAGGGCCACCCTCAGCTCTTCCCTCCTACCAGTTCTCGCCCTTTGGCCCTTCCCTTCTCTTCCACTTGCAGGGTGTCCGAATTCCCACCCTCGGCTCCTTCGACATTGTCCCCACACGGATCAAGGTGGGAGATGAGGCCGTGACTATCCAGAGGCCCATATTGTACCTGGCAAGAAACCTTGTAGCTGACCACAACCTGACAGACGACAAGGACTACCTGCCTGGTAAGACGGCAGATGAAACCCTGGCTGGCTGCACTGTCATTGCATCCCTTCCCTGGGTCTGAGATGCTTCTCTAAAGGCAACTTCCTCCCTGCAGAAAAGGTCCAAAAATGTAACCTGTCTGAGTGATGCAGTGGTTGCGATGTGCAGCCTTGGGAAAGATCTGCGGAAGTGCCACTGAGTGAGCATCTCAATCCCTTTTGTGTGGTTTTCCAGGACACAAGGCGCTGCAGCCCCTCAAATACTCCAAGGTGGCCACGGCCGCTTCTGTGTCCCGACGGAAAGCGGAGATCTGCATCCAGGGCACCATATCCTTCCTCTCTGTCTGCCTGGGGAAGGGGAACAACATCGCCCTTGTCCTGAAGGACATAGGGGTGCTCGTCATCGAACGGAAAAAGGTCCAAATGAAGTTCTTTTGCGACTTCCTAGAGACGATGTCTGGGAAGGAGAACTGGAAAAAAAGCTGTTTCTAAGGTAAGCGTTTAGGCTTCTCCACAGTTCAGGCAGTCTCACAGCAGTGCTTGAATGTGGCCCACCAGGACATGGCCAGCAAGTCAGGCCAGGCAAGAGCTACACTCCTACCAACCCTCACTGCCTCAGGGTCCTCCAGTATCGAGTGTCTCGTCCATGCTGAGGATGTGCTGCCATCTGTGGGCTCCTCTGTTGCAGGTTCCCCGGCTGCTGGACATGGTGGTGTCCCGGGATGTACCTTTGGGCTCACTGACCGATTCCGGCCACGTCATCACCTTTCCTGGGTGAGTACATCTGCAGAGGAAGCCTCTGGCAGCTCTGATGTGATTTGGTAGCGTTTGCTCCATGCAATCACAGGTGTGCTGCTACAGGGGCACCAGGCAGGAACATGTCCCTGGCCGCAGTCAGTCCTGTGAGGGAGATCTGATGGGAAAGGTGGGCCCTTTCTACCCATCATGTCCTGAAGTTCTTGGCAGGGTGATTCCGTTTCCCAGGGTGGCCTTAGGGGACGGGTTGCAGTCAGCTTGGGGAAAAAAGAAAGGGTCATTCTGTAGTGCCAAAGCCTGCCTGTGAGCAGGTGATCACGGCAAGTGCCAAGGGCTGGTGGTAGTGTGGGTCACAATGGTGCCATCTCTTTGTCTCAAGGTTTGCCCGGCAGTTCGTGCCCAAACCGCCTAGGAGACCTCTCAAGCACTGGGGAAGAGTCCTGGTGAGGACAGCTGGAAGCACAGGAGAATGCTGAGAGCTCTCAGGCAGGACGCAAAAGGTAAAGCTGCTCCTGGCTCCTTTCCGCAGCACAGCCGACCAGCTTCTCTGGTACGCTGGGGAAATCCTTCAGCGATGGTTGTCAGAAGGCTCAGATTTGTGTCAGAGCCTCATGGCAGCTCGGCACAGCCTGTTCTGCAAATAACTCATTGGTTTCCCCAAAACGGAACACCAGGGTGGGATATGCCCAAGGGCACAGTGGGAGGATGGCGAGCCAAGGCCCCCAGGAGATGACCCCTCTGCAGCAGTACCTGTCCCATCACCAGCTCCACCCAGCTCCTCTTTCCCCAATCTGGGGCTGATAACATGGTCACAAAACCACACTGTGCCATGGAAATGGGAACATAAAGAGCCACTGTCAAGGTGGCTGTGAGGGCAGCAGAACAGCTCTCTTTGAGGTTTTGGGAAGGAGCCTGAGCGTGTCTACATTCTACCAGGGCCAGCAGCGTCCCAGTGATGCTCTTCTGATAAGGTTTCTCCTTCCCATTTCCAGGGGCATTTGGTGAACTGCCATCGCCTACTGCTTCTAGCTTGAGCCATATTGAAATGTCAAAGCTCCGGGAAAAAAAGAACATGGTGGCACAGAAGAAGTCTCAACCCAGGTGAGACGGCAGCTTTAGGGCTGGCATCTGCATGGGGTCACTTGTGGACCAGGCTAGAGCCCCTTCACAGCCCCAAACACGTACCATTCATCACCCAACAGTGGTGACAGCAGCGCACAGAGGGGTGGGATGGCGCTGCTGGGAGCCCCACATTTCACAGAGTTGGTTCCTCTGTGGCTGTTGAGAGCCCCCGGTGGCCACCTAAGCTCTGCTCAGGGGCAGTCGCGTGTCAGCTGAGCATCCTGGCTCAGGGACATTCCTCTCCTGAGCTGAGGGCAGCCAGCGGCTGAGCTGAAGGGCTGCACCAACAGGCACATGGCTCATTGTGTCCTAAGGCATTCCCCTCCCGCTGTGTCCTTTCAGGTGGCTACCAGCCATCCCAGAGGACTCCACCAGAAAAAAAGCTGCTGGAAAAAAGCCAGCTGTTAGCAGCCAACGTAAGGGTAAATCCACACACGGTGGCCAGGCAGCAAAGCAGAGCCAGGCACAGACAGTAGAACCAGAGAGCTGCATAGGAGGAGGACAAGGAGAAAAGGAATTTCCCATTGGACACAAATTACTGTCAACAAGCTTTGAGGCCAGCATGCACAGGAAGTCCAAGGTCTTCATTCCACAGCCACCAGGATCTATGACAGCAGAATTGCTAAAAAGAAGGCCTGAGGCGTTCTGGTCAGTGGTGAAGAACCTCAGAGGAATGTATTAGCAGGATACAGCTTCCAGCCCTGCGCTTTGGTGTCCAGGTCTAGTCAACAGCAGTCACTGCAGACCACACCCATGGTCTGCACGACTGAGTGGCCCTGACTGCAGTGATCGCGGCTTGGGGTGCCAGGAGCAGCAGGAGCAAAACAGGTGCGTGGCTCAGATCCACGTGGTTTAGAGGGAACATCGAGAGATGCTACCAAACCTTCCAGGTGTGGCACAAAGCCCTGTTTTGAGGTGGTGAACATTGATCTGTAGGGTCCGAACTCTGTTTTTAGGGAACGCGCGCTTAGGTTTAGGGTCAAAAGCTTTTTCCAGAGGCTCCAAGGCCTCATTTATAAGACCGAGATCTTTTGGAGTCCAAATGGGGACTTGCGGTGGGTTTGCCCTGAGCTGTTTAAAGTTCCCAGCCTGGCCATTGAATTTGCAGTTGAGGAGTGGGGTGTGCTGGCGCTGAGCCCTCAGGAGCGGAGAGTGAATAATAACCTAACAGGGAGTTCCAGGCTGTGATCCCTGCTTTAAAATTTTCAGACTGACCAGTCACTAGATAAAATAAATCAGTCCAATGTAAATGTGTAGCAGCTGGAGAACCTCTTCTGGCAGTGGGGCCCGGGCGATAAAATGCAGTGCCTCTATTGCCCACTTCTGGTGAGAGAGCCTTTCCACCCCTTCTAAACTGAACGGTGTACTAAACAACTCTGGTGGAAGGTTTTCTTCTAAGAGCTTGCGCTTCTTCAGTGCACTCCATCCTGGTGGCACGCCAGCTCTTTTTGCTGTAAGGGTTCCGTGGTGGTTTCTCTCCTGCTGCGGGTATCTGGATGGGGACTTGATGGTCTAACATCTCAGACAGGCACTTGCTGTGAAGCCAAGGTGAATGGTGCTACACTGGACTCGGAATGTTGTGCTGCCTTAGGAGCAGCTTGCAGCAGCCCTTGTAAGCAAAGTGAGTGAGGTTTGCTCTCTTCTCCTGCGTCTTTTGGGAGAAGAGGGGAAGTGGCACTAGATAGATTCTCCATCATTCTCTGTGTAGGGAACGACCAGACAACACAAACTGTGAACTGGAGTTGTCTTAATTTCGCAGCACTTGTGATCTCTACCACATCACTGAGATCATTGAAACACTTTGAACCTACCAGGAGAAAGTAAAATGACTGAATCTTCACATAATTATGTATTATGTTTCGTCTCCACAAGGCCTGTGGCTTCAGGGAGAGAAGTGAGGACTACAATAATAGTTGGAAATGCGTGTTCAAAGTCTTGAGGGGGTTTTATGTTGTGGATTGTCAGCACTTTCTACAGCTGTTTTCAAACAAGTGTTTATTGCTGAATACTGCTACTGTTCAATGACAGGGACAGGCAAAGATGTTGGCCTGGAGCTGGGCAGCATTTGTCTTCAGAAAGCTCACTTTCTTTAGTAGCTCTGGAGTGCTGGAAGCCTTCTGATGGACTTGGGGGCCATCATGTGATCCAGCTGCTGGTCCTGTTCTGGTGTTGGAAGCTACTGGGGTCTGGTATGAAGCACTGCCACTGGGATGACCTCTGGAGAGGCTGAGGAGAGAGAGCTGCAGTAGATGCCAGTCTCCCTCTTCAGTGGTGGTTGTGGCTGCTCAGGGAGGCTGGCCCTGCGCCGGCTGGCAGTGGAGGGACGTGCCACAGTCTCCCCTGCATCCTCATGAGGATCTTGCCGCTCCCTGATGGTGGAAAGTGAGGGGATCGGAGGGGCTGCTTGGACACCGCCTCAAAGAGTAGCAGTTCAGGCTCCGCAGGGGTTGGGCCAGGGGCAGGAGCCGCACGTCAGGAAGCAGCAGGATGAGGGACAGCTATCGGGTTGCCCTCCTGTTCCTCAGCAGCATGGTTGTTCTCAAGGACCAGCAGACAGTGAGCCTCTCTGCTGCAGTGCTCCACAGCAACATCGAGAAGGTGTCATACAAGTGTCACTATGCAGTTCTCAGGAGTGGCCTGCAGCAGGACCAGGACCACTTCGTCCGGCCCAAAGAGATTCCGGGAGAACATGGTGAGGTGCTCTGTCACGGCTGCTGTTGAAGGCTCCTCAGCAGAGAACTGCCTCAGCTGCTGTTACAGCTGGGGCAGGCTACATCGGAGGAGAACCAGGTGGTCATCAAAAAGCCCTGGGCAGTGACTCCATTGCCAGTGGTTGAGATGTCACAGGGCACTGCGGCTGTGGGTGTCTGGGTGCGCCCCCCTGGCAGGTGCCTGTTGATGCTGCTGCCCACCCAGGTGGGCTGATTACAGTCTCTTCAAAGTCATGGTCCATCCGCACCAAGCGCACAATGGATTGCACTCCCTTCTAGCAGGGGGGGTACTGGGGCTTGCTGTTAGCCCACTGCAGGATGTATTGGTAACATGCTAGATGTTGGTCTCTGGAGACGCCCTGGATGCCCTCGGGCTGCTTCTGCCCAGACTCCAGCAGTGATTTTTTTGGAGTGGCAAGGGAGGAGCGAGCACTCAGCATGTCCTCCCCAAAGCTCCTCCCACTGCCCTGGCTCGTGCCTCTGCGCATAGGGATCGGTCAGGATCCAGCCTTCAGAATCACCCTTGGACAGGGCCACCCTCAGCTCTTCCCTCCTACCAGTTCTCGCCCTTTGGCCCTTCCCTTCTCTTCCACTTGCAGGGTGTCCGAATTCCCACCCTCGGCTCCTTCGACATTGTCCCCACACGGATCGAGGTGGGAGATGAGGCCGTGACTATCCAGAGGCCCATATTGTACCTGGCAAGAAACCTTGTAGCTGACCACAACCTGACAGACGACAAGGACTACCTGCCTGGTAAGACGGCAGATGAAACCCTGGCTGGCTGCACTGTCATTGCATCCCTTCCCTGGGTCTGAGATGCTTCTCTAAAGGCAACTTCCTCCCTGCAGAAAAGGTCCAAAAATGTAACCTGTCTGAGTGATGCAGTGGTTGCGATGTGCAGCCTTGGGAAAGATCTGCGGAAGTGCCACTGAGTGAGCGTCTCAATCCCTTTTGTGTGGTTTTCCAGGACACAAGGAGCTACAGCCCCTCAAATACTCCAAGGTGGCCACGGCCGCTTCTGTGTCCCGACGGAAAGCGGAGATCTGCATCCAGGGCACCATATCCTTCCTCTCTGTCTGCCTGGGGAAGAGGAACAACATCGCCCTTGTCCTGAAGGACATAGGGGTGCTCGTCATCGAACGGAAAAAGGTCCAAATGAAGTTCTTTTGCGACTTCCTAGAGACGATGTCTGGGAAGGAGAACTGGAAAAAAAGCTGTTTCTAAGGTAAGCGTTTAGGCTTCTCCACAGTTCAGGCAGTCTCACAGCAGTGCTTGAATGTGGCCCACCAGGACATGGCCAGCAAGTCAGGCCAGGCAAGAGCTACACTCCTACCAACCCTCACTGCCTCAGGGTCCTCCAATATCGAGTGTCTCGTCCATGCTGAGGATGTGCTGCCATCTGTGGGCTCCTCTGTTGCAGGTTCCCCGGCTGCTGGACATGGTGGTGTCCCGGGATGTACCTTTGGGCTCACTGACCGATTCCGGCCACGTCATCACCTTTCCTGGGTGAGTACATCTGCAGAGGAAGCCTCTGGCAGCTCTGATGTGATTTGGTAGCGTTTGCTCCATGCAATCACAGGTGTGCTGCTACAGGGGCACCAGGCAGGAACATGTCCCTGGCCGCAGTCAGTCCTGTGAGGGAGATCTGATGGGAAAGGTGGGCCCTTTCTACCCATCATGTCCTGAAGTTCTTGGCAGGGTGATTCCGTTTCCCAGGGTGGCCTTAGGGGACGGGTTGCAGTCAGCTTGGGGAAAAAAGAAAGGGTCATTCTGTAGTGCCAAAGCCTGCCTGTGAGCAGGTGATCACGGCAAGTGCCAAGGGCTGGTGGTAGTGTGGGTCACAATGGTGCCATCTCTTTGTCTCAAGGTTTGCCCGGCAGTTCGTGCCCAAACCGCCTAGGAGACCTCTCAAGCACTGGGGAAGAGTCCTGGTGAGGACAGCTGGAAGCACAGGAGAATGCTGAGAGCTCTCAGGCAGGACGCAAAAGGTAATGCTGCTCCTGGCTCCTTTCCGCAGCACAGCTGACCAGCTTCTCTGGTACGCTGGGGAAATCCTTCAGCGATGGTTGTCAGAAGGCTCAGATTTGTGTCAGAGCCTCATGGCAGCTCGGCACAGCCTGTTCTGCAAATAACTCATTGGTTTCCCCAAAACGGAACACCAGGGTGGGATATGCCCAAGGGCACAGTGGGAGGATGGCGAGCCAAGGCCCCCAGGAGATGACCCCTCTGCAGCAGTACCTGTCCCATCACCAGCTCCACCCAGCTCCTCTTTCCCCAATCTGGGGCTGATAACATGGTCACAAAACCACACTGTGCCATGGAAATGGGAACATAAAGAGCCACTGTCAAGGTGGCTGTGAGGGCAGCAGAACAGCTCTCTTTGAGGTTTTGGGAAGGAGCCTGAGCGTGTCTACATTCTACCAGGGCCAGCAGCGTCCCAGTGATGCTCTTCTGATAAGGTTTCTCCTTCCCATTTCCAGGGGCATTTGGTGAACTGCCATCGCCTACTGCTTCTAGCTTGAGCCATATTGAAATGTCAAAGCTCCGGGAAAAAAAGAACATGGTGGCACAGAAGAAGTCTCGACCCAGGTGAGACGGCAGCTTTAGGGCTGGCATCTGCATGGGGTCACTTGTGGACCAGGCTAGAGCCCCTTCACAGCCCCAAACACGTACCATTCATCACCCAACAGTGGTGACAGCAGCGCACAGAGGGGTGGGATGGCGCTGCTGGGAGCCCCACATTTCACAGAGTTGGTTCCTCTGTGGCTGTTGAGAGCCCCCGGTGGCCACCTAAGCTCTGCTCAGGGGCAGTCGCGTGTCAGCTGAGCATCCTGGCTCAGGGACATTCCTCTCCTGAGCTGAGGGCAGCCAGCGGCTGAGCTGAAGGGCTGCACCAACAGGCACATGGCTCATTGTGTCCTAAGGCATTCCCCTCCCGCTGTGTCCTTTCAGGTGGCTACCAGCCATCCCAGAGGACTCCACCAGAAAAAAAGCTGCTGGAAAAAAGCCAGCTGTTAGCAGCCAACGTAAGGGTAAATCCACACACGGTGGCCAGGCAGCAAAGCAGAGCCAGGCACAGACAGTAGAACCAGAGAGCTGCATAGGAGGAGGACAAGGAGAAAAGGAATTTCCCATTGGACACAAATTACTGTCAACAAGCTTTGAGGCCAGCATGCACAGGAAGTCCAAGGTCTTCATTCCACAGCCACCAGGATCTATGACAGCAGAATTGCTAAAAAGAAGGCCTGAGGCGTTCTGGTCAGTGGTGAAGAACCTCAGAGGAATGTATTAGCAGGATACAGCTTCCAGCCCTGCGCTTTGGTGTCCAGGTCTAGTCAACAGCAGTCACTGCAGACCACACCCATGGTCTGCACGACTGAGTGGCCCTGACTGCAGTGATCGCGGCTTGGGGTGCCAGGAGCAGCAGGAGCAAAACAGGTGCGTGGCTCAGATCCACGTGGTTTAGAGGGAACATCGAGAGATGCTACCAAACCTTCCAGGTGTGGCACAAAGCCCTGTTTTGAGGTGGTGAACATTGATCTGTAGGGTCCGAACTCTGTTTTTAGGGAACGCGCGCTTAGGTTTAGGGTCAAAAGCTTTTTCCAGAGGCTCCAAGGCCTCATTTATAAGACCGAGATCTTTTGGAGTCCAAATGGGGACTTGCGGTGGGTTTGCCCTGAGCTGTTTAAAGTTCCCAGCCTGGCCATTGAATTTGCAGTTGAGGAGTGGGGTGTGCTGGCGCTGAGCCCTCAGGAGCGGAGAGTGAATAATAACCTAACAGGGAGTTCCAGGCTGTGATCCCTGCTTTAAAATTTTCAGACTGACCAGTCACTAGATAAAATAAATCAGTCCAATGTAAATGTGTAGCAGCTGGAGAACCTCTTCTGGCAGTGGGGCCCAGGCGATAAAATGCAGTGCCTCTATTGCCCACTTCTGGTGAGAGAGCCTTTCCACCCCTTCTAAACTGAACGGTGTACTAAACAACTCTGGTGGAAGGTTTTCTTCTAAGAGCTTGCACTTCTTCAGTGCACTCCATCCTGGTGGCACGCCAGCTCTTTTTGCTGTAAGGGTTCCGTGGTGGTTTCTCTCCTGCTGCGGGTATCTGGATGGGGACTTGATGGTCTAACATCTCAGACAGGCACTTGCTGTGAAGCCAAGGTGAATGGTGCTACACTGGACTCGGAATGTTGTGCTGCCTTAGGAGCAGCTTGCAGCAGCCCTTGTAAGCAAAGTGAGTGAGGTTTGCTCTCTTATCCTGCGTCTTTTGGGAGAAGAGGGGAAGTGGCACTAGATAGATTCTCCATCATTCTCTGTGTAGGGAACGACCAGACAACACAAACTGTGAACTGGAGTTGTCTTAATTTCGCAGCACTTGTGATCTCTACCACATCACTGAGATCATTGAAACACTTTGAACCTACCAGGAGAAAGTAAAATGACTGAATCTTCACATAATTATGTATTATGTTTCGTCTCCACAAGGCCTGTGGCTTCAGGGAGAGAAGTGAGGACTACAATAATAGTTGGAAATGCGTGTTCAAAGTCTTGAGGGGGTTTTATGTTGTGGATTGTCAGCACTTTCTACAGCTGTTTTCAAACAAGTGTTTATTGCTGAATACTGCTACTGTTCAATGACAGGGACAGGCAAAGATGTTGGCCTGGAGCTGGGCAGCATTTGTCTTCAGAAAGCTCACTTTCTTTAGTAGCTCTGGAGTGCTGGAAGCCTTCTGATGGACTTGGGGGCCATCATGTGATCCAGCTGCTGGTCCTGTTCTGGTGTTGGAAGCTACTGGGGTCTGGTATGAAGCACTGCCACTGGGATGACCTCTGGAGAGGCTGAGGAGAGAGAGCTGCAGTAGATGCCAGTCTCCCTCTTCAGTGGTGGTTGTGGCTGCTCAGGGAGGCTGGCCCTGCGCCGGCTGGCAGTGGAGGGACGTGCCACAGTCTCCCCTGCATCCTCATGAGGATCTTGCCGCTCCCTGATGGTGGAAATGGGGGGATCGGAGGGGCTGCTTGGACACCGCCTCAAAGAGTAGCAGTTCAGGCTCCGCAGGGGTTGGGCCAGGGGCAGGAGCCGCACGTCAGGAAGCAGCAGGATGAGGGACAGCTATCGGGTTGCCCTCCTGTTCCTCAGCAGCATGGTTGTTCTCAAGGACCAGCAGACAGTGAGCCTCTCTGCTGCAGTGCTCCACAGCAACATCGAGAAGGTGTCATACAAGTGTCACTATGCAGTTCTCAGGAGTGGCCTGCAGCAGGACCAGGACCACTTCGTCCGGCCCAAAGAGATTCCGGGAGAACATGGTGAGGCTGCTCTGTCACGGCTGCTGTTGAAGGCTCCTCAGCAGAGAACTGCCTCAGCTGCTGTTACAGCTGGGGCAGGCTACATCGGAGGAGAACCAGGTGGTCATCAAAAAGCCCTGGGCAGTGACTCCATTGCCAGTGGTTGAGATGTCACAGGGCACTGCGGCTGTGGGTGTCTGGGTGCGCCCCCCTGGCAGGTGCCTGTTGATGCTGCTGCCCACCCAGGTGGGCTGATTACAGTCTCTTCAAAGTCATGGTCCATCCGCACCAAGCGCACAATGGATTGCACTCCCTTCTAGCAGGGGGGGTACTGGGGCTTGCTGTTAGCCCACTGCAGGATGTATTGGTAACATGCTAGATGTTGGTCTCTGGAGATGCCCTGGATGCCCTCGGGCTGCTTCTGCCCAGACTCCAGCAGTGATTTTTTTGGAGTGGCAAGGGAGGAGCGAGCACTCAGCATGTCCTCCCCAAAGCTCCTCCCACTGCCCTGGCTCGTGCCTCTGCGCATAGGGATCGGTCAGGATCCAGCCTTCAGAATCACCCTTGGACAGGGCCACCCTCAGCTCTTCCCTCCTACCAGTTCTCGCCCTTTGGCCCTTCCCTTCTCTTCCACTTGCAGGGTGTCCGAATTCCCACCCTCGGCTCCTTCGACATTGTCCCCACACGGATCGAGGTGGGAGATGAGGCCGTGACTATCCAGAGGCCCATATTGTACCTGGCAAGAAACCTTGTAGCTGACCACAACCTGACAGACGACAAGGACTACCTGCCTGGTAAGACGGCAGATGAAACCCTGGCTGGCTGCACTGTCATTGCATCCCTTCCCTGGGTCTGAGATGCTTCTCTAAAGGCAACTTCCTCCCTGCAGAGAAGGTCCAAAAATGTAACCTGTCTGAGTGATGCAGTGGTTGCGATGTGCAGCCTTGGGAAAGATCTGCGGAAGTGCCACTGAGTGAGCATCTCAATCCCTTTTGTGTGGTTTTCCAGGACACAAGGCGCTGCAGCCCCTCAAATACTCCAAGGTGGCCACGGCCGCTTCTGTGTCCCGACGGAAAGCGGAGATCTGCATCCAGGGCACCATATCCTTCCTCTCTGTCTGCCTGGGGAAGGGGAACAACATCGCCCTTGTCCTGAAGGACATAGGGGTGCTCGTCATCGAACGGAAAAAGGTCCAAATGAAGTTCTTTTGCGACTTCCTAGAGACGATGTCTGGGAAGGAGAACTGGAAAAAAAGCTGTTTCTAAGGTAAGCGTTTAGGCTTCTCCACAGTTCAGGCAGTCTCACAGCAGTGCTTGAATGTGGCCCACCAGGACATGGCCAGCAAGTCAGGCCAGGCAAGAGCTACACTCCTACCAACCCTCACTGCCTCAGGGTCCTCCAGTATCGAGTGTCTCGTCCATGCTGAGGATGTGCTGCCATCTGTGGGCTCCTCTGTTGCAGGTTCCCCGGCTGCTGGACATGGTGGTGTCCCGGGATGTACCTTTGGGCTCACTGACCGATTCCGGCCACGTCATCACCTTTCCTGGGTGAGTACATCTGCAGAGGAAGCCTCCTGGCAGCTCTGATGTGATTTGGTAGCGTTTGCTCCATGCAATCACAGGTGTGCTGCTACAGGGGCACCAGGCAGGAACATGTCCCTGGCCGCAGTCAGTCCTGTGAGGGAGATCTGATGGGAAAGGTGGGCCCTTTCTACCCATCATGTCCTGAAGTTCTTGGCAGGGTGATTCCGTTTCCCAGGGTGGCCTTAGGGGACGGGTTGCAGTCAGCTTGGGGAAAAAAGAAAGGGTCATTCTGTAGTGCCAAAGCCTGCCTGTGAGCAGGTGATCACGGCAAGTGCCAAGGGCTGGTGGTAGTGTGGGTCACAATGGTGCCATCTCTTTGTCTCAAGGTTTGCCCGGCAGTTCGTGCCCAAACCGCCTAGGAGACCTCTCAAGCACTGGGGAAGAGTCCTGGTGAGGACAGCTGGAAGCACAGGAGAATGCTGAGAGCTCTCAGGCAGGACGCAAAAGGTAAAGCTGCTCCTGGCTCCTTTCCGCAGCACAGCCTGACCAGCTTCTCTGGTACGCTGGGGAAATCCTTCAGCGATGGTTGTCAGAAGGCTCAGATTTGTGTCAGAGCCTCATGGCAGCTCGGCACAGCCTGTTCTGCAAATAACTCATTGGTTTCCCCAAAACGGAACACCAGGGTGGGATATGCCCAAGGGCACAGTGGGAGGATGGCGAGCCAAGGCCCCCAGGAGATGACCCCTCTGCAGCAGTACCTGTCCCATCACCAGCTCCACCCAGCTCCTCTTTCCCCAATCTGGGGCTGATAACATGGTCACAAAACCACACTGTGCCATGGAAATGGGAACATAAAGAGCCACTGTCAAGGTGGCTGTGAGGGCAGCAGAACAGCTCTCTTTGAGGTTTTGGGAAGGAGCCTGAGCGTGTCTACATTCTACCAGGGCCAGCAGCGTCCCAGTGATGCTCTTCTGATAAGGTTTCTCCTTCCCATTTCCAGGGGCATTTGGTGAACTGCCATCGCCTACTGCTTCTAGCTTGAGCCATATTGAAATGTCAAAGCTCCGGGAAAAAAAGAACATGGTGGCACAGAAGAAGTCTCAACCCAGGTGAGACGGCAGCTTTAGGGCTGGCATCTGCATGGGGTCACTTGTGGACCAGGCTAGAGCCCCTTCACAGCCCCAAACACGTACCATTCATCACCCAACAGTGGTGACAGCAGCGCACAGAGGGGTGGGATGGCGCTGCTGGGAGCCCCACATTTCACAGAGTTGGTTCCTCTGTGGCTGTTGAGAGCCCCCGGTGGCCACCTAAGCTCTGCTCAGGGGCAGTCGCGTGTCAGCTGAGCATCCTGGCTCAGGGACATTCCTCTCCTGAGCTGAGGGCAGCCAGCGGCTGAGCTGAAGGGCTGCACCAACAGGCACATGGCTCATTGTGTCCTAAGGCATTCCCCTCCCGCTGTGTCCTTTCAGGTGGCTACCAGCCATCCCAGAGGACTCCACCAGAAAAAAAGCTGCTGGAAAAAAGCCAGCTGTTAGCAGCCAACGTAAGGGTAAATCCACACACGGTGGCCAGGCAGCAAAGCAGAGCCAGGCACAGACAGTAGAACCAGAGAGCTGCATAGGAGGAGGACAAGGAGAAAAGGAATTTCCCATTGGACACAAATTACTGTCAACAAGCTTTGAGGCCAGCATGCACAGGAAGTCCAAGGTCTTCATTCCACAGCCACCAGGATCTATGACAGCAGAATTGCTAAAAAGAAGGCCTGAGGCGTTCTGGTCAGTGGTGAAGAACCTCAGAGGAATGTATTAGCAGGATACAGCTTCCAGCCCTGCGCTTTGGTGTCCAGGTCTAGTCAACAGCAGTCACTGCAGACCACACCCATGGTCTGCACGACTGAGTGGCCCTGACTGCAGTGATCGCGGCTTGGGGTGCCAGGAGCAGCAGGAGCAAAACAGGTGCGTGGCTCAGATCCACGTGGTTTAGAGGGAACATCGAGAGATGCTACCAAACCTTCCAGGTGTGGCACAAAGCCCTGTTTTGAGGTGGTGAACATTGATCTGTAGGGTCCGAACTCTGTTTTTAGGGAACGCGCGCTTAGGTTTAGGGTCAAAAGCTTTTTCCAGAGGCTCCAAGGCCTCATTTACAAGACCGAGATCTTTTGGAGTCCAAATGGGGACTTGCGGTGGGTTTGCCCTGAGCTGTTTAAAGTTCCCAGCCTGGCCATTGAATTTGCAGTTGAGGAGTGGGGTGTGCTGGCGCTGAGCCCTCAGGAGCGGAGAGTGAATAATAACCTAACAGGGAGTTCCAGGCTGTGATCCCTGCTTTAAAATTTTCAGACTGACCAGTCACTAGATAAAATAAATCAGTCCAATGTAAATGTGTAGCAGCTGGAGAACCTCTTCTGGCAGTGGGGCCCAGGCGATAAAATGCAGTGCCTCTATTGCCCACTTCTGGTGAGAGAGCCTTTCCACCCCTTCTAAACTGAACGGTGTACTAAACAACTCTGGTGGAAGGTTTTCTTCTAAGAGCTTGCACTTCTTCAGTGCACTCCATCCTGGTGGCACGCCAGCTCTTTTTGCTGTAAGGGTTCCGTGGTGGTTTCTCTCCTGCTGCGGGTACCTGGATGGGGACTTGATGGTCTAACATCTCAGACAGGCACTTGCTGTGAAGCCAAGGTGAATGGTGCTACACTGGACTCGGAATGTTGTGCTGCCTTAGGAGCAGCTTGCAGCAGCCCTTGTAAGCAAAGTGAGTGAGGTTTGCTCTCTTATCCTGCGTCTTTTGGGAGAAGAGGGGAAGTGGCACTAGATAGATTCTCCATCATTCTCTGTGTAGGGAACGACCAGACAACACAAACTGTGAACTGGAGTTGTCTTAATTTCGCAGCACTTGTGATCTCTACCACATCACTGAGATCATTGAAACACTTTGAACCTACCAGGAGAAAGTAAAATGACTGAATCTTCACATAATTATGTATTATGTTTCGTCTCCACAAGGCCTGTGGCTTCAGGGAGAGAAGTGAGGACTACAATAATAGTTGGAAATGTGTGTTCAAAGTCTTGAGGGGGTTTTATGTTGTGGATTGTCAGCACTTTCTACAGCTGTTTTCAAACAAGTGTTTATTGCTGAATACTGCTACTGTTCAATGACAGGGACAGGCAAAGATGTTGGCCTGGAGCTGGGCAGCATTTGTCTTCAGAAAGCTCACTTTCTTTAGTAGCTCTGGAGTGCTGGAAGCCTTCTGATGGACTTGGGGGCCATCATGTGATCCAGCTGCTGGTCCTGTTCTGGTGTTGGAAGCTACTGGGGTCTGGTATGAAGCACTGCCACTGGGATGACCTCTGGAGAGGCTGAGGAGAGAGAGCTGCAGTAGATGCCAGTCTCCCTCTTCAGTGGTGGTTGTGGCTGCTCAGGGAGGCTGGCCCTGCGCCGGCTGGCAGTGGAGGGACGTGCCACAGTCTCCCCTGCATCCTCATGAGGATCTTGCCGCTCCCTGATGGTGGAAGTGAGGGGATCGGAGGGGCTGCTTGGACACCGCCTCAAAGAGTAGCAGTTCAGGCTCCGCAGGGGTTGGGCCAGGGGCAGGAGCCGCACGTCAGGAAGCAGCAGGATGAGGGACAGCTATCGGGTTGCCCTCCTGTTCCTCAGCAGCATGGTTGTTCTCAAGGACCAGCAGACAGTGAGCCTCTCTGCTGCAGTGCTCCACAGCAACATCGAGAAGGTGTCATACAAGTGTCACTATGCAGTTCTCAGGAGTGGCCTGCAGCAGGACCAGGACCACTTCGTCCGGCCCAAAGAGATTCCGGGAGAACATGGTGAGCTGCTCTGTCACGGCTGCTGTTGAAGGCTCCTCAGCAGAGAACTGCCTCAGCTGCTGTTACAGCTGGGGCAGGCTACATCGGAGGAGAACCAGGTGGTCATCAAAAAGCCCTGGGCAGTGACTCCATTGCCAGTGGTTGAGATGTCACAGGGCACTGCGGCTGTGGGTGTCTGGGTGCGCCCCCCTGGCAGGTGCCTGTTGATGCTGCTGCCCACCCAGGTGGGCTGATTACAGTCTCTTCAAAGTCATGGTCCATCCGCACCAAGCGCACAATGGATTGCACTCCCTTCTAGCAGGGGGGGTACTGGGGCTTGCTGTTAGCCCACTGCAGGATGTATTGGTAACATGCTAGATGTTGGTCTCTGGAGATGCCCTGGATGCCCTCGGGCTGCTTCTGCCCAGACTCCAGCAGTGATTTTTTTGGAGTGGCAAGGGAGGAGCGAGCACTCAGCATGTCCTCCCCAAAGCTCCTCCCACTGCCCTGGCTCGTGCCTCTGCGCATAGGGATCGGTCAGGATCCAGCCTTCAGAATCACCCTTGGACAGGGCCACCCTCAGCTCTTCCCTCCTACCAGTTCTCGCCCTTTGGCCCTTCCCTTCTCTTCCACTTGCAGGGTGTCCGAATTCCCACCCTCGGCTCCTTCGACATTGTCCCCACACGGATCAAGGTGGGAGATGAGGCCGTGACTATCCAGAGGCCCATATTGTACCTGGCAAGAAACCTTGTAGCTGACCACAACCTGACAGACGACAAGGACTACCTGCCTGGTAAGACGGCAGATGAAACCCTGGCTGGCTGCACTGTCATTGCATCCCTTCCCTGGGTCTGAGATGCTTCTCTAAAGGCAACTTCCTCCCTGCAGAGAAGGTCCAAAAATGTAACCTGTCTGAGTGATGCAGTGGTTGCGATGTGCAGCCTTGGGAAAGATCTGCGGAAGTGCCACTGAGTGAGCGTCTCAATCCCTTTTGTGTGGTTTTCCAGGACACAAGGAGCTACAGCCCCTCAAATACTCCAAGGTGGCCACGGCCACTTCTGTGTCCCGACGGAAAGCGGAGATCTGCATCCAGGGCACCATATCCTTCCTCTCTGTCTGCCTGGGGAAGGGGAATAACATCGCCCTTGTCCTGAAGGACATAGGGGTGCTCGTCATCGAACGGAAAAAGGTGCAATGAAGTTTTTTTGCGACTTCCTAGAGACGATGTCTGGGAAGGAGAACTGGAAAAAAAGCTGTTTCTAAGGTAAGCGTTTAGGCTTCTCCACAGTTCAGGCAGTCTCACAGCAGTGCTTGAATGTGGCCCACCAGGACATGGCCAGCAAGTCAGGCCAGGCAAGAGCTACACTCCTACCAACCCTCACTGCCTCAGGGTCCTCCAGTATCGAGTGTCTCGTCCATGCTGAGGATGTGCTGCCATCTGTGGGCTCCTCTGTTGCAGGTTCCCCGGCTGCTGGACATGGTGGTGTCCCGGGATGTACCTTTGGGCTCACTGACCGATTCCGGCCACGTCATCACCTTTCCTGGGTGAGTACATCTGCAGAGGAAGCCTCCTGGCAGCTCTGATGTGATTTGGTAGCGTTTGCTCCATGCAATCACAGGTGTGCTGCTACAGGGGCACCAGGCAGGAACATGTCCCTGGCCGCAGTCAGTCCTGTGAGGGAGATCTGATGGGAAAGGTGGGCCCTTTCTACCCATCATGTCCTGAAGTTCTTGGCAGGGTGATTCCGTTTCCCAGGGTGGCCTTAGGGACG